>NC_135329.1:118953143-119695643 GCF_023851605.1 Tamandua tetradactyla | reverse complement strand
ATATAAGAAGAACTTTTTAGCAAGTCTTATTAAGAAAATTCAATTTGATTGGTATGCAAAAACTATGAAGGAGTGATTACTAAAAAAAATAAGTGGTATAAAAGTATTGTCCAGGAGACTGAAACTGACATTGTAGCCCCTAATTTTATTTTTCCTTACTTACACTTATCTTCTTTCATGTTCAACTAGTCAGTTTGCTTTTTCATTTTGATTTCAAATAATACTGTAAAAGGTAAATTAATGAATATTATATATATTAGGTCTTAGGCACTGTGGAATTTGCACACATGGCAAGACATTGAAGATTCTCAAAGAAAGAATTATCATTAATATTCTCATAAAGATAAAGAAAACAGCCAGGAAATAAGAATAGGTTGCTAAGGAAATAAGAAAGAGCTTTTATAAATTAAAACTCTAATAGCAGAAAAGAAATTTTCAATTGGAAGGTTGAAATACAAGTTGAGGATATATCTATACCAAAAAAGAGACATACAGGTAGAAAATAGGAAATAAGATAGAAAGCAAAAATCTACATCTCAACATTGTCAGGAAAAATGTGACATATGCATGTTTAAAACTAATTTAAAGGATGGAGGAATGAGCTGAGAGAACTGTGGAGGGGGTGGAATTTAACTGGCATTAAAAATGAGAAGTATAGGATAGGAGGAGACTGGTATGAAGAAGGAAATAGATGAGATGGGTAGATTAGGACTACTTATGAAGTAGGTAAGATTCTGAACTTAATTGATAGGTAATGGGGAGTTGCTAAAAACAGAGAGGCTGGGAAGGTGACGTGATGAAAGTGTTCTTTTTGGAAATTAATCCAGAATCAATCTGACTGCCAGCAGACTAGAGAAAAGGATGAGGGCACAGACCAGTTAAAGCTTAAATTATAAGAGCCCAGGTAAAGAATTAAGCAAAGAGCAAAGGAGATAGAAAAAGGGAGAAGAAACACAAAAAAGTTTGTAAAGGTTTTACCAAGTATCGGGACAGCATGAGAAGGAGGAATAAATCTGACTCCAGTAGGCTTCTGCAGAAGACAGTAGATTGAATAGACACATTTCACTCATCTGCTTCTCAAAATCCTAATATGGGTCTCTCAACCACACCCTTGGCAGGGAGAATCTGCTGAAATTAAAGGTACCACACTACTTTATGCTACTGGGAAGACAGGAAAACACAGAGTCTAGGGGCTTATTAGGAAAGTATGGCAGCCTGCTAGGTCTCACCCTCAGGGAAAACTGATGATGATGACTCTTTCCTCCTGAGATGTGGGCTAGTTGGGTCAGGGAAATCTGACTGGGGTCTACAATATCTGAGGAAACCCTCTTCAAAAAAAAAAAAAAAAAAGGCTCCATATGGTAGGGGAAAAAACTGAAAAACTCCAATCAATTAAACAGAACCAATGCTAGAGATCTAGAATAAGTTGAACTGAATGTCAAAGAACAGATAGAAAACAAAGACATCCAGGAGGAAAATTCTAGGTAAAAGAATGAAAACAACCTCCAGAATAAATTAATTAAGGAAATCAAATGCCTAGGTGCCATCAAAAGATAATGTCATATGAGGAAAATCAAAATATGGCCCAGTCAAAGGAGCAAACCAGCAATTCAGATCTCATCTAGATCTAGATGAGACTGGAGTTGAAACAACTAATTCAGTATGTTTGAACAGACATGGAAAATCTCATCAAAAATCAAATCAACAAGTTAAGCAAGGATATAAAGAAGGCATTGAGCAAACAAGAAGGAATTGAAAGTTTGAAAAAGCAAATCACAGAACTTATAGGAATGAAAAACACAGTAGAAGAGATTTAAAAAAAAAAAACTGTGGAAACCTACAAAGACAGATTTTAAGAGACAGAAGAAAGGCTGAGTGAACTAGAGAACTAAAACTTTGAAATTCAACACATAAAACAAAATATAGGGAAAAGAATGCAAAAATATGATCAGGGTCTCAGGGAATTGAATGACAAGATGAAGTGCATGAATATATGTGGTGTGGGTGTCCCAGAAAAAGAGAACGGAAAAGGAGGAGAAAGACTAATGGAGGAAATTATTGCTGAAAATTTCCCATCTCTTATGAATGACATGAAACTACAGATCCAAGAAGTGCAGCATATCCCAGACAGAATAGATCCAAATAAACATACTCCAAGACACTTACTAATCAGACTATCAGATATCTAAGAGAAAGAGAAAAAATTGAAAGCAGTAAGAGAAAAACAATCCATCACATACAAGGGAAGCCCAATAAGACTACCTGTGGATTTCTCAGCAGAAACCATCCAGGTGAAAAGGCAGTGGTAGGATATACTTAAGATTCTAAAAGAAAAAACTGCCAACCAAGAATTCTATATCCAGCCAAATTGGCCATCAAAAATGAGGGGGAGATTAAAACATTTTCAGACAATCACTGAGAGAATTTGTGATGAAGAGAATGGCTCTGCAAGAAAAACCAAAGGGGGAGAGTGCCAAGATGGCAGCTTAGCGAGGTGTGGGATTTAGTTCCTCCTCCAGAGCAGCTACTAAATAGCCAGGAACAGTACAGAACAACTTCTGGGGCCATGTCAGCAACCAGACACACAGCGTACCCCAGTCTGGACCAGCTGGACCAGTTGCGAACCCCCTCCAGAACCGTGAATTCCCCAAGCCATGGTGGCCAGTGCCCCTCCCCCACAGGCTGCTTCCCAGAGGGGAAAGGAAAGGGATTTTACCAGCAGCAGGGGCTGAGTGCATCTAAGCTTGAAGTGTGGAATTAATTCACAAATTCTGACTACTAAAAATAGGCCCCCAGCTCAGCTGAACCTGGTTAAAGTGGAGGTTGTTGATTTTTGCCCCAGCTCTGAGGGGGCAGGATTGACAGAAAAAGAAAAAAAGAAACAGAGGTTTTTTGGATTGGATAGCACATAATACTTGAAAGAGTCTGGGCCCTGAAGGGAAGGAGGGGGCACATAGGATCTGATGGCACACAAAGCAAAATACCAACTTATGCCCTTGATTGGCAAACCTGAGGAATGGGGATGTCCTGGTCTGAGAAGGATTTTTCTCTTTCATTTTGTGGTTGTGTTTCTACAAAGGCTGGACTGCCTTTGGATACAGTGGCAAGGCTTTTCAGGCTGCAACTGCCCCAGGTATAGGCAGAATTGATTTGTTTGAGAGCTTGTCTGGAGCCTGTGCCTTCCCCAAGAGAGGGGTGGGGCCCAGCTCAGTGGATTCCCTCCCTCAAGGAATTCTGACCCCAGGATTTGGAAAATTGAAGTGATTAAAGCCCACCTACAACCTCTCCTCCATCTCCACCACACCCCCAGCAGGGAGAGTCTGCCAAAGTTAAAGGTAGCACATCACCTTATGCTGGTGGGACCCACAGGCAGACAAGCACCACATACTGGGCAGGATAGGAAAAACACAGAGTCCAGAAACTTCACAGGAAAATCTTTCAACCTGCTGGGTCCCACCCTCAGGGAAAACTGACCCAGGTGACTCTTTCCTCCTGACAAGAGGCAAGTTTGGCCTGGGGAAATCTGGCTGGGGTCTATAATACCTATGTAGACCTTCCTAAGGGTGGGAGGAAAAAGTCCCATACAGGCAGGGCAAGAAACAAGAAAACAAAATCTGAAAAATTCTTCCCTGTTAAAAAAAAAAAAACCTAAGCTAGTGGTCCAGAATAAGCTGAACTGAATGTCAAAGAACAGATAGACAGCAAAGTCATCCTGCAAGAAAATCCTAGCTAAAAGAAGTGAAAACAAACTCCAGAATAAACTAATTACGGTAATTAAATGCCTAGACACCAGCAAAAAATAACAAATCACACTAGGAAAATTGAAGATATGGCCCAGTCAAGGGAACAAACCAACAATTCAAATGAGATACAGGAATTGAAACAATTAATTCAGAATGTTTGAACAGACATAGAAAATCTCATCAAATATCAAATCAATGAATTGAAGAAGGATATAAAGAAGGCAAGGAATGAACAAAAAGAAGAAATCTAAAGTCTGAAAAATCAAATTATAGAAATTATGGGAATGAAAGGCACAGTGGAAGAGATGAAGAAAACAATGGAAACCTACAATGTCAGATGTCAAGAGACAGAAGATAGGGGGCGGTGCCAAGGTGTCGGCTTAGTAAGGTACGTGCGTCTTAGTTCCTCCTCCAGAGCAACTACTAGGTGAACAGAAACAGTTCAGAACAGCTCCCGGGGCCACGGCAGGGAATGGACACACAGCGTACCCCAGTCTGGATTGGCTATTCTGACTGCAAGACTCTGCTGCAGTGAGATCCCTGAGCAGCACGCGATTCCCCGAGCAGCGGCAGCTGTGGCGGCCGGAGCTCCTCCCTCCCTCCTTCCCGGGCCGGCTGAGAGTCTCGGAGAGGCAAGTTTCCCAAGCCGCGGCGGCCAGCACCCCTCTTTTGCGGGTGGCTTCCTGGACTGGCTACAAGTCTCGGATCAGAGGGCTACCCAAGCCACGGTGACCCTCCCCCACGGGTGGCTTCCTGGTCTGGTGGTGAATTCCCCAGGCCGCGGCAGCCAGCGACTGACGCCCCACCCCCGCGGGCGGCTTCCTGGTCTGGTGGCGAATTCCCCAGGACGTGGAGGCCAGCGACCGATGCCCCTCCCCCACGGGCGGCTTCCTGGTCCGGTGGAGAATTCCCCGGGCCGCTGTGGCCGGCGACCGACAATCCTCCAGGGAGAGGAGGGAATTTCCAACAGTGGCAGGGATTGGGTCCAACCAAACACCAATAGGGGAATTAATAAAGGAGCCACAGGGTTCCCTCAAGCCGCGGTGGCTGACGCCCGCACCACGCGTGGCCCCCCGGACCAACTGAGAGAATTGGATCGGAAATCCTCAGGCTGCAGAGAACGGTGACCAGAAAAACTGCCAACCAAGACCCCTATATCCAGCAAAATTGCCCTTCAAAAATGAGGGAGAAATTAAAACATTCTCAGACAAAAAGTCACTGAGAGAATTTGTGACAAAGAGACCAGCTCTGCAAGAAATACTAAAGGGAGCACTAGAGTCAGATACGAAAAGACAGAAGAGAGAGGTATGGAGAAGAGTGTAGAAAGAATGAAAATCAGATATGATATATATAATACAAAAGGCAAAATGGCAGAGGAAAATATTATCCAAACAGTAATAACACTAAATGTTAATGGACTGAATTCCCCAATCAAAAGACATAGATTGGCAGAATGGATTAAAAAACAGGATCCTTCTATATGCTGTCTACAGGAAACACATCTTAGACCCAAAGATAAACATAGGTTGAAAGTGAAAGGTTGGGAAAAGATATTTCATGCAAATACCAACCAGAAAAGAGCAGGAGTAGCTATACTAATATCCAACAAATTAGACTTCAAGTGTAAAACAGTTAAAAGAGACAAAGAAGGACACTATATACTAATAAAAGGAACAATTAAACAAGAAGACATAACAATCATAAATATTTACGCACCGAACCAGAATGCCCCAAAATACGTGAGGAATACACTGCAATTACTGAAAAGGGAAATAGACTCATATACTATAATAGTTGGAGACTTCAATTCACCACGCTCATCAATGGACAGAACATCTAGACAGAGGATCAATAAAGAAATAGAGAATCTGAATATTACTATAAAGGAGCTAGACTTAACAGACATTTATAGGACATTACATCCCACAAAAGCAGGATACACCTTTTTCTCAAGTGCTCATGGATCATTCTCAAAGATAGACCATATGCTGGGTCACAAAGCAAGTCTTAACAAATTTAAAAAGATTGAAATCATACACAACACTTTCTCGGATCATAAAGGAATGAAGTTGGAAATCAATAATAGTCGGAATGCCAGAAAATTCACAAATATGTGGAGGCTCAACAACACACTCTTAAACAACGAGTGGGTCAAAGAAGAAATTGCAAGAAAAATTAGCAAATACCTCGAGGCGAATGAAAATGAAAACACAACATATCAAAACTTATGGGACGCAGCAAAGGCAGTGCTAAGAGGGAAATTTATTGCCCTAAATGCCTATATCAGAAAAGAAGAAAAGGCAAAAATTCGGGAATTAACTGTCCACTTGGAAGAACTGGAGAAGGAACAGCAAACTAACCCCAAAGCAAGCAAAAGGAAAGAAATAACAAAGATTAGAGCAGAAATAAATGAAATTGAAAACATGAAAACAATAGAGAAAATCAATAAGACCAGAAGTTGGTTCTATGAGAAAATCAATAAGATTGATGGGCCCCTATCAAGATTGACAAAAAGAAGAAGAGAGAGGATGCAAATAAATAAGATCAGAAATGGAAGAGGAGACATAACCACTGACCTCACAGAAATAAAGGAGGTAATAACAGGATACTATGAACAACTTTACGCTAATAAATACAACAATGTAGATGAAATGGACAAGTTCCTAGAAAGGCATGAACAACCAACTTTGACTCAAGAAGACATAGATGACCTCAACAAACCAATCACAAGTAAAGAAATTGAATTAGTCATTCAAAAGCTTCCTAAATATTCCATCGTATGTATATACCACAGTTTGTTTAGCCACTCTTCTGTTGATGGAGATTTTGGCTGTTTCCATCTCTTTGCAATTGTAAATAACGCTGCTATAAACATTGGTGTGCAAATGTCCGTTTGTGTCTTTGCCCTTAAGTTCTTTGAGTAGATACCTAGCAATGGTATTGCTGGGTCGTATGGCAGTTCTATATTCAGCTTTTTGAGGAACCGTCAAACTGCCTTCCACAGTGGTTGCACCCTTTGACATTCCCACCAACAGTGGATAAGTGTGCCTCTTTCTCCGCATCCTCTCCAGCACTTGTCATTTTCTGTTTTGTTGATAATGGCCATTCTGGTGGGTGAGAGATGATATCTCATTGTGGTTTTGATTTGCATTTCTCTAATGGCCAGGGACATTGAGCATCTCTTCATGTGCCTCTTGGCCATCTGTATTTCTTCTTCTGGTAGGTGTCTGTTTAAGTCTTTTTCCCATTATACGATGGAATATTATGCAGCTTTAAGACAAGATAAACTTATGAACCATGTAATAACATGGATGGACCTAGAGAATATTATGCTGAGTGAATCCAGCCAAAAACTAAAGGACAAATACTGTATGGTCCCACTGATGTGAACGGACATTCGAGAATAAACTTGAAATATGTCATTGGTAACAGAGTTCAGCAGGAGTTAGAAACAGGGTAAGACAATGGGTAATTGAAGCTGAAGGGATACAGACTGTGCAACAGGACTAGATACAAAAACTCAAAAATGGACAGCACAATAATACCTAATTGTAAAGTAATCATGTTAAAATACTGAATGAAGCTGCATCTGAGCTATAGGGTTTTTTTTTGTTTTTGTTTGCTTGTTGGTTTGTTTGTTGTTGTTGTTTTTTACTATTATTACTATTTTTATTTCTTTTCTTTATATTAACATTTTATACCTTTTTCTGTTGGTTGCTAGTTCCTCTAAACCGATGCAAATGTACTAAGAAACAATGATCATGCATCTATGTGATGATGTTAAGAATTACTGAGTGCATATGTAGAATGGTATGATTTCTAAATGTTGTGTTAATTTCTTTTTTTTTTCTTTCCGTTAATAAAAAAATAAAAATAAAAAAAAAAGCTTCCTAAAAAGAAAAGTCCAGGACGAGATGGCTTCACATGTGAATTCTATCAAACATTCAAGGAAGAATTAGTACCAACTCTCCTCAAACTCTTCAAAAAAATCAAAGCGGAGGGAAAACTATCTAATTCATTCTATGAAGCCAACATCACCCTCATACCAAAACCAGGCAAAGATATTACAAAAAAAGAAAACTACAGGCCAATCTCTCTAATGAATATAGATGCAAAATCCTCAATAAAATTCTAGCAAATCGTATCCAACAACACATTAAAAGAATTATACATCATGACCAAGTAAGATTCATCCCAGGTATGCAAGGATGGTTCAACATAAGAAAATCAATTAATGTAACACACCATACCAACAAATCAAAGCAGAAAAATCACATGATCATCTCAATTGATGCAGAGAAGGCATTTGACAAGATTCAACATCCTTTCCTGTTGAAAACACTTCAAAGAATAGGAATAAAAGGGAACTTCCTTAAAATGATAGAGGGAATATATGAAAAACCCACAGCTAATATCATCCTCAATGGGGAAAAATTGAAAACTTTCCCCCTAAGATTAGGAACAAGACAAGAATGTTCACTATCACCACTATTATTCAACATTGTGTTGGAGGTTCTAGCCAGAGCAATTAGACAAGAAAAAGAAATACAAGGCATCAAAATTGGAAAGGAAGAAGTAAAACTATCACTGTTTGCAGACGATATGATACTATACGTCAAAAACCCGGAAAAATCCACAACAAAACTACTAGAGCTGATAAATGAGTACAGCAAAGTAGCAGGTTACAAGATCAACATTCAAAAATCTGTAGCATTTCTATACACTAGTAATGAACAAGCTGAGGGGGAAATCAAGAAACGAATCCCATTTACAATTGCAACTAAAAGAATGAAATACCTAGGAATAAATTTAACTAAAGAGACAAAAAAACATATATAAAGAAAACTACAAAAAACTGTTAAAAGAAATCACAGAAGACCTAAATAGATGGAAGGGCATACCGTGTTCATGGATTGGAAGACTAAATATAGTTAAGATGTCAATCCTACCTAAATTGATTTACAGATTCAATGCAATACCAATCAAAATCCCAACAACTTATTTTTCAGAAATAGAAAAACCAATAAGCAAATTTATCTGGAAGGGCAGGGTGCCCCGAATTGCTAAAAACATCTTGAGGAAAAAAACGAAGCTGGAGGTCTCGAACTGCCTGACTTTAAGGCATATTATGAAGCCACAGTGGTCAAAACAGCATGGTATTGGCATAAAGATAGATATATCGACCAATGGAATCAAATAGAGTGCTCAGATATAGACCCTCTCATCTATGGACATTTGATCTTTGATAAGGCAGTCAAGCCAAGTCACCTGGGACAGAACAGTCTCTTCAATAAATGGTGCCTAGAGAACTGGATATCCATATGCAAAAGAATGAAAGAAGACCCATATCTCACACCCTATACAAAAGTTAACTCAAAATGGATCAAAGATCTAAACATTAGGTCTAAGACCATGAAACAGTTAGAGGAAAATGTAGGGAGATATCTTATGAATCTTACAATTGGAGGCGGTTTTATGGACCTTAAACCTAAAGCAAGAGCACTGAAGAAAGAAATAAATAAATGGGAACTCCTCAAAATTAAACACTTTTGTGCATCAAAGAACTTCATCAAGAAAGTAGAAAGACAGCCTACACAATGGGAGACAATATTTGGAAATGACATATCAGATAAAGGTCTAGTATCCAGAATTTATAAAGAGATGGTTCAACTCAACAACAAAAAGACAGCCGATCCAATTACAAAATGGGAAAAAGACTTGAACAGACACCTCTCAGAAGAGGAAATACAAATGGCCAAAAGGCACATGAAGAGATGCTCAATGTCCCTGACCATTAGAGAAATGCAAATCAAAACCACAATGAGATATCATCTCACACCCACCAGAATGGCCATTATCAACAAAACAGAAAATGACAAGTGCTGGAGAGGATGCGGTGAAAGAGGCACACTTATCCACTGTTGGTGGGAATGTCAAATGGTGCAACCACTGTGGAAGGCAGTTTGGCGGTTCCTCAAAAAGCTGAATTAGAATTGCCATACGACCCAGCAATACCATTGCTGGGAATCTACTCAAAGGAATTAAGGGCAAAAACTCAAACGGACATTTGCACACCAATGTTTATAGCAGCGTTATTTACAATTGCAAAGAGATGGAAACAGCCAAAATGTCCATCAACAGACGAGTGGCTAAACAAACTGTGGTATATACATATGATGGAATATTATGCAGCTTTAAGACAGGATAAACTTATGAAGCATGTAATAACATGGATGGACCTAGAGAACATTATGCTGAGTGAGTCTAGCCAAAAACTAAAAGACAAATACTGTATGGTCCCAATGATGTGAATCGACATTCGAGAATAAACTTGGAATATGTCATTGGTAACAGAGTCCAGCAGGAGTTAGAAACAGGGTAAGATAATGGGTAATTGGAGCGGAAGGGATACAGACTGTGCAACAGGACTAGATGCAAAAACTCAAAAATGGACAGCACAATAATACCTAATTGTAAAGTAATCATGTTAAAACACTGAATGAAGCTGCATCTGAGCTATAGGTTTTTGTTTTGTTTTGTTTTGTTTTGTTTTTACTATTATTACTTTTATTTTTCTCTATATATTAACATTCTATATCTTTTTCGGTTGTGTTACTAGTTCTTCTAAACCGATGCAAATGTACTAAGAAACGATGATCATGCATCTATGTGATGATGTTAAGAATTACTGATTGCATATGTAGAATGGTATGATTTCTAAATGTTGGGTTAATTTCTTTTTTTCTGTTAATAAAAAAAATTCATTAAATAATTCTCTCTAATTTTCATGTTTGGGTATTTTCATAGCAAAAATTTCAAAAAGCCTGCCATGTGGGAGACCCAGGTTCAATTCCTAGCCCATGTCCTTCCCCAAAACAAACAAACAAGTAAACAAACAAAAACAAAAAAATTCAACAAATGGTGCTGCAAAAAGGGGATACTCACATGGAAATAGAATGAAATGTGACCCCCACCATACAGCATATAAAGAAAAAACAAGTTTAAAAAGGCAAGTAAAAATCCTCTTCTCTGTTTTACAAATGGAGCAAAGTCAAATAACTTGCCCCAAGTTGAAGCTGGAGAATGGTAGAGCTAGGATTAAAGGTCAAATTCATCTCATTCCTTCCCCTGAACCCTGCTGCCTTCAGAACCTGCCTGCCCTCCCTCCCTCCCTCCCTTCTTTCCTTCCTTCCATCCTTCCTTCCTTCCTTCCTTCCTCTCTCTCTCTCTCTCCAGTTTTATCATGGTTTTGATAGCACCTTCATATTCTTCCTTCCTTCCTTCCTCCCTCCCTCCCTTCCTTCCTTCCTTGCTTCCTTCCTCCCTCCCTTTCTTTTCCTTTCTTTTCAACCACAGATACACAAAATTTGTTCTTGGTACAGTTTCATCATTGGTCTATGCATTGTTCTTTTTTTGTTTTATTATTGTTATCTAGGCCGCAAGATGATCCCCAATGAGCTCTGCCTCCTTGTAGTCATACCCTGTGTAGTCCCCTTCCACACTGTCCCAGGGTGATCAATAGCATATGGCAGGAAATGCTGGTGTGCCACTTCCAATATTCTCTCTGTCTCTCTCTCAACTTCCTTGGGGGAAGCCACATCATAAGCAGCCCCCTCCCCCCCCCCCCCAGAAAAGCCCACAGGGTAAAACTCTGTGCTTTGTGCCAACCGCCATGTTAGTGAGCCATCTTGGAGACAGGTCCTCCAGCTGGCTCAGGGACCACCACTCTGCCACTGTGACTGTAACCTTATTAAAGATCCTGAGCCAGAACCACCGAACTAAGACACGCCCACATTCCTGGCCCTCGGAAACTATGTGAAATAATGTTTTTTGTTTTAAGTTGCTGTTATGGGGCAATTTGTTATGCAGCAATAAATAACTCATACAATTGTCTATTCATCTTTTTACAACCTAATACATTCCTGTAAACCAACACAGGAACTGGGATATTGACATTAGCTTACTTCTGCCTGTGAGACCATCTTCTACCCCTTTTCCCTTATAAAAAATAAAAAAAAATAAAAGAGGAAACTTTAGAATACATGTATTATTAGAACAAAATTTATAAAAGATAAGTAAAAATTAAAAGATGGTACAGCACAGTGAAACATTTGTGGATGATGGTCTATATGGTAAATAGTATAAGAATCTTCTTTCATGGGTTGTAACAAATGTATGATGCTAAAACTAGGTGATAACAATAAGAGTATTATGTGGGGGGAAATTACACCTAATATAAATAATGGACAATAGCTAGAACTATTTTAATAGTCTTTCGTCAGTTCTAACAAAGGTAACTACTGTTAAAAAATAGTATAATTATTTTAAAAGTGCTATTCTTAAAATTAACAAATGTCACACACCAATGCTTGTTGTTAGTGGTGAAGAGGTGTACAAAATCCTGCATTTTATGCATAATTGTTTTGTAAACTAACCACTTCTCTAATAAATAAATGAAAATAAATTATTGGGGCACTAAATTTTCTAGACGTTCAATAGCAGAGGAGAAGCCAGAAAAAGCTATTGAGCAAGATGAACCAGTGAGTTTGAAGAAACGGAAGAGTGTGGTGTCACTGATATGGAAAGAATAAAGTGTTTCAAGAAATAGGGTGTGATCAACTACATCAGAGACTGCTGAGCGATTGAGTAGGACACCATAAAAGAGTGACTCTGGTGTGCGTTGACTGTGCTGCAATCCTGGCCTGGGCTTCCCCTGGGGTTGGGAGTTCTCAGAACAAATGAGGAGTCTGCAGCAGGCAGGCCTGGTTGCCGGCAGCCGGACCCCCTAGGTGATCGTGCACCCGGACGATGAAGCCATGTTCTTTGTTCACAGTGCTAGCCTTGGCCCACCGGAGGCACCAGTGTTCCTGCTTTGCCTCTCCCCAGGGAATTACTACAATCAAGGGGAAATTCGTAAGAAAGAACTACTGCAGAGCTGTGATGTTGTGGGAATTCCACCCTCCAGCATAACAATTATTGACAACAAGTAATTTGTCTGTTAACAATGTAGAAATTCATTGGCAATAAATAGGCAGTGGTACACTCAAAAGAGGCCAAAAATAATGTGGGTGGATAAGAACACCTTATTTGAGATTCTACTTAAAATAGGTTCACATTTGTTTTAAATGACAACATAATGGAAATCATTCTTTTAAAAAAATAAGATCACAAATACAAACAAGAATAGAGAAGTGTACTGTGAACCTCTACAGACCTATTACATAAGCCCAACAATCACCAAGACTGCTTTACTCCATTTATCCCCAATTAACTTCTTTTGTGTATTCAAAGAATTTAAAGAAATTGTGTATTTAAAGTATTTAAAGAAAACTTCAGTCATCAGGTTATTTCATCCTTACATATTTAGGAATGGATCTCTTAAGAAGATGGGTATTTATTCAAATAGCCACCATGCCATTATCATCATATCAAACAGAATTAACAGTAATTCCTTGGCATCATTCAACATCCAGTCCATACCGAAATTTCTCCAGTTAGCTCAAAAATTTCTTTTTACTGTTGGTTTGTTTAATCGGGATCTAAACAAAGTACACACATTGTAGTTGATTACTGACATTCTGAATTTAATTCTCTTTTCTCTCCCCCACCAAGCTATTAAATTGTTGAAGAAACTGAATTAATTGTCCAATAGAACATCCTACCTTCTGGATTTGTCTGTCTGCCTCCTCAGAGTGTCATCTAAGTTGTTTTTCTATCCTCCATATTTCTCAGAAACTGGAAATTTGTTCTTCAAGCGTGATTAGATTTAAGTCTAACTTCAGGGACAAGAATCCTTCATAGGCTGTACTATGCACCTCATATTGCATCAGATTCAGAGACACATACTGATTGTCTCACAGTAATTGTGAAATAGATCAGGGAGTTCAGGTGGCAGTGGCTTATTCCCTTCATTTTAAAATCCCCCATCATGTAATGTTTTCAAGATTATTGCCTGAATCATTAATTAACTAGAAATTGCTAAACTGTGAGTTTCTAATACTCCTATGCATTCTATAGGTATTAGTAATAATTTTTCTGTAAAGCAGAACTTTCCCTTATCAACAAAGGCTATTTAGTTACCTCAACATATAATTGAACCAGAAAGAGAGGATAAATGCTTAACTCTTTCCCTTTAATTGCATTTTCAGAAATAAGGAGTTGATGCCCTAGTTACCACCTATGGTTATCCATACACTGTTTCTTCAATGAGAGAGTGCTTTTTAATATCATTAGGACTTATGTGTATTTACATATTCAATGTTGCAGTCTCAGTCATTGTGTTCTTTGATGCCGAAATGATCTCATCTTTGGCCATTGGAAGGAAGGCTCTTTGTGTTGACTCATATGTTCTTTTTATGGTTTCCCTGCTTTCAAGTATTTTCAAGTATTATCTAGTACGCTTTCCTGGCCCAGTTCTAGAATCAGCCATCCCTCCGAGGAGGAGGATGATATCTGGAGACCATGACCAGGCACCAACCATGTCCATCACTACTGTGTTACTATTTCTCATTGCTATTTGGACAGAGCTAAGAGGTATAGATATATATTTCCTTTTTTATAATTTATGTATATATATTTCCTTTTTTATTTTATGGGCAGGCACCAGGAATTGAACTCAGATCTCCGGCATGGCAGGCGAGAATTCTACCTGCTAAGCCACCATCGCACTGTCCTATATTTCTTTTTTAAGGAAAAAAATTACAGTTGCAATTCAAGGTTAATATTTTGGTTTTTTTAACATCTTTGATTTTTTTAAATTTCTATCTCTTCTACACTGAAAATGTTTGCTTTATAACAACAGTATCATAATTCCTTATTGGCTTTTTAAAATATTTTTAAAGATTTCATAAACCATGGATGAAAAAAATTCTGTATACTCAGAATAGCAGATATTGAAAACCAAGACTAAATATAATATGCCTCTCCTCATGATGCCTGCATTCTCTTTAAAATGATTCAAAAAAGAAAAAAATGCATATATTATAGAGCGAGAGAGGTTAAGGTAAAATGGCAAAATACTTATAATTTGAACCTCAGTGAAATATACATGACTGTTCATTATACTATTCTTTTAACTTTTCTATTCGTTTGAAAAAAAAGTATAATATAAAAAATTTTAAGTACCTTTAAAAAAATGACTATCAGATTTGACAAGCAATGCAAGTAGCAGAATAAATATATTTGACTTATCTTTTTTATCTTTATTAATCTAATCTGTTATTTCAAACTATCAACAAACATTATCAGAAAAAAATGTTTAAAAATGACGGTACTTATAGCATCTATCAGAGTTTTGAAATTTGTAATATGTGATGCTTTCTTGGCTTAAATGAATTTTCATTTCACACCTAAAAAAGAAAATTTAGTAGAAGAGTTAAAAGAAAATTTTAAGGATATATTTCAAAAATAAGACAAAAAACAAATATATGGAAAATAGGAAAGAAAAATTATTAAATTAGAACAATACAAAAAATCAAACATTTGAATTAGAAGCTCCAGAGAGAACAAAGGAAAAAGTTGTCAAAGAAAGAATTCAAGAAAATTTTCCAAAGTTGAAGGCATGAGTTTCCAGATTCAAAGAACCAGTGAATGCTAAGACCAATAAATGAAATTAGGCCCACACCAAATGCCATCAGTGAAATTTTAGAAGACTATTGAGGGGTTGGCGGGAGTAGAGAGAGAGATGTGCATGCAGCAAGCATTCAGAGACAGCAGAAATAACACGATTTCATAAAAAGTTTCCAAAAATCGCAATGATCTCTCAATCCCAAATCTGAAATCAGAGGACAATTGAAGCAAGCTTTCAAAATTTTGAGGGAAGTACATTTGCAACCATAATTCTATAGGTAGTAAAACTAAGAATCATTTATGAGGATATATTAAGGTCATTTTCAGAAGTACAAAAATTATACTTGCTATACAAATCTTCTCAAGAAGATACTGGAGAAAGTAATCTAAAAAGGAGAAAGACGGCGGACCACGGTGGCTCAGCAGGTAAGAATGCTTGCCTGCCATGCCCGAGGACCCAGGTTTGATTCCCGGTGCCTGCCCATGTAAAAAAAAAAAAAGGAGAAAGACATGGAATTGAAGAACCTAGGGATATGATACAGGAAAGAGGAAACTAGTGAAGGAGATGCCAGAATGACAGCTGTGCCCCAGGGCTAGAGAACAGCAAAGTCTAGATTGACATATGTCAAAGGTATCAGGGTTACACTTTCTCTATATTTCTATAGACTGCAGCACAATGTTAAGTATATAATAGATGCTAAATAAAATGGTTTATGATAAATCAATTAACTATTTATTTGAAGAGGGATTATATTTTGATTGTCAGTAAATATGAAAATATTTCTCCTCCAATTTATTTAAAAGTTTCTTCCAAAGTAGTTTAGGAATGAAGAAAATATTTTGAAAATATGGCACTTATCATCCCAGAAGAACCATTCTCTGACTTAATACATAAGAAAACATTAGCTTTAAATATAATTAAAAGGAATACATCATGTATGTAAGATATGCAGAATTGTCTCATAAACTTACAAGAATCAGCCATCTGGTTTGTCTCTGTTACTTACCCTTTGTCTCACATTGCAGCACCTGGTGGGCAGTCACAGTAAAGTAAATGTTAGAGACAAACAAGTTAGTGCCAAAGCCATTGAAAATCTCATTGATCTCTCTACTAACAAGCATTTCGCTTAGACACATTAAATGTCTTCACCTTTACCTGTGTGCAAGCTTAGAACCACACACTTGATCATCAGAACCAGGTCATGATAAGACTGTAGAAGCACAGCCCATACACTGTAATTCTAGCGCAATGACCATCTGAGACATTCTTATTTCTCCCTCATCAAGTCCTTTAGAAATACTTAGATGTTATCTCTCACTGGTCTTGTAGCTTTCTAAATTGTTTTCCTAGCAATTGAGAAGTCTCCATCAATTTGAGAGAAAAAGAAGACAAGTTGTAAGCCTAACCAAAGGAAAACTGATTACTTTCCTGACATTCTGTAAGAGGACTGGTAGCATTTCAGGGAGCTAAAAAGCTTTCCGTATTCATTCATTTTTAAAATAAACCTATAATTGGATCATTTGGTTTTAACAGCTCCTTTGATTTAGAGAAGCAGATTCATTATAATTGGTATTTATATATTCATGTCAAAGAAAAATTTATTAAGAATCATGGTTAAAATTTGCAATTGGCCAATAAAAGAAACTTTTTTCTACTAATATAATACTGAGATATTTTTATGCAGAACATTTAAAAATTATTTAATGCTAAGAGATTAAACCCTGGGATTTGAACCATTTTTAAAGTAGATGAAAACACATATTATTGCCTGGAAAATGTCTTTAAGTGCACAATAATGGAGTGTAATTTTACATGAAAATTCAAGATTAAAAAAACTAATAAAAAGAAAATGTTAAAATTATAATCCCATATAAAGTTTGAAGCTACATACATATACTCACATGTGTACATTTATATCATTTTTTATGGTATTACTATGCTCACCTAAATGCTGTTTTCTTTTTAAGAGAGATTTAGATAGTAAATTTTACACTGGAAAATTTGAGGATTTGTGTCAACACTAAAGCAAAATACCAAAGCACAATTTTAGGAGTTCTTTTTAAACAAAATAAATTGAAAGGCGATAAAGCATTTATCCATTGGGAAGTTAAAAATATAATCTTCTCATTTGAAGACAGAAGATTAAAGTTGCCTTTTATTTATCCAAACAACCATACAAATCATTAAGCCAGTCAGTCAGTTCTACTTTGGCCCTTCCTGTCAATTGTCTACCAGGAGGAAACGTAAGGAACCCTGTGGACTTGTTAGTTACTTTCATAGGAAAGCCATGGTTTCTAAAATTCTAAGACTTAGTAGAGACTGTAGAAGAAATATACTCTACATTTCATCACATTGTTCCTCCAGAGTTGATACACAGTTCAAATAGCTTTCTAATTCAGAATATCTACTGTCCCGTTTATTCACACTGTTTGGTAATTACTGGACTACTCATATACACACTGCTCATATAGTCTTTCATTTACTGGCTATTCTCTTCTATTGTAAACTCTAAGGTGTTCATTTGGGCCTTTAGGAGACCAAAACCATCCAGCTCCATCACTATCTCCACAGACACTCTTGCTTCAGACCAAAACGGAGTAAATGGTTAAATTTAGCATGTCCATCTCTGCTCTTAGAATAAACAACTAGGAAGCCAGACCAAACAACTGTTTACCAATATTAGAGAAGTGGCATTGAAAGACTGTGACCTGTGAGAGAAAGAAAACAGAAAAGGGGGAGCTAGACAGTTGCCTCAGCTTTCTTCCTGGAGTCACTTTTCAGGCCACAACAGAGTCAGGCTGTCCCTCTGAGTTGAAGAAGCAGAGATTGGAATTCAGCGAGGCCAAGGAAGGTAGAATCTGTGGGATATAGTTCCACAAAGGAAGTAGCTGCACAAAAAGAGAGCTCCAGATCCAACATGAAATAGTTAGAATGAGCATAGCCCAAACACCCCTAAAAAGTGGGAGAAAGATCAGAGGTGATTGGGGAGTTATACAGAGAAGGTACGGCTTAACAAATGCGTATGATTGCTGAACCAGCATATTGGTATTTCTTTTCGTTTCCAGTACCTTAGAGCAGCTAGAAGTAAAAACTTAAAATTGTGGGACTATAACCCATACAAAACCCTGAAATCTGTTCTATAACTAATTGTTGTGATGTACTTTGAAATTTATTGCTTTTTTGTATATATGTTGTTTTTTGCAAAAAAGAAAAAAAAAGGAAGAGAAGATAGGATTCAGCAAATGAGTATGACTGCTGAATCATTATATTGATAATTGTTTTGGTCTGCAGTGTCTTGGAGCAGCTAGAAGAAAAAATGAAAAATCTTGGACCTGTAACCCATACCAAACTTTAAAATCTGTTCTACAACCACTTGTTAAAATGTACTTAGAAATTTATTGGCTTTTTGTATATATATATTTCACAATTTTAAAAAGTTAAAAAAAAAAAAAAGAGAGAGAGAGAGCTCCAGAGATCTGCAGGAGGGTCCACTTGAGACTTTGGCTGAGCTCTGATCTGTGCATGTATGACAGAAAATAACCCAACACGAGGAAAACCAGGAAAGGAGTAGGCAAATAATTCCCTGGAGCTCACGCAGGATTAGAATAGTTTGTGTTCCCACCAGCCAGGATGAAAAGACCACCACGCACAGAGGTCATCAGATAGAATCCTCAGACGGATATTACACATCAAGGCACAATGTAATAAAATTGTTTAAAATTAGTGATAAAAAGAAAATCTTAACCTCAGCCAGGAAAATGATACACACTGCAACACACTACATACAAAGCAATAAAGAGAAGGACAGCAGTCTGCTCATCAGAAACCATGCAATCCAAAAAAGTACTGAAGCAAAAACTGCCCAACATCATCCTTTAAAAGTGAAAATATCATTCAGAAGTGAAGAATAGATATTTCCAGTGGAACAAAAATTAAGAGAAGTCATTGCCAAAAGAACTGCACTGCAAGAAAAGTCAAAGGAAGTTCTTCAGGCAGAAGGAAAAATAACAGATGGAATGTTAAATCTACACAAAGGATTGAAGAAAGCCAGAATGGTAAATTTGGGGGGAAAGTAAAAAGAAAATCTTCATTTTTAAAATACCTTCAAAATATAATTGAGGCAAGATGCAGCATAGGGACATGTGGAATTTAGTTAGCCCTCTAGGGAAGCTAGTAAATAGCCAGGAATTGTCTGGAACAAATGTTTGGGGGACATCCATGACTGGTCACACATTGCACACCAGTCTGTAATGGGTGAAAGGATCAAAATCACAGAACAGAATTGAAAGTAAGTCTCCCAAACGTGGAAGCTGGCAACCATTCCCCACTGACACAGCAGGCTGTTTGAAGACGCTTCCCCATGGGAAAAAGAAGTAGTCTTTACTAGGAGCAAAGGAAGGTAGCTCAATCAAGCACCAACTGTGGTTTTAATTAACAAATTCAGACTACTAAATTTAAGTTCTAAGCATAGACAAACTCAGAGCAAGCACAAAAGGAACCCTGAGGTTTCTCCTAGCAGAGAGGAGGCAAAGCTGATAGAAAAACAAAAAACAGGCTTTTGGAGCTGGCTGAGCTGAGAATACTGGAAAAGGGGTGTGACTCAAGAAAAGGGGCACATAGGAGCACATTTCTGGGTACCAACTCCAGCTCTTAATTGGTGAAACTGGGAACTAGGGACCAGCTCTGAAAAGATATTTTTTTGTAACTATTCTTGGCAGCCATTTAAAAAGAGCCCAGGCAATTTCAATTGTCAGCACTGTCCCAGGCGTGGGTAGACTTAAGGGATGTCTGAGAGACAAAGTAACCAGTCAGGTGAAGGAGATAATTCCCTAAAGGTCTTATCTTCCCCAAGATAGGGAGTAGGAGGACATGGCCCAGCACAAGCAGTGGCTCTCTTTCAGAGAATTCAGGCCTGGGGGCTGGAAAATGGAAACATCTTAAACCTGCCTTCTACCTCAATCTCTAGCTCAACATGTCTCTGGCAGGGAATTAAAGACACCACACCACTTTATGTCTGTAAGGAACTGTGGACTGACAAGTGCCACCTGCTGGGCAGTATAGGAAAAGCAGAGTTGAGAGGCTTTGGATGAAAATTTAGCAACCTGCTATCTCATCCTCAGGGAAAATTGGTACTAATTACACCCTTATCCTGAGACCTAGGACTGTCTTATCCGGGAAAATCTGATCAAGGTAAATCATATCTGGGGAGGCCCTCCTCAAAAAAATATTCCATATAAGCAGGATAAGAACCAGAAAAACAAGAACTGAAAAGGTATTATCAGTTAAACAGAAGCTAGCTAGAGTTATAGAATAAGTTGAATAGAATGTAAAAGAATAGATAGAGAACAAAGCCAAGCAACAAGAAAACCCTAAGTAAAAGCGGGAAAATGACCTTCAGAACAAACTAATCAAGGAAATCAAATGCCTAGACACCAGTAAAATATCACATCATACAAAGAAGCTTGAAGATATGGCCCAAAGGAACAAACTAACAGTTCAAACAAGATACAGGAGTTGAAACAACTAATTAAAAATAGTCAAACAAACCTTCTAAATGAAAGCAATGAGTTGAGGGAAGATATGGCAAAAGAAACAAAGGATATAAAAAAGACATTGTTTGTGAGCATAAAGAAGAGCTCAAAAGCTTAAAAAGAGCAAATGGCAGAACTCATGGAAATGAAAGGTATAATAGAAGAGATGAAAAACACAAATTTTTATGTTTGACAAAAAAATTTTTTTTAATAATAATAGAGTAGAATTCAGTAGGAATATTATTGTGGATAAAGATAAACTAAAAGAACTTGAAAATCCAAGGTGTAAGCCTGAAAGAACTGAAAGGAGCTTGACATCTCCTTCTCAATATAATTAATAGATTACATAGAAGATCTGAAAGATATAAAAGATGAAAAATACTACCAACTTTATCTAAATGACATTTATAGAACAATATATCCATCAATAAGAGTACATACATCCTTTTGAAGTACACATGGAAAACTCACCTAAATAGGTGATATTCAGGGCCATAAAATAAATCTCAGTAAACTTAGGAGAACTGAAATCACATGAGCTAGTACTCTGATCACAACAGAGTCAAAATACAAATTAATATCAGAGAGATATCTGGAAAATCCACAAATATTTGAAAAATTTAAAAACACTTCTAAATGACTCATGAATACAGAATAAAACACCCCGAAAAAATGATAAATACTTTTAGATGAGAGAAAATGGAAACAATATATCAAAATTTGTGGAATGCAGCTAAAGCAGAGTTCAGAGGGAAAATTACAGCAAACATTTATATTAGAAAAGAAGAAAGGTCTCAAATCAATCATCTAAGCATCCACCTTATAAACCTAGAAAAAAAGGAAAAATGTACTCCAAAAAGCAGTGGGAATGAAGTAATAAAGATAAGCACAGAAATCAATAATACTGAAAACAGAAAAACAGTAGGAAAAAAATAATGAAACCAAAAAACATTACTAGGAGAAAAATCAATAAAATTGATAAACATCATGAAAGAAAATTGAAGATGCAAATTACCACTTTGGGGGATAAAAAGGGACATAAATACAGATCCTGCAGATATTAACAGGAAGATCCATGCCCCTGAAGAGTTACATTTAGTTGGTAGGACAGGCTCCATGCACAGAAAAATAATAATCTTAAAATAATATTAACATCTATTGAACACATTGTATTCCAGTGAAAGTTCTAACTACTTAATATTTATTAAATCATTTCCTCATCACAACCCTAATTGGTAGACACTATTACTAACCGTAATCTGCAGATAGGAACCTAAGGCACTTGCTCAAAACAAATCTGACAAGGGTAGGTATAATGAGATGCTTTAGCAATTCAGAATCAGGAGGAGAAATCAAGGCCAGGAGGAGAAATGAAGAATATACTCGCCTAGGGAAGTTGTCACAAAAGACTTAGGCGTGAGCTAGGTCTTGAAGGTTCTATGCTGAAGATGTCACAATCTAATCAAAGATCTAGTACTTCAACAGAGGAGTTTAAATCAATTCCTCCGTTGTCTGAAACATGCATTAAGCATCTACTATCTTCCAGGTTCTGGAAAAAAAACAGAGATGGATGAAAGATGAATAGTTATTGAGTATTTATATTCAAAACACACCATATTGCTAGATACCATAGGAGTACAATCTTTGTCCTCAAAAATCTCCTAATCTAGTTGGTTGTGTGTGTGCATGAGGATGTGTGTCTGTAAAACAATTTGAGGGCAACTTAACTATGTCATATCGTGAGTAAACTATGGTGCAAATACGAATTTGAGCTCAGGAAAACAAGAGATTAGTGCAAATTACCTAGAATTAGCCATTAACTTCATAGAGAATTGCTTTGGAACCAAATATTGAAAAAACATCATATGTGTATAGATAAGCGAGGGAGAGGGACAAACCAGCTAGAGATAGCAAAATGAGAAAGACTCGGATGGAAATAAGCACAGTCTGTTTGGCTAAAGGTAGGTAAACTAGACGAAGCTGGAGATAAAGCTAAATCTACAAAGGAGGTAAGAGTGATACAAATTGTGGCATGAATAGTAACTTGAATCCCAGATTGTTTTTTATAATATACGTTTAATAACTTTCCCAAATTCTCATTAAATCATTCTGCTTCACTTATGCAGGAGAAAGGGAAGAAACACAATAGGAAAAAAAGGTTTCAAAGATCATCTGATAGGCATGCAATTTCCCTGTAATTGAGATAAAGCAATAAAAATTATAATAGAGAAAAATGTCAGTGTAGCCAAGATCTTATTGATTTTTAAAGCCAGATACTTCTTTAAGCCATTAATAATCCTATATCACTGATGTCACCAGTTCTAGAACCACATAGAAAATAGGAACCTTACACCAAAGCACAGCATTATCATTGATAGTCCTGTGGTTGGTGAGGCATCTGCTCTGCTCACATGACAGGGCACTTGGGTCTTCTACGGGTTGAAGAGATATTCCCACGGCAATTTGTCAGCAGATTAGCAAATGTTCTTCCTGACTGGGGCACACAACTCTGGAAGATATCCTTACCCTCACCCATTGCTCTAATCCCCTCAACTCAATGTTCTGCTCTCCTGGCTCCCCCTAATGACCCCAAATGCCAGCTGAACACCTTCACCATCTCCATATTTAAAGGTGGACACCGGAGCAGGCCACAGTGGCTCAGCAGGTGAGTTCTTACCTGCCATGCCAGAGATCCGGGTTCAATTCCTGGTACCTGCCCAGGCAAGAGGGGAAAATAAAAAAGTAAATGTGGACATAATAAATGTGGATACCCGATGAGACTAATTAAGTACTTTGCAGAAGTGTAAAGTAATCAGCCCCAGGGAAGAGGAAAGAGGCATGGGCAGTAATCCCTAGAAGTGAATCTGCCACAGTATCTGTCCCGACTGAGATTTTATTCTATCACAGCTGAAAGAACGTTCTACCATAAACTGAAGGGCATTGTGCTAACAGCAGGAAACAAAATCTTCTTCCGTAACTCTTCCTCCACTAATTCAGCAGATCCACCCAGTTCCAAAACCTGTCACATTGCCTTCTATGGCCACCTACCGTCCAAAGGCAGATGTTCATTAACATTAGCTGAGCCCTTGAAACGTGGCATTTTTCAGCCCTCACCCTTCAGTGGCCTGCTGTTAGACTTGGTATTTCACTACATCAGGATTCCTAGTGTGATTCCTCACTCTACTTCATGAAAGTTCCCATGAAAGTGTAATTTTGGATTTCTTTCCTTGCAATTAAACTCCCACTTTGTGGATTATCCTCAGCTACTTTGAAACTGTTGCAGGGTGACTCCTTCTTGCCCCCTTGGCATATATCTGACACCCACCTTTCCTTCTCGCTGCTCTCCTCCGTTACTGCAATAAGACTCTCTGTATAAAATCTATATATATTAATAGCCTTATCTGATGAATTAAATATCATTGTTAAGAGGAATCTGAACCAGAAATGCATCCAAATTGTTTGTAATGTCAACATGTGAGTGGCTTCAGAATTGTTTCAGTTTGGAGTTTCACCCTTTCCCTCCTTCTGTTTACTCAACCACACAGTGGGAGAAAGAAAGAGATGTTAATGAATAATAAAAGATTAGCAGTATATAACTGAGAAATAAAAAATAATCCCAAGGAGTAAAATTATTAAGAGGCCCTATTTCCTTCCAAGCAATCTTCAGAATATAAACTCACACCATTTTTAGACAGTAAGTCTGAAAATTTTTGAAGATGTGAGCTTTCAGATTGCTACAATTTCTCTCAAAACATTTTTAGGCCTACATTACTGCCTTGAGTCAGACTTTTTCACACCAGGCAAAATAGAAGATTTGAACAATTATATGAGGTTGGTGTGTAGAAAGGAGAACAGGGGAGAGTTTCCTCAGTTTGCCTCAGGGTTGCAGATGCCAGATTGCCATGCAGTATTTGGGATATAATTAGACTAAAAAATTATTCATGGTTTATCTGAAATTCAAATTTAACTCGGTGCCCTGTATTTTATCTGGCAACTCTACTTAGGCTGGAACAAAGGCCTAGTTGGCAAAAACAGCCATCCTCCTAGAAGAAACGAAGTCTTTTTAATGGAAAGAGTGCTTTGTTGGAGTTCCAAAGACCAGTATCAAAGCAAAAGCCCAACACTGCAAGGATCCAAATAATACTTTGCATTATTAATACTTCATAATTTATAAAGTGTTTTACACTTAAATTTCCTGGATCCTCCTCATGACAACTCATATGTGGGTATTTTTATGTCCATTCCATAGATCAGGAACAAGGCCCAAAGACGTTAAGGAATTGTCCATTGTGAGATCCGTAGGGCTGTTTGGCAAAGCAAGAATTTGAACCCATGTGGTGTGATATCTAAAATAAAGAAAAAGTTCATGTGGATACTACATAAGACTTTCAATCCCTGAACTGCAGACAGAAATTAAATTTCTGGCAAACCCGTTATGAAAGTAACTCATGGCACAAGGCCAAGAAAATGTAAAGACGTTCTCAGAGAGGGTCTCTTCACAGCCTTACATACTCTCAAACTGTAAAGTCCAGTTTGGCTTTTTAAACCACAAAGCCATTCATTTTATTTCTCCCACATACAGTGAGACATTTTTCTTTAAAAATAAGTCTACCCACAGGTACCTTAAATCTCTAAATCTCCAACTACTACTCCTCTTAGGCTCATTATACATCCTAGAGATTTTTTAATACAATCACAGGGTAACCCGAATCTTTTTAACTTAACGTTCATTTCTCCTAGATCTTTGTGTTTCAATTGTAGAAACTGATCTTGTAACAATTCTCTTTTGCTGGTGACAATGACGGTCATTTTTAAATTGTAGAATAGTGACAGCTAGTGTTCATGGCATGTACTGCACTCTTCCCCTTAGCAATTTTCACTTCCTACCTGTGGTCCTGAAATTCTAGTGTTCATAAAAATTCCCTGACATGCTTGCTAAAATGCAGATTTCTAAACCCCCACTCCCATGAATTCTAAGTCTATATATCTTGTCTGATCCACGTTTCAAGTTCCTCTGCTACCACCTATTTTCCATCTCCTTGTCAATCTCATCCAAGATAATAGAGCTTTTCAAAGTTTATCATGCAGAGGGGTCATCTGAAGAGCTTGTTAAAATAGATTCTGGGACAATACTTTGGGGGTGGGGCCTGAGATTCTGCATTTCTAACAAGCTCCTGTGTGGCTTTTTACCCCCATTTTAAACTTAAGCATTTTCACTTCTTTATGTAGAAAATTACTACAGCCTGAATCTTCTGATTTTATAAAATGTAATGTATATATACTTCTTACCCAGCAGTTAAACAGATTTTATTTAGCCCTTCTCCTTGCCCCTGTTCTCTACTCTGTCCTCAGGCTTTGGGTCCTACAATAGCTGCAGTCACCCCAAGGAGGAGTAGCTGGGATCCCCATCAAGAACAAACAGCAAAGCATATCACCATCCTGACAGGCGTCTCACCTGACCCATGCCCACTCCTCTAGATCAATCCCTTTCCTGCTGCCAAAGAGACAAAGTCCCAAGGCAGTATCACCAGCTATGAGTGCAGTATACATGTATAAGGAGTTCCACAGAGATTATGATGATGATGAAGATGATATCAGCTAACATTTACTCAACACTTAATAAATGCCACATACTCTGCTAACTTCCTCATATACATTTTCTCATATGATCCTCAAAATATCCATGGGGTAGGTAATATATTCTCTATTTTGATGAAGAGGAAAGAGACACAGAAAAGAGGACATAGGCAATAATTAATATTGTTAAATGAATTGGCCAGGACCCAGAGACAACTTGTCTGTATGTGTCTAAAGCAAAGGCCAACTGGGCTGTGTATACAGGAGTTGCCCACACATACCAAAGACAAGTTATCTGTGAGACAAATTATCTGAGACTCTCCTATTTTGAAGTTACCAGGAATTTCTGACATTTCTTGAACCTGAACCTTGATTTCCCCTATTTGTCTGGGGAAAATAAGTTTTGTTAGGCATTCCATTCCTTTATAAGGCTTGCTTTTCTTGTTGTTTTTGCTTAGCCAGTCATATTTTTCCTTTGTGAGACTTTATTGCATTTACTATATAAGCTACCTCTTTCTCAGAGAAAAACAAACATGGAATGTTTTTATCTAAGCATTGAGCATCCTGCAATTTGGAGTTGAATCCTTCTGATAAGTAAAGACTCTCTTTTCTAAATTCTTAAAATTTGTCTTTTATTTGACAATATCTAATATCACAATTAAAGTCCAGTGATAAATTGTATGGGTCACATGCAAACCAAAAACCAAAATATTAATCAAAGGGCTCCTTTTCCAGTATGGTATTAATGATGAGTTTTACTGTAAAACCCCTTCTAGCAACGGACAGCTAGTTTTAGGAGTTTCCAGGAAAATCTTGGACTTTCCAGAAATGGCCAGAGCATATGCCAGAAAGCTACTGCACAATTCAGGCAGGCAGCTTAAAAAGGGTGTATTTTCAAAAATTGAGTTCTGTGACCAAGTCAAAGAATAAAACCCAGGATTCACATAGTTTTTTTTCTCTTTATGCATATCCTTGTTTATTCCTATTATTATCTTTCTTTTAAATGTTTAGCTGAAAAGGAAATATTCCCTCTTGTCTCTTTTGGTTTTTTTTTTATTATTAATTAAAAAAAATTAACAACATTTAGAAATCATTCCATTCTACATATGCAATCAGTAATTCTTAATATCATCACATAGATGTATGATCATCATTTCTTAGTACATTTGCATCAATTTAGAAAAAGAAATAGCAAGACAACAGAAAAAGAAATAAAATGATAATATAGAGAAAAATTAAAAATACAAAATACAAAAAATATATAAAAAATTAAATAAATAAATTAAAAAACTATAGCTCAGATGCAGCTTCATTCAGTGTTTTAACATGATTACATTACAATTAGGTAGTATTGTGCTGTCCATTTTTGAGTTTTTGTATCCAGTCCTGTTGCACAGTCTGTATCCCCTCAGCTCCAATTATCCATTATCTTACCCTATTTCTAACTCCTGATGGTCTCTGTTACCAATGACATATTCCAAGTTTATTCGAATGTCGGTTCACATCAGTGGGACCATACAGTATTTGTCCTTTAGTTTTTGGCTAGACTCACTCAGCATAATGTTCTCTAGGTCCATCCATGTTATTACATGCTTCATAAGTTTATTCTGTCTTAAAGCTGCATAATATTCCATCGTATGTATATACCACAGTTTGTTTAGCCACTCGTCTGTTGATGGACATTTTGGCTGTTTCCATCTCTTTGCAATTGTAAATAATGCTGCTATAAACATTGGTGTGCAAATGTCCATTTGTGTCTTTGCCCTTAAGTCCTTTGAGTAGATACCTAGCAATGGTATTGCTGGGTCATATGGCAATTCTATATTCAGCTTTTTGAGGAACCGCCAAACTGCCTTCCACAGTGGTTGCACCATTTGACATTCCCACCAACAGTGGATAAGTGTGCCTCTTTCTCCACATCCTCTCCAGCACTTGTCATTTTTTGTTTTGTTGATAATGGCCATTCTGGTGGGTGTGAGATGATATCTCATTGTGGTTTTGATTTGCATTTCTCTAATGGCCAGGGACATTGAGCATCTCTTCATGTGCCTTTTGGCCATTTGTATTTTCTCTTCTGAGAGGTGTCTGTTCAAGTCTTTTTCCCATTTTGTAATTGGGGTGGCTGTCTTTTTGTCGTTGAGTTGAACCATCTCTTTATAAATTCTGGATACTAGACCTTTATCTGATATGTCATTTCCAAATATTG
This sequence comes from Tamandua tetradactyla, assembly GCF_023851605.1. Taxonomy (NCBI): domain Eukaryota; kingdom Metazoa; phylum Chordata; class Mammalia; order Pilosa; family Myrmecophagidae; genus Tamandua; species Tamandua tetradactyla. The sequence continues at coordinate 119,667,017 of NC_135329.1, read as the reverse complement.
TCTCCCATTGTGTAGACTGTCTTTCTACTTTCTTGATGAAGTTCTTTGATGCACTAAAGTATTTAATTTTGAGGAGCTCCCATTTATTTATTTCTTTCTTCAGTGCTCTTGCATTAGGTTTAAGGTCCATAAAACAGCCCCCAATTGTAAGATTCATAAGCTATCTCCCGGGTCCCGGAGAAGATGGCAGCTTAGTAAGACGCATGGATCTTAGTTCCTCCTCCAGAACAGCTACTAAGGGGAGTAGAAACGATACACAACAGCTCCTGGAGCCACGACAGAGATCAAAAAGACAGCGTACCCCATCCTGGAACGGCTGACTGGCTGAGAGAACCCACTCTGGTGAGATCGCCGAGGGGCGCGGGCTTTCCTCGGCGGGACGGCAAGCGGCCGGAGTCCCTCCCTTCCTCCTTCCCGGGCCAGCTGGGACAATTGGGCAGGCGGTCCCCTCAAGCCGCGGCGGCTGGCGCCCCAACCACATGCGGCCCCCCGGACCAACTGAGAGAATTGCATCGGAAATTCCCAGGCTGCGGAGAAAGGTGACCGGGGGTGGGGGGGTCCCTTCCAAACACGTGACTCCCCGGTCCGGCTGGGAATGGTGCACTCTCCCGGGCCGCGGCGGTTGGCACCCTCCCGCCACACTTGGTGCCCCGGGCCGACTAGGAAATTTGAACGGGCCTTCTCACGGGCTGCGGCGGCCGGCGACCCTCCCTGCGTGCAGACCCGCAGGCCGGCTGGCACTCTTCCAAAACACTTCGGCTGGGGAATCTCCCCCACGGCGAGAGTTTTCCAAAGTTAAAGGACCCACAGCACCTTTTACTGGTGGGCCCCACAGACAAACATGTGCCACGAGCGCCACCTACTGGGCAGGATAAGAAAAACAGAACCCAGAGATTTCACAGGAAAATCTTTCAACCTGTTGGTTCCAACAGCAAGGGAAATCTGACTAAATGCCCAGACATCAGCAGAAGATAACGGATCATGCTCAGAAAATTGAAAATATAGCCCAGTCAAAGGAAAAAACCAATAGTTCAAATGAGATACAGGAGCTGAGACAACTAATGCTGAATATACGAACAGAAATGGAAAACCTCTTCAAAAACGAAATCGATAAATTGAGGGAGGACATGAAGAAGACATGGGCTGAACAAAAATAAGAAATAGAAAAACTTAAAAACAAATCACAGAACTTATGGAAGTGAAGGATAAAGTAGAAAAGATGGAAGAAACAATGGATACCTATAATGATAGATTTAAAGAGACAGAAGATAGAATTAGTGATTTGGAGGATGGGACATCTGAATTCCAAAAAGAAACAGAAACTATCAGGAAAAGAATGGAAAAATTTGAACAGAGTATCAGGGAACTGAAGGACAATATGAAGCGCACAAATATACGTGTGTGGGTGTCCCAGAAGGAAAAGAGAAGGGAAAAGGAGGAGAAAAACTAATGGAAGAAATTATCACTGAACATTTCCCAACTCTTATGAAAGACCTAAAATTACAGATCCAAGAAGTGCAGCGCACCCCAAAGAGAAAGGATCCAAATAGGCATTCTCCAAGACACTTACTAGTTAGAATGTCAGAGATCAAAGAGAAAGAGAGGATCTTGAAAGCAGCAAGAAAAAAGCAATCCATCACATACAAGGGAAACCCAATAAGACTATGTGTAGATTTCTCAGCAGAAACCATGGAAGCTAGAAGACAGTGGGATGATATATTTAAATTACTAAAAGACAAAAACTGCCAACCAAGACCCCTATATCCAGCAAAATTGTCCTTCAAAAATGAGGGAGAAATTAAAACATTCTCATACAAAAAGTCACTGAGAGAATTTGTGACCAAGAGACCAGCTCTGAAAGAAATACTAAAGGGAGCACTAGAGTCAGATACAAAAAGACAGAAGAGAGAGGTATGGAGAAGAGTGTAGAAAGAAGGAAAGTCAGATATGATATATATAATACAAAAGGCAAAACGGTAGAGGAAAATATTATCCAAACAGTAATAACACTAAATGTTAATGGACTGAATTCCCCAAACAAAAGACATAGACTGGCAGAATGGATTAAAAAACAGGATCCTTCTACATGCTGTCTACAGGAAACACATCTTAGACCCAAAGATAAACATAGGTTGAAAGTGAAAGGTTGGGAAAAGATATTTCATGCAAATAACAACCACAAAAGAGCAGGAGTGGCCATACTAATATCCAACAAATTAGACTTCAAATGTAAAACAGTTAAAAGAAACAAAGAAGGACTCTATATACTAATAAAAGGAACAATTAAACAAGAAGACATAACAATCATAAATATTTACGCACTGAACCAGAGTGCCCCAAAATACGTGAGGAATACACTGCAATTACTGAAAAGGGAAATAGATACATCTACCATAATAGTTGGAGACTTCAATTCACCACTCTCATCAATGGACAGAACATCTAGACAGAGGATCAATAAAGTAATTGAGATTTTGAATATTACAATAAATGAGCTAAAATTAACAGGGTGTGAGATACGGGTCCTCTTTCATTCTTTTGCATATGGATATCCAGTTCTCTAGGCACCATTTATTGAAGAGACTGTTCTGTCCCAGGTGAGTTGGCTTGACTGCCCTATCAAAGATCAAATGTCCATAGATGAGAGGGTCTATATCTGAGCACTCTATTCAATTCCATTGGTCGATGTATCTATCTTTATGCCAGTACCATGCTGTTTTGACCACTGTGGCTTCATAATATGCCTTAAAGTCAGGCAGCGTGAGACCTCCAGCTTCGTTTCTTTTCCTCAATATGCTTTCAGCAATTCGGGGCACCCTGCCCTTCCAGATAAATTTGCTTATTGGTTTTTCTATTTCTGAAAAATAAGTTGTTGGGATTTTGATTGGTATTGCATTGAATCTGTAAATCAATTTAGGTAGGATTGACATCTTAACTATATTTAGTCTTCCAATCCATGAACACGGTATGCCCTTCCATCTATTTAGGTCTTCTGTGATTTCTTTTAACAGTTTTTTGTAGTTTTCTTTGTATAGGTTTTTTGTCTCTTTAGTTAAATTTATTCCTAGGTATTTTATTCTTGTAGTTGCAATTGTAAATGGAATTCGTTTCTTGATTTCCCCCTCAGCTTGTTCATTCCTAGTGTATAGAAACACTACAGATTTTTGAATGTTGATCTTGTAACCTGCCACTTTGCTGTACTCATTTATTAGCTCTAGTAATTTTGTTGTGGATTTTTCTGGGTTTTCTACATATAGTATCATATCGTCTCCAAATAGTGATAGATTTACTTCTTCCTTTCCAATTTTGATGCCTTGTATTTCTTTTTCTTGTCTAATTGCTCTGGCTAGAACCTCCAACACGATGTTGAATAACAGTGGTGATAATGGACATCCTTGTCTTGTTCCTGATCTTAGGGGGAAAGTTTTCAATTTTTCCCCATTGAGGATGATATTAGCTGTGGGTTTTTCATATATTCCCTCTATCATTTTAAGGAAGTTCCCTTGTATTCCTATCCTTTGAAGTGTTTTCAACAGGAAAGGATGTTGAATCTTGTCAAATGCCTTCTCTGCATCAACTGAGATGATCATGTGATTTTTCTGCTTTGAGTTGTTGATATGGTGTATTACATTAATTGATTTTCTTATGTTGAACCGTCCTTGCATACCTGGGATGAATCCTACTTGGTCATGATGTATAATTCTTTTAATGTGTTGCTGGATTCGATTTGCTAGAATTTTGTTGAGGATTTTTGCATCTATATTCATTAGAGAGATTGGTCTGTAGTTTTCTTTTTTTTTGTAATATCTTTGCCTGGTTTTGGTATGTGGGTGATGTTGGCTTCATAGGATGAATTAGGTAGCTTTCCCTCCACTTTGATTATTTTGAAGAGTTTGAGCAGAGTTGGTACTAATTCTCTCTGGAATGTTTGGTAGAATTCACATGTGAAGCCGTCTGGTCCTGGGCTTTTCTTTTGGGGAAGCTTTTGAATGACTGATTCAATTTCTTTACTTGTGATTGGTTTGTTGAGGTCATCTATTTCTTTTTGAGTCAAAGTTGGTTGTTCATGCCTTTCTAGGAACTTGTCCATTTCATCTACATTGTTGTATTTATTAGCATAGAGTTGTTCATAGTATCCTGTTATTACCTCCTTTATTTCTGTGAGTTCAGTGGTTATGTCTCCTCTTCCATTTCTGATCTTATTTATTTGCATCCTCTCTCTTCTTCTTTTTGTCAGTCTTGCTAAGGGCCTACCAATCTTGTTGATTTTCTCATAGAACCAAATTCTGGTCTTATTGATTTTCTCTATTGTTTTCATGTTTTCAATTTCATTTATTTCTGCTCTAATCTTTGTTATTTCTTTCCTTTTGCTTGCTTTGGGGTTAGTTTGCTGTTCTTTCTCCAGTTCTTCCAAGTGGACAGTTAATTCCCGAATTTTTGCCTTTTCTTCTTTTCTGATATAGGCATTTAGGGCAATAAATTTCCCTCTTAGCACTGCCTTTGCTGCGTCCCATAGGTTTTGATATGTTGTGTTTTCATTTTCATTCGCCTCGAGATATTTACTAATTCCTCTTGTAATTTCTTCCTTGACCCACTCGTTGTTTAAGAGTGTGTTGTTGAGCCTCCACGTATTTGTGAATTTTCGGCAGTCTGCCTATTATTGATTTCCAACTTCATTCCTTTCTGATCCGAGAAAGTGCTGTGTATGATTTCAATATTTTTAAATTTGTTGAGACTTTCTTTGTGACCCAGCATATGGTCTATCTTTGAGAATGATCCATGAGCACTTGAGAAAAAGGTGTATCTTGCTGTTGTGGGGTGTAATGTCCTATAAATGTCTGTTAAGTTTAGCTCATTTATTGTAATATTCAAATTCTCAGTTCCTTTATTGATCCTCTGTCTAGATGTTCTGTCCATTGATGAGAGTGGTGAATTGAAGTCTCCAACTATTATGGTAGATGTATCTATTTCCCTTTTCAGTAATTGCAGTGTATTCCTCACGTATTTTGGGGCACTCTGGTTCAGTGCGTAAATATTTATGATTGTTATGTCTTCTTGTTTAATTGTTCCTTTTATTAGTATATAGAGTCCTTCTTTGTTTCTTTTAACTGTTTTACATTTGAAGTCTAATTTGTTGGATATTAGTATGGCCACTCCTGCTCTTTTGTGGTTGTTATTTGCATGAAATATCTTTTCCCAACCTTTCACTTTCAACCTATGTTTATCTTTGGGTCTAAGATGTGTTTCCTGTAGACAGCATACAGAAGGATAGTGTTTTTTAATCCATTCTGCCGGTCTATGTCTTTTGATTGGGGAGTTCAGTCCATTAACATTTAGTGTTATTACTGTTTGGGTAATACTTTCCTCTACCATTTTGCCTTTTGTATTATATATATCATATCTGACTTTCCTTCTTTCTACACTCTTCTCCATACCTCTTTCTTCTGTCTTTTCGTATCTGACTCTAGTGCTCCTTTTAGTATTTCTTGCAGAGCTGGTCTCTTGGTCACAAATTCTCTCCATGACTTTTTGTCTGAAAATGTTTTAATTTCTCCCTCATTTTTGAAGGACAATTTTTCTGGATATAGAAGTCTTGGTTGGCAGTTTTTCTCTTTTAGTAATTTAAATATATCATCCCACTGTCTTCTAGCTTCCATGGCATCTGCTGAGATATCTACACATAGTCTTATTGGGTTTCCCTTGTATGTGATGGATTGTTTTTCTCTTGCTGCTTTCAAGATCCTCTCTTTCTCTTTGACCTCTGACATTCTAAGTAGTAAGTGTCTTGGAGAACGCCTATTTGGATCTATTCTCTTTGGGGTGCACTGCACCCTTGGATCTGTAATTTTAGGCCTTTCATAAGAGTTGGGAAATTTTCAGTGATAATTTCTTCCATTAGTTTTTCTGCTTCTTTTCCTTTCTCTTCTCCTTCTGGGACACCCACAACACGTATATTTGTGCACTTCATATTATCATTTAATTCCCTGAGCCCCGGCTCAAATTTTTCCATTCTTTTCCCTATAGTTTCTGTTTCTTTTTGAATTTCAGATGTTCCATCCTCCAGTTCACTAATTCTAGCCTCTGTCTCTTGAAATCTACCATTGTAGGCCTCCATTGTTTTTTTCATCTCTTGTACTGTATCTTTCATTCCCATAAGTTCTGTGATTTGTTTTTTCAGACTTTCCATTTCTTCTTTTCGTTCATCTCTTGCCTTCTTCATGTCCTCCTTCAATTTATTGATTTGGTTTTTGTAGAGGTTTTCCATTTCTGTTCATATATTCAGAATTAGTTGTCTCAGCTCCTGTGTCTCATTTGACCTATTAGTTTGTTCCTTTGACTGGGCCATATCTTCAATTTTCCTGGTGTGATTTGTTATTTTTTGCTGGTGTCTGGGCATTTAATCAGATTTCCCTGAGTGTGAGACCCAGCAGGTTGAAAGACTTTCCTGTGAATTCTCTGGGCTCTGTTTTTCTTATCCTGCCCAGTATGTGGTGCTTGTCTGTCTGCAGGTCCCACCAGCAAAAGATGTTGTGGTTCCTTTAACTTTGGAAGGCTCTCCCTGCTATGTGCATGGTGGAGACAGAGGAAATGTTGTACGCTGGTTTTAATGGCTTCAAATTGCGAAATCCTGGGATCTGAATTCCTTGAGAGAGGGATTCCACCTTAGATGCATTTCACCTCTCCCGTGGGGAAGGTTCAGGTGGTAGAGAGCCCTGAAAGCAGCCTGTTTCTGCATTTGGGGAAGTTGCAATGTGTGTAATCCTGGCGCTGAGCCCAGAGGCACCAAGCCTCCATAGAAACAGCCGCAGAAGGTTCTGTTTCACCCCCTTTCCTCTTTCTCAGTTAGCCCAATAGGCCACTTCCACCTTGATCAGTTTCACCTGAGCTGAGGGCCTATTTTTAGTAGTCAGAAGTTGTTCATTAATGCCACTATTGGTGTTAGGTTGGACTCAGTCTCTACTACTGTTGAAGACTCTTTCCTTTCCCTCTGGGAAGTTGCCTGTGGGGAAGGGGCGCCGGCCGCTGCGGCTTGGGGAACTGCTGATCTGAGGCTCCCAGCCAGCTGGGAAGCTGCGTGTGTGGGAGGGGCGCTGTTCACTGGCTGCCGCGGCTTGGGGACCCGCTGATCCTAGGCTCCCAGCCAGCCCGGGAAGCCGCGTATGTGGGAGGGGCACAAGTCACTGGCCGCCGTGGCTTGGGGAACCACCGATCCAAGGCTCCCAGCCGGCCCGGGAAGCTGCGTGTGTGGGAGGTGCTCTGGTCGCTGGCTGCCACGGCTTAGGAAACCGCTGATCCGAGGCTCCCAGCCGGCCCGGGAAGCCACGCGCTGGGGAGGGGCGCCAGCCGCCGCGGCTTGGGGAACCACTGATCCGAAGCTCCCAGCCACACCGGGAAGCTGCCCGTGAGGGAGGGGCACCAGCCGCCAGCCGCCACGGCTTGGGGAACTCGTCTCTCCGTGTCTCTCAGCCGGACCGGGAAGGAGGGAGGGAGGGGTGCCGGCCGCCAGCCACCACGGCCCGGGGAAGCGTGCGCCGCTCGGGGACCTCACCGCAGCGGAGTGTCGTAGCTGGTCCAGCCATTCCAGACTGGGATACACTGTGTGTCTGATCTCTGTCATGGCTCTGGGAGCTGTTCTGTACTGATTCTAGTTATTTAGTAGTTGTTCTGGAGGAGGAACTAAGACACGCACACCTTACTAAGCTGCCATCTTCTCCGGACGTCTCTCTTTTGGTTTTATAACCTTATTGTCTTTGTGGAAAGAGTTGGCTGCAACACAATAACCTTTCCAGGTTGAGGCTTATAATGATGACTACATATCCGTTAGTATGCTTAAGTATGCATTCTTTGTTGTTGAGAACCAATGTTTTCTGGAATGAAAAGAGCCATATGTTTATCAGAAAGCATTAATACAGGCAGCTCTGAGAGGGAGGTGAGAAAGGAGACCTCAAGGATATCATATTGACTTTTGAAAAATCTCATAATCTGGTGCTTTAAATCAAGATTTATAGTTCTTGAAGACTCTGCTTTGCCTCTGAAGAATCAGAACAAACAAAGAAATAATGAAAGTAGGAAGGCAGGTAGATAAGGGGACATTGGAAGAGCCCTTGAGAGACAGCTATTTACCTCTCCCCCTTCTCAGTTTTTTTGTAGTGGAAAAAATAGAGATTTTGGAGTCAGATAAATTTAAGTTTGAAATTCACATCTATCACTATTATTAACTCTGTGGCCTTGGGTGGTATGCCAGTTTGAAAGGATTTATGTACCCTAGAAAAGCCATGATTTGATCCTAAAAAATCTTGTGGGAGCAATCATTTCTCTTATTTCCTATTTAGTACTGCAGGTTGGAGACTTGATTGGGTTATCTCCATGGAAATGTGACTCAATCAAGAGTGGTTGTTAAACTGGATTAGGTGGAGACGTGTCTCCACTCATTCTAGGTGGGTTTTTATTATTTTACTGGAATCCTATAAAAGAGGAAAGTTTGGAGAAAGCAAGAGATTCAGAGAGAGCAGAGAAGAATGGCAGAGCTATGAGAAAGCCACAACAGAACTGCAGAACCATGAAGCAGAGAGTCTACCAGCCAGTGGCTTTTAGAGATGAAGAAGGAAAATGCCTCCTGGGGAGCTGAAGTGGAAGCTAGCAGATGAGGCATGTTCACCATGTGCCCTTCCAGCTGAGAGAGACTCCCTGACCATGTTCGCATTGTGCCTTTCCACTTGAGAGAGAAATCATGAATTTCATCAGCCTTCTTGAATCAAGGTATCTTTCCCTGGATGCCTTAGATGGGATATTTCTATAGACTTGCTTTAATTAGGACATTTTCATGGCCTTAGAACTGTAAACTTGTAACTTATTAAATTCCTCTTTTTAAAAGCCATTCCATTTCTGGTGTATTGCATTCTGGCAGATAGCAAACTAGAACAGGTAGTTTACTTGGACTCACTGGGTCTCTGTTTTTTTATCTATGAAATATGAGCATTACTTCTTCCCTGGTAGAGTCATTGGAAATATGCATGTTATGTAGATACAGAGCCTGGAAATAGAACAGCAAATAGCAGCTATTGTTAATGACAGCTGTCACTAAGTCTACCTCTGTAGAAGGGGCACTTCCCAAATTTGGATTTGTTGCTTGGCAATAAACTAACTTGGAGCTAACATTTTGGAAGTTTCCAAGAATGCCCCAAATCTTTTTGGGCAAACCTTGTACATAAATCTTCAGAGAGTACACTCCATGAAGCACTTTTCTTCCAATATGTAGATGACACACTCATTGCTAGCAAAAGCAAGAGACCTCAGACATTATTGTCATAAGGATGCTGAACAGGCTAGCTGAAAAAGGATATAAAGCATCTGAGAAAAAGGCACAAATTATGGAAACCCATGTCAAATACCTAAGATTTGAGCTCTCTAAATGACAAAGGGCTCTATTACCTAGCAAAAAAGAAGCGCTCTGGTGGGTAGTCACACCAAAGAATAGAAAGGACCTCAAAGGATTTTTAGGTATGGCCAGCTACTGCATACTCTAGATACCAAATTTTAGACTAATAGCCAAGCCTCTACCTCTGGCAACTCTAAAGGAAAATGACAATTCTTCAGAATGGATACAGGAATGCAATTGCCTTTCAAAGTGTAAAGGCAAAAAGGTATCAGCTCTGGCCTTGGGCTGTCTGACCCCATGAAAAATTTGAACTGTCCATACATGAAAAGCAGGACATGGCCTTCAGGATGCTTGCACAGCCTTTTGGAAGATGTATAGGACCAGTGGCTTATGTGAGAAAACAGTTTAACACTGTAGCCCAAGGATGGCCTACTTGCCTAGGGACAGTGGCAGCCATTTGTGAATTCTTACAAGAAGCAGAACCTTTTACTGGGAACTCTTCATTATGTCCTTACTGTATCAGAACAAAAGGGGAACAAGAGCTCAAAGTGGAGCGGCTAAGCAGTTATAAGGCAGAGCTGCTGCTGGACATTTGTTAAGTGTCATACTAAAAGCTAAATTAGCTCAATCCTGCCACCATTTTCCCAGAAATTAAAAAGGGGTCTGGGTGGTGCAAGGGTAGTTCAGTGGTAGAATTCTCACTTGCCATGCAAAAAACAAACCAACCAACCAACAATAACCAAAAAAAAAAACCTCAACAAATGGTACTGCAATAACAGGATACTCACATGGAATAAGAATGAAATGTGACCCCACCATACAGCATACAAAAAAAGTGGGGTAGGGGGAGGGTCTGAATGGACTTGCCCAAAATATGATTGTGTTCAGCTGCTAGTTGAAGTCTATTCAAGCAGACCCAGAACTAGAAATATTTACTAATGGAAGTAATTACATGGGTCAAGATAAACAGAAAGCAAGATATTCAATAGCAAAGACTGTCTCCAGCCCCAGGAACATCAGTACAAAAGGTGGGGCTAATTGCCCACTTAAAAGCCCTCTAGCTGAGCACAAGGCAGAGTCACCATTTACACAGACTTAAGGTATGCTTTTGCCTTTTTGCATGCTCACAGAACAATTGAAAAGGAGCATGGTCAAATAACCACAGCCAACAAGGACATGAAGCATATAGATCTAATTTTTAAACAGTTACAATGCAGTTATAAATCCCAAGGAATTAGCTATCCACTGCAAAGGACACCCATCCATGAATAATGAAAGGGCTTAGACAGTGAAGAAGACTTAGCAAATAAATTTTACAGTAATGCCAAAAGTCCCTGAATACTTCAAGAATTTGCTAGTAATTGTGGACATTTTTATTACATGATTAAAAGCTTTTATTTCTATGCTAAGCTAAAAGACACAAAAAAGTTGTGAAATGGTTACTTTGGAAAAATTTATTCCTAAATTTGGACTTCTGCTTTCTATTTAAAGCAGCAATAGACCAGCTTTCACAGCAAAGATTGTTAAAGGTGTTTCAAAACTCTTCAGCATCAACTAGTGCCTACATTCTGCTTAAAAAGCACAAACTACAGGAAAAATAGAATGCATGAATCGAACTTTAGAGAACAGCCTCGCCAAAATCTTAAAAACTCATTTAAAGCAAAATGAAACTCTACCTGTTGCCTTCTTGAGGAAAAAAAAAGCACTCCAAAATGAGTTAAGTTTGAGTCCTTATAAAGCAACATTTAGAAAGCCGTTTCTAAGGGTTTCCCAGTTTCGAATTTGCTACAATTCAGTATGTAAAAGTCTTTGAAATCTACTTGGACTGAAATTAAAAATTATGCATCTAATCATCTTAAATTTTCCTCAGATGTACCCCTTTACACCATTACTAGCCTGGAGCTTAGGTGTGGTTCTGCACCTGAAATGTCAAGCATCCCCAGGTTCAACTAAATCCTGAATGGGTTAACCCGTATTTAGTATTTTTTTTGTCATTTATTCTTAAATTGCAGTCAAATCCCTTGAATTCGTCACACCAAAGTCAGTGCAATTGTTCCAGAATGTAGACACCCTTCTGTTAGCTGGAAAGCAACAGTGACAGTAGATCCTCCTGATAATCCAGAACATAAGTAAATTTGTGAACCTTTGGACAGCCTAAAGTATTTGTTTAGGAAGAAATATTTCTAGTCAAATGGGTTATAATGTTCCCTGTTCTATATTTTTTCCATGACTTTAATGTGCCCATTAGTAACTGTGCTGGTTTGAAATGATGTATGCACCCTGGAAAAGCCATGTTGTAATCCTAATCCCATTTTGTAAAGGCAGCCATTTAAACTATAATTAGATTGTCTCCTGGGAGATGTGATTTAATCAAGAGTGATTGTTAAACTGGATTAGGTAGAGGTGTGTCTCCACCCATTTGGGTGGGTCTTGATTAGTTTCTGAAGTCCTATAAAAGAGGAAACATTTTGACAAATAAGAGATTCAGAGAGAGCAGAGCAGAATGACATAGTCGCAAGAAGCAGAGTCCACCAGCCAGCAACCTTTGTAGATGAAGAAGGAACATGCTTCCAGGGAGCTTCATGAAACAGGAAGCCAAGAGAAGAAGCTAGCAGATGATTCCATGCTCGCCATGTGCCCCTCCAGATGAGGAATCCTGACCGTGTTCACCATCTGCCTTTCCAGATAAGAGAGAAACTCCGACTGTGTTTGCCATGTGCCCTTCCACTTGAAAAAAAGACTCTGAACTTCATTGGCCTTCTTTGAACCAAAGTATCTTTACCTGGATGCCTTAGATTGGACATTCCTATAGACTTGCTTTAATTGGGACATTTTCTTGGCCTTAGAAGTATAAACTAGCAACTTATTAAATTCCCCCTTTTAAAAGCCATTGCATTTCTGGTATATTGCATTCTGGCAGCTAGCAAGCTAGAACAGTAACAAACCGGGAAAGTAATCTCTTCTTGCAATGGGCTCATTCATTATGCTGCATCTATGAACTAGTCTGCTAAATTTGTAGCCAACTACCTATCTCTAGTGTCTCAAGTTTACCATGGTGAACACCCGCTTTGCAGGGAACAGACTAGGTAGTTCTCAAGCCATTAATAGTTGAGATGCAAGAAAAATACAGAAGGTTAAGATCAAGAACATCACATAAGATAATCTTGTCACTGGCTAGTAAATTTAACCCAGCCAGAACATTGTCTTGTTTTATCTGCCAAGTCATTAGTGGAATGGTGCTATGTAATTCCTATCAGTTAAATTAAAAAGGAAAAACTTTACTGAAAGAAAAAAGTTGGACATATTCAACCTCAGGATAAAATCATTTAGCTTACTCCTTTTAGGAAACAGAAAAATAATTAGTGTAAAACTGAGTGGAAGCTGAGAGCTGAAATATATGAAGTCATTCCTAATGAACCCAATAAACCTGATAATCATGTAGTTGCAATATTTGTCCCATCTACGAAAGTTAAAAGGTGTAATTGCCAAAGTAAATTCATTAAATAATGACAATCACAATATGACTATAGTAAATGCATAAATAGTTTTAATGTACAAAGCAGTACTGCAGAATGAAATGGTCTTATATATCCTCAGTGCCTCACAAGGGAGAACATGTGCCATAATCAAAACAGAGGGTGGTACCTATATTTCTGATGAATCTGGTAACATGTCTTCTCTTTTAGGTCACCTAAATGTTCGAGTTCAGGCTGTGACTATTTCTGCTAATAATTTTAATTTCTATTCTATTGGCTATCTTCAGGAAAAGGGTTTGTTACAGATTCTTTGTCAAACTGTGCTTGAAACCTTCCTAGTCATTATATCTATTCTTGTTCTAGTCAAATGCCTTTTTGTCAATATGTACTCAGATTATAACTCAAACATGTAAAAACCCTTTATCTTCCAGAACTCCTGCCAAAAGAGATCCATTCTCTCCCAAAGGAAATCAACAATATTTGCAAGTTATAAGTCAAAAATGTCATCGGCCCCCTAACTACAACCCAATCCACAGAAATTAGCCTGGAAGAATGACAGCCAAATTCCCAAGATTGGAAATAAATTTTGCTTTAAGGGAGAAATTGTAACATTAATTTTTAAATATAATCTTAAGACTGCAAGCAAGCTGGAAATTGTTAAGTAGTCTTAGAATGACCTTTAAAACAGACTTTGAATATAACTTTAAGCTAGAAGCAGGCTGTTAATGAGAGCTCTTAGTCTCACAAAGGAGCAATTTGTAAATGGAAAGTTTGCACCCAGACTGGAATAAACTTAATTGCCCCAGACCTCCCAGTTATGATCAAGCCTTTCATCTATCTCCTAGGCTTGGAGGCACCTTTCTCAGGTATCATAGGATGTCAATCCTGAAGGAAGTAGGAAACTACTCCTACTGAAATTCTCCAGACCTTTGTTACCTGTTAACTAAAAGCCAATTTCTCAGGACTAGGAAATCTCCCCAGTCCTTCCATTGGTAATTCAGTGTGACTTCTGTTAGCCATGCCAAGCAACAAATGCAGATTTGAGAAGTGCCTCTTCTACAGCTTGATGACTACGAAGGGACAAAAAACGATGTGCTGCTCGGTGCATTCCTGGACCCCTGAGGTAAGACATTTGTGAGTCTTGACTCTATGGCTCACAGAGAGGCTTTTAGACTTTTCTCCAAGACCTAGACAAGAGAGTTTCTTGTCCCGGGTGTCCAGGATCCCAATGGTGGCTAGTTGAAGAGAAAAACAGGTTTGAAGAGTGGGTATGAATGTCTGGTGTCTTGTATTGTTTCTTTCTTATGTGTTTGTAACAGGCCTGGTTTGGTTTTATTCTTCAGTGACACATAAACTCCTGCCAAAATTGTAGCAGGAGACTGCATTTGGTTTGGGTGCTTGATGGCACATAAATCTATGCCAAAGGTGTTTTGGGAGGGTGCAGCCCCAGACATAAAAGACTAGCCACTGAGACTTGGTTTGCAAGGGAGATTACAGGAGTCCGAACTACAGGGCTGAAGATGAAAAAGAGGTTGATTTATGCTGGCAGGAGGACTAGGGAGATTTCCCAAATCAGCCTCCCGAAGTGGTTGTTCAATTGGCTTTTATATCCATCAGAGCTAAGGAAATAGTCATCTTAGTTAACAGATAATAAAGGTCTGGAGAATTTCAGTAGCTTATCTTAGTTACTTCCAGTTTCTTTCAGGACTGACATCCTGTGACACCTGGGAAAGTTGCATTGACACCTAGGCAAGGTGCATCAGAGCCTAGGGAGTTAGATGAAAGGCTTGTTCATATCTGTGAGGTCTGGGGCAATTAAGCTTATTCAGGTCTGGGTGCAGACTTTACATTTACATACTGCTGCTGGCTTTACATTTACATACAGCTCATTTGTGAGACTAAGAGTTTCCATTAACAATCTGCTTCTAGCTTAAAGTTAGATTCAAAGGCTGTTTTAAAGGTTGTGTTCTAAGGCTACTTAACAATTTCCAGCTTGCTTACAGTTTTAAGATTATATTCAAAAGTTACTGGTAAACCTCCATTCAACTTTCAACAAATATTTTTTGATTACTTCTCTATGGCAGAATACAGTGAAGTCCCAGGAAAGTAGTAAAAAAAACAAGCAAAAGCAGATGAATTCTGTTCTCCAGAGGTTTCTTTTCAACCCACAGTAAACAAAATTCCATTATCCATTCCATTGAAACTCCTATGTCAAAATCACCCTATATATAAAATATTATGGACTCTTTTTGGTTCTTAATAAAACCTTCTTATAGAATCTAATGACATTGAGCAACTATCTTCTTCATGTCTTGAATACTCCTTTCTCCTGATGTCCTTCTGCTCTTTGACTGAAACTTCTTGCTCTTCTTTACTAGTTTTTCTTCTGCTGCTACACCTTTAATTAATATTTCCCAGACTTGTGACTTTTGCCCTCTTCCTTTCATACTCTGCACTAGTAGAATGACCTTTTCAGACTCATGAACTCCTTTAAGAACCTGAAGAACATAAGCACCTGTTACCAGACAAAGGCTGTGGATTCTTTTGCCCAATGCACTCAATAACCAATTCCTGAGACACTGGGGTTTCAGAGAGAAAGAGTTTAATTACTAGGTGCACAGTAGGAGAGCAGATGGCCTAGAGGCCCAAAATCTGTCTCCCAAGTTTAGGGGTTTCAAAGTTTTTATGGGTTTTAGCAAGGGGAGAAGAGGTCATTTTGAATAGCAAATTCAAAGCAGAAAAAGAGACAGTGTTATCATTTCAATAGGAGAATATAAACTGAAAGGAGGGGAAGCAGAGTTATCATTTCAATATTAAAGGTATAAGCTGTCAGGTTTTAAATGGTAGCCTACTGAAAAATCAGAGAAACTGTATCTGAGTTTAAAATTTTATTGTCCCAGGGCGAGGTTCCAGGGCGAGTTTCCCGTCCAGGTGCTCAGGGTGCAGGCCGGGGAAGTCGCACCCCCCTAGGAGCAGCGGGGTTAGATATAGGCTAGCTAGTGGGTGGGCTGATGATGCCTACGGGGCCTCCTGTGGTAGGTTAGGAGTTTCACGGCCAGGAGCATAGCCACCGCTGTGTGCAGTGGGGGTCCTTTGTTTGTCAGGGCAGGTCCTGATTGGCTGAGTTTGAACAGCTGTATGCCAGGATGTTCACGGGCTTTAGTTTGGGTGGGGGCCTTCCAGCCAGAGGCTACCGGGCCAGGCCTTACATAAGCCAAAAGGAAAGAAGTTTTCTTTCAGCAGCAGAGTCTAGCCCATATGATTTACATATGTCAGGGACTGAAACTAGTTAATGGCTGATTTCAAATTCTTCATTAGTCTTAAAGACTTTGCCCTACAAGAAAATGACAAGATAAAAGGAGTAATAGCTTTTACATCATTTTATCATTTTAGATATCAGGGCAGTTGAGTTATAGTTTAGGGATTTCAGGCATTTCCCTCTGTCTACTCCAAATATACCAGAAATCAAAAAGGAAAATAATGATTCAGTAATCAAAATCATCTCTTAAATCTTAATTTCTCACTTACACAGCCTTTCCATAGAGAAATGGATCTACTAACAAATATACAAAAATTTGCATACATTTTCAGGAGGTTCACACACTTCTTCCCTCCCACTAAGCTCGTAACTCCAGATTAAGGGGTTTCTATGGTTTAACTATTACACATATGTCAATGACTCTAAATTTCTATCTCTCTCTAAACCACTTATCTGAACTATATGCCTATTTTCAAATGACTAATTGGACAACTCCACATGACTGCCTCTCAGGCATCTTGAACTCAAAATATCCCAAACCAAACACTATCATTCTTCTTAAGCCCATTCTCCTCCTGGAAGGAAATATCCTATGGGAAAGAAAACACTGCTTTTGAGCCAGTCAGACATAGATTTAAAGCCAGCCCTGGAAGCTTCAGTGGTATAGTTAACGTCTCTATGCTTTAATCTCCTCATTTATAACATAAGCATAATAATATCTCCCTTTTCTGGAGTATTGTGAGAATTAAAATAGATAATGGGCAAAAAAGTTTAGTTTTCACACAAGATGACACAGGCAAGGAAATGGAGGGCCTCTGATGCATACCTAGAACTGGTGCCAAATCCTTAACTGGCAGAGACATTAAAATATAAAACATAATCAAAGGGGAAACCTTCA
The DNA here is from genome assembly GCF_023851605.1 of Tamandua tetradactyla. Taxonomy (NCBI): domain Eukaryota; kingdom Metazoa; phylum Chordata; class Mammalia; order Pilosa; family Myrmecophagidae; genus Tamandua; species Tamandua tetradactyla. Next base: position 119,650,005 of record NC_135329.1, on the reverse strand, counting down.
GCAGGAACTTGAAATTAGTTAGAGTATCCGATAGGCTGTAACCTCTGGAGTATCTAACCAGCCCAGAAACAGAAGATCTGTGAGCTAGGCACAGATATAGCCATTTTAGCATTCTATTGTTTAGCACGCCAGCTGCCATTTTTTAGTTAGGCGCCCATTCTTGCAAGATCGTAAATAAATTATTTTTTTTCTCCACAATCGGCTGAGCATTTGTTCTCCTTCAGATTCAGCATTCTTTCTAACAATGTGGGGGCTCATCCAGGATCCAAGTTTTCAGAGGAGGACCCCTGCGGTGGATGAAGGGAAGGCATGCTCCACTGATTAAGCAGTCTCAGACTCTGCCATTGGGGTGCCCCCTCCAGCAGCCAGATGCTTAGATCCACTGATTGTGAAGGAGAAAAGGAGGAAATGTGCCTCACAGTGACCAGGCAACTCTATGCACAAACCAAGGTAAGAAAAAGGCTATTAAGTATTGCCTTGGTGGTCACGATGAATTCTGTTGGGCCTGGAGGTGAGCAAGTGCTGAATTCCAATCCACAGTTTCCTTTTCCCACAAGGGAAAGGGCTAGAGTTGGATAAAGCGAGATGGTGCTGAGACAGAGGAACCCAGGCAAAATTCAGAATGGGTAGAGACAGTCGGCCAACTGGAGAAAAAGGGAGGGGTACCTATAAAGCTCCCCTTCCCAGGAACATTCCCCTACATAGTCCATAGGGAGAATGTTGAAACATTGGGAGATGAAGGGAAAGAAAAATGTACTTTTGGACAAAAGAAAGCATTGTGCCACCTGATGTATTTTGGCCAAAGTACAGGACAGATGAGGATTGGCTTTGCGCAAGATCTTTAAGGCCTCACTATTTAGGGGATAAAATTGGTTATACCCAAATCTCAGAACTTAAATAAAGACTTTGAGGGGTCACAAGGAAAAGGCATCTTAAACTATCCCATAATTTTAGTCCTTAAAAGGAACTTGAGGCGGGCCGCGGTGGCTCAGCGGGCAAAGTGCTTGCCTGCCATGCCGGAGGACCTCGGTTCGATTCCCGGCCCCAGCCCATGTAAAAAAACAAATGAACAAACAAAATACAATAAAAAACAAGAAAATGTTTAAAGATGTTTCCCTTTCTTCCTCCCTTCCTTCCTTCCATCCTTCCTTCCTTCTCTCTGTCTTTCCTTCCCTTCCTCCCTCTCTCTAAAAAAAAAATAAAAAAAAAAAAAAAAAAAAAAAAAAAAGGAACTTGAAGAAGCTACCCAGAGTTACTGATATTCTGGTAATTTTCTAGTTTTGTCTCTTTAGTTCAAGAGAACTATTTCAAAATGGTATGTTAACACTCGATGCAGGGTCTGGGTTTCTCTATAATAAATCCCTTTGCCAAATGCAGGAATGGCAGACTTGATACTAATAAGAGTGAAGCAAATGGGCGAATAAAACTATCTTGATGTGGGAGCATTTTTCTGTAGGAGTTCAGTCTTGATGAAAGTGTCAATGCAAGAATTGGACTCCTAGGAGGGTTAGGGTGTCTTTTGACAGGACCTGCCAACTACTTCTGAGCAATAATGTTGGCATTATTTGAGGTGGCAGAAAAGATGCTTGCTTTCTGAGTTATTTAGTCAACTAGCTGAGCTACGTCAAGGAGAGGTTGGATGATTAAAGAGACACAAGAGATTGTTGGTTGTGGTAGTTAGGTTCAGTTGCCAACTTGGCCAGATGAAGGTGCCTAGATCTATTGCTGTGGACATGAGCCAATGGTACATGAACCTCATCTGTTGCTGATTACATCTACAGTCAGCTAGGAGGCATGCCTGCTGCAATGATGTTTGATTTAGTTGCCTGATACTTAAATGAGAGAGCACAATGTAGCACGGCCCAAGTAGCTCAGCATACCTCATCTCAGCACTTGCAGCTTGGCCCAGGCCTTTGAAGATGCAGAAAGAAATCACCCTGGGGAAAGTTGTTGGAACCCAGAGGCCTGGAGAGAAGGCCAGCAGAGATCACCCTGTGCCTTCCCAGGTAAGAAAGAACCTCAGTTGAAAGTTAGCTGGCATTCCTCTGAAGAACTAATGAGATAAATCCCCTTTTATTAAAAGCCAATCCATCTCTGGTGTGTTGCATTCCAGCAGCTAGCAAACTAGAACATTGGTTAAACTAAAGATACATCTTTTCCAGCAAAATCTTGTTGGGTATTACATTTTTTTAAAGAACGAACTTAAACCAAACTCCCTCTGCTTACCTGTAAAAGTTGAGGGACCCAGTAAGGAAATATTCAGGGAGGGACCCTGATAGTCCTGTGATCCAAGGATGTAAAGGGACCTTGGGCTGACATTCAGAAAAAGATCCAGAAAATAGACAGGTGGAAGGATAAACCGCTAGGAGCATTATAAAGTCTCAGTTATTTTAGTTGTGATGTTTTGCTGTATTCAACTTTGCTGGTAATGGCAGCCCTTGAGACACAATTGGGCTCCTTTCTTCACTTCCACATTTTATTTTAGATGCAGGATCACCTGTTGCTTCTTTGGCGCAGGCATGGACTTTTGTTTGTTGTTTGTCTGTTCTGCTGGGCACAGTCAACCACATGGTCAAAAAAGGATTAGAGATAAATCAAGGAGGAGACAGGCAGAGGCAAAGCAGAGAAACAGTCTGGGCCAAAGTGGATAAAGGAGTGTTATCACTGTGGGAAACCTGGTCATTTCAAAAGGGAATGCCCAAATTTAAAGAAAGAAGGTCAGGGGATAACCTGATGAATTTTGAAAATTAGGGAGGTTAAAGCCTCCTCATCTCAAGAGCCCACCAGGAGCCTTTGGTAACTCTAAAGGTGGGCCATATCAGGGAGAAATTACATTTTTTTGGTGAACACTCAGGCAACTCAATCTTCTGTGGCCCACGTTGCAAAGGGGATCAAATTCTTCATAGCTCCCTCACAGTTTCAGGGGCAAAAGGGGAAAGACTTTAAAGTCCCCATTTTCAAACCTACTGATCTCTATTGGGAAGATAACAAAATTATAAGCCCCCTGCTGTACATTCCAGAAGCTGGGAGTAGCTTGTTGGGAAAGGACCTGATAATACCCATGGGACTGGCTAATAGGCACAACCCAAAACTACTACATAGAAGAACAGCAAGAGTATTACAGTATCTGTATAAAAATAGGCCACTGCCATTGGGACTGGGAGGGGCAGGGAAGGGTTACATTGGAGGAATACGGCTTCAGGGGCAGAACTATGGAGGCTAGGATCTGAAGTCAGAAGGCCTTGGGAAAGTGGACCCACCCAAGCACTTGGAGAGGGTGAGCTTGCCCCAAAGGCAGAGGATGGGCCTCCACCTCTGGTGGAGGAATGGTGCCACCCCAGGCCTTGGAGAGAAGGTTGGGCACATTCCTTGGAAATTGGGGAGAACCTGTCTGCCACCACATGGAGGGGTTGAACACGTGCCCCAGAAATGGCAGAGAACCCAGGTGCAGCCCCAATGTTTGGAGAGGATGGATCCAAGAGGGGTGTGATCTCCACAGTGTTCCTCAAGGCTGCATTCAGAGAAAGGCAGGCAGGCCACTGTATAGGCCCTTGGAAAGGGTAGGACTGCCACTTTCTAAAACCCTGAAGATAAATAACTCTTAGACTTTGAAATCTAATGGAGTTTGCCTACAGGTTTTTGAAACTGCTTAGATCTGGTGACCCCTGTGTTACTTCCAATTCCTCCTTATGTAAATAGGAAAATGTATCCTATGACTGTCCCTCCTTTTTATGTTAGCAGCAAATAACTTACTCTGAGCTTTACAGGTCTAGAGCCTGAGGAGAATTTTGCCTTAGGATAGACCACGCCAGTAGCTGACTTTGCAAAAGACCTCTTCTTTAAGAATTATATGCTGGCTTTGTCCTCAGCTCTGTTATCCCTCAGCCACCTTGGCTTGCTGACCCAGACCCCCACCTCTTGAATTTGCTGTCCATCAACACCAACCTGGCACTTGGGTCCTCATCAAATTGTGGAAAGAGTCCAAACTCCAACTGGCCTAGGAAAAATGTTGACAACTGAAGTGGTCATCTGGGTGGCAGAGAAAAGCTAGACTCATCATGCCCAAGTGAAGGGACCAATACTTGAGCTGAGCAATAAGTACCCAGCAACACAATCTGATTCCTGGGAAATAATTCCACTTCAGACTCTTTAAAATCACGTTAAAGAGACAATAATTGTGAAGGTAAAAGGGGTTTTGAATTTGGAGTTTAGATTCTGTACTTTAATCTAACATAGTTAACAGTGACCCTGGCCAAAGGTCAGGTCAGATGAGGGATCTGAGGCTCAAATTTAAAATGATAATAATTATACTAGTCCTAATGTTCCAAATTGGGGACACAATAAGCCCTGTCAAATTGATAATGAATGTAACTGAAGGTTTAAAGCCCCAACTGTACAATTTGATGAAAGGCAGACTCAACAAAGTCACTAACAATGAGGTGGAACAAAAGAGGTTAAGCAAAAGGTTCATTTCATGGAAAAACAGAGCCACCTGGGCAGTGTTTCAAGAGGAAGAGAAAATGGTTGCCCTGTGGTAGTGGTAGGGGAGTGGTAGGTGGATTGGGTTTTTAAGGTTTAGGGTTAAAAGGTTGGGGGGGTGGGGGGACAAGGGTTAGGCAATTCCCTATTGGCTAGTTTTCAGAAATAGGGGGCTAAGTTTGGAGTTGGCAGCTTTCCATTGGTAAAGTTTAAAATTTCAACACTGCCTTAGGCACACAGGGTTATAAATGCTGGAAGGCAAAAATAAATAAGGGGAGTTTACACAAGAATGCATTTGCCAGAGAGTGGAGGCTAAATAATGGGAGGTTGTTGCAAGAAGGCAGATGCTGGAGGGTGAAGGAGATGCCAGGCTGAGGCAGTTTGGGGTAAGAGGTGCTTTTGAGATATTTGCCAGGGGTAGGTTACATCTTGGGGAGAAGGGATCCTGTCCTCTAGGCCTAACATTTGATGCTTGGTGAATAATAGTCTGCAGAGACTTAACTAATCAATGGCAATTGAATGGGAAAAACAAGTACTTATGTCCAGAGCATAAGAGGGTGTTAAATTTGATTCTCTCTTTGCCCCTCCTGGAATGATGTATGATGGACTACCCAATTTCAAGGATGAACCATGGACATGGAATTAATTCCAAAGACCCAAAGGCAGTGTAACCTGGTGATAATAACCATCAAGAAAGCAAATATCTAGCAGGGGGCTGCAGCAGAGATGCAGTAATAGTTGATAGAATATATGGGATGAGGACAGACCTCACTAGAAAAGACCATCTAGGAAGGTTCAAGATACAAGTCCTTTCCCTAACACCAATACTGCCCTCTCCAGTTAACTCTTCAATAGTGCCTAAGGACACTCAACTAAAGGTTAGTTCACCAATGCAAAATAATCCCAAAGTTGTCAGGGTGGACAGAAGAGAAAATTTGGAGCAAACCATAAGGATAGGGACAGGGTGCAGAAATACAAATGCCTGGGTGGAATGGATCATATATACGGTCCAGAGTCTAAATAAAAGCAATTGTTACACTTGTCCAACAGGCTGACCCACTGTTCTTGTCATGCCCTTTCTAGTGGGTATGGAGGAATACAAAAAAGAGTTCAAGTGCATGGTACTCTTTCTTCACAATACTACTCCTGGTGAAAATTATAGTATGTTGTCCCCTCTTTTCCCTCCAGTCAGGGTGGAAAAGCCAAGGTCATACCAGCTTCTCACCTCAGTTCAGGAAACCACTTTGTCTATCTCTCCAAATGGGAAGAAGGGCTACAGGATCTTGGGACCATGGTCTCACATACCCAAGCATGGAATGTGACTGAGGATAATACTAGCAATTACTCCAGTTTAACCACACCGCAAGCAGGCCTTTGGTGGTATTGTGGAAAGGGCATCTTCTGACCAATTTTACCCAAGAAGTGGAAAGGGACCTGTGCTCTGGTCCAATTGGCCATCCCATTCACCCTGGCATTTGAAAAGGAGGAGGACTGAGTTTATTTAAACAATATAGAGGTGCCAAGGAAAATCCCAGATGAATTTAAAGCTAGAAATTAAATAGCTGCAGGATTTAAGTCATCCTTATTCTGGTGGGTCACCATCAACAAAAATGTGGATTGGATTAATCAGATCAATTACATCAAGGATGCAGTTAAAGAAGAGCAGAAGAGTTGGATGCTACTAGCCAAAGAACATGGGAGAATAGAATGGCCCTAGATATGATGTAAGCTGAAAAGGGCGGTGTTAATATTATGGTCAGGGGTAGCTGTTATACATTTATCCCCAATAATATAGCCCCAAATGGAACTATCACCAAAGCTTTACAAGGTCTGAGGGCCTTATCTGAAGAATTGGTGAAAAATTGATGATGCCTCATGAGATGGTTAGAAAACTGGTTTGGGAAATGAAAAGGGGCGTCACTGTCCATGCTAACTGCTTTAACCATCATAGGTGGGGTACTCACAGCCCTTAGGTGCTGCATTATCCCATGTGCCTGAGGGTTAGTTCAGAGACTCATTGAGAACCCACTTAAAGAGGAAGATCCCTTGATGAAGGGTGTGAAAAAACTCCTATCAGGTTTGGAGACTAAAATGTGAAAACTAAAGGTTTTAAATACAGAAAAGGGATTTCTAAGAAACAAGCTAAGTTTAGTTTTCACAGAAGGTGATGCAGGCAGGGAAAGGGGAGAGCCTCTGACTCAAGCCTGGAACTGGTGCCAAATCCTTAATGGCCAGGGTCATTAAAATGTAAAACATAATCAAAGGGGGAACTCTTGGTGGGAAGTTCAAATTAGTTAGACTATCTGGATAAGCTGTAACCTCTGAAGTGTCCAATCAGTGGAGAAACAGGGGAGAGTCTGCAAACTAGGCAGAGGTATAACCATTTTAGTATTCTATTGTTCAGTGTACCAGCCACCATTTTTCAGTTAGGCACCCATTCTTGCAAGATCATAAATAAATTATTTTCTTCTCCACAATCAGATGAGCATTTGTTCTTCTTCAGGTATGGTGTTCTTTCTAACAATGGGTATAGCAATAGTCTCCTATCTGTCTGACCCAACACCAGCTCCTTTCCAACCTGCCCTCCTCACTGAAACCAGAGGATTTTCCTAAATTACAAATCTGATAGCATTTCTCTGCTTAAATCTGGCCAGATGATTTCAGTGTTCCTAGGGTTAAATCTATCTTAGTCCTGCATCAAGACTGACTAATATCTGGCCCCTGTCTACCTCCAATTCAATCCCTTGAACTACTTGCAACTCCCCTAAACTACCTACAGTGTTTCAGATTCTATACTTCTATTTCACACTGCTTCCTTTGCATGAAATGGCTTTGCCTATCTATATTTCTGCTTGGCATTCAGTAAAACACCCACTCATCTTTCAAAATGTGGCTCAAGCATCACATCCACTATGAAGTTATCTCTGACAGCCTCCCACTATACCATGATCACTGCCTCCTTGTCTCTCTCACCTGTATCTGAGAGATGATTTTCTATCATGGCAAAGATGAATAACATATGGTTATTCATATAACCAAATAATTCATATAATAAATGGTTCAAAAAATCTTATAATCATCATTCAACTAGAAATCTTCTATGTAACCCAAATAGAAAGAGGAATTATGAGGCATGAAAAAACAAGAAAAGAGTTACAACTAACTTCAACATTCAGCTCAGTGGTCCCCTCTCAGAAGTCACAGAGACTGTGCGCTCACTTGTGTTCTCAGAGGGCCCCTGAATATACTTCTATCCCTATTCTCATCATATCCTGCCACTTAATTCTGTCCTTTCTTCACTTATTCATTGATTAAAGAATTATTTATCAAGAGCCTACATTGTGAGATGCACAAAGCCCACACCATGATAGTAAAGAGACTAAACAAATAATTACACAACTGATTAAATTATAATTTCAATGGTAACATCAAAGATAAGTACAAATTCCATGCAGATTATTAATTTTTTTTTTTTTTTGCATGGGCAGGCACTGGGAATCAAACCCAGGTCTCTAGCATGGCAGGTGAGAACTCTGTCAGCTGAGCCCTGTGACCCTCCATGCAGAGGGAATTAACCATATCTTGAAAAAGTAACTATAAGCTGCAACCTGAAGAATGAGTAGAAATTGACTAGACCATAGAGAGTGAAGAGAAGCAATGTTCTAGGTAATGCAAATTACCTGTTATGTAAAGATAAGAAAAAAATATGACATGTTCATGAACCTGAAAGGATGTCAGTGGGACTAGAATGTTGAGAGCCACGGGTTGAGTGACCTAAGATAAATTTGTAGATCGGCAGGGCATGTAAAGAATGTTAAAGCATATGAAGGATTTTTTGTTTGTTTGTTTCTGGAAAAAAAAAAAAGGGAAAACATTGAAGGGTTTTAAGACAGAAAATGGCAATCTTCAATTTACATTGGGAAAAATCACTCTGGCTACAGAGTAGTATGTGCATTCTGGATAGGAAACTATTGCAGAGTTCAAAAGAGATAAGATGGCTTGCACTTGAATAATTGTAGTTGTAGGGGGAGGGGAAGGAACAAAATGACCAATATAAGAAACATTTAGGAAGTAGAACAATAAGACTCTGAGTAAAATTAGATATTAGAGGAATAGGGAAGATGGTGACTTAGTGAGGTGTGGAATTTAGTTTGTCCTCCAGAGAAGCTAGTAAATAGCCAGGAACAGTAAAGAACAACTGCTGGGGCCACATCAGTGACCAGACACAAAATGTGCTCCAGCCTGGACAAGCTGGACCAGCTGTGATCCCACCTGGAACAGTGAGTCCCCCAATCCATAGAGGCTGGCATCCTTCTTTCACAGGCTCCCAGATGGGAAAGGAGAGAGACTTTACTAACAGCAAAGTCTGTTTACAAAGTTGGGTGCTGTGCCAAACCAAGCTACAACTGTGGAGTTAATTAACAAATTCTGACTACTAAAGATATACCCCCAGCTCAGCTGAACCTCAAGTCAAAGCTGAAAGATTGCTGCTTTTTACCCTGGCACTGAGCAGGCAGGGCTGATGGAAAAAGAAGAAGAAAAAAAAAAGCAGAGGTTTTTTTGGATCAGATAGCACAAAATAATCAAAAGGGTATGGGCCCTGAAGGAAAGGAGTGGGCACATAGGACCTGGAGATACATAGGGCAATGTACCAACTTAAGCTCTTGATTGGCAAACCCAAGGTATAGGGCTCTGCTCTGAAAAGTATTTTTTTTTGTAATGGTGTTTCTACATTGTGACAGTTCTTTGGATACAACTGCAAGGCTTCTCAGACTCCAGTGCTGTAGGCAAGTGCGGAATTAAGCTTGTCTGAGAGACAAAGAGGCTGGTCAGGTGAAAAAGGAAATAATTCCCTGGAGGTTGTACCTTCCCCAGGAGAGAAGTGGGGCCCAGCTCAGGTAAAATCCCTCCCTGAAGGAATTCAGACCCCCAGGTTTGGAAAGCTGAAGCAAATAAAGCCAGCCTACAACCTCTCCTCTGTCTCAGCCACACCCCTAGCAGAGAGAGTCTGCTGAAGTTAAAAGTAACACATCACTTTATGCTGGTGGGACCTGCAGGCAGACAAGCACCACATGCTGGGCAGGATAGGAAAAACACAGAGTCCAGAGGCTTCATAGGAAAGTCTTTACCTGCTGAGTCACTCCCTCGGGGAAAACTGATGCAAGAGACTCTTTCCTCCTGAGAGGTCACTCTGGTCTGGGAAATCTGACTGGAGTCTATAATATCTAAGCAAATCCTCCTGAAGGGGAAAAAAAAGGCACTATACAGGCAGGCAAGAAACAAGAAAACAAGAACTGAAAAATTCTGACCTATTAAACAAAACCTAAGCTAGAGGTCTAGAATAAGTTGAACTGAATGTCAAAGAACAGATAGACAGCAAAGTCATCCAGCAAGAAAATCCCACCTAAAAAAGTGAAAATAATCTCCAGAATAAACTAGTTAAGGAAATTAAAGGTCTAGATGCCGGCAAAGAAATAATGAATCATATAGGAAAATTGAAGATATGGCCCAGTCAAAGAAAAAAACCAACAATTCAAATGAGATACAGGAATTGAAAGAATTTTTTCATATTGTTCAAACAGAAATGGAAAATCTCATCAAAAATCAAATCAATGAATTGAGGGAAGATATGAAGAAGGCAAAGGATGAACAAAAAGAAGAAATTGAAAGCCTGAAAAAACAAATCACAGGACTTATGGGAATGAAAATCACAGTAGAAGGGGTGAAAAAAACAATGGAAACCTACAATGTTAGATTTCAAGAGACAGGCAATAGGACTACTGAACTGAGGATGAGTCATTTGAAATCTGACAAACAAAAGAAAATATAGGCAAAAGAATGGAAAAATATGAGCAGGGACTCAGGGAATTGAATGACAAAATGAAGCACATGAATATATGTGTATTATATATATATATAATATATTATATATATATATATAATATAATATATATATATATATATATTATATATATATATATATATATATATATATATATATATTATATATATATATATCTGGGCGTCCCAGAAGGAGAAGAGAAGGGAAAGGGAAGAGAAAAACTAAAGGAGGAAATTATCACTGAAAATTTTCCGACTCTTATGAAAAACCTAAAATTACAGATCCAAGAACTGCAGTGTACCCCAACAGAGTAGATCCAAACAGAGGTATTCCAAGAACTTACTAATCAGGATGTCAGATGTCAAAGAGAAAGAGAAAATTCGAAAGCAGCAAGAGAAAAGTAATCCATCACATACAAGGGAAGCCCAATAAGACTATATGTAGCTTTCTCAGCAGAAATCATGGAGGCAAGAAGACAGTGGGATGATGCATTTAAGATACTAAAAGAGAAAAACTGCCAACCAAGAATTCTATATGCAGCAAAATTGTCCTTCAAAAATGAGGGGGAAATTAAAACATTTTCAGACAAAAAATCACTGAGAGAATTTGTGACCAAGAGACTGACTCTGCAAGAAATACTAAAGGGAGCACTAGAGACAAATATGAAAATACAGGAGAGAGAGAGATGTGGAGAAGAGTGTAGAAATGAAGATTATCAGTAAAGGTAAAATGAAGAAAAATTATATATGACATGTAAAATCCAAAAAAACAAAATGGTAAAAGAAAGTACTGCCCTTTCAGTAATAACACTGAATGTTAATGGATTAAACTTCCCCAATCAATAGACATAGATTGGCAGAATGGATTTAAAAACAGGACCCATCTATTTACTGTCTACAGGAGATGCATTTTAGACCCAAGGATAAACATAGGTAGAAAGTTAAAGGTTGGGAGAATACATTTCATGCAAACAACAATCAGAAAAGAGCAGGAGTAGCTATAGTAATGTCCAACAAATTAAGCTTCAAATGTAAAACAATTGAAAGAGACAAAGAAGGATACTATGTATTAATAAAGCAACAATTCAACAAGAAGACATAACAATTATAAATATTTATGTACCGAGCCAGAGTGCTCCAAAATACATGTGACAAACACTGAAAAGAGAAATAGGCATATCTACCATAATAGTTGGAGACTTCAATTCCCCTCTCTCATAAATGGACAGAACGTCTAGATAGAGAATCAATAAAGAAAAAGAATTTGAATAATACAATAAATGAACTAGTCTTTACAGATATTTATAGAACATTACACCAGACAACAGCAGGATACACCTTTTTCTCAAGTGCTCATGAATCATTCTCAAGGATAGACCAGATGCTGGGTCACAAGGCAAGTCTCAATAAATTTTAAAAGATTGAAATCATGCAAAACAAAATTTCTCAGATCATAAAGGAATGAAGTTGGAAATCAATAATAGGCAGAAGGCCAGAAAATTCACAAATATATGGAGGCTCAACAACACACTCTTAAACAATGAGTGGGTCAAGGAAGAAATTACAAGAGAAATCAGTAAATATCGAGGCAAATGAAAATGAAAACACAACATATCAAAATTTATGGGCTACTGCTAAGAGAGAAATTTATTGTCCTAAATGCTTATATCAAAAAAGAAGAAAGAGCAAAAACTGAGGAATTAACTGTTCACTTGGAAGAACAAGAGAAAGAACAGCAAACTAATCCTAAAGCAAGCATAAGGAAAGAAATAATGAAGATTAGAGCAGAAATAAATTAAATTGAGAGCCTGAAAACAATTGAGAGAATCAACAAAACCAGAAGTTGGTTCTATGAGAAATTAATAAGATTATGGATCCTAAGAAAGATTGACAAAAAAGAAGAGATAGGATGCAAATAAATGAAATCAGAAATGGAAGAGGAGACACAACTACTGACCCTGCAGAAATAAAGGAGGTAATGAGAGGATATTATGAACAGCTTTATGTTAATAAACTAGACAACATAGATGGAATGGATAACTTCCAAGAAAGGCATGAACAACCAATATTGACTTGAGAAGAAATAGCCGACCACAACAAACCAATCACAAGTAAAGAAATTGAATTAGTCATTAAGAAGCTCCCGAGAAAGAAAAGTCCAAGACTAAATGGCTTCACATGTGAATTCTACCAAACATTCAAGAAAGAATTAATACCAATCCTGCTCAAACTCTTCAAAAAAATTGAAGAGGAGGGAAGGCTACCTAACTCATTCTATGAAGTCAACATCACCCTCATATCAAAGTCAGACAAAGATACTACAAGAAAAGAAAATTACAGACCAATCTCTCTAATGAATATAGATGCAAAAATCCTCAACAAAGTTCTTGCAAATCAAATCCAGCAGCACATTAAAAGAATTATGCACCATGACCAAGTAGGATTCATCCCAGGTATGCAAGGATGTTTCAACATAAGAAAATCAACTAATGTAATACACCATATCAACAAATCAAGGTAGAAAAAAACTACATGATCATCTCGATTGATGCAGAAAAGGCATTTGACAAAATTCAACATCCTTTATTGTTGAAAACACTTCAAAGTATAGGAATAGAAGAGAACTTCTTCAACATGATAAAGGGAATATATGAAAAACCCACAGCTAACATCGTTTTCAATGGGGAAAAACTGAAACCTTCCCCCCTAAGATCAGGAACAAGACAAGGATGTCCACTGTCACCATTGTTATTCAGCATTATTTTGGAAGTTCTAGCTGGAGCAATTAGATGAGGAAAAGAAATACAAGGCATCAAAATGGGAAGGGAAGAAGTGAAACTCTCACTGTTTGCAGACAATATGATACTATATGTTGAAAACCCCAAAAAATCCACAGAAAACCTCCTAGAGCTAATAAATGACTACAGCAAAGTGGCAGATTACAGATCAACACTCAAAAATCTGTAGTGTTTCTATGCACTAGTAATGAGCAATCTGAGGGGGGAATCAAGAAAAAAATTCCATTTATAATTGCAACCAAAAAAATAAAATATTTAGAAGTAAATTTAACTAAGGATACAAAAGACCTGTACAAAGAAAACTACAAGAAATTGCTAAAAGAAATCACAGAAGACCTAAATAAATGGAAGGGCATACCATGTTCATGGATTGGAAGACTAAATAAAGTTAAGATGTCAAGTCTACCTAAGATGACTTATAGATTCAAAGCAATATCAATTAAAATCCTAAAAACTTACATCGCAGAGATAGAAAAACCAATTACCAAATTTATCTGGAAGGGCAGGGTGCCCTCAATAGCTAAAAATATCCTGAGAAAAAAAAATGAAGTCAGAGATCTCACACTACCTGCCTTTAAGGCATATTACGAAGCTACAGTGACCAAAACAGCATGGTACTGGCATAAAGATAGATATACGGACCAATGGAATCAAATAGATTATTCAGATATAGGCCCTCTAATCTGTGGATAATTAACCTTTGATAAAGCAGTCGAGCCAACTCACCTGGGACAGAACAGTCTTTTCAATAAATGGTGCTTGGAGAACTGGATATACATATGCCAAAGAATGAAAGAAGACCCGTATCTCACACCCTATACAAAATTTAACTCAAAATGAATCAAAAAACTAAACACTAGAGCTAAGACCATAAAATTTTAGAAGAAAATGTAGGGAAATATCTTATAAATTTTATAATAGGAGGTAGTTTCCTAGATCTTACACCCAAAGCATGAGCAGTGAAGAACAAAATTGATAAATGGGAGCCCTTCAAAATTAAACACTTTTGTGCATCAAAGAACTTTGTCAAGAAAGTAAAAAGACAGCCTACACAATGGGAGTCAATATTTGGTAACAGTATTTCAGATAAGCATCTAGTATCCAAAATATACATTAAAAAAAAATTGTCCAACTCAACAGCAAAAAGACAAACAACCCAATTACAAAATGGGCAAAAGACATGGACAAAACTTCTCAGAAGAGGAAACACAAATGGCTAAAAGACACACAAAAAGATGTTCAACTTCCCTGGATATTAGGGAAATGCAAATCAAAATCACAATAAGATATCATCTCACACCCACCAGAATGGCCATTATCAATAAAACAGAAAATGACAAGTGCTGGAAGGGATGTGGAGAAGGAAGCACATTTATTCACTGTTGGTAGAAATGTAAAATGGTACAACCACTGTGGAAGGCAGTTTGGTGGTTGCTCAGAAAGCTAAGTATAGAACTGCCATATGATCCAGCAGTACCATTGCTAGGTATCTATTCAGAGGTCATGAGGGTAAGGACACAAATGGACATTTGCACATCAATGTTTATAGCAGCATTATTTACAATTGCCAAGAGATGAAATCAGCCCAAATGTCCATCAACAGATGAGTGGTTAAACAAGCTGTGGTATATACATATGATGAAGTATTACACAGCTGTAAGACATAATAAAGTCATGAAGCATGTAACAACATATATAAACCTTGAGGACATTATTCTTAGTGAGATTAGCCAGAAACAAAAGGACAAATACTATACGGTCTTACCGATATGAACTAATATTAATGAATGAACTTGAAGAATTTCAGTTAAGAACAGAGGCCATTAGGAGATAGAAAGATAGTACATGCTGGGTAATTGGAGCTGAAGGGATACAGATTGTGCAACAGGACTGATTATAAAAATTCAGAAATGGATAGCACAATACTTCCTAATTGTAGCACAATAATATTAGTGCACCAAATGAAACTGAATGTGAGAATGATAGAGGGAGGAGGTCTGGGGGCACAAATGAAACCAGAAAGAAAGATAGACAATAAAGACTGAGATGGTATAATCTAGGAATGCCTAGAGTGTACAATAATAGTGACTAAATGTACAAATTTTAAAATGTTTTTGCATGAGAAAGAACAAAGGAATGTCAATATTGCAAGGTGTTGAAAATAGATGGTCACTCATATTTTAAAACTTTAACTTATATGTGAAACTAAAGCAAAAAATGTTTATTTGGTACAAAATTTATATTTTGAGTAGTGCATTTCCTAATATAACTTATATGGACAGTTTTACTGAATACCATAAGTACATGGAACCTTGACTAGGGCATGAGATTTTGAAGGTTTGTCCAGAGGGATACCCCAATAAATCCGAGAGTGATGCCATGATAAATCCCAGAGTGACTTGAACAGTGAATTAAAAAGTATTTGCAGGGCGGGCCGCGGTGGCTCAGCGGGCAAGAGTGCTTGCCTGCCGTGCCGGAGGACCCCGGTTCGATTCCCGGCCCCAGCCCATGTAAAAAACAAACAAACAAACAAAATATAATAAAAACAAGAAAATGTTTCCCTTTCTTCCTCACTTCCTTCCTTCCATCCTTCCTTCTTTCTCTGTCTTTCCTTCCCTTCCTCCCTCTAAAAAAAAAAAAAAAAAAAAAAAAAAAAAAAAAAAAAAGTATTTGCAAAGTCCCCTTGGGGGAATGATGAAAAAGGGGGAAAATTCTATGTCCCCATTTGGAGAACTCCTGATATTCTCTCAAGCAATTGGGACAACCAAATCAATAGGCCAAGCCCTCAATTCTGCTGTTTGTTCCTATGAAACATATCTCCACAAAGGATAGACTAATCCTACTTAAAATTAGTCCTAAGAGTCACCCCCAGAAAACCTCTTTTGTTGCTCAGATGTGGCCTCTTCCACTCAGCCAACATGGCTAGCAAACTCACCACCCTTCCCCTCTACATAACTCCCAGGTTGCAAACCTCCCTGTCTCCCTGGGATAGAAATCCTAGAATGAGCTGGGACTCAGCATCAAGGGATTGAGAAAGCCTTCTCAACCAAAAGGGGGAAGAGAGAAATGAGACAAAATGAAGTTCAGTGGCTGAGAGATTTCAGAGTTGAGAGGTTATCCAGGAGGTTATTCTTAAGCATTATATAAGCTACCCCTTTTTAGATTAAGGTGTATTAGGCTAGAGGGAAGTACCTGGAACTGTAGAGCTGTGTTCCAGTAGCCATTTTTATTGAAGACGATTGTATAATGATATAGCTTTCACAATGTGACTGTGTGATTGTGAAAACCTTGTGTCTGATGCTCTATGGTAAGGACAGATGAGTAAAATATATGGATTAAAAATAAATAAGTAATGGGGGAACAAATGTTAAAATTAATATATACATATATTGGATAAATGGGGAAAGAATGAATAGGGACCCTATAGAGATGCTAAAGAGAATTCTAGAAGTTTGAAAGAAAAGGACAACAGACAATAGATTGAAGCCACATGCAGAAATAAAATTCTCTAGTTAGGGTAAAACATGAGTTAATATAAATGCCAACAGTATTGTATTTTTGGTTCATAACTCCACTTTTTACTTCCTACAGAATCTAAAAGACAAACATATGAAATATAATCATAAATCAGTGATTTGGGACACATAATATAAACTATGCAGTTGTGACAAGGATGACATGAAGGTGGGGGTACTGAGGGGTACAGGAACATGGTTTGTATATACTATTGAAGTATCAAAGCAAATGAGATTGTTATAGACTAAGGATGCTAAATTTAGGCTCCATGGTAACTACAAAGAAAATATTGGATAATTATTAGAGACAAATTAATGTACAGGTTGTTGAGGTGGGGAGGGAATTGGGAAGTTAATACTTAATGGGTTTAGGGTTTTTGTTAGGGAGAGGGGAAAGTTTTAGTAATCTGGGGAGATAAGGGTGTGTTGGAATTATCAGTATGGGGTTTGTATTATTTTTATAATTTTCCTGTAAGTTGAAAGTACTTTGAAACAAAAAGTTTAAAATTAAAAAAAAATAAAAGTAAAGTAAAATAAAGACTTTCCCAGATTAAAAAAATAAAAATATTTACATATAAGAGGTCAGGGAAAAGGGTAGGCCATGGTTGCTCAGAAGGCAGAGTTTTCACCTGCCATGCTGGAGACCCAGGTTCGATTCTCAGTGCCTGCCCATGCAAAACAAACAAACAAACAAAAAAGAGGTCAGGGAGAAGAGCAGTCATTTGTAACTGAGAAATCAGGATTTAGAGATGATTTTAATTACTGAATCAGGCATATCAGAATAGACAGGGAAATACCTGAAATCTATGAACTGTAATCTAGCTGCTTTGATATCTGATAATGGTTGTATAGTTCATATCTTCTGCCCTTGTAATTGTAAAAACCTGGTGACTAACCTTCATCTGTACCCAGCACATGTTCAATAATCAGAACACCTCTAATGACATCATGTGGGGCCACTGTGCTCATTATCCTAACCTCTGCCCACCATTTCTCTAATAAAGCTGCCCAAATTATTGCAGTTCAGGGAGACAGATTTGGGGCCATTAAGCCGTCTGCTCTCCTACTATGCACATAGTCATAAGCACTTACTCTCTGAAATCCTGGTGTCTCAGGAATTGGTTATTGAGCATGTGAAGCAGAAGAATCCACTGCCTTTGTCCAGTAATAATTTGGTGATCCTCCAGGATGAATGCCTGAATCTCTGGAGCTCTAGCAGAGCAGGTAGGGCAGGTAACCCAGCCTTTTGTAGTTGCTGGACTGAATTTAGTCTAGAGGCTTGATAACTGGGTTTCTCTCTTCTGCTGGCACTCTAGAGACTTTTAAGAAAGCTTCAAAGAGAGAAACAGCTCCAGTTCCATGTCCAGACATCTGACTGGGTGAGTGGGTCATGAGGGTAAAAGTGGATCAGGGAGTAAATAGGAGATTCAAGTCCCCTTGACCAAGGCCCGGGTCACGCTTTCAGAATGATCGCATTTGCTCTGCCCTCTACATCTTCCAATTTTTGGTGCCATACTGTACAGGGTTTGAAGCCCTTAGCTGATCCAAAAATTAATAGATGTTTAATAAAATTAAGTAGGCCTGTTTAAGTTTTAGCTGGTGTGTTGCCTAGTGTACTACTTAGAGTTCTCTAGAGAAACAGAATCAATAGGAAATATCTGTAAATATAAAATTTATGAAAGTGTCTCACATAACTGTAGGAATGTAGAGTACAAAATCTGTAGAGCAGGCTGTGAAGCTGAGGATTCCGATGGAGAGTCTGGATGAGCTCTACAGGAGAAGCTCGCTGGCCAAAGCAGGAAGAGAACCTGTCTCTTCTGAATCCTCCTTGAAAGGCTTCCAGTGATTAGATTAAGTATCACTCATTGCAGAAGACACTTCCTTTGGCTGATTACAAATGGAATCAACTGTGGATGTAGCTGACGTGGTCATGATTTAATTCTATGAAATGTCCTCATAGCAACAGACACGCTAGCACTTGCCCAACCAGACAAACACATACTACCACCTGGCCAAGTCGACACGTGAACCTGGCCATGACACCTAAGTATCGGTTAATTGTTAAATTGGTGTGATAAGTGTTTTATGTCTGTTTATTTGTTAATTGATGTGTTCGGTGTATGTTCGGTATAGGGTTTGAGGCCCTGACCTAAATTTGTCTGTTGACTATACTTCTAAAAAAGAAAAGTGAATAATTTAACAATTAATTGGTATTTAATGAAGTTAAATAAGCCTGTTTAAATGCTAGCTTGTGTGTTACCTGAGTATAGTAAAAGTTGATGTTTAATTGTTAATCAGCATTTAATGCCTGCTTATTAGCTGGTGTGCTCAGTCTAGGTATTAATTGGTGTGTTCCCTTGTGTTTCCAGCTTCTAATTCTAGTGTTTTCCTCTCTAAATGTCCGTAGGCCTTCATTGAGCTCCCCCAGGGCAAAACTCTGAGTTATGGCTTGCTTAGCATCTCATGGGAAGGCATATGATGCCATCTTCAGGGCTCTGCATCCCTGAATGTTTGTGTCTAGGTGTCTGCTCTCTGTCAGCACTCCAAGCATCACCAATTGCCTGTGTCTATGTCAGCTCTGAAGCAACTGTGTTATCTCCAAAATATTTTCTCTTTTAAAGGACTCCAGTAAAGTAATCTAGATCCACCTTGAATGGGAGAATTACAACTCCATTAATCAGAAGGTCACAACTGAGTGGGTCAATCTCTATGGATATAACCCCAATCAAAAATTTCTACCCTACAATATTGAATCAGGATTAAAGGACATGGCTTTTCTGGGGTATACAACACTTTCAAATTAGCACAGGACCTATGTCAGAAACATGAGGAATCCCAAGGTATATAAGTTCAAAAAGAGACAATCTGCATAGAAGACTAAGAAGGCTTCAGAAAGACCAAATGACCATCAAGGGAACATCAGGCCATGGATGCTAAAATAAGAGTTTTAAGATGTAGTGAACACCTACTACATGCCAGGTAGTGTTCTATGTGCTGCGGAACATCTGAGAACAATGCAAATAGTTCTGTCCTCTTACTGCTTACGTTTATTGACTGATTCAAAGGAAAAAGAACAAAAACACTAATAAATATTTCCAATGGTTACAAGTGTCAACAAGATAAATTTGTAGAGACTGTTCTGTTCTACTGATGTTGCCATTGCGTGACCTTAGTAATAAATTGTTGAAATGTGCACTGCAGCTGGGAGGACTGGCTATTCTCCCAGAAAGAGATGGACTTTGATAAAGTTATCTAGGTCCCAGGAATCTTGTCTCAGCCCCTAGCCAGTTCCCAGGATACCAAACTGGGTCTAGTCACATCAGCTCACTGGAATTCAGCCACTATTGTGTAAAGATACCATATAAACAATATGCAAGTGGTTAGAAGAAAGAAGAGGAGGAGGAAGAGAATCTCATGTGAGGGAAAGAAAAAGAGAGAATCTTATCCAGAAGAAGATGCTTTGCACGGGACTTGTCCAGTTGGGCCCTGAAAATGCTGTCTCCAGGATTCCCCAGCACTCCTCTTTGTGTGTTGGTGCTGTCCCACCTGATGATGTAACTATGTCTCATTTCTAAAAATCTTTTAATAATCTTTTAATTACTTCTCTTATAAATTCTGTTTTTATATAACTGAAATATTTCATTTGTGTTCTCCATGAATCTGAAACCTATAAAGTCACAAATATCACATTGCTTTCCTGCAACATAATTGGCGTAGTCAGCAGGATTCACATTTCAGCATGGCTTCATAGTGGTGAAGGTCAATACGACAAGCTTTAGAAAATCTGTGTAAAGGATATGGATGTGTTCTTCTGAATATTGTAATGCTTTATTAGGACCATTCTTGATAGATTTGAAGTTGACTGTTTTTGTCCTTTTTGTATGCAGAATGTCGTTTTGGATTGGAATGTTTTATTTCTGTGGTTTTTACCTTCTACTGCTATAAGACATTTGGGGGTTTGTAATTTCATAACCCCTTTTCAAGATTTACTTGGAGTAGTGAAAGCCAAAAACTAAAAATCAAAAGGTGTCATCTCCTTCTTTTTTGGCTGTGCATTCATTGTTACAGATAATAGTGAAAAACCTGTTCAGGAGTTGGGAAAGGCATTTAGCAACATCTTTTGCAAGAGCTATGGCCTCCATCCAAGTACCACTAAGAAATTAATAGTGGATCATAAGCTTTGGACATCAACTAGGAGATAATGTCATTTTTGAAAAAGTCCTCTAAGCCCGAGGCAAAGAACCAAGAAATCCTGGGATGGTATGATTTACCTTACACACTTGCAAAGGAATGGGCAAAATTCATGGGACTCTGTGAATATTGGGGGAATAAAATTAAACAGGAAGAGCCTATTCAAGTTACTCTTTGTCTGGAAAGCATTCCATTAAAAAAAGGGAGAAAGGGGGGAAATGGTTGGAGTGTGTCGAAGAGGACAGGCTGTGTTAATGGCATATAGAAAAATGTGTGACTAGAGAGACCAGGTGTTCTAGTTTGCTAGCTGCTGGAATGCAACACAGCAAAGATGGATTGGCTTTTAATAAAAGAGGATTTATTTCATTTGTTCTTTAGAGGAAAGGCAGCTAACTTTCAACTGAGGTTCTTTCTTGCGTGGAAAGGCACAGGGTAATCTCTACTGGCTTTCTCTCCAGGCCTCTGGGTTCCAACAACTTTCCCCAGGGTGATCCCTTTCTGCATCATCAAAGACATGGGCTGAGCTGCTAGTGCTGAAATGAGGTATGCTAAGCTGCTTAGGCTGTGCTACATTAAGCTCTCTCATTTAAGCACCAGGCAATTAAATCAAACATCATTCATTGCAGCAGGCATGCCTCCTAACTGACTGCGGATGTAATAAGCAACAGATGAGGTTCACTTGCCATTGGCTTATGTCCATGGTGATAGAACTAGGCACCTTCACCTGGCCAAGTTGACAACTGAATCTAACTACCACACCCGGCAATTTCTGAAAAGATAAATTGTGAAAAGGAATTGGTAGAGCTTCAGGAAAACTGTCTATGCTGCAGTGTCAAAGTCTTATTTTGGAAAATCAAGCTTGTAATTATCAATCAGTAGCTGAAAAAGCTGCAGCCTGTGTGGCACAATATAAATATAAAAAAGAGACAACATAGGGTGGGCCACAGTGGCTCAGCAGGCAGAGTTCTTGCCTGCCATGCCAGACACTTGGATTCAATTCCCGGTGCATGCCCATGCAAAAGAAAGCAAAAAAAAAAAGAGATGAGGTAAAATAAACAAAAAGAAAATACATGCTGTAATAACATGCAAAAGAAAGCAAAAAAAGAGAGATGAGGTAAAATAAACAAAAAGAAAATGCATCCTGTAATAACCACTGCCACTGCTGATTGGGACCCTGATAAGTGGGATGAGACAGATAATGATGATGAAGACGGGAATATTTTAGATGAGAAGGTTTGTCAGAAAGAAAAGAGTTAATATCCTCTAGAAATAGGAACTCGCCCAATACAAAGGCAAAAAGAAGAGAAACAGGGCAATCAGATTACTTTCAAAACCACTATAGAAGATTGTACTCAACCAGAAAGAACTGACATTCTTAGCTGTTTTACTCAGAAAACTGGCGAGCCATTAATTGCCTGTTTAGTCAGAATTGCTGATGCAGGGGCTGGACAAATAGTGCTGGACTATGCCAATTGTATGAAATTTGTAGGAATTAGCACAAATTCCTTCATACAGACTGCTTTTCAGGCATTCAGTCAGCAGCCTGGAGAAAGTTCTAACTTGCTGGCATTGGCTGCACAAGGGTGTAATAAACAAGATACTACATGCCTGTGAAGTGATAGACTTCGGTACAGTTTGCAAGATGGCTATGCTATCTTGAGATTGAAAGAGGAAGTTATGAAGTCAGCAATTATATTAGGAGAAACCAACACATACGACCTCCTCACTGTCAATGCTTCACAAAGAAATGTTATCATTAAGCAGCACCTCCAACATATAAACACTTGATAATGAATTTAATGTAGGAGAAATAGACAAGCCATTTGACTGAGTCTTAGATAAAATGGCAGAAGTGGGAGACATAGGAGACTGGAATATAGGAGAAGGAGAGACCAAGAGATATGATGAGAATTGGTTCCCCAATACCAACTCCTTCTTAAAATAGGATTTCCCACAGAGACATGTTCCACACGCTGCTGGAAACTGGGATCAACCAAGAATGTATTAATGGTTTGCCAAATAATGAGATAAAGAGAATGTATGAAGAAAAATGTAAACCAAGTTATAGTCATAAAGTGATTACTGATTCACTCCTGACAAGGCAAAAGACCTGCGTCTAGCTCCCTGGGCACCTCTATACCCTAATTTAACCCCTTTCTTTCAGACAAAAGGATTAGGCCAAACCCCATTGTCTATAACTCCAAATTTGTGGCTCCCCTTTGTTTTGTTTTGTTTTTTTTTTTTTGTTTTGCATGGGCAGGCACCAAGAATTGAACCTGGGTCTCTGGCATGGCAGGCAAGAACTCTGCCACTGTGTCACCACTGCCCATCCGCCCCTTTTGTTTTGTATCTTATATTTTTGAATTGGGGAAGCCATTTAATATTAAGAAGCTCCTTGCTTGCAAATTTTATCTTCGCAGTTTTTCTCTACTTTTAAGTTAAAAAATCTGCTGACTTTGAGAAAACTCCTGTCTTGATAGATGCCATTAATTCTTGTTTAAAAATTGTATAATGTTTCAAATATGCATTGACTAAATCATTTTAAGTATTTTACATTATTCTGACAAATTTGATTTTTTTTGACAAATTTTATTTGATGGTAATTGTATGTTGCGAAAAGTTTGCTTGAAGCAATGACTTAAGTATGAAGAATATAAAAGATGTGTTTTTATTAAAAGGAAAAAGAGTAGTTTTGTCCCAAGATAAAATAAATAAAAAAATAAATGGATATTATAGAATAAGGAAAGTGTAGAATAAAGCCTGAATAGATATAGTAAGTTGCCAAAGGTTTGTGGAAGAGGAAATTATGATCAAAGGTAAAAAAGATTTAATAGATCTATCTACAAAAATTTTTTAAAAGCTTTAGTATTAAATAATATACTGATGCAAGACTAAAATTTGGTTTTCTCTCTGTCAAAGTGACAAAGTTTCCCTGGAACGTTAGTGAAAAGTTTTAAAAGCATTTTCTAAGCAACCGATATAAAAAGCAGAAAGCCTATGTTTTATCAGAATGACTTCTTGTACTTTATGTTAACTCTATCATGTACTTGACTGTGTAAGAAAATGAATCATCTCACTGTTTAAAACAGCTAAGTTTTTTCCTCAGCTTTAGTTAAGTAAGAAACCAAATATTGTTTTTGAACCTGACAAGTTATAAAATTTTGCTTTCTCAAAGTCAAACTCTAAAGAATATCTTTTTATTCCAAACAGTTGCACAGCATTTGTTCTTTAACTTTATAAAAATGAGGCACTAAAAATAAAGTTCATTTGATATGTTTTAGGTTGCATAAAAAATGTTTAGAAAATGTTATAAAAATTAAGTTACTCCAAAAAGTAACAGAATAAAAAGTAGTAATCAATTGGCAGAATGAAAGCAGTGCACCAGGTGCTAATGCAAGAAAAAGGAGGTGAATGTCGTTTATTTACTAATTCATAGGAAGTAGCCAATGGATTAACTACTTGGATGCCTATCTAGAAACAGAATATGTGGAGAATAAATTGTTGCAAAAAAATAGTGGGGAGGGAGTAGGTTGGAAAGGTGGGCAAGAACAAAGAGGTGAAACCAGTTAGAAGACTAACGGGAAAAGATAATGGCTTAAATCCCTCAAGCTTGAGGCTTGTCCTTATGAAACTTATTTCTGTAATGAGGAAGTTAAGCCTGCTGATACTTATGCCTATGAGTTAACCCCAGAGAACATTTTTTTTGCTCAGATGTGGCCTCTCTCCCTGGGCCAAATTCTGCAAATGAACTCACAACCCTCCCCCATACATGGGACATGTCTTCCAGTGGTATATGCCTACCTGGCAACCTGGGCATTACTCCCAGGGATGAGCCTGGCTTTGGCATCATGGTATTGGCAATGCCTTCTTCTTTTTTTTTTTTTTTTTTTTTCACATGGGCAGGAACCGGGAATCGAACCTGGGTCCTCTGGCATGGCAGGCAAGCATTCTTGCCTGCTGAGCCACCGTGGCCCACCCGGCAATGCCTTCTTGACCAAAAGGGGGAAGAGAAATGAAACAAAATAAAGTTTAAGTGGCTAAGAGATTTCAAATAGAGTTAAGAGATCATTCTGGAGGTTTCTATTATGTAAGTTTTAGTCAGATATTGCAAGTTACCACAGTATCTCAAGCACCAACTAACAGTAATCCTGAAAACCCTAAAGAATACCCTGGGCTCTGTCTAAAACTCTATAAAAGTTTTACCTATTAAGTTTACTTATTTCAGAAACTTAAAGCCTGCAGATGACTGCTATGACAGATAAGCCCTGAAACCCAGAGATACCAGTCTTTCCAAGACAACCAGTTTCATTCCTCTACCCCAGAATGTCAATGCCCTTATGCTAGTTTGAAGGGCTCTATGTACTCTAGAAAAGCCATATTTTAATCCTAATCAATCTTGTGGGGGCAACCATTTCTTTTAAACCCTTTCAGTACTGTATGTTGGAAACTTCATTAAATTATCTCTACAAAGATGTGATTCACCCAATTATGGGTATTAACTTTTGAATAGAGGAAGATGTAACTTCACCCACCCCATGTGGGTCTTGATTAGTTTACTGGAATCCATTAAAAGAAGAAGCATTTTGGAAAGAGTTCCTTTTTAGAATGACAAAAGCCATGAGGCAAAGTCCACCAACCAGTGACCTTTGGAGATGAATGAGAACACCCTGGGGGGAGCTTCATGAAGCAAGAGACCTGGAGAGAAAGATAGAAGATTTTGCCATGTTCGCCATGTGCCTTTCCAGTTGAGAGAGGAACCCTGAACTTCATTGGCCTTTCTTGAGTGAAGGTGTTCTGGTTTGCTAGCTGCTAAAATGCAATATACCAGAAATGGAATGGCTTTTTAAAAGGGGAATTTAATGAGTTGCTAGTTTACAGTTCTAAGGCTGAGAAAATGTCCCAATTACAACAAGTCTATAGAAATGTCCAGTCACAGGCATCCAGGGAAAGATACCTTGATTCAAGAAGGCCCATGAAGTTCAGGGTCTCTCTCTCAAGTGAGAAGGCATGTGGTGAACACAGTCAGGGCTTCTCTCTCAGCTGGAAGGGCACATGGCGAACATGGCGTTGTCATCTGCTAGTTTTCTCTCCTGGCTTCTGGCTTCATGAAGCTCCCCAGGAGGCATTTTCCTTCTTCATCTCCAAAGGTTGCTGGCTTGTGGACTCTCTGCATCTCATGGCTACATCGTTCTGCTCTGTCTGAATCTCTCTTTCTCCAAAATGTTTCCTCTTTTATAGGACTTCATAAACTAATCAAGAACCACTCAAATGGGTGGAGACATGTCATCCCCTAATCCAGTTTAACAACCATTCTTGACTAAATCACATCAACCAGGGAGACGATCTCATTACAGTTTCAAACATACAGTATTGAATAGAGATTATTCCACCTTTATGAAATGGGATTTATATTAAAACATGGCTTTTCTTAGGGGGCATGCTTCCTTTCAAACCAGCACAGAAGGTAACCTCTTGTGGTGCCTTAATTTGCATATTTTTATAGACTTGCTTTAACTGGGACATTTTCATGGCTGTAGAACTGTAAACTAGCAACTTATTATATCCTCCTTTTTAAAAGCCATTTCATTTCTGGTATATTGTATTCTGTCAGCCAGAAAACTTGAACAGATTTTGGTACCAGAGAAGTGGGGTGTTGCTGAGGTTTGCAAATACCAAACATGTTGGAACAGCTCATTAAATAGATAAGGGGAAGATTCTGGAGGAATTGTGAGAAGCTTAATAGAGAAGGCCCAGAATGCTTTGAAGAGACTGTTGGTAGAAATGTGGACTCTAAAGATACCTCTGACAAGGTTCTAGACAGAAATGAGGCATATGTTATTGTAAACTAGAAGGAAGGTGACATCTTGTTTTAAAATGACAGATAATCTGGCAAAATCAACTAGTGGCTTTGGCTGAAAGGCAGATTTTAAAAGCTATGAACTTGGATATTTAACAGAAGAGATTTCCAAATTAAATGTAGAGAGTGCAGCCTGGTTTCTCCTTGCAGCTTATAGTGAAATGCAACAGGAAAAGAAGCTGAGAACTGAGCTCTTAGGTACAAAGTAACCAGAAATTAATGTTCTGGAAAATTCTGAGCTTCCAGAGAATGGTGCCCCACATGAGGATATAACCAAATGTGGAACCAGTCAGTCATTTTAGAAAAGACCAGGATTGTAAATGGAGTTATCCAGGAAGGATTTGTGGATACCCCTGCTGTCTGATGGGTGCAATCCTTGCTTACTACATAGAAAGCCAACAAGAGTGCTGTGGGACCTGTAAAACAAAGCCACCGCCAGTCTCAACTGGGGGGTGGGGGGTCAGAATAGGGAAAATTTGAAGGTAAAGTAACCTCAGAGGCAAAACCATGGAAGCTAAAGCCTGAAGTCGGTGAAGCCTCGGGCCAGAAGAGCAGACCCACCCAAGCACGTGGAGAGGGTGAGTTTGCACTGAAGGCAGAATGAGGGCCTTCCACCTCATTGCAGTGGAGGAGTGGTGCTGCCTCAGGCCTTGGAGAGGGTGGAGCACATTCCCTGGGGATTGGGAAGAGCCTGGCTGCCACCACATGGAGGGGTTGAATGTGTGCCCCAGAGATAGCAGAGATCCTGGATGCAGCCCCAGTGCTTGGAGAGGGTGGAGTTGAGAAAAAAATGGTCTCCTCCATGTCCCCCAAAGTTGTATCCAGAGAGATGCAGGCCTCTGTGTAGGCTGTTGGAAAGGGTGGGACTACTGCTCTCTAAAACCCAAAGATAAATGACTCTCAGACTTTGAATTCTAATGGACTTTGCCCTGGAGGTTTTTTAAACTGCTTGGCTCTGGTGACCCCTGTGTCCCTTCCAATTCCTCCCTATGGAAATGTGCATATGTATCCTATGACTGTTCTTCCTTTGTATATTAGCAGCAAATAACTTGTTCTGAGTTTTACAGGTCCAGAGCCAGAGGAGAACTTTGCCTTAGGTCTGTCCATGCCTTTAGCTGACTTTGATGAGACTTTGTACTTGTCTTAACCTTGTATTGCATTTGTATTGTTACTGAAATGGTTTAAAGTTTTCTGATCTTATGATGGAATGAATGTATTTTACATACAGAAGAAAAAAACTTGATTTTTTTTAGGGTCCAGAGGGTAGAATGTGCTGGATTTATTAGTTTACAAATGTACAGTTCTAAGGCTCTGAAAATGTGTAATTTAAAACATCAACAGGACCCATACCTTCTCTAAAGAAAGGCCACCAGAATCTAGGATACCTCTGTCACTTAGGAAGGTACATGGCTGGCATCTGCTCATCCTTCTCTCCTAGGTTTAGCTTCTGGCTTCAGTGGCTCTCTCTCTGAGCTCCTGTGGGCCCTCTCTTAGCTTTTGCAGGGTTTTTTACTTTCTAAGCTCTCTAGCTTTTTCTGTCCTTTAACTTCTCATAAAGGATTCCAGTTAAAAAGGATGAAGACCGGCTTTGAATGGGATGAATCACATTTCAATTGAAATAATCTAACCAAAAGTTCCCACGCACAGTAGTTATGCACCCATAGGAATGGATTAAAAGCAAATGGCCTTTTCTGGAGTACATAACAGCTTCAAACCAGGACACCAACTAAGACACATTTTGCTTTATCTAAGATTAAACACTTGTTGATTTGAACAGCTGCATGGTATTATGTCCTGTGATTTTATAAAATCCATAAAATTGGACATTACTAATTTGTAGTAATTGGTAAAGAGTGAAATGAAGTTAGCTCTATGTTATCATAGGAGAGTGTTTATTAAATTAATTGTAAAGTGATTATTGGAAAAATGCTCACGCTTTCAGGAAGAACTGTTTTTAAATATCTTACAAAAAATACAATTGCCAGGAAGGAATTTTGCTCCTAAGTATTTATTTATTTTTATTTATTTTTTATATTTTTATACTGTTGATGTCTTCCTGTTATACATAGACCACAACATGTGATAGTAGTTTCCCCCTCTACCCAAATACTATTTATGCTTTGTACAAGATGCATATCTTTGAAGTACCTCATGCAAGAACTTATTTATATTAGAGTGTTAATCCTATGATTGAGGCTCTGTACAATCCTTTTCAATCTTATTGACCTTTAGTATAGCAATATTACTTATAAAACCACTGCCTTCACATCTATCCATTCCCTTAGATTTAAGTTCAACCTCACTAGTTAACCGTTTTTTACCCTTCTCTAGCTGCTATGTATCTCTAGGTCCCCTATATTCTCTATTGTAAGCCTCTGAGTTTACCTTTACCAAGGTCATAAAAGTGAAATCATACGGCATCTATCTTTTGTGTCTGGCTTATTTCACTCAAAAGTATGACCTCAAGGTTCATCCATGGATAACAAGCATCCATGTTATCAAATGCTTCAGGACCTCATTTTGTCTTACTGATGCATAATTTTATGTTGTGTATATATATCACATTTTGTTTATCCACTCCTCTGTTAATGGGAACATGGGTTGTTCCCATCTTTTGGCAATTGTGAATAATGCTCATATGAACATCGGTATGCAAATGTGTTTTTGTGTCACTGCTTTTAGCTCTTCTGGGTATATACTGAGTATTGGTATTGCTGTTCAGAGGGCAACTCCAAATTTAATTTTCTCAGGAATTGACAAACTGTATTCCATAGCAACTGTACTATTATGCATTCCAACCAGCAGTGCATAAGTGTTCCAATTTCTTAACATCCTCACCCACATTTGTAGTTTGCTGTTTGTTTAATAGCAGCCATTCTTATAAGTGTGAGGTAAAAAAACATTGTAGTCTTGATCTGCATTTCCCTTATAGCTAATGAAAATGGCATCTCTTCATGTGCTTTTAAGCCATCTGTATTTGCTCTTTGGAAAAATACCTATTCAAATATTTAGCCGACTTTATAATTGGGTTGTTCTTTTGTTGTTGAGTTGTATGATTTATTTATGTACACAGGATGTCAAACCTTTGTCCAATATGTAATTTCTAGATATTTTCTTCCACTGAGTTTGCTGCCTTTTCACCTTTTTGACAAAGTCTTTGAGACACAAAAGCATTTGATTTTGAGGAGTTCGCATTTATCTATTTTTTCTTTCATTGCTGTGTTTAGGCGTAATGTTTAGGAAGCTACCTCCAATTACTAGGTCTAGAAGATGTTTCCTTACATTTTCTACTAGGAGTTTTATGGTACTAGTTCTTATATTTAGGTCTTTGATTCACTTTGAGTTCATTTTATATAGGGTGTCAGGTAAGAGCCCTCCTTCATTCTTTTGACTATTGATATCCTATTCTCCCATACTCATTTATTGAAAAGACTATTTTGTCCCAGTTCAGTGGATTTGGGGGCCTTGTTGAAAATCAGTTACCATAGATTTGGTGGTCTATTTCTGCACTCTTGATTCAAATCCATTGGTCAATAGTTTTATCTTTGTGCCAGTGCCATGCTGTTTTGACCACTGTGGCTTTGAAATCAGAAGTACTAATCCTCCCATTTCCTTCTTAATTTTTAGAATAATTTTAGCTATTTGAGGTCTGTTTCCCTTCCAAATTGATTTGTTAACTAGCTTTTCCAAGTCTTCAAGACGTGGAAAAGACAAAATACTCCTAGGTATTTAACCAACTATTTAGAAAACTTATGTGCACACAAAAACCTGCCACAAATATTGATAGCATTATTCACAATCTTTAAACTCTGAAAGTTGTCCTTTAATGGGTAAATAAACTGTGAAATGTCCATACAATGGAATGTAGTTAAGTGAATTTTTTAAAAAAGAAAAAGAAATGAGCTATCAAGCTACACAACAACGTGGATGAACCTAGTGGTAGTTAGATTCAGTTGTCAACTTGGCCAGGTGATGGCACTTAGTTCTGTTGCTGTGGGCATGAGCCAATGGTACGTGAACCTCATCTATTGCTGATTACATCTGCAGTCACCTAGGAGGCATGCCTGCTGCAATGAATGATGTTTGACTTAATTTGCTGGTGCTTAAATGAGAGTGTGCAATGTAGCACAGCCCACGCAGCTCAGCATACCTCTTCTCAACACTCATAGCTCAGCCCAAGCCTTTGGAGATGCAGAAAGAAATCACCCCAGGGAAAGTTGCTGGAACCCAGAGGTCTGGAGAGAAGGCCAACAGAGATCACCCTGTGCCTTCCTGCTTAAGAAATAACCTCAGTTGAAAGTTAGCTGCCTTTCCTCTGAAGAATTAATGAAATAAATTTATTAAAAGCCAATCCATCTCTGTGTGTTGCATTCTGGCAGCTAGCAAACTAGAACAAACCTTAAATGCATTTCGCTAAGTGAAGGAAACCTGTCTGAAAAGCCTACCATATAGTTTCATTTACATCACAGTCTAGAAAAGGCAAAACTCTAGAGGAAGTAAACAGATCAGTGGTTACCACGGAGATTGAGGAGGTGAGGGAGTACTACTGAATAGATGAAGTATGAGGTATTTTTTTGGGCAGTGAAACTATTCTATAATAATGGATATGTGTACTCTGTAATTGTCAAAGCCCATAGAACTTGACAGCACAAAGAGTAGAACTTAATGAAAATTTAAGGTATAAATTTATGGAAAAAAATATTTGGGAGGTCTACAGATCACAGGATGGAATGCAGATTGTGACAAAAGAATTTAACTGTGTTACAAATGTATGAAATAACCTCACTGAAGGGGTGGCAGTGGATTGGGAGTAGGGTGGAGCGTGGCCTAAAGAACTTTGGAAATAGAAGACTATAAGTCTAAAAACAGATGGAATTGTATGTAAGACTTGCATTGTAGTTGTTAAAGTTGTTTTCCCATGAGGGTAGAAGCTAACAATTTCAACACTGCTGTACATGTATACTAGAACTGAAAAATGAAGTGAATGGATGATGGTAGAAGCCAGGTTTCTCACTGTTGAAGTTTCAGACATACAAGGGGAAAAGACTAGAATGATTCATGAGGTAGTGGACTAGTCTTGGAGACTCATACTGATCTTAATATAGATACAAATGGATATATAGAAATATTTATAAATATATGTATTTATTCAAATTAGTAAACACACATACATTTCTTTCCTCTGTCAGCTGAGAGAGCCTGTAAACAATGCCATTCCAAGGGCCAAATCCTGGTTTCTAACACCATTCTCCATTAAATGGTACCTGGGCCCCTGGAGACATAGCTCATTCTAGGCTGGGGCAGGAAATACAGGCGATGAGCCTGAACCATCTTGTATCAGAAAGTATGGACCTGCTCAGAAACAAACAAACAAAACCCCTGCAATCATGGGATCATGCCAAAGGAACATAGAAGCCAACTGAAAGAGTTCCCAATGGCCACAGCTGGAAAATTTGAGCAACAAAATAAATAAAGAAGCAACAAATTATAACCGAAAGTATAAAATAAATATCCATGAGTTCAAACTGATATAAACGATTGGATAAATAGATGGAGAAGAAACAAATATCCCATGGAGAAGAATTCCAAATAATTTATGAAGATATTCCACCCTTAAGGAGGTGGAGCACAACTCCGCACTCCTTAAGAGTGGGCTGTGCATAGTAACTTCCTTCCAAAGAGTGCAGTATGGAAAAGAGAGATGGAAAAGTAACTTCACAATGGAGAAATCACTAAGCTGGGTGATCGAGGTCAACATTAATCCTGATAAGTCATCTTGACAGTATGTACCCTTTATACAATGTGATAAAAAGGGTACTTCCATCCCAGAACATATAAAGCCAGTCTAACCATGGAAAAAACATCAGGCAAACCCCAAATGGTTGGACATTTCTACAAAATACCTGATCCGTACTCCTCAAAACCGTGAAGGTATCAAAAACGAAAAAGTCTGAAATGTCCCCGTCTAGAAGAGCCTGACATATGACGATTCAATGTAATACTGTGTCCTGGAGGGGATCCTAGAACAGATAAAGGGCATTAAGTAAAAATGAAGGGTATCTGAATTAAATCTGGACTTCAGTTAATAAAAAAGTAAATAAAATTCATAAATGAAAATGACAGTTATAAATAATTCGTTTAATATATAGTTATTGAGACTATTATTGGCACTGTTGGTAGGACTGGAGACAGAAAATGGTAAGTGCTCTTTGATCAAAAAGCAGTGAGTCATGCAAAATAAACAATTAGTATATAAAGAACAGCATCTCTTGAGAGCAGCAGAAATGCTTGGAGATGAGAGGAATCTATCACTGCCAAATAATTTCCATCAATGGATGGGAACGACCGGCGATGCAGGTCCCTCCCCCATCTTTTAGCCTCCCTATTTTGCGCATGCGCATCATCGGTTCCATGCTCCTAACCATCGATGCGCTCCATAGCAACTTCTTCAGCCTGGCTTTGCCGGCGTAGATGCTAACACAGCTGCCGTCGCCGCCGCCATTTTGACACCCGGGAGAGTCCGGGTCTGATAAAGTGTAGTCGGCGGTGGTGACTGGTACGGATGGTTTCTGCCCGCAGTAGCCACTCCAGATTCGCTGGTCTTGGGGCCACAGCACTCGGTATTGCCCCTGTTCCCACAAGAGCCCTGTCGCTGTCCCCAGGTCTCCTGTCACTGTCTTTAGTGTCTTTTTTGCTTGCTCAGCCTGAATCTTTACTTCGGCTTGTAATCAGACAGCACTGACCTCTATTAAAATCCTGATTCTCCTCTCAAGAGTCCTATATCCTAGCAGCCGTAGTCCGTTTCCCTCCCCCACGCTGGGCCGAGTTGGTTTTCAGCGGACATAAATTGGGAGGGCTGAGCTGCAAGGCCTCTCTTCAAGCAGATGTCTGTCGGCCTCGCTTTTGTGCCTGTTAGGAGCTGGGATCCAGTCTGGCCCCCCTTGTTACTGGGGGAAGTTGGACTTTGGTCTTGTCGTGGTGGAGGGGCACAGTAGATGATATTGGGCGTTTTCCTAGTGTCTGTTGCTAGAGCTTGCTCTGTCACTAGCTTGTTTTGTTTTGTCTTTTCCCAGGAATCACTTTTCATAAGAAAAGATATTTTGCGTCTTTTCTCTCCGCAAGAAATGGCCAATGTGAGTAAAAGAGAGTGAAATAATTTGGGGACTTGTTAAGAAATGGAGGGGCGGTGTTATGATGGTGTGGGGACCATAGTATTTCTCGTGAGTAGACCTAGGGTAACAAAACTGTCAAAGAAAGAAAGGGTATGAAAATATGTTGTCGTATTTTCAGGGTAGTTTGAACACATTCCACTGTGTATTACAAGTGTACTTATTTCTACAGTTTCATTTTTAGAAATAGAAATTTAATGCAAGCATCCTTTATTTTTTAAACATTATTTCAGTAAACATTTAGTATCTCTTTTTTAAGTCCTTTTATTATCTTTGATTAATTAAATTGAAGGTTTGTAGCACAGCACAGTTTCAACATAGAAAGTAGTCTTTCTTCTCATACGAAATGAGAGCAAGGAATATTATTCACTCAGACCAGAGATAATTGACTGCAATATGCTAATCTATTGGTTGGTGACTAACCTGACACATCCTACCATAAGGAGTTCATACATCATGTAGTAGGGGACACGAGATATATGTGAAACTGATGATAATGAAGGCAGAACGTAATTTAATTTAAAAAGTTGCACTAGGGCGGGCCATGGTGGCTTGGTGGCAGAGTTCTCACCTGCCATGAGGGAGACCTGCGTTCATTTCTTGGTGCCTGCTCATGCAAAAAAAAGTTACTCTAAAGGTACAATGCAGATTCAGTGTTTTGTGATGAAGGGAAATTAGGGTTCTGGGATCACTCAATGGAAAAAGCATTGAGCTTGAGTTTTGAGATATGGGTGGGATTTAGATATTTGAAGTTTGGGTGGGAGGAATAATCAGAGCATTTCATACCAACTCTGTGCCCACTCAAGTCCTTTCTGTATATTGCCATTAATGTTGCTTTCCTTAAAAACAGCCCTTAATTTATCATTTAACTCTGACTCTTCTCTGCCTGTGGGTTACAGTTCTGACTATCTTCATGTAATAAGCCCTTGACTGTCTGTGTCAAATATAAAGTCCTTTATAGTTTGCCCAAAAGTAGCTTTGAAGCCTATTTTTTACTGTACTACTTCTGACCACCCTCATCGAATTTGTAACCCTTTTGAATATATAAACTTTTATGGCTTTACACCCATTGTTCCTTATAGCCACTCATTAAAATGCCCCGCAACTGTAGACAATATATAAATAAATGGTGCCACTATGTTCCTACAAAACAGCAAGCTGAATTCAGCCACAGTTTGCTTACCCTACATTAAATTATCCTGACCCAAGTATTTTGCTAAATGCATTAAAGGTGTATACAAATTCATTGTATCTGACCTCAGAATTCAGGAAATGAACGTAAGAGCAGGTATGTGTTAAAACGAAGGACAGAGGACATTACTCTATAAAGAGGAAAGAATGGTGTGGGAAATAATAGGATTTATAGCAGTCATAGAAAAGAGAAAGTAAAGTTTTGGTCCAAGGGTAGGTTTTGAAAATTTTTTATCTTGAGAATAGAAGAATGTTATTAGGTGTGGTGCGTTTTTAGTTTTGTTGATGAATAGAGCAACTTTTAGAGTTCCATTCCTTCTCATGTATAGCTCTCTTGAATTCTGGCCTTTACTGGAAAACACATATATTTTTACCTAAAGTAACTTATTCCTTGTTTGTTTTTTAAAAGTATAAATGCTTTTTCCTGAAATTATAAATATACATAATACTTGGTAATAATGTGTTCAATAAAGGTAGAATAAATGTCAATTTTAAAAGATAGATTCCAGCATGAAGATTTACCAGAGACGGTATATATTTGTCTATTAAAAATATTATTTATACCCTGAACAAATTGTATTAATTGTTGTATCATTTTTAGGTGCTCTGTAACAGAACCAGACTGGTTTCCTATCTTCCAGGATTTTGCTCTTTAGTTAAAAGGGTCGTCAATCCCAAAGGCTTTTCAACTGCAGGATCTTCAGGTTCTGATGAATCTCATGTTGCCACTGCACCTCCAGATATATGTAAGTAAATGTTATTGATGCTTTAGTTATATTTATTTCAAAACATTTGGGGTTGTTTCCTGTAGTATTTCTTCTTGCGGTTTTATAGTTGTATTTGTTCCATTGGAAATAAAATCAGAGTTTTTACATATTTACATAAGAAAGCTAAAATATACATCAACAAGTGAGTGGATAAACAAAATGTCATACAAACATACACTGGAATATTATTCAGTCATAAAAATGGGTGAAGTTGGGTGCATGGGTGGTTCAATGGTAGAATGCTCGCCTTCCATACGGGAGACCTGGGTTCTATTCCCGGACCATGCACCCCAAAAGAAAGGGGAGGGAGTGAAGTTCTTATACATGCTACAATGTGAATGAATCTTAAAGACGTTATGTTGAGTGAAATATAAGGACATTGTATGATTTTACCGATATATAATAACAAGAATATGCAAATTCATAAAGATAGAAAGTAGGTTACAGATGAGGGTGAGGATGAAAAAAATAGTACTTAAAGAATACAGACCTTCTGTTTTCAGGTGATGGAAAAATTTTGGTAATGTATGATGGTGATGATTAAAATGGAGAATTTTATGTTGAATATATGTTACCACAATAAAAATTTTAAAAAAAGAAAGAAAGATACACAATTAAAAAGAAAGACTAACTATTGGTTTCTAAAACTTATTTTCTAAGATTAAATTCCTTCCTGGCTATCTTCAGTCATGCAGTCCCCTTCCCCCAAACAAATTTCCTGGTCCTATTAAAACATACTTCTTGTCATTCTTTGCTAAATTTTTAAAATGTTGTTGGCACTTACTGACTTTTCTGAATGTATTTTGAATCAACAACTTACCCATGATCTCCAGAGTCTACCTTTTCTAATCTGTTATGCACACCACTTTCATGTTAATCTTTCTAAAATATTTAATCATGCCACTTCTTTGGTAAGCCTTAATTACCTACTGTTATTTTCAGCAGCAGTTCCCAAACTGTCCTCAAGCTGTGAATTACTATTCACTGTTAAAGAAAATTTCTTTAAAGTTTTTAGTTAGATATGTTTGAGAAACACACTATATTCCTATCTTAGAAGACATAATAGTTGCACACAAATATTAAAGGTTTTTAGAATCTTCACTTAGTGTGTCTAAAGAC
The DNA here is from genome assembly GCF_023851605.1 of Tamandua tetradactyla. Lineage (NCBI taxonomy): Eukaryota > Metazoa > Chordata > Mammalia > Pilosa > Myrmecophagidae > Tamandua > Tamandua tetradactyla. The sequence goes on along the minus strand of NC_135329.1, from coordinate 119,613,078 downwards.
ATTGCACATGGAGACTTTTTTTCATGGAACACATCACTTTCAATGGAATATGAGTTCATTTGGCATTCAGAGCCTTCTATCTTGCCCCAATCTTCTTTCTTTTATTTAGAGTAGGGGTAGGTTTAGAAAAATCATGCAGAAATTACAGTTCCCATATAACACTCCCTCACACACAAAGTTATCCCATTAACATTTTAAAGAAGTGTAATACCCTTGTTAACAATTAATAAAACTATATTATTATAATGCACTATTAACTATGGCTCATGGTTTACGTTAGAATTCAGTTTGTTTTGTACAGTTCTATGGCTTTTTTTGTTTGTTTTTCTTCTCATAATATATGTACAGTATACAATTTCCAATTTTATCCACTTCCAATTATACAATCCAGTGGTGTTAATTAAATTCATAATATTGTGCCATCCCACATCCATTACCAAAACCTTTTCATCACCCCAAACAGAAACTCCTTGCTAATTAAGCTTTAATCTCCCATTCTACCTAACCCCTACCTAGAATGCACAGTAGCATGTATTTTAGTTTCTGACTTTATGTATTTGCAGCTTTCACGTCATTGAGATCATACAATTTGTCCTTTTTGTCTAGCTTATTTCACTCAAAGTAATGACTTCAAGGTTCATCCTTTTTTTGGGGGGGGACTAGAAAATTAGAACTTACTTCCTTTTTAAAGTTAAATACCATATTTTGTTCGTCCTTTCTTGAACACATAGGATGCTTCTACCTTTTTGCAGTTGTGAGTAATGCCGCTGTGAATATTGGTGTGCAAATATCTGTCCAAATCTCTGCTTTTGGTTCTTTTGGGTTTATACCTAGAAGTGGGATTGTCAGATCATAGGGAGATTTTATGCTAAGCTTTCTGAGGAACCACCTGTTTTAGTTGCATAGCTGCTAAAACATAAACCATACAGTGGGATGGGTTAAACAATGGGTATTTGTTGGCTCACAGTTTTGAGGGTAGAAGAAGTCCAAAATTGCAGCATCAACAAGGTGATGCTTTCTCTGTGAAGACTATGATGTTCTAGGGCTGGTTGCTGATGATCCTTGAGGCTCCTTCGCTTTTACCCCACATAGCAATGCACACGGCAGTGTCGTATTCTTCCTTTCTGGGTTCTGCTGACCCCCAGTGCGCCAGTTAGAAGCTGTTATGTACCTCAGAAAAGCCATGTTCTTTAATCCTCATACAATATTGCTCGTTGGTACCTTTCTGATTGTTTCCATGGAGATATGACACACCCAGTTGTGGGTATTAACTTTTGATTAGATGATTTTCATGGAGATGTGTCTCCACTCATTCAAGAGGGGTTGCTTATTGGAGCCCTTTAAGAAGGAACCATTTTGGATAAAAAGCTTTAGAGCCAACAGAACAAACAGCCCCCAGGGAAGCCATTTCATAAGAAGCCTTATGAAATGAGGAGAGAACATCGCCATGTGCCTTTCCAGCTGAAAGACAAACTCTGGACACCATCGACCTTCTGGAACCAAGATATCTTTCCCTGTATGCTTTAATTTGAACATTTTCATAGTCTTGTCTTAATTTGGACATTTTCACAGCCTTAGAACTGCAAACTTGCAACTTAATAAATTCCCCCTTTTAAAAACCATTCTGTTTCAGGTATATTGCATTCTGGTAGCTTGCAAACTCACACACCCAGTTTCTTGATGCTCCTTGTGGCTTTTCTTTCTCCAATTTCCTTTGCTTTTTAGGACTTCAACCTTACTTGATTAAGGCCTACCCTCATTTGGGTACATCTTAACTATAACGTCATCAAAGGTCCTATATACAAATAGGTTTACTCCCTCAGGGCCAGGGGTTGGAACCTGAACAGGCTTTTTTTGGGGGGGGGGCGGGGCATGATTCGGCACCTGATACCACCAAACCCTTTTCAGAAGAGACTGTACCATATTATATTCCAGCCACCAGTGTATAAGTGTTCATATTTCTCCACATCCTATATAATTTATTTTCCTTTTTTTGAATAGTAGCCTTTCTAATCTGTGTGAAAGAGTACTTGATTATGATTTTGACTTGCATTTCCCTAATGGTAATGATGTTGAACATTTTTTCATGTGCTTATTGACTATTTGTACGTCTTCTTTAAGATATGTCTCTTTAAGTCTTCTGCACATTTTTTAATTGGGTGGTTTGTCTTTTTGTTGTTGAATTGTATTAGTTCTTTATATATTCTGGATGTTAAACCCTTATCAGATATATGGTTTCCCAGTATTTTCTCCCATTCTGTTGGTTGACTTTTTACTTTCTTGCTAAAATTCTTTGATACATAAAAGTTTTAAATTTTGGCAGAGTCCCATTTATGTACATTTTTTGTTGTGGCTCGTGCTTTTTTGTAAAGTCTAATAAGAAACCATTGCCTTACACAAGCTCTTAAGATTTTCCCTGTCTTTTCTTCTAGGAGTTTTGTAATTTTTGATACTTATATTTATGTCTTTGATCCATTTTTAGTTAATTTTTCCATATGGTGTGAAATAGGGGTCACCTTCATTCTTTTGCATAAGTCTATCCAATTTTCTTATCATCGTTTATTGAAAAGACTTCTCCCTTGAGTGAACTTGGCACCCTTGTCAAAAATCTTCTTGACCTGTGCACCCCAAAATATATATATATATATATATAAGATTTGTTTCTGAATGCTCAGTTAGATTTTTTCGTCTGTATGTCTGCCCTTGTGCCAGTACTCATGCTTTTTTGATTACTGAAGTTTTGTAGTAAGTTTTAAAATTGGGAAGTGTTAGTGCCCCAAGTTTTTTTTTCTCTTTCAAGAAGGTTTTGCTATTCCAGGCCCATTACCCTTCCATATGAATAAAAGGATTCATTCAGTTTTCCATTTCTGCAAAGAAGGCTTTTGGAATTTTTATTGGGATTACATTGAATCTAAAAATCACTTTAAGTAGAATTGACATTTTAGCAATATTTAATACTCCAATCCATGAATATGGAATGTCCTTCTTTAATTTCTTTCAGCAATGTTTTGTAGTTTCTCTTGTGTAATTCCTTTATCTTTGGTTAAATTTATTCCTAGATATTTGATTCTTTTAGTTCCTATTGTAAGTGGAATTTTTTTTCTTGACTTCCTTTTCAGGTTGTTTCTTACTATGTATAGAAACACCACCGATTTTGCATGTTTATCTTGTACCCCACTACATTGCTAAATTCAGTTTTTAGCTCTGGTATCTTTGTTTTGGATATTTCATGATTTTCTCTGTATAGGATTATGTCATCTGTAAGTAGTGAAAGTTTTACTCCTTCCTTTTCAATTTGATTGCCTTTATTTCTTTTTCTTGCCTAATTGCTCTGGCTGGACATTCCCTTACAATGTTGAAAAAAGTAGTGACAGTGGGCATATTTGCTAATTCCTAATCTTAGAGAGAAAGCTTTCAATTTTTTACCATTGGTTTGATGTTAGCTGTGGATGCCTTTTATCATATTAAGAAAGTTTCCTTTTATTCCTAGTTTTCTGAGTGTTTTTATCGAGAAGTGGTCTGGATTTTGTCAAATGCCTTTCCTGTGTCAACTGAGATTATCATGGTTTTTTTCCTTCATTCTATTACTGTGGTGTGTTATATTGATTATGTTGAACAACCCTTGCACTCCAGGAATAAATCCTGCCTGATCATGCATGGTGTAAAATTCCTTTAATATGTTGTTGGATTTGATTGGCTAGTATTTTGTTGAAATTTTTGGCATCTATCTTCATAGGGGATATTGGTCTGTAATTTTCTTCTCTTGTGCTGTCTCTAGCTAATTTTGGTATTAAGGTAATACTGGCCTCATAGAATGAGTTAGGAATTGTTTACCCCTCTTCAGATTTTTGGAAGATGGCAGAGTTTGAGCAGGATTGTGTTACTGCTTCTTGGAATGAATGTTTGGAAAAATTCACCAGTGCAGCCTGGACATGTATTCTGCTGTTGCTGGGTGAGGCGGTCTATATATGTGTTAGATGATTTATAGTAACAATCACATTTTCTGCTTCCTTGTTTGCCTTATGTGTAGGTGTTGTATCCATCGTTGAAAGTGGTGTATTGAAGTTTCCTACTGTTAGTATAGAACTGTCCATTTCTCTCTCAAATCTGTCAGTATTTGCTTCATATATTTTGGGGGTCTGCTGTTAGGTACATATATATTTATAATTGTTGTGACTTGTTGAATTAATCCTTTATCAGTATGTAGTGTCTTTCTTTGTCCCTTGTAACTGTTTTTTACTTAAAGCTTTATCTGATAGTATAGCTACCCCAGCCCTGAGAAAGTGGCCCTGCCAGTTTTTGCTAGTCGTTCAAAGATTCCAACAGAGAATAGAACACTGGAGCCTCTTAACGCTGCCATCTCAGGAGGATGTCCTATTAATCTTAACCACAATTTTCTTTTATCACTCCATCGGTAACTACTCCCCAGTTTGTGCCATCTGAAAATTAGCATATATGCATTATAAATGAGTTTTTCCTTCAAAATATATAAAGGATTAGTATCCTAAGTGCATAAAGAATTTTTATAGAACAATAGGAAGAAAGACAACCTATTAGGAAACAAACGCAATGGATATGAACAGGCCATTCATGGAAGAGAAGACCTAAATGACCAGTGAACCTATGAAATAAACTGAAATCCACTAAAACTATGGGATATTTACTTTCTCTAATAAACAAGAGAATTAGATAATGCTAGACACAAATAGTCTTTACAAACCATCTGCTTCAAAAATAGCCAACAGGTTTTATTTTATAAAACTGACCCCTGACGCTCATTAGTGGCTGACTAGAGTCTTGTTACTCAACATGATCTGTAGGCCAATAGCTTCAGCAGCATCTGGGAGCATGTTAGAAATACAGAATCTTAAACCCTACTCCAGACCTACTATATCAGAATCTGCATTTTAACAAGTTCCCATACTTTTTTTAAACACTTTAAAGTTTGAAGGGCACTGGGCTAGAGTATTTGTGTTGAGAATTTTGAAACATTATCTAGGTTCAGCAGGAAAGAGTGCCATGATTGATGGGTGATAGCTTATCATAGGTATGGGAAAGGGATATGGTGGCACTCATGGAAGCAGCTGTAGTGACGTGACCATTTCTAGTCACTCAGTCCTCACAGTATTTTTTAAATTATTATTGCTAAGTAATGTGTACAGCAGTTGCCCTTCCTTTCTCTAAGCCGTACCCCCACCCCAACTATATGTTTATTTTCTACTTTATTCTTCACTGGAGGACCTTTAAGTTTTTACTGAAAAAAACGAATGTGGTCTGTTCTGTTGTGCTTATGTAATTCATATTAGCTCACAGGGAATTATATCAAGATAGGTTCATATACAGTTTTTTCCAGCCGATTAATGTTTTGTACCACCAAGTAACAGTAGCTAAACTCAGAGTGTACACTAACACAATTGAACTCAGCAGTGACAGAGGAATATAATAGTTTCCACAATGTCCTTTTATGTCTGTTTCTTCACCTTGTTTTTCCTCTTGGTTTGGTCACATGCTTTATCTTTAACTTACAGTTCTCCCCAATCTTAGTGTATTTTCTCGTTATCATAATTCACAAACTTCAGTCCTTCTTTATATACCCTTCTCTTAATTCCCTTTACTCTTTATTCACACTTAAAATAAAATACTATTATTTAGCATTTCTTTCGTAAGAATTTAACATGTCTTTTTAACTGTGTTAGTTTTTAGTGTAGTAGTATTGTTTTTATTGATCCTCAAGTTATAAAAGTCCTTAGGTCTGTTCTAAACCTGTTTTGTCCAAAAGCCTTATTTTTTTTAATTATTTATTTTTTATTGATATGTATTATATACATATCAATATTTATTGATATGTATTATATATATATCAATATTTATTGATATGTATTATATATTCACATACCATGTAAACATCTAAAGTCTACAATAAGTACTTCATAATACCATCATGTATCTGTGTATTTATCATCACAGTTGACTTTTTTTTCCTTTTTTTTTGTGGAAAGTAACATATATACAAAAAAGCAATAAATTTCAAAAGCATATCATAACAATTGGTTGTAGAGCAAATTTCACAGTTTAGTATGAATTATCAATTCCACAATTTTAGGTTTTTACTTCTAGCTGCTCTAAGAGACTAAAGAAAATGTCAATATAATGAGTCAGCAGTCATACTTATTTGTTAAACCTGACCTTATCTGTATAACTCCACAATCACATTTGATCTTTCTCCCACTCTTTAGGGGTATTTGGGCTATGCCCATTCTAACTTTTTCATGTTGGAAAGGGTTGATATATGGGATAGGGGGATGAAACTAGTTGATGTTCTGTAGAGCTGGCCTCTGCATTTCAGGACTTAACTGTTCCAGGGACCCATCTGGAGGTTTTGGGTATCTAGAAAGTCTCCTTAGTGCACGAAACCTTTGTAGAATCATATATAACGCCCTAGATGTTCTTTATGATTGGCAGGAGTGGTTTTGGTTGTGATTTGGCAAACTCTGATAGGTAGCAATGTCTAACTGAAGCTTGTGTAAGAGTGACCTCCAGAGTAGCCTCTCTACTCTGAACTCTCTCAGCTACTGATATTTTGTTACACTTCTTTTCCCCCTTTTGGTTAGTATAGCATTGTTGACCCTATGGAGCCAGGGCCAGGCTCATCCCTGAAAGTCATCTCCACGCCACCGAGGAGACTTTCACCCCTGGATGTCATGTCCTATGTAGGGAGGAGGGCAGTGATTTCACTTGCAGAGTTGGGCTTAGAGAGAGAGACCCATAATCCTTATTTTTATTGCATGATCTTGCACATCAGAATGCTTTCCAGAAACACAATATGACACCTGATGGCTGAAAAAACACTAGAAATTAACAGTACAGAAGTATATTGAATAAGAAGTAAAATTCTTCATAAACTACTACCCCCAGTCCCATGGCCCTCCCTAAGGATAACCACTATTAAGTTTATCTTTCCTTTTAGATCTTTTTCTCTATTTAAAAACATGAATTGTAAGGACATAAAATAAATGTCTTACATCCTATTCTTTGACTTAGCTTTTTCTTTTAATGCAGAATACCTTGGACTTCATTCAATGCCACTTCATTTAGGTTTATTATATTTTTTAATAGCCATCAAGCATCCATAGGATGAATTAAAATACTCTATTGAATCCTCTTCTAATAATGGGTACAGAACCATTTCCATTTTTATTTATTAAAAATAGTGTTTTATGAATATCCTTGCTCATATGTCTATGCCAGGGTGTATTTCATATCGAGCTAGAGTATGTGTATTTGATAAATACTGCCAAGTTTTACTAGTTTACATTTCTGCCAACAGTACCTAAGAGGAGCAATTTCTCTACACCCTTAGCAATACTAGATACAATTAATCTTTTTCTTTTGTGCCAGTTCCATGAATGGAAATGTTATCTCTTATTTTTGTTTGCATTTCCTTGATTTCTACTGAGGCTTAATAACTTTTCATGCTTAATACCTTTAGACCTAGATACTTGCTTTTAATAAATGCTTGTTGATTGAATGAAATTGGTATTTTTTTCAGTGAATCCCCTGTTTCTTTCCTCTATTTTCTGTTGGTTTGTCTTCTTGTAATTATTAAAAGAACAACTTAATAATACCACCATTAATCTTTCATCCTAAATTTCACAAAAATATTTTTCTGTGCCTGACACATATTTATAAAAATTTTCCCGAGTACACTGGTTGAAATTTTTAAAGGGATGTAGTATTTTTTATTTAAAATAAAAATTTAAATTGGTTACAGATTTTTTTTAGTATATTTATTGCAATATCTTCATGTACCATACAATCCATCCGAAGTATATAATCAGTGGCTTACAATATCATCACGTAGTTGTGTGTTCATCATGATGATCATTTGTAGAATGTTTGTATCACACCAGGAAAAGAAATAAAAAGACAAAAGAAAAAATCCAAATAACGCATACCCCGTAGCCCTCCCTCTCGTTGACCTAGTGGTCAACTGTATTATAGTGGGTACTATAATCTACCCAATTTTTTTTTACCCCTATTCCCTCCTATTATTTATTTTTCCCCTTACTTTTTTATTCATCTGTCTATACCCTGGATAAAGGGAGCATCAGACGCAAGGTTTTTACAATCACATGGTCACATTGTAAATGCTATATGTTATACAATCCTCTTCAAAAATCAAGGCTACTGGAATACAGTTCAGCAGTTTCGAGTACTTCCCTTCAGCCACTCCAATACACCATAAACTAAAAAGGCTTATCCGTATAATGCATATGAATACCCTCCAGGATAACCTCTCGACTCTGTTTGAAATCTCTCAGCCACTGAAACTTTCTTGGTCTCATTTCTCTCTTCTCCCTTTTGGTCAAGAAGGCTTTTTCAATCCCATGATGCTAGCTGGGGAAATTTAATATTTCCTCCTTTTTCCCTGGTCCCAGACTTTGCAAATATTTTTTTATTCTCTGCCCAAATTGCTCTTGGATGTATCGCAGTGTCACACTAATCTGTACAAACCAACAAGATCTCACTCTTTATTCAAGATTGCATGTAATTATGATGTTTGAATAAACTGATCATACAAGTTAAACTAGATAATGTGCCATAAAAAATATAAATTTTGTACCAAATAAACATCTCTACCTTTGGTCTCCCACAGAAGTTGAAGTATTAAAATATGGACTATATCCTTCTGTACCCTATATTCTGATTTACCCAATTCTATCCAGATCAGCTTCATTATCTCTAGTCGAAGTCTGGTCACTTTTTCCATTTTTTTAGCATTACTGTTATGGGGTAATGCTGACTTTCATAGCTTCAGAACTCTAACTCTGAGTTCAGGTGTCACACAAATAGCCCAGCATCTCAAAATTTAGAAATAGCAATTACAATTCCAGAATAGTTGTGACTGCTGAGAGAGTTTACAATCTAGGAATCTTTACTATAGGCCCCAACCTGAAAACCCATGCTCTCACTTCAACTCTCCAAGCTTTTATGTTCTAGTTAGTCCATATGAGTGAGGCCTGATAACATTTGTCTTTTCGTTTCTGACTGATTAATGGTGTCTTTTACCCGCACAAGTTAGTTTTATTTAGCCATGTCTATCAATAAATATTTTTGCAGTTTTTATTTTTCATGTCATGAAAAAGCCATGCCCACCCCAGTAGATAAAAATATTCTCCTGTATCTCTTTATTAAATGTTTTTAACTTTGTTTTTTGCATTAACTCTTTAATTTACCTGGAATTTGCTTTTGCTTATGGAATGAGGCATAAAAATTCAACTGTTGTGTAATTGCCATATTAGTTTGCACGCTGCCAGAATATGATATACCACAACTTTTTAAAAAATTGACTTTAATAAGTTATAAATTTATAGTTGTAAGCCTATAAAAATGTCCAAACCAAGGTATCTAGGGAAAGATAACTTAATTCAAGGAAGGCTAATGGGTCTGAAACAGCTTTGTCAGCTGGGAAGTCACATGGCTAGCATCAGCTTGTCCCTTGCCCCTGACTCCATTGCTTTTAGCCTCTACTCCTATGAGGGTTCCTCACTTTCCTTCTTTGGGGCTGGCTTTCATCTCTTGGCTCTCTGCAGGTCTGGTTTGTTTAACAGTTCATGGCTATGTTTGCTGGGGTCCAAGCATCTCCAAACAGCCATATCTCTGTTCTCCACATGTTGGCATCTGTGTCAGCTCTGCTCTCAAGTTTCTGTTGGCTTTGTCGTTTCTGACTCTTGAAAATACTTCCTCTTTTAAAGGATTCCAGTAAGCTAATCATAACCTACCTGAATAGGTAGAGTCACATCTCCATATAATCAAAAGGCCACACACACAACTGGGCACGCCACATCTCTGCGGAGATGTTCTAATCAAAAGCGTCCACATACAATGTTGAATCAGGATTAAAAGTGGCAGCTGCTCCCACAAGATTGGATCAGGATTAAAACATGGTTTTTCTGAGGTACATAATATTTTCAAATTGGCATGAATTCTATCATTCTTTTAGATTAAATTCCTATAGATACATGAATCTCTTTCTGGGTTCTTTCTTTCTTTCTTTATTTTATTTTGGCTTATGTCAGCACCGCTGTGACACTTTGTTTACTCCAGTAGAAGCTTCCCTTTCAGATGCATAGGTGAGGAGCAAGTAGGCATATTAGGGAACCTCCAACATTGTCAAAGTTTTAAAGTACAACTCAGTCTCTTGTTTAAGAATTGCTGTTACTTGTCCATTATAAGAAGTTTGTGCCAAGATATAAATCAGTGCATTGCCTCATTTATCAAAAATGTCTTAGTAAGAAAAAATATAAGCTGAATTAAACAGTGATTTGTGAGGTAGTTGGTTTATACTCTGTTGCAAGCTCTTCATCTCTTCTTAGACTGATAACATAGAGTTCAAGGAATTTGTCAATGTGCAGGCCATACTGACTTAGCTCTACTCTGGTGCATTCATCCTGTCAGACCAGTGCCTCTTTTATATTTTGCAATACCCTGTGTACTCTGCTGAAATGACACTAGCTGATAGCACTGGCCAACACATAAGATTTTAAAAATAAATCAGCATGATGCCCTAAGTATAATGTGAATTTGATATGAAAGGAAAGTAATTTATATAATGAAATTATATGCAATGCAGAATGCAAATATCAGGGCATAGCTATACTTGAAGACCCACAGTTGATACTTGTATCTATACATAACATATCATGTACATCACTGTGAATGCATCAACTACAAATGCAAACTGATACAGGTCTATTGTCTTAAACAATCTCCTGCCATGAGCGGTTTGCTGTCAGTGATGTGTTTTTTCTGAAACAATAGCAGTTCTTGGTAAATTCCAAACAAATTAAGACCAATTAACTCAATGTATTTGGTGATAGCATCCCTATAAAATTCACTGTAGGGTGGGCAGCAGTGGCTTAGTGGCAAAATTCTCACCTGCCATGCCAGAGACCCATGTTCGATTCCTGGAGTCTGCCTATGCCAAAAAAAAAAAATCAGTGTATATTTAAATAATGTGAAATAAATTATGTTTTCTTTATTTGTAAAATAGAGCTAAGTTCTAAGCTCAGATAATTATATACAGGTTTTCTAGCTATGTGAATGTAGTCATGCAGCTTAGTTTTCCTTGTGCAGGACTGTCTCTTAAACTCAGTCCCAAAATTCCCCTCAGCCTAGTGTCTAGAAACTCCCTTAGAGTCCACTTTGTTTATAAGATTGCTCTTGGATTTAACCTAGAATTACACCCCTGGAATGATTGATCTTATATGTAGGAAGCTGGGTGACAGTTTAAACAAACTGTCCATAGGCTGTCTAAATTACCTAATGATTGTCTCTAGGCTGCATACATTCCCTATTCTTTTGGGAAGGATAGCACTTACCTTTGCAGCAACCTTCTGTGCCTGCTTTGTTTGGGTTTTTACTGTTTTTCTTTAATCTAGTCTCCTTTGCTTTCTCTCTTCCAAATATCCTTCAAAACTTCTGGTTCACTGTTGACAATATTTTCTTTCTTATTTTCTAGTACTATCATGGATTTTTATGCTTTATTATATGTTTTCTGCAGTTTGCTGAAATTTTTTGGATGGAGAAGAGGTAAATGTTTGCACTCAGTCTGCTTGCTACCTTTAACCAGAAGTTATACTACTTTTATAATATATGTGATATTAAAAAGCTGCCAAAAAATCTTTTGACATTTAATTGAGGATCTCATATTCAATCTGGTGCTCAGAAGAAAGGATCATATTGCCACACAAATATTTTCCTCCTCCCATCTAATATTTGCAATAAATTTTCTGATACATATGCATTAAAATAAATTTAACATATAATTTGGAGACCATCAAGATGAAGTAAGTTCTCAGAAAATGAGCACACCCTTTGCTTGGAATGATTTATGGCCTTTTATGAGATGAGCAAATATTTAAAAATGTATGATAGTTGGTTATAGTACTTTCCTTACTTTGCCTGCAGTCCTTGACATCCACCCCATTCCTAGTCTCCAGCACATAAATGGAGACTGGCAATAGAATGAAATTCAAGGATAGACTTATTTGAGAATGTAAGAGATAATTTAGAAACTGTAAATTTTTTTAAAAAAAAGAATGTTTAATATTTTGCTTTTGGGCTCTAATGATGCCTGCATCACATCAAAATGCCATGTATCTGTCTAGTCTGATACTTTTATTTTCTGATAAACAAAATTGATTTGTTTGACTGCCTGTGAACTGACAACTGGTTACTTTGATTAGTGTTTTAGAAATGATATGAAACTAATTTATATTCACACTGGAAAGCAAATTTCAGAAATTGTTTAGGTTTTTTGGTTTGTTTTTTAAGGAAAACAATGCTAACTTTTGGGTAAAAAATACATAATTGTAAAAAGAATAGTTTTTCAGTCTGCCAGTGCACTTGACTATTATGGAGAAAATGACTCATTTTGTTGTTTCTCTTTAGGCTCTCGTACAGTATGGCCTGATGAAACTATGGGACCATTTGGACCTCAGGATCAGAGATTCCAACTTCCTGGAAACATAGGTTTTGATTGTCACCTTAATGGAACAACTTCACAGAAGAAAAGCCAAGTTCATAAAACTTTGCCCGATGTTCTAGCAGAACCTTTATCAAGTGAAAGGCATGAATTTGTGATGGCACAATATGTAAATGAATTTCAGGTAAGTTGTTTATTGTATACATTTTTAATATTAAGGCAGTGTTACTTTCTGATTACAATTAATGAGCTTATTGCTGAAGTGAAATGAAACCCAAAAGAACATAATTCTAGTACAGTTCACTTCCAATTTTATTTCAATACAAAAACAATATATGTAGCTTTTTAAAAATTGACATTGTCCTATATATTTTTTTTACTTTAGATTACATTCTTTTTGAGGTCACTATATAGTTCTTTAAAAATACGTTTTTTAAAAACTGCATATTTCATACATACATGTTTATTCCTGTTGTAAAGTTAGGTTCCATTTTCACATTTATAAATGATAACTAAAATCCATATATGAAACAAATTTAGACAAGTTTCTATTGTTCCTTTATCCACTTAGAAGCTGAAGAAAATTTTGAGATTCCTGAAATTGTTCAGTTATAATAAACTAAAAAGGAAGTGTTAAAAAACAGTTTCTGAGGTTTTTTTTAATTCTTTGTGTTTTGTCTCCGTTTTTTAAACTGACATTGCATCATGTTCATTCTTTTTGTCAAGCCCCTGATGCTTATGACTTTTTACATTTCCACATGGTTTTGGAATATTTTTGATCAAAGCCATATTGTCAGAAGCAACAGCCCCCCACAGTTATTAAGAGCCATATTAGATGACCTGATATTGACTTCCCCTATCTTCTTATTTCAGTTTTTTTCTAAGTCTTCTTGGCTGCCAATTAAATGATTATGTCTTATTATTAAATGACAAGTTTCTGTCTGTCTTCTATTTTAACCACTCCTTGCTAACTTAATACACTGGTTTATTCCACAGGCTCTTTTTTTTTTAATAAAGGGGGATTTTTCATCCTTATAGGGAAATTCATTTAATAGAAAGATATAACAGTTCCAATGCATTTATAGCATAAATTCAAAGCATACAGCATAAAATGACATAACACAAAGGAGAATTTTTTAAATTCCAAAATAATTGTTGGAGATGTAGGTACAATCTAGTTAGTATAGATAATACTTCAAAAGCACAGTTGACTAACTTGTCCTAACTAGGGCATTAGATTATTGTTCCCAAGATACAGAATTCTTTTCATGCGTCTTATCGGCATATATAAAATAGTCGATATACTGGGCCAAAAATAAACACATCCACGTGTTAAAATCATAATGACTGTGTTGTTTGAGCACAGCTTAATAAAACTGGAAATCAATGACAGAAATGTAAGTAGAATGTCAAGAACCATGAAAGAGCTTATGCTTTTAGAGCCATATGAAGTCAACTATTTATTTGAAATTACACCTGGTTATTGTCTGTTTATATGCCAAGGGCTTCATACCCACGGGGTTTCTGTACTGCACAGGCTCTGTTTTTATCATTTCTAACTCGATATTTCTATTTCCAGTGTTTCTGTCTAGTTCTGTATATCTGTCTCCCTGCTTAGCATCTTAGATGTCTCACAAGTCTAGATTTTACATGTCAAATACTGAAGTACTCCTTTTTTTCTTTAAAAACCTGCCCTTAGTTCCATATTAGTAGTATAAATGTGTTAACCATATACCCACTATCTCAACATAAGAGTTATAGCTCCAACTTTGACTCCTCTCTTTGTCATACCCCCATAAATGCTAAGTGACCAAATCTCGTTGCTTCCATCTCTGAAATAGCTCCTAAATTTTGTATCCCCTTTTAATTCTCAGTAATACTGCCAGCTCAAGACCTACTTATCTTACCTGGATTCTTTGAGGTATTATAGCATGATAGACTTTGAAAATAGAATACATCTAGCAAAGGTTGACTTTGCCACTCACTCCATTTTGTGACCTTGAGAAAGCTACTTAACCTTTCTTAGCCTCTGTTTCTTTATATATAATATGGGTATGATAATAATAATCCCTAGCCCGCAAGGTTGCTATGAGGAGTAAATGTGAAAATATGTATAAAACATTTAAATATACTAAGTAATTATAAATGTTGCCTGTTACTATTGGTCTGTCACTAGCTTCTCATTCCACATTAACACCAGCAGTAGCTTCTTTTGATCTGTATTCCTCCTTGCTTGTAGACCCAAGTGAAAATTTCTAAATGTGGCATAAATGGCCATTTACAGTTTTGATCCCTTACCTTTCCCACCTTATCTTCCACTACTTTCCACTCCCTCTGTGTGCCAACCTTTTTAAAATATACCATTTTTTTAAATATACCATCTTCGGGCAGGCCACGGTGGCTCAGCAGGCAGAGTTCTCGCCTTCCATGCTGGAGACCCAGGTTCTATTACCAGTGCCTACCCATGGAAAAAAAAAAAAAAAAAATATATATATATATATATATATATATATACACCATTCTCTTTCACCATCAGTACCTTGATATGATTATTATCTCTTAATGATTGTTCTTCCTCCTGAATTTCTAAAATATCCCACCTATTTACCTATTACCTTTACATTAACAAGATGTAAGTCATATATCCTCATTTTAACCTTTTCCTGATTCCACTTGGCCAAACAAATTTCTTCCTTATCTGTATTCCCAGAAGACTTCCTTCATAACTCTGTAGCACTATTCATATTAAAATACATTTATTAGTTTTTGCTTATTTTTCTTCTAGGGTTGAGATCGCTGAGAGTAAAGACTGGACATTTTACCATTTGTCTGCTTCTAACATAGGATCCTATTATTTAACCGTATTATTTTGTAAATTAATATTCTAGTCCCCATTTTACAGATTACAGAACCAAAGAAGAGAAAGGATAATCAGATACTATGACAAAATAACATTAACAGGTGACATTGTAAGACACAATTATGACAGTTTAGTTGGTTTCTTAACCAACTTCTTTTCATATTAAGTCTCAGATTATTAATATTTTATTTTCATGTCTTGTTCTATTCAGTATATCTTGAGAACTTTCAAATCTTACATTCTTGAGAACCAGAGAACCATTTGAGTATATAAGAAACACTGATTATTACCTTTTCAGTTTTCAATGTGTCCCTCCAACTCCAATTAGATTAAGATTTTATTTTTTAAATCATATGTACAATATTTTATTCAACCTCCAGATTTTGTGTAATTGTATTTCTTGTTTCCCTTAGGGTAGTGTTGCACCTATCAAACAAGAAATTAATAGTGCAGAAACTTACTTTGAAAGTTCCAAAGTAGAGTGTGCAATCCAAATATGTCCAGAATTGCTGCGAAAAGGTATGTCATAGTTTACATTTTAACACTAATGTGTATTAGATAATGTCACTAGTTTTTTAATGCTTTGTATAATGTACTGTAGAAATTATAATCTCTGTACCTTTATGTTTTAATCTGTATGTAGGTGGTTACATGCCAAGATAAAAGCTTTCATGCCCCCTACTGTCTGGCTCCATGCTGCCATTAGATAGGAGTAGTAGACATTTTAATAGCTTCTCCTCCCACCCCAAAGCTTAATTTAAATCATTTCTACTCCTGGGTGATTATTATCGCTATAAGTCTATAAGCTAATTGTAATGGAGATGTACACTTTATTACGAAGTATAATATCTAATGTAATACAGAGAAAAACCTTAATAAACTTTTTAAAAATTATACTACCAGCAGTAACATATAACCTTAATTGCCCTTCAGAATTGTTGGTAGTAACTTTACAAAGATAATGTGCATTTATAAAAATAAGATAATGTCATTCTGATTTAACTTAATCCATTTTTCTAAATAAGTAATTTGATGCAGTGTTTCTTTCTATTTTCTCCCTGGAATTTTTATTCTCTTTTCTTTCAAGACTTTGAGTCACTATTTCCAGAAGTGGTCACCAGCAAACTAATAATTCTGACTGTAACACAGAAAACTAAGAATGATATGACTGTTTGGAGTGAGGAAGTCGAACATGAAAGAGAAATGCTCTTAGAAAAGGTAACTATTCCAATTGCTGGCAATTAAATTTTGTCATCTTGTTTAAATGCCAGTAACCAAAATTATTTAAAATGTTGGGTATCTGTTATTAATTCTCTGCTAAAGTATTTCAGTACCAATGTGTCTTATTTTTTTGAGAATGAGTGTGCCTCATTATTTTAGTATCCTTGAAAACTTAGATTCTTTCCAGTTCTTTCCTCAAGTAAAAAAACAATTATGCCTGTTTAGAAAGTACAGTTAAAGATAACAAAAAAGCAAAATTTACTTTTAATACTCTGGCCTTCCCTCATCTTTTCTCATGCCCCCTTTATCTCTATAAACCATGTCAAGTAAAAAGTGAAAAATTTTATCCCAGTCCTCTCCAAGGAGTAAGTAGTAACAGTACCATACAGTACTTTATATTCACTTTTTTTTCCTGTGCTTTGCTTTTAACTTACAGATATCTTTTTGACACCTTTCTGCGGTATTATAATAGATATTCATTCTTTGGAAATCTGCATAGTATTACATTACATGTAATCATACTTTAGTTTAAGTATTTCCTTAGTGATTTATTAATTGAAAATCAAACTTTTCTATTACAGGCAAAACAGTGAATTTTTTTATGTATATATTTTTACATATACACTAGTGTCTAGATTCCTAGAGAATTGCTGAATAAAACAGTATGTATATTTTAAATTTTGATAGACTCTGCCAACTTACCCTGCCCACCAAAATGATCGTCCTTGTATATGTGCTCTCACCCTAGCTTACCCTTGATATTAGCATTTCTTTTCATTTTTACCAATCTGGAAGTGAGAAGTGGCAGCTTACTTGGATTTGGATATTTAAATAATAGACTTAATTTTTAATTCTCCATTGTTATTTCTCTAAGAGTTTGGTTTGGGATCAATACTGTAAGTCAACTTATTTGTCTGCAAGATGGAAAGGGATATTCTTCTGCCTATCTAACAGGTTAAGGATAGTTCACTTGGTTGGGTACCTTAACTAACTTTAGTTGACTGTCCTCTGTATGATTACCATGCAGATAATGTTAGGAATTGTTTTATATTTTGTTTAGGAGTTGGATGTTTGTTTCTCTTCCTTCATGGTTAAAGGAAATAATTTTTATATAATACTGTTGAGTATGTAAATTACAATATGTAGCTTTGCTAATAGATCTCTTGTAGTAAACAATCAAGAACAGCTTATTTGCCAATTAGCAAGGAAGTTACAGTTAGCCTGATTTTAAGGAGATCTAAATTTAGAGAATTGGGTCTTTTATAGGCAGGACCTAACAAACATTTTCTATTTGTGTATTAAGATAATACTTAGTAAATATTTACTCATAATATTATCATTTAGCAGCTAGAGAACTCTCACATGTGCATTCCATTAGTGGTTTAAATTTTTGATCCTTTAAAGACTCTGACAATTTGATGCTGACCCCTACAGTTGTAACTTGGTTTCCCTGTAAACAATTTTAGGGCTTTGAAATGGCAATATGCTTCATGATGTGATTTAAATGTGCCTGTGACTACTTTATTTTCTATTTTTTTAAAAATTGGATTTTTCTATTTCAGATGTTAGTGTTTATATTATTTTTTTGGAGCCACTTGTAGCTTAGCATCCACGTAGGTATTTTATGTTTTATGGTTTCAATCTGTTCTAATTTTTTCCAGCAGATGTCAGTGTTTGCTATTGACGAATAGAAATTTTATGACAAACACTCAAACTGGTTCATTGTTGTGATAATATGGGATTCTTAGTTAAACTTTATAAGCATTTGATTGCATCATTTTTCTCTCATTGTAGAATTTATGTGTATGGCATGTCTATTAAATCAGAGTAACTTTAATGAGTGTTTTCTAGACCATAATCAGTTATTTCCGTATTATTTTTAAGAATTAGCCTCCTAATTCTTCCTGATAAAATACAGGAAGATAGATGATATTGTGAACCATTGATTATACACTTTGGATGATTACATGGTATGTGAATTAAAAAATACGGCAATATAGTATAAATATTAAGTATAGAAAATAATCTAAAGAATATGTATTATTTTAATGTTTACCATTAACTTACAAGAAGGTATCTGGAGAAAAATTAAGTTTAGGCAGTATACCTCTATGGCAGAGATCTTTGTAAGCTTTTTCTCTAACGGGCCAGATAGTACATTTTTAGCCTTTAGTAGAACCTCTGCCTCAACTACTCAGCTACTCAACTCTACCATCGTAGTAAGAAAGCAACTACAGGAAATATGTAGGTAAATGAGTGTGGCGGTGTTGCAATAAAACTTTTGTAAATAACAAAAAGCAGGCAGTTGGCTGAATTTGGCCCTCAGGCTTTAGCCACTTGACCCTGATTTAGGACAAAGTCTGTGTTCTTAAGTTCAGCCTTGGATTCTCAGCTGAATGCTAGAGGTTCTCAATGAGGTCTCTTCTGTTTCCCAGCAGTGCATCTCTCAGCCCAGCAGCAGGCAAGCCCTGCTAAGGCCTCTTAGAATCTCACCTTGTGCATGCACAACACACCCTTAGCTAGTGACCCAGAGAGAATGTGCCCTTTGTGGATCTTCTCCAGTACTCTGCCCCACAAATTCCAGATGCTTCAGCAGTCCAGAAATCTGCTTTCTACCTCCTCAGTTCATGATACCTTCACTTTGCTTGATGCCCCAGGCATAAAACTGGAGAAAATAAGGGAATCATTTGTTTCCCTTCTCAAGTGTTATGGTCTTACTCTGACTATTCTTCCTGGTCTGCCTAAAAACAGCTGCCTCACATACTTTATCCAGTTTTATAGTTTTATCAGCAGGTTGGCAGGTTTGGTGCTTGTTATGACTGAAAGTAGAACTGTGCTTTTGTTTTTAAACCCTCTGGTCTGCTCTTTTTTTAACATTATAATTTGGCTTTAATATATGTTACTGTCCTTTTACTCCATGGACTTCTAATAAGGCTAGTAAAGACATCATAGGAGAATTAGGATAAGACCAAGTTTTTAATCTCAAGTGATATGTGCAAGTGCTATTTAGTGAATATACACTACAAAAAATAGAGGAGATATACAGTGAAAAGTGGAAATCCTGTCCTCCAACTATTCGATTCTTCTGTTGTCTTTATGTGCCTTTTCAGAAATATATATTTCTTATTACTCCAGGAAAAAAAAGGGTTTAATAATGTGGCATTTAACATTTTACTTCTAGCTCTCCAGATTAGCTCCTATCTTGCAAACTGTTTTGTAGAGTACCCTTTTATTGTGCAGGAACTTCATTCAAGCCCATTAGTGTACATCCCAGCCCATGCAGCACAGCCATGGTTTACTTAGCAAATATTCCACCTGCACTGGCTGGGGGTTGTTCCAGATTTTCCTTGAACTTATGCTGAAATGTTAATCTTCCTACCTAATCTTTTTTTTTTTTTTAACTTTTTTTTTATTGTATAATATAACATATATACTAAGAAAGAAAGAAAAAAGCAGTGGTTTTCATAGCACTCTTCAACAAGTAGTTACAGGACAGATCCAAGAATTTGTCATGGACTACCATACCATCATCTCAAATTTTTCCTTCTAGCTCTTCCAGAATATAGAAGGTGGGAGGGAAGGAGTATTTTTTTATCATCACAATTTTTTTTTTTTTTTGTAAAAAATACCATATGAAAAAGCAATACATTTCAAGGCACAGCACAACAGTTAATTATAGAACAGATTTCAGAGTTTGGCATGGGTAATAATTCCACAATTTTAGGTTTTTACTTCTAGCTGCTGTAAGATACTGGAGACTAAAAGAATTACCATTTTAAAGATTCATCAATCATAATCGTTTGTTAAACCCTAATCTTCTCTGTATAATTCCACCATCACCTTTGATCTTGCTCCCACTCTTTGGGGTATTTGGAGTATGGCCATTCTAACTTTTTCATGTTGGAAGGGGCTATCAATAATATGGAGTAGGAAGATGGAACTAGCCAATGTTCTGCAGAGGCTGGGCCCTCTAGGGTTTAGGACTTACCTGGTCCAGGGACCCATCTGGAGGTGGTAGGTTTCTGGAAAGTTACCCCAGTGCATAGAACCTTTATAGAATCTTATATATTGCCCTAGGTGTTCTTTAAGATTGGCTGAAATGATTTGGGTTTTGGGGTTTGGCACATTATGATAGGTAGTAATGTCTAACTGAACCTTGCACAAGAGTGACCTCCAGAGTAGCCTCTCGACTCTATTTGAACTCTCTCTGCCACTGATAATTTATTAGTTACACTTCTTTTCTCCCTTTTGGTCAGGATGGCATTGTTGATCCCATGGTGTCAGGGCCAGACTCATCCCTGAGAGTCATCTCCCACTCCGCCAGGGAGATTTTCACCTCTAGATGTTTTGTCCCACATAGTGGGGAGGGCAATGATTTCACTTACAGAGTTGCACTTATTGAGAGTGAGGCCGTATCTGAGTAGCAAAAGAGGTCCTCCGGCAGGCTGAGCTTCTCCACTACCTCATATTTTTCATAAGAGTAAGCCTCAAGATCAAGGGCTTGGCCTATTGATATGGGTGTCCCTAATATTTGACCCAATATCACGGGATTCCCTGACGGTAAATAAAGTTCCATATTTTTTCTCCCATCCCTCAAGGGATTTTGCCAGTACTTTTAGATTTTCTGCGTAATCTATCCTAGGATGTATCCAGGCATTACATAAAGCTATACAAGATTAAAGGCCCTCATTTTTATTCTGGGCTCCCTGTGTTTCAAGTGAGCTATCCAGACAGGTTGAGTTAGATTATGTGCTACAGAATATTTAAGTTCGGGACAAAGTAAATCTTTCTTCCCTTGGTCTCAAAGATTAGTTGCTGTTCTAAAATATCTTCCTTACGCCTGTGTTCTGAGTTACCTTAATCCTGACCTGATTGGCTTCGTTCTCTTCTCTCAATATCGGGTTGCATATATATATAAAACAGCCTCCCAAAATCCAGAAATAATAATTACCACTTCTAACTAAATGTGTCTGCTATTAGAGCTTGCAATCTAGGCCCCTGCTTTCTTTATAAGTGTTTTCAAAAGGAGACCACACGATAATTGTTCTCTCATTTCTGCCTTATTTGCCTCACCGGTTCATTCACATCATTGCATGCCTCACAACTTTCTTTGTTCCTTTTTGTAGCAGCACAATATTTGATCAGATGTTTACACCGTCATTTGCCAATCTCCTTCTCAGTCAGTGCATCCTTCAACCACCTGCATTCATTAGGCATCATGTATAATGTCCAAAGTCCACAGTCCATCAACACTCTCAATGTTAGATAATTTCCTTGTTCCCAAGAGAAGGATGATAACCAATAAATACACCCTCACCAGATAGGAAATCTAAACTTTCCCTTAACTTTTGTCCCTCCCCTCGTTGTTTAACTCTGCTGTTGCTGTGGTACTGCTGATGTTTTCTTATTAAACATAGCCCATAGCATGCAATAGCAGTTTTCCCCCTCTACCCTGAACTTAAACACTCTTTGTACATCAATCATACCTTTGAAATAGTTCTTGCAAGAACTTATTTATATTTCTAGTGTTAATTGGGGGGATACATGGGTCTATACAACCCCTTCAATCATGTTCACCTTTAATATGGTAATATTACTTATAGAACCACTAGAGAACCACCTTCATTTCTATCTATTCCATTAGATTAGAGTTCTACCTCTTTAGCTAACAGTTCACCCATCTCTAGCCTCTATGTATTGCTTAAATTCCCTATATTCTGTATTATAAGCCCCCAATTTTATCTTTACCATGGTCATACAAGTGGAGTCATAGTATCTATCTTTTATGTCTGGCTTATTTCACTCAGCATTATGTCCTAAAGGCTTATCTATCTTGTCAGGTACTTCAGGACATCATTTCGTCTTACTACTGCTTAATATTCCATCATATGTATATACCACATTTTGTTAATCCACTCATCTGTTCATGGGTACTTGGATTGTTTCCATCTTTTATTGATTGTGAGTAATGCTGCTTTGAACATTGGTGTGAAAATTGTGTCCCTGTTTTCAGCTCTTCTCGGTATATGCTGAGTAGTGCTATTGCTGTGTCATAGGGCAGCTCGCTGTTCAGTTTCCTAAGGAACTGCCAAACTGTCTTCCATAGCAGCTGTACCATTCCCACCAGCAGTGCATAAGTCTCCCACTTTCTCCACATCCTCTCCAACATTTATAGTTTCCTGTTTATTTAATAGCAGCCATTCTTATAGGTGTGAGGTGATATCTCATTGTCTTGATGTTCATTTCCCTTACACCTAATGAAAATGAGTATCTCTCCATGTACTTTTGAGCCATCTATATTTGCTCTTCAGAAAAATGCCTATTCATATCTTTAGCCCATTTAAAATTGGGTTGTTTGTTCTTTTGTTGTTGAGTGCTTAATTTCTTTGTGTATATAGGATATCAAACTTTTTGTCTAATGTGTGATTTCCAAATAATTTTTTCAGAAATATTTTGACTGTTAAGCATGTGAGTGGATAGATAAGTTTCTTTGAAGGACATGGTGTTTTGTTTTGTTTTCTTGGCATGGGCAGGCCCTGGAAATCAAACCCCGGTCTCTGGTAGGTGAGAATTCTGCCACTGAGCCACCATCGCACTGCCCCACACAGTGTTTTTAAATAAACTAAGCTTTTCATAATGAATTTTTTTCCCTTTACCTTATTTCTAATGTCTCTTTAGTGGTTCAGAATAACAATAATAGCTTATTATTCATGATAAACACAAAAGTTAATAGTGCAGAACTGATTAGAAAGAGATCATACATAGGAAATAATTTAGAAGAAAAATGTAATTTAGACTTTTTTTAAGAAATTAAACTGTTATATGAACCATTAGTCTTGTAAAATGGTAAAAGTTATTTTATGACTTTACAGTCTAATTTATCATTACTTTTAATTTCTAACTTTATGCATTCTCTATCTGAAGTAAAATATATTCAATTAAAAATTTATTAAAGGGTGCATGGGTGGTTCAGTGGTAGACCTTCCATGCAGTAGACTGGGTTCCATTCCCGGGCCATGCACCAAGAAAAAAATTTTTTTCTTATTAAGAATAAGATAATCTGTAGTGATGCCATCTTGAACATATTACATGTGCCTTTTTTTTGTAGTTCATCAATGGTGCTAAGGAAATTTGCTGTGCTCTTCGTGCTGAAGGCTATTGGGCTGACTTTATTGACCCATCATCTGGATTGGCAGTGAGTAATATTAATTTTGAAAGCTAGATTATATAATTGGAAATAGATATGGTTTGAAATTTATAAATTGTTTACAATCTTGGTAAAAATAGGTCTTTTAAGAGTTTTTTTAAAACCTCAGTTTTACACAGGGGAATACTACTTTGAGTCACTTGAATTCACAAATTTTGATGGAGCTATTTCATTTGCATATAAGTTTCTCCATCCTTTTTTAGTTTAAAATAAAAACAATTATTAATTTCCCCTAGATTAGGTATTAATTGACTTATATTGACTTAGTGTGTTTATTGTTAGTTGAAAATTAGAGCTGTCAGTATGGGCAAGTTTCTTTAAGGGCAATCCAAAATTAGTTTTAGAATTGAGTGAAGAAATAGGTTAAAAAGAAATATTTAGAAAAAGATCTTTTTAGAAACTAACAAAGTTACACTTTGAAGAAAATAACTGAACCACTATTGTGGTCACATTTTAAATTCTGGATATAACTTTCAGTTGCAAGTAGTAACAATAATTTTAGTTTTTTTTGAATCTCAAAATAGTAATATCTCACTGTCAAATAAAATATAGTACAGACTCTAACTGAAAAATGCTTGCTCAGGGCTTTTGTTTCCCAGTGTTGAAAATTATGTATAATTTAACCTTCTTTAAAGGTTGTACATTTGGTTCTAAGTAATGTGAAAGTTGTTAGCTCATTTCACATTTCCATGAATACACAGGTATTGTGCAGGGGTGGGGCAGTTCAGATGTTACATAGAACATTTTTATTTTTCCTTATTTGATTTGTTTTTTTTTAATTATTTGAAGTATTAATTAGTAGGTATATATGTTCGTGATTGCATAAAAATTATTGTTACAATATGTTTCTTGCTGATGAAGGTATGATTTCATTTTTTATTTCCTCCAGTTTTTTGGACCATATACAAACAACACTCTTTTTGAAACAGATGAACGCTATCGACATTTAGGATTCTCTGTTGATGATCTTGGCTGCTGTAAAGTGATCCGTCATAGTCTTTGGGGTACTCATGTGGTCGTAGGAAGTATCTTCACTAATGCAACACCAGACAGCCATATTATGAAGAAATTAAGTGGAAACTAGCAATGTCAGTTAACTTGCCATACTATCTGTAGGTAACATTTGGATTGATCTAAAAACACTGTCAAAGACTTCAGTTTTTAAAATATACTTATTTGTAGGTATTTATTTAAATGTTTATAAATTTATAAAGTTGGCAATTGATTTATGATCTTTAAATCCCAGATTTTCATTATTCATATTATCATTGAATATACATGCTGAGTGCATCCACATTATATAAAATGTAGTAATGAACATGTAACCAGGGTATGAAGATCTGATATTGTTATTTCTCCCCTTTATTGGAAAAATCTCAGTTTCAATTATTTTACTCTGAAAATAAATCATACATTTGGTTAAAATTATGTGCCTTTTTATTACAGTATTTTTTAAAATTTGCTTTGTAAAGATTCCTAAAAATTACAATATTAATGTTTTTAGGTGCTTTTTTCTTAATAAATACAACTGAGAATTCTAGATTCAGTATAGATTTTATTTTTTCTAATTTCCTTTTTTTTCTTTGGTGTTCTGCTACCAGTCTATTATTTTGAAATTTTGTCTGTACAGGAAAAGAGCAATAAAGATAACACTTCATCTTTATGTTTAAAAGGGTATGAATCTTATCCTTATGTATATTATAAAAATGACTTTTACTTCCCATATTGAGACAGATAAGTATTATTTTATTTTCAAAAAAGACTGTGCCTAATCAAGTTTCTCTAATTTTAACAATAGATTGAAATTGCAGTACTTGACAAAAAGGCCTCGTTTGTGACATTCTTTTTTTAGAACATTATAAACATAAAAAAATCCTTTTCCATTTGGGAGGCTTTTACTAATAGAAATAGTGACAAATCTTGGGAAAACAACTTCTGTGAAATAAATTATTGAAATGGATTTTTCTTATGTTCTTAAAGCAAATGCCTGTTTTTAGAAAGGGGCATATGGAAATGACCAACTTAAACTTGATTTAAATCTTGCTTAGTTGGGTGGTGCAAGGGTGGCTTAGTGGCAGAATTCTTGCCTGCCGTGCCAGAGACCTGGGTGTGCCGGAGACCTGGGTTCGATTCCTGGAGCCTGCCCATGAATAAAGAAAATAAAAAACTTGCTTAGTTAACATGTAGCTTGATAATGTGTGGTTTATTTAAAAGAGTAAAAGCTGCAGAGATTTCATTATGAAAAAGATGGAATGGCAATTCTGGTAGCTTTTTTGGAAAAATATTATCAAGTACAATATATATACAGAAAAGTGCTCGGTAAATTTTGCATGTCCTTAACTAGCACCCAGATCAAAACACAAAACATTACTCACACTCTAATAGCCTCTTTTGCTCCCTTTCAGACACTACTCTCCATCACTCTGTCACCCTTCCAAATTGTAATCACTACTATGATCTCTTACAATATAAATTAGTTTTGCCTATTTTGATGCTTTATATTTATGAAATCATATAATATGTTCACTTTTGTATCTGGCTTTTTTTACTCAACATTGTGATATCAGCCCATATTATGCATAATTATAGAATACCTATTTGCAAAAATTTTACCTTTTCAGTGGTTCTTAATTGGGGATGATTTTGGTCCTCAGGACATTTGTCAGTGCCTAGAGACTTTTTTTTAATGTAATTTTATTGAGATCTACTGATAGACCTCAGAAACTATCTGAAGTATTCCATCACTGGCTCACAGTATCATCACACAGTTGTGTATACATCCTTGTGATCAAATTTAGACATTTTCATTACTCCAGAAAAGAAATAAAAAGAAAACCCAAATCTTCCCATATACCTTTATTCCACCCATATTGACCCATAGTATAGATGTGGTACATTTGTTACTGTTGATGAAAGAGTATTAAAATATTACTGTTAACTATAGTTCATAGTTTGCAACAGATAATTGTTTCCCATTTACCTCTCTATTATTAACTCCTTTTTTATTAACTTCCCATTTAACTCCTATTATTAACATTAGCTCTAGTTCATAAAAGAACTTTTTTATATTTGTACAGTTAATCATAGACATTGTCCACCACAAGATTGACTGTTATACATTCCCATGTGTTAACCTCCATTTTCCTTCTGGTGACATACATGACTCTAAACTTGCCCTTCCACCACACTCACATACCATTTGCACCATGAATTATTCTCACAATAACATGCTACTGTCACCTCTGTCCATTTACAAACATTTAAGTTCAACCTAGTTAAACGTTCAGCATATACTTGGCAACTGCCTCCCATTCTTTAGCCTCATTCTATATCCTGGTAACCAGCATTCTATATTTTATGTCTATGAGTTTACATATGATTAGATTCTATCAGTGAGATCATACAATATTTGTCCTTTTGTGTCTGATTTCATCTAACATAATGTCTTCAAGGTTCATCCATGTTGTGTGCTTCAGGACTTCATTCCTTCTTCGTGCTGAATAACAGTCTGTGGTATGTGTATGTCACGTTTTGTTTATCCATCTGTTGGTGAACACTTGTGTTGTTTCTATCTTTTGGCAATTGTGAATAATGCCATATGAACATGGGTGTGCAAATGTCTGTTTGCATCCCTCCTCTCAGATCTGGGTAGGTCCTAAGTAGTGAGATTTCCAGGCTGCAAGGCAACTCTACACTTAGCTTCTTGAGGAACCACCAAACCGTCCTCCAGAATGAGTGTACCATTTTACATTCCCACCAACACTGAATAAGTGTTTCTCCACATCCTCTCCAACACTTGTAGTTTCCTCTTTGTTTAATAGCAGTCATTGTAGTAGGTGTAGAGATGATATTTGATTTGCACTTTACTAATAGCTGGTGAAGCTGAGCATCTTTTCATGTACTTTTTAGCTATCCATATTTCCTCTTTGGAAAAACGTCTGTTCATGTCTTTTGCCATTTTTTAAATGGGTTGTTTGCTTTTTATTGTTGAGTCGTAGGATTTCTTTATATATACTGGCTATCAAACCCTTATCATATAAGGGTTTCCAAATATCTTTCCCCATTGAGTTGGTTACCTTTTCACCCTTTTGTCAAAGTCCTTTGAGACACTGAAATACTTGATTTTGAGGAGTACCCATTTGTCTATTTTTTTTCTTTTATTTCTTGTGCTTTGAGTGTAAAATCTAATAAACCACCGCCTATCACTAGTTTGAAACACTAGATGTTTCCCTACATTTTCTTCTAGGAGTTTTATGCTACTAGTTCTTATATGTAGGTATTTCATCAATTTTGACTTAATATTTGAACAGGGTGTGAGATAATAGGGGTTCCCTTTCATTCTTTTGGTTATGGATATCCACTTTTCTAACCCCATTTATTGAAGAGACAGTTGTGTCCCATTTGGGTGGTCTTGGCAGCCTCATCAAAAATCAGTTGAAAAACCTCAGATCTAAGGGTCTATTTCTAAATTCTCAGTTTGATTTCATTCATCGATATGTCTCTCTTTATGCCAGTACAATGCTATTTTGAACACTGGCTTTATAATATGCTTTAAATTCAGGAAGCAAATTACCTCCCATGTCATTCTTTTTAAAGATGTTTTTGGCTATTCAAGGCCCTTCCAAATAAAACTGATAATTAGCTTTTCCATTTCTGCAAAGTAGTCTCTTAGAATTTCGATTGGTTGGTATTGCGTTAAATCTGTAGATCAATTTGTGTAGAACTGGCATCTTCAAGACATTTAGCCTTCCAGTCCATGAAGAGGGAATGTCTTTCCATTTACTTAGGTCTTTAATTTCTTTTAGCAATGTTATAGTTGCTAAAGTACAAGTCCTTTACATCTTTGGTTAGGTTTATTCCTAGACACTTGATTCTTTTAGGGGCTATTAGTGGAATTTTTTTCATGATTACTTCCTTAGTAACACTCATTACTAGTGTTATAGAAACACCATTGATTTTTATGTGTTGAACTTGTATCCTGCCACTTTGCAGAACTTGCTTATTAGCTCATGTAGTTTTGCTGTTGTTTTTTCTGGATTTTCTAAATATAGAATCATGTCATCTGCAAACAGTGACAGTTTTACTTCCTTTCTAATTTGGATGGCTTTTCTTTCCTATTTTTTTTTGAAAATTATTCTAGCTGGACTTCAAGCACAGTGTTGAATAGCAGTGGTGACAATTGGCATCCTTGTCTTGTTCCTGATCTTACTGAGAGAAAGCTTTCAGTCTCTTACCAGTATGATCAGTATGATGATTCAGAATGATGTTAGCTATGGTTTTTTTCATATATGCTCTTTATCATGTTGAGGAAATTTCCTTTGATTCCTACCTTTTTGAGGTATTTTTATCATGAAAGGATGCTGAATTTTATCAGATGCCTTTTCTGCGTCAATTGAGATGATCATGTAGTCTTTCCCTCTTAATTTGTTAATGTTGTGTAGTACATTAATTGATTTTCTTGTGTTGAGCCACCTTTGCATACCTAGGACAAAATCCACTTGGTCATGATGTATAATTCTTGTAATATGTTGTTAGATTCTATTTGCAAGTATTTGGTTGAAGATTTTTGCATCTGTATTCATTAGAGAGATTAGTCTGTAATTTTCTTTATTTGTATTATCTTTGTTTGACCTTGATATTAGGGTGATGTTGGCTTCATAGGATGAGTCAGGTAGCTTTCCCTCCTCTTCAGTTTTTTTGAAGACTTTGAGCAGGAATGGTATTAATTCTTGGAGTGTTTGGTAAAACTTGCCTATGAAGCCATCTGGTCTTGGGCTTTTCTTTGTTGGTAGGTTTTTGATGACTGCTTCCATCTCCAGTTGTGATTGGTTTGCTGAGATCTTCTATTTCTTCTTGAGGCAGTGTAGGTTTTTAATGTAGGCATTTAGAACTATGAATTTCCTTCTCAATGCTGCCTTTGCTTTATCTCCTAAGTTGTGATACACTGTGTTCTTGTTTTCATTTGTCTTGAGATGTTTACTGGTTTCTCCTGTAATTTCTTCTTTGACCCATTGATTGTTCAAGAGTGTGTTGTTTAATCTCCATGTATTTATGTATTTCCCAGTTCTCCATTTGTTAGTGATTTCCAGTTTCATTTCATTATTATCAGAGAAAGTGCTTTGTATCATTTCAGTCTTTAAATTTATTAAGACCTGTTTTGTGCCCCAGCGTATCATCTATCATGGAGACTTCCATGAGCTCTTGAGAAGAATGTATATTCTGTTTTGGGGTGCAATGTTGTATATATGTCTGTTAGGTATAGTTCATTTATCATATTATTTAGATTCTCTGTTACTTTACTGATCTTCTGTTTAGATCATTGTCTATTGAAGAGAGTAGTGTGTTGAAGTCTCCCACTATTATGGTTGAGTGGTCTGTTACTCCCTTCAGTTTTGCTAGTGTTTGCCTCATGTACTTTGTGGCACCTAGATTAGGAGCATACATATTTATGATCTATTTCTTCTTAGTGAATTATCCTTTTATTAATATATAGTGTCCTTTATCTCATAACATTTTTGCATTTAAAGTCTATTTTGTCTGATGTTAATATAGCTATCCCAGCTTTCTGTTTTTACTATGTTTAATCCGTTAACATTCAAATTATTACTGTAAAGGCAGTTCTTGATTCAACCATTTTAACCTTTGTTAAAATGTTTTTATTTGTATGATCTATTTTTTTTCTCTTTTTATCCTTCAAGTTATCCTTACTAATACTTTTCAATTCTGTATCCTCCTCCAGACCTCTCGCCTGTCTTCTTTACACCTGGCAGGACTCCCTTTAGTAGTTCTCACAGAGCCAATCTCTTATTAATATGAGCTCTCTCAGCTTCTGTTTATCTAAAATAATTTAAACCCTCCCTCCTTTTTGAAGGACAACTTTGTTGAATAGAGAATTCATGGCTAGCCATTTTTCTCTTTCAGTATGCTTCCCTCCATAGTGTCTAATGAGAAACAGCACTTAAATCTTATTTGGCTTCCCTTGTATTTAGTGAAGTGCTTTTCTCTTGCTGCTTTCAGAACTTTCTCCTTCTCTTCAGCATTTGACATCTGATTAATGTTGTCTTGAAGTGGGTCTATTTGGATTTATTCTGTTTGGTGTGTGTTGAGCTTCGTGGATTTGCATATTAATGTATTTTATAAGGGTTGGAAAATTTTCAGCCATTATTTCTTCAAATATTCTTCCTGGCCCTTTTCCCTTCCCCTTCTTGGGCATACCCATGATGCATTTATTTGTGCACTTTGTGTTATAAGTCATTTCCCTGAGTTCCATTTTTTTCTTCATTTGCTTTTTTGTCTGTCCGAATTCAGCTGATGTGTCTTCTCACTTGCTGACTCTTCTTCTGCCTCTTCAAATCTGTTTTATGTCTCTAATATATTTTTAATTTCATCTACAGTGTCTTTTATCTCCATGTCTGTTATTTTTCTGTGTATTCTTTAAAATATTTCTTTATTCTCTTCTAGTTTCTTCTTAACATCCTTTATATCTTTATACACATTTTCCTTCATTTCTTTGAATTGATTCAGGAGATTTGTTTGCACATCTTTGATTAGTTGTCCAGATTCTGTATCTTCTCTGACTTTTGATTTGTTCCTTTGACTGAGCTTTCTCTTCTTGAGTGTGCCTTGTGATTTTTTTTAATGATATCTGGTCATATGACTATCTGGATGGGTCTATTCTGGAGGTTAGGTTCTCTCTTTTCTAGGATTTAGTTGTTGCCTGGGTTTCTATTATGGGACTGCTTTAACAGTTGGGTTGTCCATATTTCTCAGCCAAAACAGGGTCAGGTGCCCAAGCAGGAAATGTAGACCAGCTCGGATGGGCCTAGGATAGGGTCTGCCCTTCAGTATTCCCCCTGCCCAGCAGATGGTGCTGTTTGCTGACTTACTCATTCTCAGAAACTGTTTAACCCCTGCCCCGAGCCCTATAGTGTCTGACTCGGCAGGGCTGAATCTGGGATTCCTGTGCCCTCACTTTGCTGGCCAAAATCTGGCTCTGTGCAGGGCTTTATACCCCTTTGTACTTGGGGTAGTGGATTCCCTTAGTCTCCCCAGTCTGCAGCTGTGTTCCAGGCAAGACTTGGCTGCCTACTGCTGTTGTTGTCAAGGTTGGAGGATGGGCACCAGGCCTTTACAGTGGGGATTACAGTCTGTCCACATTTTCTCAGACTGTCTATCCCTCACTGACCTCAGCCTTAAAATGTCCTCCCCTATCCCCTGGGTCCCCAAACAGTTGATTTCAACAGTTTCTGCCTGGCTACTTGCTGCTTTTAGGGAAGATTTTGTGGTTTGCTCCTGATCCTCCATTTTGGAAGCTCTTCTTTGCTGCCTTTTTGTATTCCACCCTCCCCAGTGGCTTAAATCCTGCCATTGGTCCCTGTGGGCTTGGGTCTCTTTGGATGTAGTTGGGGATCTGTCTCACTGCTGAGAGATTTTAGTCTGTGTCCCCATGAGATGTGAGAGGTATCCAGCTACTGCCTCCAGGCATTTCCCAAGCTGTGTAGAACTGAATGAGGGGGAGCAGAGATGACTGGCAGGTCCAGGACAGAAGTTTCCTACCTGATATTTTTCACTTTCTTAGATTCAGCATTTGTGGGATCCTTCTCCAGAGGGAACCTTCATTCAGAGTTCTGGACAAGTGAGAATTGTCCCCCTTTTTTGGCTGAGTCTGTGGGAAAAGGTTCCCAGTAGCTCTCTTATGTTGCCATGTTGATGATGTCACTCCTAGAGACATTTTTGGTTGTCACTGTGGGGGCGGAGTGTGGAAGAGGGGGGTTCTAATGTCCAAGAATGCTGCTAAAGATCCTACAATGCACAGATCAGTTCCCTACAACAAAGAATTGCTTGATCCACTGCCTTGCCCTACTGTCTCATTGTTCCTACTGTGTATAATGCTTATCCAGGCATTTCCTGCATTTCTATACTCAAAGAGCCATATTCCCTTGAAAATTCGTCATTTTCTTTAACAGTTCTTCTGGTTGAAAAAGATACTTATTGCATATGTGGTGGCTAGTTACTGTATGTACGATGGAAGGGTACATTGTGGCAGAGCTCTTTTTATCATCTTGCCTTCTAATAGGAATTCCAGGAACAAATAACATGATCTGCTGTAAGTGCCAAGTAACATTTTTTTTCTGAAGTGTTATGGCACGATTCAGGTCTATTTAAATAAAACTCAAGAGACTTTTACTGATAATAGGAGAAAGTGGTTGACCATTATGTACTGCCGTTAGAAAACAACGCAGCTGACTATTTTGTCATGTTCACATCAAGACCCCATGAACAAGAAAGAATTTGTAAAGTTATCCATCTTAACATAAATTTGCTACCTGGAACTGAGCCATTGAAAATATTAGACCTGTCATGGAAAATATGTTTTTGTGAAATTTACATTTTGACAAGAACTTGGGAATTTTTACATAGATATAAAATGCTGGAAGAGATCGTTCAGATCGTCTGACTTATCCCTTATTTTATATTAGACAAAATGAGAAGGGCAGATAGGCGCATGCATTAGATCACATAGCTGGTGTGATGCTGAAGACCCAGCATTGGAACGTGGCTATGGTTCTATTACAGTTTTTTTTTCTTCCTATATTAGCTGTTTATAATGATAACCGAGAAGCCTATTAACTGCTCCGTTAAAAGATATGAGGGTTGCCAAATTTAATCTGATAGAAGTTTAGAGTTAACCTAATACTGCTGCTGTATTTCATAGATAAAGAAACTTAGGAATTTATCCCATTGAGCTCTGTGTTCTCTCAATTTCCTTTTTGAAAAATCTGAAACATGTATCTAAAAATTTAATTATAGAATGCTATACTTCAAACTAGTTCTCTGGCTTCAGGTTCACAACCTTTATGTCTTTTCTAGGCGTCTGTCCCTTGTAACATCAACCTAATCCTTACATCTGAGCAAAATTCTGCTTTTCCTTCCAACTCTCTTTCCTCTCCTTATAATTGGTTCTCTTGTTGCTCCAAAGCTGGGTTTCTTCATCTGGGCACTCTTGACATTTTGAACCAGATAATTCGTTGTGGGGACTGTACTGCATTGTAGGATGTTTACTTAGCACCATCCCTGGCCTTTATATACTGGATACCAATGGCACACCCCTGTCATGGCAATCAAAAATGTCTCCAGACTTTGCCAACTTTCCCTCCAAGATTACCCCAGTTAGGGTTGCCAGATTTAGCAAATAAAAATATAGAACACCCATTTGGATTTGAATATCAACCTTACTTGAGAATGAGAACCTGATCATAGGCACCTTCAAACTGGGTGGTCCTCAACTGTACATTTGAATCACCTGGAAAGCATTTAAAATTACTGATGATGTGTCTCAACACCCACAGGTTGATTTCATTAGTCTGATGGTGTTTGGGCATCAGTAATTTTTAAAAGCTCCCCAGGTGCTTCAGATATGCATTAGTCTACTTTAAAACTCAGTAATAGTGCATTAAAGGGGTATGTAGGAAAATAACAGGAATTAATGTTTTAAGGAGAAACAAGAAACATGAAGGCTCTAGTGTTCTGTGTTAGTGACCTAAGAGGGCAAAAATCCATTCAAAGACTCCCACTTCCACCTGAAGCCTTTCCTTACTATTCCAACCATTACTGATCTTTCCCTTGATTTGTAAGTCACTTGGTCTACATCACATCATTTTGCACTTGATTAAAAACTTGTACACACTTTGTTGCATTTTTTGTTTTTTGTCTTAAATTTTGTCTCCCATACTTGTAATATTTCCTACCAAGCTTACACACACAGTAAGTAAGAATCTTCACTCTCATCCTCTCATTTCTAGCCAGGATATTTTAAGTTTTTTCATAGGTTTTTATTTGCCCTACCCCCACTTTGTGTCAGTGGCATACATGTAAGTTGTAATTTAATTATCCAGAAAATTCAAATTCTGATTTTGAGCATTTGACTTCAGTCATGGTATTGGAAGTTATAATCACTTAAACTCATGTTGCTATTATAGAAAGCTACAGCAATTAAGACATAGTAGGTATTGGCACAAAGATAGACAAAATGATCGATGAACAGAATGTAAAAATAGACCTACACATAAATGGTCACTTGTGTAACACGCACTGAGAAAAGGATAATCTTTTCAATATATGGTGCTGGGCCAATTAGATGTTCATATGGAAAACGAATGTATTTTTTCCTTAAACCATACACAGAAGTCACTTCCAAATAGATTGCAAGTCTAAATGTGAAAGATAAAACAAGCTTTTTAGGAAAAAAATAAAGATCTTTGTGACCTAGGAGTAGACAAGTTTTTTTTTGAATAGTACACAACACTAATCATAGAAGGGGAAAAAACTGTGTTGAATTAGATAATTTTAAAATTAAGAACTTGCAGTTCATCAAAGACAAAGTAAAAAGAAAATAAGGTTGAAGAAGGTATGCAAATGTCTATACTAGCACTATATGTAAAAAAAAAAAAAGTAGGAAAATATTCAAATGCCCATCAATAGAACAAATACCTCACTTGTGGCATGCTCTCATAATGGAATGCTATATAATAATGGAAGTGAATGGTTTTGACTACTTGCAACAAAATGGATAACATTAATAAACATAATATTGCACAAAATCTAGACATAAAAGCATACATATATAACATATATATAACATATATACATATATATAACTTCATTAATAATATGAAGTACAAAAACAATGCTATACTAATGGAAGTCAGGATGGTGATTCATGTTAGGAGATGAAGAGGAGTGACTGAAGGGAAGGACAAGGAGGTTTCTGGAGTGTTCATAAAGTTCTTTTTCCTGGATTTGAATGCTAATTGCATGAGTAATTTTTTTTAATATCTTGTAAAAACTCAACTTGTATACTTAAGAGCACTGCTTTGTATGTATACTATATATCAACAAAAAGTTTTCAAAAATGCAACTAAATCCACTTTAAATAGTGGTAGGACCTATTTAAAAATAACTGGTACCCAAAAAATGACTCAAAACTGAATTCATTAAAAAAAAAGAACTAGAATTTATGTTTAACTCTCAGAAATTTTGGAACAAAATTATGAGTTTTTAAAAAAATATTTAAGTATAATTTCAACAATAGATTAATTCTTAGAATAAACAGAACAAACTAAATTTGCAAGGCATGTAACTTTCTCAAAATATTGTATTATATACCATTAGACATTTTATACTTTTTTATAGCATGATCAACTTGCCACGGGCTTCAAAGAGTTCCTTAGATCAAGTCTAATCGTTTTATTTTAGACTTTTTAAAGTAGTCATCCCTGTAGAATTGCATTTTGGGCACATTTACAATTTTACTTCAATTTATTTGCATGAGTTGTCATAGTCATTAAATTTGCTTCTTAAAATGAAAACATGTTAATAGATAAGGTTGTAACCCTTTGATCTCATTCTTCTGAATAAAAATATAGGCTCTAATTGCTTTCATTTCCTATCATATGTAGGACTGTATTTATTACACATTCTTGTATAGGCTATATAAACAACAATAATCCCAAATTTATAATGAATAGTGATATAATGATCCAAACATAGGCATTAAGCTCTTTAAACACTGGTTTATACTCAGCATCCTAAATTGCAACTGTATAGGCCATTTTGCTGCAAAGTGAATGTTTAGTCATAATAGTATAAAGCCATCCTTACAAACATGAGAAAGTGCCGGCCAAAGGTCTGTTTTTATGTTCCTGAAAGAATGCTTCCGCATAGTGCCTGTCACTTAGATGTTCAGTAATACATATTGTAAAATACATGCTGATTAATTTAATGATGGGTCAGAACAGTAAATCCAGTAATTTTATAAGTCAAACTGTAACTTTATCTTAATCTGAGAACCTTGTGTAGAGAGATCCCAAATTAGTTTCAGATTAGTTCAACCTGTTTTACAATTGCAGCACTATTTAATCAGCACAATTGATACAGTGTATTTAATGAAATGTTCTGCCTGTCTCCCAAATATTGCTGGTACATGCTTTTACTAAAAAATTGTTTGCCCTTTATTTGAAATTCAAATGTATATGAGTGTCACTTTTATTTGCTAAATCTGGCAACCTTATGTGAATGCAATATTGCTATCAAATGTGAGTTATTTTAATGGTAAAATTATGGAGGAATTTTGAGTACCAAACTAAATTTTAAAAAAAATACAAATACCCTGAAGTTGAAAAGGGTCAGCTTTGAACACCCTGGAAAATCAGCACTTTCAGAGCTCACCAGCATTACTTAATTTTAGGTTTTACCTTTGACTGTTCATGTTTCCCGTTGATTGCTATTTTCTTTTTGATGTTTGTGTTAAAACCACCACTAAGTTAGAGCTTCAACAAAGGAATCAATAATATTTTTAGAAGTATTTTATTCTCCACATTCCTATTTACTTATAGAAAGAAGGACATGGGATTCATTTAACCTTGTTGAAAATTATTTTAAATAATACAAACTCCATCTCTAATGTCACACAATCTTAATTGGAAATTAAAGGATTTGTAGAAGTTCAGATGAGTTGAATAACTAGGAAAGTTGAAAGGAAGACCTAATTCTGGCACTGAAAAACAAGCCGGGAAAGAAAACAGAAAACTATGTTTATTGATGTGTAACTGTGTTATAATTTTAAAATTTGTTCTATATTAAGCCTGGATAAGTTTAAAAAAAAAAAAAACTTTTGAGAGTCAAGTGGTTAAAACAGATTAACTCTCTTGCAATACTGGGGCATGGATTAGTGACCTGGAAGGGGCAATTAATCTCTAATGGTGAGCACTTACTTGGCTTTCAAATTTAGATCCAAGCACAGTGCAGTTTTATGCAAAAAGTCCAAAGAGCTACATTGATTCAAGACCTATGTCTCCAGGTGACAAAAATCAAATTTTAGCTATTGGAAAAAAACTGAAAATTGGTCAAGGAATCTACAATAGAGATAAAACTAATATTAAATTTGGGACTATCAAAAGCTTTACTGAACTGCCTCCAAGTTACTCCAAACAAATTAGAGACTAGCTTAGCAATAAAGTGAAAAAGATGTGATCTACTATTAAAGGTTCTCAGAACACTTTGCTTGCTTCTCAAATTTACCCTGCTTCCATTTATAAATTAAATTTCCACAGGCAAGTTAAAAATCTTTGATGATGTGTAATATGACAGATATCTTTCCGGTATCGTGAGGATTATGGATAACTGAGAAGCACTGACATGAGTTAAGCCCATAAATTTTGTG
Organism: Tamandua tetradactyla; assembly: GCF_023851605.1. NCBI lineage: Eukaryota > Metazoa > Chordata > Mammalia > Pilosa > Myrmecophagidae > Tamandua > Tamandua tetradactyla. The sequence goes on along the minus strand of NC_135329.1, from coordinate 119,575,082 downwards.
TAAAAATCAATCTCATTATATTATAATCATTTCAGATAGGAGATCCCCAGTACTGTGGTACTGGTGGTTTGGTCCCAACCAGCAGAAGGAGCTACCTTTTTATTTCTGAGCATAGAATATCCTAATGTGAATAATGAGTTAATAAGTGTCCTTAACACACACGCATGTGCACAAACACATTTATATATGTGAACAAAACTTCTAAGAGCAAATTGACTCCATATGTGAGGTATTTAATCAAGTTTAAAATATTACATAAAATTTATTCACAAATGTGGATATCACAAATGTGGATATCACAAATGGCTAAGAACCCCTCCGTTTTTTCCACTTGGTTTAACCATCTTTTGTTCATAAATGTGTTAAAAGTTAGGTTGCTGTGACATATTTGGCCAATAGGTGTCATTATCTGATAACCAAGAAACTCCTCAAATTTGCAACTTCAAGTTTTGTCGAGTTTGGAATTTCTAAAGAACTTTCTACTTACCAATTCTGTAAGTTTGAAATTTGAACTGTTCTATTTAGAAAGAGAAGTTCTATACATTATTAATGACCATTTCTTGGATTTTTTTTTCCTTATTCTATTCAGATGCAATTATTTGCCTATGAAACTAATTGCATTATCTTTAAAGTAGAAAGTGAATCTCCAGTGCAGTAAGGCAAATTGTTTAAGAGTTTCTCAAGTTATTATTTTTAATTTCTTTAATCGCTAGTTCCTGGGAAAATATTAGTTCATCACAGTGCAATCTAGTGTCTTAGATCACAAAAGAAAAGAAAGAAGGGGAGAGAGGTTCCTAGCTAAATACTGAAGGGAAGGAGCAGCAAAGAGACCCGATGTGAGGTGCTCAAATTTATCCTCACTAGCAAGGAACCCAAGAAATTCTGGAGTCATCAAGGAATACCAGGTTTGGTGAAAAGATCTGATACGGTCTCAGTTTAAAATAATTTCCAGTTGTTAAGTAATAATTGGGTTTCTTCTTTTCCCAATAAAAGGGACGGTTTCTGCAATATGGCAACAAAAAGGGTAAATTATTGGACTCTGAAAATGTAGTAAATATGGTTTTACAGAGCCATTACATGTATACAATATTATGCAAAATATAAAGAAAAGAAATGAAAAGATTTGAGTTTTTTCCATGTTGCTATGCAGTAATTAGATCAGGGTATGCAAAATCCAATGTCTTCTGAACCATAAAAGAAAAAAATCAAAATTTTAATTTTTTAATATAAGGAATTTATATTCTAATCTCTGAAAAATAATCTGAGGAATAAATACATTCATTGAACTTTAAGGTCATGGTAAATTACTAAGAGTATCTTACACAAATAGCTTACAGGCTTGAAGGCAAGAAAAAAAAAGGCAGAGAAATATTGTTGGTTTGGGGGTCTTACCCTTTATCTTTTTTTAGATGAGAAATCTCAGGCCTTGAAAGGCTAAAGTAATTTGCCCAAGGTCACATTAGAATCCAGGTGTCTCCACTATTTCTCCACTAATTGGCAATTTCTGATAATTCAGCCAGGTTATTTTGAAATCATTTGTATTTTCTATGAACAAAAAAGAATTTTCAAACACAGAATGAGCTTCCATAGTATCAATTTGCATTACATGAACATCTATTTATAATGCAATCTTAATTAGGTGCCTCGTTCTAAGTTGCTCTCAGCACTCCTGCTTTATCTGAGCTGCTCTGCTTCATTTATGTATCAGCGATGACAGGAGTAGTAAAAAGTTCTGTCTAATGGTAGAAGTAATAGAGGAAGGCCAATACCTGGAATATGATAAAATACTAGATTTGCTCAGTAATGTTTAGAGTTTAGAGTTAATTCTTATAACTATAAGAAAACTGTTAGGTCAGGGGAACCGAGAAGGGCACTGCAGCCGGAGCTGCGGAGACTGTGTCGCCCCTGCCAACATGGCTTCTGGAACCACCCCTTCCGGACACCTGACTTCTGGAGAACCACCCCTTCTGGACGTCACCTGACCCCCTCGCTTAAAAACTGCCCATGCCATCACCCAGGAGCTGACTCACCTCTCTCCATCGTGGTTTCAATCAGCTCAGCCCAGGAGCGCAGGAATAAACCCGCCCGCTTTAAATTTCCCCGTCTACCTTCCTTCTTTGTCACCCTTTCACCTCCTAAACCTTTCAAAAACATCTTTATTGTTGAAATTTTTCAGGAGAAAAATATAATATTATAAATCTGAAATTCTAAACATTAACTCCTCTTTTTTCCACTGAAACTTTTTTGTTAAACATGCATGATTTCTTAGGAATGCAGCTGTCACATTATAGCAGAACAGACAAGTGAGATATGGGGCTATTGACCTTGAGCAATGATTTTAAGCATTGTATTGTACCCTTTAAGGACTATTTATTAAAATAGATTCCAGCAAGCCCTTTGCTCATTACTTCCATCACTGCTTGTTATCACTAAATACATATGAAAATTATTAAATATTTTTATAACTTTTGCTTCCCAAATCTCATACCTGTCCTTTGTATTTTACTAAATCATCCCCAATATATGCCCATTCTGAATTAGTAAAGTTTGATTTTTTATTCTTATGCACTTTATGTCTGCTCCAAATTATACAACTTATGGAGTCTCTAAAGGCACTGGAGGACAGGAAATTTGAGTTGGTCCTTAAGGGACAGGTAGAAAGTAAACAGTGAGTAGAGGATATTCCAGGCCCTAGGAATGTTGTATGAAGTGAGTGGACTGGTTTGCCAAGGGTTTCCACACCATGCAAGGAAATAAGAGATAAGGCTGGAAAGATAGATCGGGGCTGCATTGAAGGGATTTTTAGTCTCGGAATGAGGAATTTGCACGATATGCTCTGGCATTAGATATTGAAAGTGTTTGAGTTAAAAAATAATTCCATTAAAACAGCATTTAAAATGATAGTTCTCTCGGTGGTATAAGGCATACGAGAAAAATAAATGGCAACCAAGAAGACTGCCAGAACAATAGGGTAGATCAAAGGTAATAAAATCCTGAATTTGGACAGTGGCTGAGAATGAAAAGGGAGATTCAGCTGTGCCAAATATTCCAAAGACTGCAGACTCTTCCCTGCCTTGCCCTCACATCCTTCCCACTTATAGCGATAAAGACAAAAAGCTGTAGTTTTCAATCTGGATAACAGAGAATAAGAAGAAGGAAAAGAGGAAGAAGGGTAACAATATGTAACATTTGGCGGGCCGCGGTGGCTCAGCGGGCAAAGTGCTTGCCTGCTATGCCGGAGGACCTCGGTTCGATTCCCGGCCCCAGCCCATGTAACAAAAACGGAGAAACAGAATACAATAAAAAAACAAGAAAATGTTTAAAGATGTTTCCCTTTCTTCCTTCCTTCCTTCCTTCTCTCTGTCTTTCCTTTAAAAAAAAAAAAAAAAAAAAAATATGTAACATTTCAGGATACTTATTGCCAGGAACTAGTCTAAAAGCCTTACATGTAATAATACATTTAATCTTCAAGCAACCCCGTGAAGTGTCACTATTCCTGCTTCAGAGATGAGAGCCCGAAGCAGAGAGAGGTTAGATAATGTACCCAAAGTCACACAAATACAAATAAGTGGTAGGTCCAGGTTTGGCACACAAGCAGGCAGGCCCCAGAGTCTACTGCCCCTCCTGGTGTCTCATGAGGAGACATGAGTTTATGGGTTTATGAGATGTGTTTAAATCTAGATGTGCTGAAAATGGTTAATATTCAAACAGGAATATCTAGCAGGTACTTGGAGACAGCAATCTAGAATTCATAGAATATTCAGAACTGAGGATATAGAATTGAATGCTACGTATGCCTCACTCAAGTAACTCAAATATTCAGAACACTACATTACTGAATTTGGAAATAGAATTTAACACACTGATTTTCCACAGTGGGAGAAGGACGTTTGAAGAGGGTTGGGATAAGAATAATAAAGATTTTTAGATACACTGGGAGGAGTGCTGAAAGGCTTCCTCGCCAGAACTCTCAGTAGTTTTCTGCTTCCTTTTTGTTCTCTGGTGTAGTCCTATAATTTACTTTCAATCAGGCATGGTATTCATTTCTGTTTGGTTCTGTTTGATTCAAATCAGGGGGCTTATAATAGGCTCATATTCATTTTTAAAGTCTGAACCTATTACCAACAGCTTTAGGATTCAGAAATTCTCACTGTTAACACATGCCATGAAATATCATGATGATGACCTCTAGTATACAGACACTCATCGGGAAATCAAAGAGCAGTATAGCATCATGGCCAAGAAAATGGGCTTTGGGAAAACACCGGGGTTTAGATTTCAGTACTGCCATTTTCAAGCTTTCTCACCTTGGGCAAGTTACTTTCCCTCCTTTTAACACCCACCTCAGGGAAGGCTTGTAAGATTTAGGAGAGATAACATATGCAAGTCATTTATTACTATTTCTGTGGAAGACAACAGAGAATTTTACCTGCTTTTATTATTTTGGTCTCTGGATGGATACAAATTTTGTGGATAATCTAAACACTAAAAATTACAAAAAAAAAAACAAAATGTATTTCCCTTAAAATATAATGGAATCCAGTTCAAGGGGAGATGTGATTGGCAGAACATTTTAGTACTTAATCTAACCACAATACTGGAAGAGGAAAAAATAATGCCATCACAAACGATTCATCACATCCAAAACAAACAAACAGAATACACCCACTAACTGTTCATACATAGATAGTGTGTTAACAAATTAAGTAATCATGCCTTTTATTGCTTTGAGTTTCATTTGCCATTGCATGCCCAGAGATATTTGTCCGGAAGCTTTCATTGGGGTTGTAAATAGTTCTCTTTGCTTTGGTGAACAGTACCTCAAAACTCAACACACAAATACCAGATCCAAGAGAATTTCACCTCAAAAAATTAGATCAGTGAATACACTGTGAAAGGAATGGGGATTTTGTGTCAATATTTACAGTGTTAGCTTCTATATGTATAACTTGGCTTCAAAAAAGATCCTACCTTGTGCAAAACAGTTCCCTCTGCCAGAGGTTTTGCTTTGTCACTGGAAAGGTGAAACTGTTTACATCTATTGGAATGACTTCATAAGTCAGTAGGGAATTAGATTAATTTTTTGCACAGACTGTTGAAATTTACATAAGTATTTACATGAGATACATGAGAAAACCCCAGGGTTTGGATTTCAGTTCTGCCATTTTCAAGTTTTCTCACCTTGGGCAAGTTACTTTCCCTCCCAAAACACAAAAACAGTATGGGATTCACAGAAGCAGTATGGGATTGGTGATAGTGAAGAGAAAATTGACACTCAGAAAAAATAAGTAAATGATTTAACGTCACCAGCCTTTTAAGAAATGAACTAGGAATCCAAACCCAGGACTCGTTGATACCAAAATCTCAATCTTTTCATACCTCACCACCTCATGAAGTAAAGGTCCTCAATATGGAAACAGCTTTTGGATACTTCATTGGAGGGATATGGGGTGTGATTATAGGGAAGTGACTTAAACTTTAATAAATCTGAAGCTGGGAGTTGATTTTAATAATCTTTTGTTTTTTTAGGTACCTGGAAGTCAGAAATGGAAACACGATGGTACAAGTTTATATGGCAAGCTGCCCAGGGCATGCTCTGCAGCCTTTAGAAACTAGAACATCAAGAAACTTTGAATTCTGGTTTTAGAAAAACAACACTGTTTTCAGACTGACTAATGCAATTTAGACAAAAATTTTGCAATCCCCAGCTGATTCATGAATAAAGTGAAATATCAGTGCATACTTACATGGTGTGGTGAAGATCAGGAAAATTCTAAGTATCTTAATCTAAATTTTACTCTAAACCACTTGCAAAGCAACCATATAATGAATTAGAAGGAAACATACTAACAGAAGTCTTAATAGCTAAGGCTGACCACATAAAAAAAGATTATAAATTTTGTGTACATATATCCAAACATATGCAAATCGACATAGCTTTGCTTTATTTTTAATATTATTTTATCATATTATTTTTATAAAGTATTTTATTTTAGACTGATGCTTGAGAATATGGTGGGGTTTTTTGTTTGTTTGTTTCTTTGTTTTTTTAACTAACCACTTCAGCTTTGAACACTGGTACAGGTGGAAAAGCCAGAGTTTTGAGAACAGTCTGAGAAGCAATAGGTCTGACCACCAAAAGGGACCATGTATTAATTTCCCAGCTGCTAAAAGAAACATAAAATGAATTGCTTAACAACAGGAATTTATTTGCTCATGGTTTCAGAGGTTAGAAGGTTTGCTTCCTCCCAGGGTTGATATCTTCTGGCTGGCCAGCAATTCTGGGGGTTCTTTGGCTTAACCGTCACATTGCAATGCACATGGTTATGTCTTCTCCTTTCTCTTCCAGGTTCCATTGACTTACAGTTTCTGGTTGCTTCCTGTAGCTTCTTTTCCTGTGTCTGATTTTCTTTGCTTATAAGAACTTTAGTCATATCGGATTAAGGCCCACATTCATTCAGTTTGGGCCCATCTTAGCTCATAACCCCTTCAAAGGTCCTGTTTAGAAATGGTTTCACACCCACAGGACATCATTGGAAAAAAATTTTGAATATAGACTCTAAGCTTTCTATCAGTGTTAAATTTCTTAACTTGATAATTATAATTAAGGTGGTTAGGTAAGTGAATATCCTTGTTCTGAGTAAATGTACATGAAGTAGTAAGTGTTCAAGGAGCACAATGTATACAACCTACGTCAGAAAGTAAGAGATAAATAGATGACTGGATAGACAAAGAGATGATATGGAAACTGGCAAATGTTAAAAGTGATGTATCTAGGTTCTAGGTAGGGGTTATCTTGGAGTTTTCTACATGGGTTTTGTATTGTTTTTGCAACTATCCTGTAAGTTTGAATAATTAAATTAAAATAAATTATTTTTCAGAATAAAAAGTCCAAAAAAAATTCAATTTACCCTTCATGCTTCCATTGTATTGAGCTGTTACTAGGAAGTGGGTGCCTGGTTGGGGCCATTTGACTAATTCTTGCCAAAAAAAAAAAAAGTGAATTGTAGGGGACATAATTCAATCCCCAACAGACCATGAAGTGGAAGCTCCTGCAAAAGGTTTGATAAAACTGCTGTTTTGGACTATTACTGATCCCCATGACCTGAGTATAATGGTTTTCATGTCACCTCTGCTTTCTGAATCTCCCCAAGTTCACTCACTGTAAAATTCTCAATGCATAACTCTACTGGGGAGGCAATTCCAGAAAACTTATTCCCCAGCCTTAGAAAAGAGGGGAGGTGGTGGTGCTAGTCGACAACAAACAATCCAGTCTAACGTGGGCGGGGGAAAGGGGTTCATAGCCACTTCAGGTTGGAAACTAATACTGTACTAGTCAAGCTCCAGAGAAAAAGAACCAACAGGATACGTGTGTTGTGCCGGTTTAACTCTGTTACGTACCCCAGAAGAGCCATGTTTTAATCATGATCCAATCTTGTGGGAGCAGCCCTTTCTTTCAACCCTGATTCAATATTGTAGGGTGGAAATTTAGATCATCTCCATGGAGATGATAAAAATCATTGCTTTCAACATAAGCTGAAAGCAATGGAAGCCAGGAGCAAGAGACCAGCAGATGGTCTCTTGAGAGAAGAAGATGCCACATGCCTTCCCAGCTGACAGAGCTGTTCCAGACAGCATCAGCCTTCCTTGAGTGAAGGTGTATAGACTTGTGGCAGAATTTCTTCTTCTCTTTGGAAACCTTGGTTTTTATTCTTACGGCTTCCAACTGATTGGATAAGTTCCACCTACATTATTATGGGTAATTTCCTTTTCTTAAAGTCAGGTAATTGTAGATACTAATTTCAGTTATAAAATACCTCCACAGCAACACCTAGGCCAGTGTTTGACTAAACAACTGGATGCCATAACCTAGATAAATTGAGATAAAACTAATCATAATATATTTTTTTCTGGATTTAGAGTGATTTTTCTAAATGTGCCTGTTTTTGTTTTACTCAAAATATATCCATAGGGTTTGATTCCTGGAGCCTGCCCATGCAAAATAATAATAATAATAATAATAATAATAATAATGTACACATAGTTTACTTTTGTGTCCAGTGGTTTTTAGCCTTGGAAGCTTTTATTCATATATGTATGCAGGAGCATAAAGATGTAAAATATAACTCTTAAATTAAGCCTTTTGAAGAGTGGGAGAATGTGGGAAGCTTCTTCTACTTTTCCATAACTCTACAAAGTAGTCCTTTATTAGAGGTTCATGGGAATTTGCAGAGCTCTGTAGAACCTGTTTAGAAATTACCTCCCTAAATAGTGGCATCCAAAGTAACTAGCATGACATATAAGGCCTTCTCCATCTGTTGCCTGCCTATCTTTTCAGCTTCATCTTTAATAGCCTTCAGGCTACCCTGCATGCTGGCCTTCCCAATTTAATCTTTTGTTCTTCAAAGCTTTTCCTTGGCATATCGCATGCCTGTACTTGTAATGTTCTTTCTGCCTTATCTGTCAGGCTTTTTCTTACTCTTAAATCATATCTTCCCCCAGATAATTTTTCCTGATCCTAACAAACCACTTCCGATGAATACAACACTTGATGCAAAGTAGGGTTCGGGAATTATTGATTCCGTGAATTGAGGAGGCATCAATGGAGCTATCCCAGAAAAGCATTCCTAAACTATGCAATACCCATTATTCCCACACCATTTCTCAATTCTAAAGGCTTTTAGAAAAAACTTGTACACTAGATATATACGTATAGTTTCATTTTTTGTGTTTACAAATAGTGTATTGTTTTATGTGTGTGTGTGTGTGTGTGCATGTAATTTTGCCAAAACTAATAGCCCTTCTGAAATTATTTGATGAAAGAATGATATTTTACTCTTCTGGAGGTAAAAATGAAAGCATTGCAAAAGTTGCCAAAACAAGCACTAGACTGGTATTCATAAATTCAAACTGCAATATTCAGAGTTCTCCACTAACTACCCCATACTCTCTGTCCAACTTTGTCATTCACCATTTTCCTGTACTATCTCTTCCTCCAGGCTGGATAATGAAATATATCCCATTATCTTTTACTTCCCAGCCATTGCTCACACTGTCTCCCCTCCTAGAATGTCCTTTTCCTTCCCTTGCATTTCCTGTCTGTTCCCTTCCAACAAGAAGAATCCAGCTCAAAAAACCTCTCCTCTATCTAAATAGCCCATGCTGTTTCTTCTGCTCTGAACTTCACTATCAACATTTGAATCCATCATTTCATTTAGCCACTATTCTCATATTGCCTCATTATTGGGTAACCCTTGAAAATATGTCTTGCCTCCCCATCGCCACCACTGAAAATGACACAAGCCCTGAAATATCAAAGATGCAGCAATTTACATGTATTCACAGTCTCTTCCTTCCCTAGCTCATTGTTATACAACTAATAGGTATATTAAACTTAACATGTATATCGAAAGGTCATACATTTGGGGTTTGGATTTTTAAACTCTATTTGGATGAATAAATGAACAAAATTTTAACTATTGGGGTATAACATTCACAGAACCCAGATTTAAATGCCAAATATAAATATTTAATTGTAATCAGAACTGAATAGTAACAGTTTTCATGGGTACTGTTTTGGCAAAACACTAGGTTGAAGTTTTGAAACACAGGTTTCATCTTTGGATATCTGACAGGTTTCTTTAAACAAAATGTGCAACCTCTATGGGCTTCCGTTTATAACTTTCTAAGACCGGAGTACTGAACTTAGTCATCTCTGCCACCTAATTCAGTCAAACAAATCATCACGTTTGCCTTTGGGGGGAAGGGATGGCAGTGAGAAAACAACTCACAAGAACTACAAGAGGCATTGATGAAAATCTCCTCCTTTCCTCTGGGGTAGGCAGAATAATGCCATCCCACCCCACCCCCACTACCACCAAAGGTGTCCACATCCTATGCTCCAGAACCTTCTAGAGGCAAGGTGAATTAAGGTTAAAAATGGAACCAAGGTTGCTAATCAGTTGACCTTAAAGAGATTATCCTGGGTTGTCCAGCTGAGCCCAGTGTAATCACAAGGGTTCTTTAAAAATGGAAGAGGGAATCGATGCAAATGTACTAAGAAATGATGATCATACATCTATGTGATGATATTAAGAATTACTGATTGCATATGTAGAATGGAATGATTTCTAAATGTTGTGTTAGTTAATTTTTTTTAATTAATAAAAAAAAAATGGAAGAGGGAAGCAGAAGAGTTAGTGTCAGAGTGATGCAGGGTCAGAAAGACTCAACCTTCCATTGCTAGCTTTGAAGATGGAATGGGACCACAACCTAAGGATTGCAGGCAGCCTCTAGAAACTGGAAAAGGAAAGGAAACCAGTTGTCTTCCAGAGTCACCAGAAGGGCTGCAGCCTTCTGGACACCATGATTTGAGTCCAGTGAGACCCGTTACAGATGTTTGACTTCTAGAAAGGTGAGATAATAAATCTGTGTTGTTCTAACCCACCAGGTTTCTGTTAGAGCAGCAATAGGAAATTAATAAAATCTCTCCCAACAAAACACATTTTATTTAATAAAAAAAAACTCTATAATTTGGGGTAAAGTAAATGGTACCCAAAATAATAAAGTATTACTTTAGGTAAAGTAATAATTAGACAAAAGAAATCAACATGGCATGTGTTAACTGGCAGCAGTCACTTGAGAGACTGTCTGAAATACTCATTTATTTAAAAAAATCAGAATAGTCCAGCTGTTTTTATACTTTATGAAACAACTCACTTTCATGTTCCTGGTGTCACAAGATGTATTTGTTGACTGTAATAAATCATTACAGCGTAACATTGCCAACATGCATATGTTTTATTTTCTAGAAGTTTTAAAATGATTCCCAATCAGAACCCCGCCTGGCTGTAGAGACAAGTGACTTTAAGAACTCAGAAGATAATTAAATTAAAGGGAGCATTTAAAACCATTTAGTCTGCTTTCTTCATTTTAGAGATGAGTTATTGAGCCCTAGAGGTAAGAAGACGTCCAATTTACACAGGTTTTATTAGCAGAATGTGAAGTAAAACCTACTTCTATCTGCTACGCCAGGCCTGGGTCTCAGGTAGATGGCAAGCAAGGGGGAGAATGGTAGTGATTGAGACCTTGGAGAGGATCGAAAACAGCCACACATAGGAAACTAGAAATAATTTAATCCTAAATGAAATAGGAAACATAATCTGATGTGTATTTTTAAACTTATAATTGTAACACTAATTTATACACTTAATCTTAGGGGGATACAAGGGTGAGAGTAAAGAGAGCAGGGACAGTGTTTTTGCAGTAGCCAAGGTGGCACAGGAAAATGGAAGGATTCAGGATCTATTTTGGAGATGCAATCCATAGAACATGCTGACAGGTTGGTAAGGAAAAGAAAGAAAGCAAAGTTTATTCCTGGAGTTTGGCTTAGTGATACCAGATACTGAGATGGGGAAACTCGGGAAAGAACAGATTTGGGAGGAGAAAAGCAGGAGTTCTATATCATCTTAAATTTAGCCAATTAATTGAAAATCAACATATTATTTCCTTATTCAGTCCTTGGGAATCCACTTGGGAATCCAAGCAGTCTATTGGGAACAATATATTCCCTCCCCTTCTGATGGTTATAATTGAGGGAAGGGTAGGGAGGCAAGGTATTGGATAAAATAAGTTCAAAGATATCTATGAGGTATGATACAGTTTGCCATTTGCCGTAACAGAAGAAGCCACTTTGGAAAACAATTTGTCAGTTCCTAAAATTTAAACATACAGTTACAATAAGACACAGGAATTTCATAAAATACTCCAAAGAATTGAAAACATGTGTCCACAGAAAACCTGTGCCAAATGTTCATAGTGGCATTATTCATGATAGCTAAACGTGAAAACAACTGAAATGTCCATCAACTGGTGAATGGACAAACAAAATGTGGGTCTATCCATACAATGGAATATAACTCAATCATAAAAAGAAATGAAATGCTGATACATGCTACCGTATGGATGAACCTTGGAATAAATTAAGTGAAAGGACACAAAAGGTCACATATTGTGTGATGCCATTTGTATGGAGTGTCTAAAATAGGAAAATCCACAGAGACAGAAAGTAGATTGATGGTTGTTCTAGTTCACTAGCTGCTGGAATGCAATATACCAGAAGTAGAATGACTTTTAAGAAGGGGAATTTAAAAAGTTGCTAGTTTACAGTTCTAAGGCTGAGAAAATGTCCTGATTAAAGCAAGTCTATAGAAATGTTCAATCTAAGGCATCCGTGGGAAATTACCTTAGTTCAAGAAGGCCGATGAAATTCAGGGTCTATCTCTCTAGTGAGAAGGCATGTGATGAACACAGTCAGGGTTTCTCTCTCGGCTGGAAGCACACAAGGCAAACATGGCGTCATCTGCTAGCTTTCTCTCCTGGCTTCGTATTTCATGAAGCTCCCCGGGAGGCATTTTCCTTCTTCATCTCCAAAGGTCGCTGGCTGGTGGACTCTACTTTTTGTGGCTATGTGATTCTGCTCTCTCAGAATCTCTCATTCTCCAAAATGTTTTCTCTTTTATAGGACTCCAGAAACTAATCAAGACCCACCCAAATGGATGGAGACACATCTCCAGCTTAACAATCACTCTTGATTAAATCTCATCTCTGGGGAGATGATCTAATTACAGTTTCAAGCATACAGTGCTGAATACGGATTAGAAGAAGCAGCTGCCTTTAAAAATGGGATTAGGATTAAAACATGGCTTTTCTAGGGTCCATACATCATTTCAAACCAGCACAATAGTTGCCAGGGGCTGGTGGGAGGGAGGAATGGAGAGTGACTACAAATAGGTACAGGGTTTCTTTTGGATGTGATAGATATATTCTCAAAATAGATAGCGGTGGTGCTTGCACAGCTCTGTGATAATGGAAAAACACTGAATTGTGCACTTTAAAAGAATGAATCTTATATAGTGCGTTATATCTCAATGAAGATGTTATTTTAAAATGTGCATGGATTTAAGACTGGTAATAATCTTAATAGGATACAGACAACACAAGGAGGAGCAGATTTTGGAGGTAGATGAATTTGGGACATACTGAATTTAAGGCATTTGTAAAACATTCAGATAGAAACACCCATTAATGGAAATGCTCATCTGCAGCTTTTAAAGAGGTAGATTTAGGTATTGTCTGCACAGAAATGATTACTGGAACCACAGGAGTGGATAACATTTTGATTGAGAAAGTGAAAAGAGAAATGTCAAATCCAAGATCAAATTTTGAGCAAAGTAATAGGAAGGAATCAGAGAATGGACAGAATTCCAGGAAAAGAAGAAACTGTATTTGAAAAAGTCCTGGGTAAAGTAGGAGCTAAAACATGTGGAAAAAATGAAATAAATATAAAGCCAGAATTGTGGAACACAGAGAGTGAGTCATGGAGAAAGATGAGACTGAGTTGCTAGAGGCCAGATCGTATTAACTTCATAAACCTGGGTAAAGATATTTGGTCATTAACCTAAGAATAGTGTGATGCTATTAAACAGGGAGGGTCATGATTAGGTTTGCAATTTTAAAAGATCACTCTGTATAGTGTGAGAATGATTTGGAAAGAGTTCAATCAAAATAATCCTGATAGGAGAAAATAACTTGGACTGGTATGGTGAGAGTGTAGCTGGAGAAATTTCAGAGATAAAATAACAACTTGGTGATGATAGAACATGGATAGTGAAGGAGAGGCAAGTGTCAAGGATAATGCCTCCTTTTCTGACTTAGCTCAAATGGATTGTAGTGCCTTTGAATGGGAAAGGAGAGGAATCCAACACGAGCGGGAAATAGTGTCCACCAGAATCCAAACAGAGCTATTGAGGAGAAGGTTGTATAAACAAGACTGGATGGAGCCCAGGAGATAGCTCTGAGTTGATGACAGTGAGTTAGCTGTCTGTATCATATACAGTTGTCCACTGAAGCCATGGAGTGAATGAGATTGCTTAGGTAGAAAGAATGGAAAGGACAGCAACAGGGCCAGTCTAGGACTACGAGACTAAAGCCCATGATGGACTCATGGAACACCAGCATTCAATGGTCAGATAGAGGGGAATGGGTCCCTAAAAAAGAAAGAGAGTAATGTTGACTGGAGAAATAGAAGAAACACTGGATTCATCTGGTGTCTTAGAAACCAAGAAAAAGGAGTATTTCAAAGAGAAAGGAGCCATCAGCAGTGTTGGTTGGGTTGGATGCTGCTGAGAGGTCAATAAGAATAAAGACTGAAAATGTTTGTCATGAAAATTCACTATAATTCCACTATGAAAATGTACCATGAATAGAGTAAGTTATAAAACCCAGACCTGGACACAACCTTTGAATGAGGAGGTGTGACCAATGTTTGTGTATCATTGTCAAACAGGCTTTGTGAAGGTTAGAAAAGCCCCTGAAGATGATTGTGACTTCCAAGTGGTGTTAATAACTCAGCCACCTGGAGGGTGTTTCAGAGATGGAGTTTCCATACCCATGGTCCCTTGCTCCTCCCTCTCCTGAACCTCTATCTAAAGAAGGCCAAGATTGGAAAGAAGCTGGGAATTCCCCACAATGTCTTGCACTTTCAAAATCTTTAGGGTGGTGCAATGATGGTTCAGGGTCAGAATTCTTGCCCGCCATGCCAGAGACCCGGATTCAATTCCCAGAGCCTGCCCATGCAAAAAACAAACAAAAAAATCTTTAAAAGCAGAAAGGGAAAACACCCACATCTGACTCATCAAATAGTATTTAATACAAAATCATACATATTTCTTACAGAATAAGATCATCTTTCTCTCCCACGTACACCCCACACCCACCACCAGCAGTGGAAAAATTCATGCTCTAATTCCAATGTGAAGATGTAATTCATCAATTTGGGAGAGATTAATCCAATTAGATGTAAAACAGTACAAGCAATGTAAATTGCAGCACTGTCCAACCATTTTTGCAAAATTGTCATAATCCAATAATGACTTCAATGTTGATGATTATCAATGAGCTAGGATGATGACTTTCTGTTATGTAAGGTAATTCAACCCAAGCAGAACATAAACATTATAAAAATTTATACTTTCTGCTAGATCTATTTTACATGCATTTGAAAGCTATCTGTATTTAATCACTCTTTATTACTATAAACTAATGATGTGTATAATGTTGTTGACTTTTTTATTCGTCTCTTAATGGGTAGTTTCAGAGATAGACCACATAAGTGCCCTCCTACAGTTGCTGCTAAATGATATGATCAAAGTTATGCATATAGAATGATGACAAATCATTCATCAAGAACACAACCCTATGTTACAGGGAGAACAAAATGGAGCAGAAAAGTATTTATAGGATCTCCTGCAATTGCTGAAGAAGTATTAAAGTGCCTTTCTGTCTGATTATATATAACTTAAAAGTATACTATGGGTAAAAACTAGGCTACTTTGGTAAACTTCTTTTCCAAGTGTAATTATCAAAGTTTATCTTTCAGGGTGTGTCTGCTTTCAAATTAACGTGCAGGCAGCCCTTACATTTTCAGATGCCACAGCTTGGTAATGCTTTTGGCATCACCATCCCTTTTCCTTCTTTCCTTTTTCTTTCTCTGCTTCTGATTTCTGATATATGTCATCCCTTGTTAGTACCTCCGCTTGGCAAGAGAGCAGAGAAAGAAAGCGAAACTTAATTCCATTCATTTTACCTTTGCTAGCAGCAATGGTAGAAGATTTATTACAAAAAGCAGTTGAAAGTATTGGCTGAAATGAAGTTCAGAGAATATGGTATATTTCAATTACTTGTGTTCTCACTCTGATCAGTAACCAAATAATTCAATCTTGGGCGTGCAGTCAGCTGCTCAAGTCTAATTATTTCCAGTGGCGGGGTGGGGGGGATATCCATGTACCCTGCTTCCTTTCTTTGCCTGCTTTGTACCTAATTTTATCAGCAATCCTGTGCCTTCCTAATTCTACCTAAAGAACAACAGCACAAGCCAGGTCTAACCCCCCATTTCTAGAGTTCAAAGCACTCTAGGAAGACTGAGGATTTTTACAGCTTCATAGTCCTTTGAGGTGGCTCAGAATCAGAAGCCACCTGGGGATCTTCCTGAAATGGAGATTCTAACTCAGTAGGTCTGGGTGGGGACCTGAGATTCTGCATTTCTAACAAGCTCCCAGATGACATTTCGTTGCTGGTCCATGCACCCACACTACTTGAGTAGGAGAAGCTTAAAAAAAACTGTGGTATGCATAATCTAATTCAACCTATCTGTACAGCTCATTTGAACAATTGAAACACAGGGAGCCAAGAATAAGAAAGAGGTCCTTTAATCCTGTATAGATTATTGTAATGTCTGGATACATCCTAGAGTATACTAAGCAGATAATCAAAAAGTATTAGCCAAGTCCCCTGAAGGATGGGAGAAAAAATATGAGACTACTAAACCTTACCATCAGAGAATCCCCTCATACTGTGCCAAACTTCAAGGACACCCAAATCAATAGGACATGCCCTTGATCATGAGGCTTACTTTTGTGAAGCTTATGTAGATAGCATAAAAGCTTAGACTACCTATAGGCATGCCTAGGAGTTACTTGTGGAGGACCGCTGTTGTTGCTCAGATGTGGCCTCAATCTCTCTAAGCCCAACTCTGCAAATGAAATCATTGCCTTCCCTCCTTAATGGGACATGACATCCAGGAGTGAAATCCAGATCTGGCACCATGGGATCAACAATTCCATCCTGAATGGGGATGGAATTCAGGGGGAAAAGAAGCGTAATTAATAAAGTATCAGTGGCAAAGAGAGTTCAAATAGAGTCGAGAGGCTACTCTGGAGGTTGCTCTTACACAAACTTCGATTAGACCTTGCTACCTATCACAACCTGCCAACCCCCAACCAGGACCATTCCAACCAACCCTAAAGAACACCTAGGGCAATATATAAGATTTCACAAGGGTTCCATGACTAGAGTAACTTTCCAGAAACCTACAACCTCCAGATCGGTCCCTGGTCCAGATAAATTCTGAAACCTAGCCCAGTCTCTCCAAAACATCAGATAGTTCCATCTCCCTACCCCATATTCCATCTGTCACCCATATTAGGTGACAGACCCTTCCAATATGAAAAATTTAGAATTGCCATAGCCCAAACACCCTTAAAGAAAAGAATGGAAAGATCAATGGTAATGGTGGAGTTATACAGAGAAGATAGGATTTAACAAATGAATTTGAATGCTGAATCATTAAATTGATCTCTCTTTTAGTCTCCAGTATTTTAGAGCAACTAGAAGTAAAAACTTAAAATTGTGAAACTGTAACCTATGTCAAACTCTGAAATATGTTCTACAACTAATTGTTGTTGCTGTGCTTTGAAACTCATAGCTTTTTTGTATATATATTATTTTTCACAAAAAAAAAGAAGGAAAAAGTTGATTGTGATGATTAAAAATATTTAAGCCCCCTAGCCTCCTTTATACTGGAGCAACTAGAAGGGAAAATCTGAGAAGATCATATGGTAGCCCATGACAAACTCTGGGATCTGTCTTGTGACTTCTTGTTGAAGAGTGCTTTGAAAATTATTACTTTTTTATTTCTTTGCTTTGTATACACGTTATACTATACAATAAAAAAGTTAAAAATAAAAAATAAGCAAACAAACAAGAAAAACTGTGGTAGATCCTGAGACGCAAGAATTAAGTGCTTATTCTACTGCTACATAAGGCTCAGAATATAGATCATAAAGTAAAGATCCCCCACAGTGTATTTAAATACAGAAAGATGCATATTGTGTTATAGGTCAAACGTGTTCTGAAAAGCTGTAGAACCCTTTTCTCAAGAGAAGTATTTTATAGAATTTTAATATATAAAACAAATAACAGTGGTTGTATGAAGTGGTGGTCTGCTAAACCCTGCCCATTTGATCACCCTCTCTTTCCCTCAGCTGGAAATATCTCCCTAGACTCCAAAGGATGCAGATTAAACACCATTGCTTTAGGCTGCAGTTTCTATCCCCTGGCCAGGGCCACAGGTGGCACTCCTTCACTCAGACAAATTCACTGAGGGTCTACTATGTGCCTGCTATGTTGTGGACCTTCCATTTTAGTGGGTGAGACCAGCAAAAGACATTATGCATAAATAAGTTATATAATCCATTTGAAGGTGATCAAAGCTATAGAAGAAAATAGAGAGCAGGGTAAGAGGAATCAGGCGTCCTGGGGTGGAGGTGGGACAGGTGCAACTGTAAGGAGATCAGAGGAAGCCTCACTGAGAAGGTAGTATTCAAACAAAGATGTGGAGGCTACTCATGCTATAGTGATGGTGAGTGAATGCGCAGGGGAAGTTTACCAGTGATAGTAATTAATCTTGCAGACCTCTTGGCTTAGCCCTCATCTCTGAGATCATAAGGAGGCATTAAGCCACATATTGGTTTTGCACCCTGCCATCTTGCAAGATCAACCAAGATCATGGAGTTAGTATCAATTATTTATTTATTCATTCATCTAGCATATATTAATCATCTACCCTGTTGGGACCCTTTCCAGGTGCCAAAGATGCTGGGCTCAAACAGCCAGTTCCTACCTCCTCCTCAAGCAGCTCGCGATCTAGCAGGGTTGCACATGCATGAATGGCAGTTCCCAGACAGCACACTAAGTGCAAGTTAAAGTTATGCCCCTGGGTAATGAGAATTTGGAGAGCTCATCACACCAGGCTGCAGGTCACAGAAGGCCGGTGAGATTAAAGAATGAGCAGGCCTTCACTGTGGGCCACCTACCCTCCCTCCCTGGCTGAATCATTGCCTACCCCCAGGTCTGCAACCCTTTACAAATGTCAAGTTTTGACTAGTGGTGGTTGTTTTTTAAATCATTGTTAATTGAAGTAAACTGTTACCTTCAGATATTCTGAACTCTGCATTACTGAAATGTTTTCCCTCATTTATAGCGTAATTTATTTTTCTATACATTCATTGTATGTGACACTTCATCATGCTGAAATGCATTTTCTTGATTGTGGCATTACCCAGGGGTAATATATGTGCTGCTACATTTTGTAGACTGAAAAATGTCCTTGGTGAAAGGGCAATAGGGGGGAGGGGGAAAAGGGGGAGAAGTCAGAGGCAGATACACAGGGAGAGGCACAGAGCAAACAAAAAGAAGCAGGCCCACTGCCCAGAAAGGAAAAGGATGCTTTGTCCATACTACAGCTTGTGCCAGGAAGGTAGTCATTTCAGACACCTTAGTCCTGAAACAAAGCATGCAGAAGAGAATGGAATGAATGGTGCCATGTCTCAGCCTGGGGGATTTGTGTTTCTTGGGGACCAGACTTTTCAAGTGAGAGATCAAAGAGGAACGTCAGAGCCGAAACCAGATTTCAAAGGACGTCACCAGAGCAGTGCAGATAGGCTCGGGGTGACTCTTTTATCCTCCAGGGTACCCCACAGACTCCCCTGTCTTTGTCCTCAAGCATCAGAGCTTTTGTCCTCTGGGAGGATGGCATCCATGCTTCTGTATGTAGGAAGTGGCAACGCTTTGTCCTGAGTGTTGGGGCCAGCTCTCCTGCCCCAAAGCTTGGCAACTGGGGCTCACTGCTGCCCTGAACAGGTGCCCTCCACCTCCTGCCCCCTTTCCCACGCTGCCCTCTGCTTTTACATACCAACCCCAAATAGTGGGAACACTTACTTGCGATCCTTCTGAACATTAATTAATCACTGCCCCCACTGTGTCAGGCTGGAGAAACTCCAACACGATGATTCTTGGGACTGGGTCGTGTGACACAGATGGCACTCTGCCAGTTCCCCTGTGGCTCTGCCCCTCCATTATCAGAGATGTCTTTTTTGATCGGCGGTCATCAATCACTAGCGCTCCTCAACATCTCCCAGCAGGCGGGCTCAGCCTCGGAATGTTTGGGGGGAGGAAGGAATAATTGCCAATGCTCACATCTGGCTTTACTTTATATGTCCATTTTTATAAAAGAACAACCTTACTGGGCATATGGAGCCCTCGGCCCATTATCCTCTTTCGGACAGTGTCATTAAGGGGCAGTTTGTCGAAAGGCATATTTTAAAGAACTTTCCCAGAGCTCCATTACAATTTAGCAGCACTCTCAAAAGATTCCTCCTTTCCCTTAATAACCCATCAGTGATATATTACCCATGAATTTATTTATACACATTCAGTCCTCCTGATTTTTTCACATTCTGCCTCATGAGGAATCACCTCCCCTAAACTCACTATTAATTGTAAGTAAAGCACATCTTCCTTTCTTGTGAGGGTGGGAAATTTATCTCTTTAATCCCTACTTTTAGCATTCATTCAGTGAACAAATCTGTGTTCTATAAACTATAGGATTTCTATTTATTTATGTAATCATTTAATAAACACTTACTGAGCACTTCCTACTTATGACTGAAAGGTTTACTTTCTTTGTTTGCAGTTTAGTTTCACAAAGCTAACTTTTCTTCTCCTTGCTTGTCTATTGTCCTATCTCAGGGAGCTGTGAGTCTTTCTTATTGATCGAAAGCCAGCACTTCCCATGTACCCCAATTGTGGACACTAATATTCTGGTGCAAAGATAGGACAGTACTCTAGAGTTTGTTCCCAATACTTCTAATGGCACATTTTGTTGATCTTTTTGTGGCAACTATACATGTTCCTATACAGTGTCGGTACTAGTGTCAGTACTAGTAGAGACTACTAATAGCCCAGACTAGTAAACTAATAGACTAATAGTGACCACTATTAGCGATTACCATCAACACTACTAGTCATTACTATTAAAATGGTGCCATAATGTGCAAATAAAACTGTTTAAAATGAAGAGAGAAACGTGTGCTGGAGATAATGCAGGGAAAAAGATTTACCGTATCTCTGTTAGTAGGGAAGCTGAGACCCTTATAAGGCAGTGTGGTGGCTCCATTGGAGGCTAGGAGTGGGTTTGCCATATGATCCTGAAACCCAGTTGCTCAGTATATACCCGGAGGAACTGAGTGTGGGGACAGGAATGGACATTTGCAAACCTGTGTTTAAGGCAGCTGTGTTCAGGATTCACAATGGATAGAAGGGGCCTAAGGGTATAGCGACTGAGGAATGGAAGGGGGAACTATGGTGTATACATACAATGGACTGCTGAGCAGCTGCAAGAAGGAATGAACTTGTGAGGGATGCAACTAAATGAATGAGCCTTAAGAGCTGTATGTTGAATGAAATGTCAAGAACAAAAAGACAAATATTATCATGCCTCACTCATATGGACTAACTATAATATAAAAACTCAGTGAACTGAAGTCAAGAGCATGGTTATTAGGTTGGGGCCTGTACCGGTTTCAATCTGTGATGGACCCCAGAAAAGCCATGTCCTTTAATCCTCATTCAATATTGCTGGCTGGGAGCTTTTTGATTGTTCCCATGGAGATGTGACCCATCCAATTGTGGTTAATAATTTTGATTAGATGGTTTCCATGGAAGTGTGTCTCCATCCGTTCAAGGTGGGGTTACTTACTGGAACCCTTTATGAGGGAACCATTTTGGAGAGAGCCACAGATCCACAAGAGCCCACGCAGCCAGAGACCTTTGGAGATGAAGAGGGAAAACGCCCCTAGGGAGCATCATGAAACAAGAAGCTGGGGGAGAAAGCTAGCAGATGCTGGCATGTTCACCAGGTGCCTTTCCAGTTGAGAAAGAAATCCTGAAACTCATTCATCTTCTTGAACCAAGGTATCTTTCCATGGATGCCTTAGATTGGACATTTGTATAGCCTTGCTTTAGTTGGGACATTTTCATGGCTTTGGAACTGTGGGCTTGCAATTTAATAAATTCTGTCTTTTAAAAGCCATTCTGTTTCTGGTATATTGCATTCTGGCAGCTAGCAAACTAGAACAGGGCCTATTGTAAAGCCTCCTGGATTGTAAGCTCTTACAGCAGTCACATATATTCAAAAGGTGTAACTGTTATTTCTAAATTCTGAGAAACTGAGCTGTTTGTCTATGTAATGGTGAGGTTCTGGCAACAATTTGACCAAGTGATGATGCCCATCTGTCTAGCCAGGCAAGAACTGGCCTGACCATTGCTGCAAGGAGATTTCATGGCTGTTTGATAAACTGTAAAGCTAGTGTATTAAATCATCAGTCAGTGGATTGCATCTGTGGCTGATTACATTTGTGATCAACTAAGTCATGTCTTATACAATGATGTAATCCAATCAATTGAAGGCTTTTAAGGAAGAAGAGACTCTTTCATTGCATCTTCTTCAGCCAGTTTAGCCTCTCTTGTGGAGTTCGTCCAGACCCTTCATCAGAGCCAACAGTCACAGCCTGCCCTATGGATTTTGGACGCTTCCATTCCATGACTGCATGAGATACCTTTATAATATTTATGATCTCTCTTGTTGGTTCTGTTTCTCTGGAGAGCCCTGACCTACACACCTTAGCACTGGGGAGTGATTCTTGAGAAACAGAATGTTAAAAATGGGTTTTTACAATTGGTTTTCTACTCTGACTAGACTCAATGGCACTAATGATTGTTTCCCATAATCAGGATGTTACTAACAGTCCATGGGTTGAGTTGGCAAAAGAAATAATCAAAATATCACCATTAGATTCTGTTAATTGAACGCTTATACAAGGCAAAGCTCTGGGTGAAAATGCTTTTGACACCTTTAAGAGTTTTGTGGAATTAAGAGGAATAATAATGCTGACTGGCTGTTGTTAGATATACTGGATACAGTAACGAGGGAAAGAGACAAGCTGAAGGCCTCAAATTTGCACCTTGAGTGCCATGTGAACAAAGTAAAAGTTTCCATGTATGCCCTGAAAGGAAATCATATTTCCTGTGGTTGGAGACTTGAGATTCTGAAAACCAGACATAAAGTCTCATTGTGCAAGTAGCAGATTTGCCACATAAACTAAAATCTCAACCTTACAGAGGTTCAACTGTTAAAGTAAGGGCTCTGATTGGAAAAGAATGTGATCCTGAAATGTGAGATGGTGATATATGTCTTGATAATGATGAAAACGGGGAGACAGGATTCCCTAGAATCTTCTGAGCTTTGCTAGATACACTTGGAATGGACTGTCCAGAGGAAAGAGCTTCCCAGCCTCCAGTCTCCCCAGAGTAATCTGCCATCCAACCTCCACCTAACAAGATTAAGCCTTCAGTGCCTGTTAACCCTGTAACTACCTCCCCTGGGGAAACAACCGTCACTCCTTCTCTGGAGTAACTAATCCTGTTTCACCAGATGAAGCTGAAACGGACTGCTCTGAGGTAATTGGCTTGAAAGACACTTCTATTTCTTTTTATGACCCACCCTGCTTAAGGGCAACCTAAGAACACCACCACCACCACTCTTCTTCAAGACCTGTAACTAAAGTTCCAACAGGCCCTGAAAGATGAGGTACAAGGTGTGACCCATGATGAATCATACTCCAAAAGAACAGCATGAGATTTCCAATCTATCTAGACAAAAATTAGGGGAATACATGTGGGAATGAATATTAAGGTGTGGGATAATGGTGGAAGAAATACCAAGTGGGGTCAAGCCAAATTTATTGAAATGGACCTATTACACAGAGATTCTGCATTCAATGTTGTAACTCAAGGGGTTAGAAAGGGCTTTAACAGTTTGTTTGGTGGTTGGTTGAAACATGGATCCAAAGGTGGCTGACATTATCTAAGGTAGAAATGTCAGAACTGCCTTGGTATAATGTAGAAGAAGGGATCCAGAGGCTTAGAGGGAATGGAATGTTAGATTTATCATGGAAGACTTAGTCGCACATCCCAGGAATGTCCAAAGGACACATCTTTCCCCAGAACCTTGAGAAATAAATCCATGAATCTAGTTCCATCATCCCTGAAGAGCTCTGTAGTCACTCTTCTCTGTAGGTCAGATATTACTGAGGGAACTGTGTCCCTGAGCTGGAATCCTTAACCAGAATAGGGATGATCAGATCCTGAGTTGGCAGAAGCCATATGGTGACCATTATACCATAGACAAGGTGGGCATGGCCACCATAATTGGACAGCAGACTCAAAACAGCAGTCAAAATAATCTAACTCACAGAGACTTGTGGCATTGGCTAACAGATCATGGGATACCAAGAAGTAAAATAGATGGGCAGTCTACTAAATTTTTGTTTGAACTGTATAAGCAGAATAATTTTAGGTCAAGTGAACAGAAGTCTAACTTGAATTACAAAAACAGAGAATCATGTTCTCTTAATCAATTCCCAGACTTGAGACAGTTTACAGACCCAGAGCCCCTCGAATGAGGGAAGAGCTGGGTACTCTTGGGGAAGAACCCTTTTACACTACCCCAGATTTACACTTCTCCCAATCTCCCCCAAGGAGGCCTATGGCTTTTTACTGGAGTGACTGTGCACTGGGGAAAAGGCAGTGATCAGATATTTCAGGTATCATTGGACACTGGCTCAGAAGTGCCAGGAGACCCAAAACATCACTGTGGTCAGAGTAGGGGCTTATAGGGGTCAGGTGATAGATGGAGTTTTAGCTCAGGTCCATCTTACAGTGGGTTTAGTGGGCCCCTGGACCCATTCTGTGGTCATTTTTCCAGTTCCAGAATGCATAATTGGAATTGACATAATCAGAAACTGGCAGAATCCCCACATTGGTTCTCTGACTCATGAAGTAAGGGCTACTATGGCAGGAAAGGGCAAGTGGCAGCCACTAGAACTGCCCCTATCTAGCAAAATAGTGAATCAAAAGCAGTACTGTATTCCTGGAAGGACTGCAGAGATTAGCACCACTCTGAAGGACTTGAAGGATGCAGGGGTGGTGATTCTATGCCATATCCCCATTCAACTGTCCTATTTGGCCTGTGCAGAAAACACATGGGACTTGGAGAATGACTGCAGATTAACATAAAGTTAACCAAGTGCTGACTCCAATTTCAGCTGCTGTGGCAGATGTGGTATCATTGCTTGAGCAAATCAGCACATTTCCTGCTACCTGCAACTATTGATCTGGAAAATGCTTTTTTCTCAATAGCTGTCAGTAAGGACCTCCAGAAACAGTTTGCATTCAGCTGGCAAGGTCAGCAATACACTTTAACTGTCCTACTTCAGGGGTATATAAACTCTCTAGCCTTATGTCATAATCTTGTCCACAGGGGCCTTGATTGTTTCTCTCTCTCAAAAGACATCACACTGGTCCATTACATTGATAATTACATGCTGATTGGACCTAGTGAGCAAGAAGCAGAAACTACTCTATACTTATTGGTAAGGCATTTGCATGTCAGGAGATGAGAGATAAATTCAATAAAATGCAAGGGCCTTCCACCTCAGTCAAATTTCTAGGTGTCTGGTTGTGTGTAGATATCCCTTCTAAGGTGAAGGATAAGCTGTTGCATCTAGCCCCTCCTAGGACTAAAAAAGAAGCACAATGTCTAGTTGGCCTCTCTGGACTTTGGAAGCAACATATTCCTCATTTGGGAGTGTTATTCTGGCTCATTTACCAAGTGACCAGAAAAGCTGCTAGTTTTGAATCGGGACTGGAACAAGAGGAGGTCTGCGACAGGTCCAGGTTGCTGTACAAGCTGCTCTGCCACTTGGGTCATATGATCCAACAGATCCAATGGTGCTGGAAGTGTCAGTGGTAAATAGGGATGTTGTCTGGAGCCTTTGACAGGCCCCTGTAGGAGAATCTCAATGAAGACCCTTAGTATTTTGGAGCAAAGATTTATCAACCACTGCAGTAACTACTCTCCTTTTGAGAAGCAGCTTTTAGCCTGCTACTGGGCTTTAGCAAAGACTGAATGCTTAACCATGGGCCACCAAGTTGCCATGAAATCTGAGTTGCTTATCATGAGCTCCATGTTGTCTGACCCACCAAGACATAAAGTTGGGTGTGCACAGCAGCACTCCATTATAAAATGGAAGTGGTATATTAGAGATAGGTTCCTGAAGGCACAAGTAAGTTATATGATGAAGTGACACAAATGCCCAAGTCCACATTACCTTCTGCCACATTATCTTCTCTTTCTCAGACCAGAGTTATGGCTTCTTGAGGAGTTCCTTACAGTCAGTTGACTGAGGTAGAGAAAGCTCAGGCCTGGTTTATAGATGGTTCTGCACACTATGCAGGAACCACCCAGAAGTGAACAGCTGCAGCACTACAATCCCATTCTGGGATGACCTTGATGGACAGACAAGAGGGAAACCTCTCAGTGGGCAGAACTTTGAGTGGAGCACCTGGTTGTTCATTTTGCTTGGAAGGAGAACTTTCCAGAGGTAGATTTATATATTGAATCATGGACTGTTGCTAATGGTTTGGCTGGGAGGTCAGGGACTTGGAAGAAGCATGATTGCTGGTGACAAGGAGGTTTGGGGAAGAGGTATGTGGATAGACCTTTCTAAATGGGAAAAGAACATGAAGATATTTGTGTTCCATGTGAATGCTCACCAGAGGGTGACTTCAGCAGAGGAAGTTTTAATAATCAAGTGGATAAGATGGCCTATCTTGTGGATTCAAGTCATCCTGTTTCCTAGCCTCTCTTGCCATTGCCCAATGGACTCATGAACAAAGTGGGCATGGTGGTAGGGGCAGAGGTTATGCATGGGTTCAGCAACATGGACTTCCACTCATCAAGGCTGACCTGGCTATGGCCACTGCTGAGTGCCCACTCTGCCAGCAGCAGAGACCCAAACTCACTCCCCAATATGGCACCATTTCCTGAGGTGATCAGCTTACTACCTGGTGGCAGGTTGATTACAGACTCCTTCCATAATGGAAGACGCAACTATTTATTCTAACTGAAATAGATACAAACTGCAGACATGGGTTTGCATTCCCTACATGCATGCTTCTGCAAGAACTACCATATATGGATTGACAGAATGCCTTATCCACTATCATGGTATTCCACACAGCACTGCTTCTGATCAAGGAACCTACTTCATAGCAAATGAAATGTGGGAATTGGCATATGCTTATGGAATTCTCTGGTCTTATCCTGTTCCCATCATCCAGAGGCAAGGTTGATAGAATGGTGGAATGGCCTTTTGAAGACCCAATTATGGTATAGGGGCAATGCCTTCCAGGGATGAGCCAATGTTTTCCAGAAGGCTTTGTATACTCTGAATCAGCAGCTACTCTATGGTGCTGTTTCTCCCATAGACAGGATTCACAGGTCCAGGAATCAAGGAGTGGAAATGGGAGTGGTACCACTCATTGTCACCCCTAGTGATCCCCTAGGAAAATATTTGCTTCCTGTTCCTGAAACCTAAAGCTCTGCTAATCTACAGGTCTTCATTCTAAAAGGAGGAGATCTCCTACTGGAAGACACAATTATTCCATTGAACTGGAAGTTAAAACTGCCATCTGGCCACTTTGGGATTCTCATGCCACTAAATCAACAGGCATGAAAGGGGATTATTATTCTGTCTGGGGTAAATGGAGTAAAGAAGAGTTTTCCTGGAATAAAGAGATCCCCTAGGGCATTCCTTTTAGTACTACCATGCCCTGTGATTTATGTCAATGGAAAACTGCAACAACCCAATCCAGGCATGACTACCAATGACCAAGAAACTTCAGGCATGAAGATCTGGGTTACTCCACCTGGCAGAGAACTATGGCCAGCTGAAGTGCTTGCTGAGGGTAAAGGGAACATGGAATGGGTAGTAGAAGATAGTAGTAAATATGAACTACAACCACATGACCAGTTTCAGAAACAAGGACTGTGATTGTATGAATATTTCCTCCCTGTTTTGTTATGAGTATGTTTGTACATAAGCAAATATTTTTTTCCTCTTATCATATGACATAAGTTGTATTGTTCATGTCATAGTATTTAAGTCATATGATATGAAGTTTAAGAGTGAATGTTACGTAAAGACTTGCACCCTATTCTGGAGAGAAGTATTGTGTTTCTGGTTTTATGCAGAGCAGATGAGTATTGTTAGGTGAAATATATGTCTGCTATTGTGGTCTCTTTGGAAATTAAGCATATTTCAAGGTGATATGTATAGTTGCCAAGTTGACAAGGGGTGGACTATGGTGGTTAGTTTCTGGTGGCAACTTAGCCAAGTGATTATGCCTGGTTGTCTGGTCAGGCAAGCACTGGCCTGACCTTTGCCATAAGGATATTTCCTGGCTAGTTGATAAACCAGAAGGCTGGTGTATTAAATCATCAGTCAGTTGATTGCATCTCTGCCTGATTACATCTGTGATCAATTAAGGCATGTCTCCGGCAGTGAGATAATCCAATCAGTTGAAGACTTTTAAGGAAAAGGAGAGACTTTTTCACTGCTTCTTCTTCAGGCAGTGAGCCTCTCCCTCATGCAGACCCTTCATCAGAGCTGCCAGTTCCACAAGCTGCCCTGGAATTTGGATGCTTCCATTCCACATTGTGTGAGACACCTTTATAAATCTCATATTTACAGATCTCTCCTGTTGGTTCTGTTTCCTTAGAAAACGTGACTCACACAGTATATATAATGTGGTTTTTCCCAGAAACTTTTGGTATTTATGTGACACCTGAGAATCAGGATTAGAGCTCTGAAACTATGAAAGTCAGCACTACCCCATAAAGGAACTGTTCAAAAAGTTGAAAGAGGAACCAGACTTTGACTAGCGATATGAATGGAGCTAATCTGGATAGGAGTAAGGTAAATCAGAATTAAAGGATCATATCATCCTTATTTTAAAACTTCAACTTCTGCTTGAGACCAAAAGGAGTGATGTTTATTTGGTGCAAAATTTATATTTTGGGTAGTGCATTACCTAATTTAGCTTCTATGACCAGTTTCGTTGAACACCATAAGTACATGGAATCTTGAATAGGGAGGGAGATGTTTTTGGCTTGTCCAGGTTAGTATAATACCCCCAGTATATCCCAGAGTAATCTGGGCAGTGAATAAGAAAGTATTTGCAAAGCCCCTTGGGGGACTGGGGAAAAAGGAAGAAATATTCAACTTCCCCATTGGAGAATTTCTGATATTCTCACAAGCAGTAAGGACAACCAAATCAATAGGCTGAGCCCTCAATCTTGGGGATCACCCCTATGAAATGTATTCCTGCAAAGGATAAGCTAATTCTCCTTATAATTATGCATTAGAGTCACCCCCAGAAACCTCTTTTATTGCTGAGATGTGTTCTCTCTCTTTCTCTAAGCCAATTTGCCCTCCCCGCTATGTGGGACATGACTCCCGGTGGTGTAAAGCCCCCTGGCAATGAGGGACAGAACTCCTGGGATTCACCAGGACCCGGCATCAGGGGATTGAGAAAGCCTTCTTGACCAAAAGGGGGAAGAGAGAAATGAGGCAAATAAAGATTCAGTGGCTGAGAGATTTCAAACAGAGTGGAGAGGTTATCCTGGAGATTATTCTTATGCATTATACAGATATCCTCTTTTTAGTTTATGGTGTATTGGAGTGGCTGGAGGGAAGTACCTGAAATGGTTGAGCTATGTTCCAATAGCCTTGATTCTTGAAGACAATTGTATAATGATAGGACTTTTGCAATGTGACTGTGTGATTGTGAAAACCTTGTGTCCAATGCTCCTTTTATCCAGGGTATGGACAGATGAGTAAAAAAAATATATGGGTAATAATAAATAATAAGAGGAATAAGGGGTAAAATGAATTGAGTAGATTGAAATACTAGTGGTCATTGAGAAGGGGGGTAAAGTGTATAGGATGTATGAGTTTTTTTCTTTTTACTTTTTATTTCTTTTTATGAAGTGATGCAAATGTTCTAAAAATGATCATGGTGATGAATACACAACTATTATGTTATGATATTGTGGGCCATTGATTATACACCATGTATGGATTGTATGTGTGTGAAGATTTGTCAATAAAAGGATTTAAAAAATAATGGTGCCATAAATAAAACCCAACTATTTAAAGTCCATATCACTTATTTGGATTACTCTTCTCCAGTGTCATTACCTTCCTCTTGCTCATATAGAAATGCATTTGATATTTTCAAAACCCATTTGTAAAGCTTAAAAAGATCTCACTGATCAGCATCCTATCACCTGGAAGATTTCATCGTACTCTACCATATAGATTCATGTCAATTCAAAAGAGACTATACTCAGTTGTTCTTGATTTGCCTATTAAGTATTTTCTCAGATCAAAATTTGAACCTTATCAGTCGTTTTTTTCAACACCTATCAATTATCTATGATTATAGAGAACAAAGGTTATCATTAAGCCCACAACTAATTCCACAGCCTCATTCTAGCCTAATTATAGGCTCTTTTACTATTGAACCTTCTCTTTATGTTTTTCACCTTCTTTGCCCCTCTTCTTTATCTTTCTTTCAAAAGAGTTATGAATGGTCAAAAGCACTGATAAAAATAGTAATATGTATAACATCTCTCAGAATCTATAGCCAAATCCTCCATAAGCAAAGTAGGTAAAGTTATCATTTTCTATTTTGGATCGTTTCATGTGTGGAAAGGACTGCTGGCTGTCCATCAACTTCCCTTTCTTGGCAAATACCTAGACTTAATTTCATAGCCTCTCCTCTGGTTAGGCATGGTTATGTGACTGAAAGAGCTAACTTCTCCTGCATTGAGCCTCTACGTGTCTGGGTCTATTTCTTACCGCACTTGGTCTATTCTGACTAATAATAGGAGTGCCCTCCCTTAGTGTCAGGTCTCTCTCACCAGCAAGGATGATTTCTCTAGTCTAGTAAGTGTAGACCATGTTCTCAGGTTATAAGAACGAATTCCTGAACAGGACAGGTCACTGCCAAGCACTATTATCAGCACCGAGTTGGGGATCTTAAGAGATGTGAACAAGTTTTATGTGAATTTTAGTGGCTAAGTCTCCTGGTAAATATATCCCTATGTCTAATTCAATGTTCCCCCACCCCCACCCCAGACTGTTTCTCTCATCATATCTATAACTCATGCAGCTTCAACTGTGGGAGAAACTTCCAGAAATATAAGCAGAGATGGCTTTTCTGTGATGTTTATGAAGCTTAAGCATCAAGTGCCTTCATTTGCTGAGGCCTTTCTAAGATCCTGCATCTTATTTTTTCCCCTTACTTTTTTCTTTATTGAAGTTTAATTTATATACGGTTTAAAATTCATAGACATTAAAGGTACAATAAGATGGCTTTTGACAAATTTAAATTTTGAAATGTTCTATATTCCACAAATAAAGACATAGGACATTTTCATCACCATAGAAATTTCCCTCTTTCCCTTTTCTAGCCAGCCAGTCAAACACTGTTCTGATTTCTAATACCATAGATTGTTAAAATTCACTCTTTCCATTATTTAGTTTTGTGAGTTTTGACAAATGCATAGAGTCATGGAACTATCATCATGATCACGATATGGCACAGTTCCAACACCCCCAAAACTACCCCCTGTCCTTTGTGTCAGTCCCTCCCCCCACTCCCAGGCCCTTATATCTACTGATCTATTTTCTGTCTCAGAATGTCATATAAATGGATCAAACAGTAGATATGCAGCCTTTCTTCATTAACATAGAGTGTTTGAACCTCACTTATGTAGTTGTGTGTATCAAACAGTCATCCATTCTGTTTTTATTGCTGAATAAATTTCCATTGTATTGATGTTTTGGTTTGTTTGCACATGCCCCAGTCGACGGACATTTAGGGTATTTTCAGTTTGGGGCTATTATAAGTAACACCACTCTAAGCGTCACATGCAGGTTTTAGTATGAACATAGTTTTTTTTGTTTCATTGGGGTAAATACTGAGGAGTGAGATTGTTGGATTATATAGTAAATGTATGTTTAAGATTAGAAGAAACTACCAAACTTTTTTCTAAAGTGGGGGGGGCCTTTTGACATTTTCACCAGAGTTCCAATTGATTTACATCCTTGTTAGCATTTGATATTGTCTGATTTTTTTTTTTTTTTTTTTTTTTTTGACTTGAAAGAGCAGCCGTTTATTTAGTTCATGGCTGATGACTCAGCAATTTGGCTGGGCTCAGCTGGATGGTTCTTCTGGTCTTGGTTGAGCTCACTCATGAGTCTGTGGTCAGCTGACAGGTTCACTGATCACGTATTGTTTCACTTACATGTCTGTCGGTTGGCTGGCTATTGGTTTGTCTCTGCCACATGCCCTCTCATATTCCACAGGCTAGCTCAGGCTTCTTCATCTGGTGGGTAGGTTCCAGGAGAATGAGCAGAAGCATGTACCCCTCTAATCTAGTGCAAAACTGGTTTATTGTCACTTCTGCTGCCTATTGGCAGAAACAAGTATAAGGCCAGCACAGTTTAAAGTGGGGGGTGGGGGTGGGGTGGAGGAGCTGGAAATTTATATTACAAAAGGAAGGGATAAAGGAAAGATGGAGAATTGTGGCCAGTTTAGAAAACAATTCATCTACCACACTCCCCTGCCCTTTCCCTTCACAAAATGCATGGTGATAATCAAGTAGCACATCTCTCCAACTCCAGAATTTTCCCCACAGGGTCCCTTTCCACCTCCAAACCATGGTGCCTGTAATCATTCAAGGAGTAGATGTGGGGTCAGGTATGAAACCTCCTTGCTAACAACACTTCAGGGAGGATTGTAGGGATAGAAATAAAAAAACAAATATTCCAAAATAATCCCTCATGTAAGTAAGGTGGAAATAGAGCAGGCTTTCCCCCTATGCATATATTTTAGGACATAATTTTGAAATAATTTCAATGATATTCTCTGATTTTTCTTGCTTCCTTAGCTTTACATGACATCTTAAAAATGCATCCACGTTATTACATGTACCCATAGTTCATTCCTTTTTATTGCTGCGTAATATTCCTTTGTATAAATATACTTTTGTTTATGCATTCACCTACCCAAGGACATTTGGGTTGTTTCTACTTTAGATCTATCATGAATAATGCTGATACAAATATCCTTGGGCCTCATCTTTTTTGTGAGCATACGTTAAAGGTCCCTTAGGTTTAGACCTAAAATTGGACTTGCTAAGTCATAAAGTTACATGTATGTTTAACTTTGATAGAAACTCCTGCACCTATTTGGGTATTCTTTTTCTTAAAGTTGTAACCAAGAAATCAGGATTTAAGGGATGATTTTGATTACTAAATTATATTCCTTTTTGCTTTCTGGGATATTGGAGTAGACAGAGGGGAGTACATGAAAAGCCATTGTGACTGTGAGAGCTGTTACCCCCTTTATCTGGTCATTTTCTTGCAGGGAAAAGGCCCCAATGCTACTGAAGAATTTGAAGTCAGCCATTAACTAGCTTCAGCCCCAGACATTTGTAAATCGTATTAGCTAGACTCTGCTACTGAAAGATAACTTGTCTCCTTTCCTTTTGGCTCACACCTTTAGTACTGAAGTTTAGCCTGCCTCCCCTCCTTTCAGTTTATGTTCTCCTATTGAAATGATAACGATAACACTGACAACTTTTCTGCTTTGAACTGGCTATTCTGTAAAAACCTTGAACCCCTAAACTCAGGAAGACAGATTTTGGGCCACTAGCCCATCTGTTCACCTACTATACACATAGTAATAAACTCACTCTCTGTTTGAAAACCCAGTGTCTCGGGAAAAAGACGTTTTTACGTTGGGCAAAAGAATCCACGGCCTTTGTCTGGTAACAAAGTGGATACCTGATACTATATAAGCTTGAAGTTCCACAAAAGCTGAATCTGCCCTGCAAACAAGATCTCACTCAAGAGGCCAAGTCACAGACAAATCCCCTTCCAGTGAGATAAGTCAGAATATGCATGGCTGATGCATAGAGTTATCAGTCTTGTTTACCCCCAAAGTTCAGGGAAGCTGGAAGCCACAGGAACCTCTCTGTCAACCTCTGCTGGCTAGACCCGGGTGGCAGCTCAGAATGTGTGCCCTGATGCCAATGCATCTGCACATCCTGAGAGAAGAGACAGTTCCCCAGGTAACCCAGTACCATGATCCCTCTCATCTAACTCTCAGTTATTGCAATTAGTAAACCTCTGGAGCCTTGATATATCTGGATCATTGAATTGGTTCTCCTCTTCATTTGATGGATATTGACAGAGGCCAGGCAAGTCACTAAGGCTTTGTTTGTGACCAAGTTTTCTTAATTGCCCAGAAATCCAATGCCACAAAAGTCATGTTCATGTCCCAAACCCTGACCTGGTGCACATGAATCCATTGTAAATAGGACCTTTGAAGATGTTATTAGTGAAAGCATGCCCAAACTGAATAGGGGTTGGCCTTAATCCAATATGGCTGAAGTCCTTATAAGCAGAGGAAATTGGACACAGAAGGAGAAGCCACCGGGAGCAGCCAGAAGCTGCCAGTCAATGAAGCCTAGAAGAGAAAGGAGAAGACACTGCCATCTGCATCGTCATGTGATACAAAAGCCCAGGACCAAGGATTGTCACCTGCCAACCCTAGAATGCTGCTGTCTTCCAGCAGAAAGCATTGATTTGCTGATGCCTCAATTTTAGATTCCTAGCCTCAACTCCATGAGCGAATGAATTCCCATTGTTTAAGCCAATCCATTGTATGGTAGTTGCTTTAGCAGCCATGAAATTAATACCCCTCCCATTTGTCTATTGCACAGGAAGATGTACTAACCACAGAGTAGTGGATTGTACTGAGAGGTGTTTCTGTCCCATCACCTCTGGGTGAAAAAGTCAGCCAACTCCCTCACTCTGATAAAGGCTTCCTGCACTTAGCAGGATGTTAACTATTTCTCCTTCCCTTGCCATGGTCTAACCCACGGGTCAGATTATTTCCCAGCTTTGCTGGGTCACTTTGCACATGGTTCATTTTAGAAATGATTGAATGATGAAAAGCGTGAAGCTCACCTGTGGTGATTGACATCCTATGCACGAAGGGAGCACTCACTCCTCAGTGCTCGCCAAAGGATAAGCCTCTCATGCCTGGGAACATGATTATAATGGTCTGATTAACCCTCCAGGGGCTCACGTAACTTTTAGTCAGTACAAATTTTCCTGGGCACTAGTCTTTCAGTTAATCCTATCAAAGGTTGTAGGGTGAGGGGGTTGGGATGAGATTACAAATCCAGACATATTTACACAGATGTCTTTTTTTTAGCACTGCCACACAGACAGGCATGCATTTGTGTCTTGTAACAAAATCACAATTATCACAGGCCAAACTTTTTGGAAACTTAAAACCAGGATACTGAGAGAGAGAGGGAGAGAGAGGGAAAAATAGATGGAATTTAAGTTAAAAAAAAAAAAAGCTCGTGGGGAAAGACTTCCACAGCAACCAGCTGAGAATAGATGGTCTGTATTCAGCCTATGTGGTTATTTTCTGATTAGCCTGGGTTGTTGGTCTAATCAGATTGTCTGCTCTCCCGTTAGCTATCTTATTAGGCTCTTTTCACGTGTGTGGCTCAAGGCTCCCTGGCAGATGATCCAAAGTAAGAACCAACAAAGCCACTTTTGGTGGGAGAATATGTATTAGATTTATTCCAAGTCAGGGCTCTCTGACTCTTAATAAGTACAAGGGTGGATTTCTCCTTGCATTTAAGTCTCATGAGGAGTCTAATTCTCTTACCAATCTTATTAATAATGAAAAGAGTTTCTTGATTAATCGAAAGAGGTCCCCTGGGTGGAAACTGACCTATAGAATTCCTTCAATGTAAATAAATATCACTCACAGCCTACTATGTGCCAAGCACCCGGCCAGGCAGTGGGCAAATTATGATGGCTAGGAGGATGGATAGAAGATACACAGTCTGCTCTGTAAGTGTTCATAGTCTGGGACACAGAGGAGAAAATGATGTTCTTTGACTGAAAAGTACACAGGCAGAGGGGAAACAGGAGGTAACCTTTTGCTTTGTCCCTGTCTGCGAGAAGCATGGTGATGAAATGCTGATAGGCAAGTGGGTACAGTGATCCCTGTCTGCCCAGCACACAGGACAGAATGTCCTTGGGAAGTTTTCTGTACACCACTTTTGAGACAGATTTAAATGACACGAGGTCTTCACAAAGCCTTTCTGTACTTTAGACTTGATTACTGGGGCTGTAGAATGATAGAAACAATCTGTAAAAATAGCATGTTAAAGAAAATGTTTTAAAGCCAGAGACAACTGCATTGCATAGTTATAGACAGGATAATCTCTTTTCAGATTCCATGACAGGCAAGATATGGCTATTTGGCAGAGAAGGCAAGTTCTGCCCTATGGCTATGAATTAAAGTCCAAATAGAATACGAGAAAAAAAATTCAACTTCTCTTTAAACAAAACTTCTATCCTGCTTTCAGCATGAACTGCACACGTTTAAGTCGCACACTGCACAGGGACTTTTTTTTTTAGATTTATAATATCTTTATTGGTGGGTTAAAGGTATTAATTTCAGATTTTCATAGATACTTACAGAACACTCTCAAAAATATTTATCCTGATACATAATTTCTTCAACAATGTTAGCATTGAAATATTGAACTTAAACTGGTGGATAAAATATAGAATTTACTTTTCTTTTGACTTGCATTTATGTTTGAGGCTGATTATCTTTTCACATATTTGTTGGAGATTTGTATTTCTTTTCAAGCAACTACTATTCACATTTATCTGTTTTCTTTTTGGAGTGTTCAACTTTTTAAAAGTAATTTTTTTAAATTTTATTCAACGTAACAACATACAAACACAAATATTCTTACCATATGATCATTCCATTCTTGATATATATTCAGTAATTCACAATATCATCACATAGTTATGATCATGATCATTTCTTAGAACATCATGATCATTTCTTAGAACATTTGCATCAATTCTGAAAAAGAAATAAGAAGAAAATCATACATACCGGACCCCTTACTCCCCCTTTCATTGATCACTAGCATTTCAATCTGCTAAATTTATTTTAACATTTGTTCCCCCTATTATTTATTTATTTTTAATTCATATATTTTACTTGTCTGTCAAAAAGTAGATAAAAGGAGCATCAGACACAAGGTTTTCACAATTACACAGCCACATTGTGAAAGCTATATCATTATACAGTCATCTTCAAGAAGCATGGCTACTGGAACACAGCTCTACATTTTCAGGCAGTTCCCTCCAGCCTCTCCATTACACCTTAACTATAAAGTGCACGGAGACTTAAGACCATGCATGCTGAAGTGTTTAGAGAGCCTCCTAGGACAGAGGGTATTCAAATATCCTGTACTTACTATTAAGCCCAGCTGTTACTGAAACAGAACTCCTCACAATGTGAAAAGAAAAAAAATTCTTCTTTCCTTGTGAGTTCTTGTTTCAGGATCTATGCTTCAGGAATAGAAATTCCTTAAGCCTTAAGTTCAGCTGTACATTTTCAGAGTCATCCCTTTGATGTAGGATGGGAATGGGAGGTGTTTTGATTTTCTAATTGCTAAAGCAAATACTATGAGTGGGTTGGCTTAAAGAACAGAAATTTATTGGTTCATGGTTTTGAGGTTAAGAGAGTCCAAAGTTGAGGTGTCAGCAAGGTAATGCTATCTCCCAGAAGACTTCTCTAGGGCTGGGTGTTGGTGATCCTTGGTCCTTGACTCTTCTATCACATGGCAATACATATGGTGACAGCTTCTCCTTTCTCTTCCAGGTTCCATTGACTTGCAGCTTCTGGTTTTTCCCAGAAGAACACGGCTTCTCTTTCCATGTCGGTTTAAGGCACATCTTAATAATAACATCTTCAAAGGTCCTATTTACAAATGGATTCACACTCACAGGGCCAGGGATTGGGACCTGAACATGCATTTTGGGGGGACATTATTCAATCCCTAACAGAAGGGGTGGGGCTGGCTAGAACGTGATCTTCCTTAGGAATCAGCCTCCCAGGAATGGCAAGGTCATGCATTGGTTCAACTCTTTTTACATCCATTATATCTATTAGGCATTTATCAAGGTCCAATAACTATGTGCCAGGCACTGTGCTAGGTCTTGGAGCCACAAAAATGAAACATCCACTTTCAAAATGTTCAATGAGTTTTCTAAAGTTTGTATGGCTTGGAAGTAAGAACCCAGCTTTGCTTTGCCTAATTCTGTGATGGTGGCACTTACAACCTCCTCCCCTTTGCTCCATAGTATATGAAATATTCTGTAAGTGGTTTCCAGAATGCCACACATGCCCAAGATTTATCCCAAACAAAAGATTAGGAAAGTAAATATGAATACTGTAAGAGGAGGCAGGGAGACCCTTGAAGTCATGTTTCTGTTCCTGTATTTATACAGAGCACTTGGCAAACTTGTACAAGGTAGAGCCCATCTTCCTATTGAATGGAACTGAGGGTGAGAGGAGGCAATAGATGCAAAGGTGGGTTCTAGAAACACCCACATTAGTTAATTCCTGCCACTCAACATTCCTTCTCTTGTTGCCTTCCTGACAATCAACTGGCCTTCCAACCTCCACTTCCTTAATTTCCATTTTCTCTCATAACTGCCTCAATCATGAA
Organism: Tamandua tetradactyla; assembly: GCF_023851605.1. NCBI lineage: Eukaryota > Metazoa > Chordata > Mammalia > Pilosa > Myrmecophagidae > Tamandua > Tamandua tetradactyla. The sequence goes on along the minus strand of NC_135329.1, from coordinate 119,536,798 downwards.
TTCTTCTGCCACCTTCTCCAGATTCTCAGACCTTTCTAATTTAGACTTCCCCTTCTAAGATCTCATTGCTATCATTTAGCTGCTTCCTGCATCCCAGTTCTATTGCAAACACCCTCCTGGGTTATCAACCTTTCCTTCAAATATATGTCCCACCTGCTAGTGACTAAAAGCAGCCTTTCCCTTAATCCCCCAGTGCATGGGGGATATCTCCAATGGTGCCGCTTTCTCCATTTCTCCCATCTTACACCCCTTTGCTGAGCTCTGAGCAGAGAGAAAACAGAAAAACCATTACAGCCATCTCCAGATTATTGTCCCATTACCATCACTGCCCAATCGCCTTCTTTGATGGGCATGGTGATGATGGTGGATGTGTTAATGGTAATGGTACTGGTGGCGGTGGTGCTGGTGATTATTCCAATGATCATGTAATATTGTTGACTCTTCACAGTCAAATAATTAAATCTAGAAGCTTGTTTTGCTGCTACTAAATCACAGTTCCACAACTTAATGGATGTAAGTTGAGCTCTATCTTATTAGAGTTGAGCCATCATATCAATGTAATAAAGATCCATTTAGATCCTGATTTTTCACTGTTTGTTTGCCATTCTTCCACGCTCTGGCCCATCTGCAGATTGATAAACATGTCTTCTATATTTTCATCCAAGATTCTGATTAAATAGGAACCAAACAGGGTTAAGGTTAAAGGCCAGTGAAAAGACAATGAAGAGTTTTTGGTTCCAATTGTTCAATTCATCAATTTTAATGTACCTTGTTTTCTCATTTTTTTGTTCCAAAAGCTGTGCTAAAGTTCAGCTACTCTTTCTATCTTGTATTTTTCATTTGTACCAATTTAATAACCATGCCCACCCTAAAAAAGAATAGTCCAATATGACTTCTTCAATGATAGTTCATGACCACCAGAGTTCCTTCATATCTAAGCTCTCCCCACTATTCTGTTAATAATTAATCCAAAAATCTTACTTAGAATCAATTAAATTTCCACTGACCTGTAGTGATAAGAATTCTTCCTCATCTTCACTTTGAGAATCAGAATTATGTTTGCCCATTTCTAGTCTTTCATTATCTCTCTTCCACTCCACAATTCCTTCACTGGAGAAATAATGCATTCCTCCTCGGAGCTTTAGGACTTATGAAAACCTTTTGAAATATATCTTATCCTGCCTATATTACAGTTACTTGTATAGATACTTTATTCCCTCTGCCCTTCACCTCCAAGAGACTCAACTTTATTATAAACTCCTTGGCAGCAAGGGATGTTGCTTGTTTTTCTTGCTATCCCCGGCCGTGCCTTGCACTGTATAACTGAAGGTTTGAATTGAACAGAATTGCACAAAGGAAGAAAATTAGTTTGATCTATGCAGTATCAAAATCAGTTTTTGGTCAAATTGAATTCTTTTCATCTATCATAATATCTAATTTGTGCACTGTTGAATCAGTCTTGCAGTTAATCTGATATAATCATTAAGACAACCGAAGACAATAAATTCATTTTCTTCATCTGGTGATTTTTAATCATATAGTCACAGCAAGTCACACAGAAAAATAAAGCAGCAGATTAAACATCAAACTAATAGCAGAATGATGAATGGAATTATCCCTAGACCCAAAGGCTATGAAAAATAATCTAGTTTCTGCCAAGTTCATTCATCCGGTTTCGATTCAGCACTCCTTGTTAAGTGATAATAGCAGTCACCAATTGCTGAGAGCTTCCTATGAGCTAAGCACTTTGAAAGATGGTTTGACATGGTAGCTAAGAATGAGAAGTGGCTTCACCACTGACTCCTTGTGTGATCCGAAGCCATTTATTTCCGATCTTTCAACTTGATTTTTCATCTATAAAGCAAGGTATAATAATTGTGAGTTACGCTATTATTGTTTAAGTGCATCATCTCATTTAATCCTTGCAACAATCCTGTAAGCTACTATTATCTTCTCCTACTTTACAAATTTGCAAGATGCTGGGTGATAGATGTTGTAAGATTCACAGAAATGGCCATGACCAATTCAAGCATGCTTCTGTTCTCAAGGACTTTATAATCAAGTAAAGAGGATTGGATTTTAAATAATTAACTATGATCAAAAGGACATAAAATATTTACCAAAGCTATGTGCATGTGAAATGCATGAGAGCAAAGAGGAGTGATATCAAAAGGAGTATTTTAGTGAAAACTGGAAGGATGAAAAGGATTTCCAAAATTATAGCAGAGGTTAAAGGAGGGAGGGAGAGAGCCACATAAGCAAAAAGTGGAGTACAAAAGAGCATGGGGGTGCAATACTCTACACAGAGTGCTCCTCAATTTCCTGGGCGATAAAAAATATTTTAGTGTGTCTCAGCTAGAATTGTTTTTACATGCAATATGTGAGACAGAAAATATCAGAGCACATTGCACGTAAAAACTGTAAGATTTATCTTGTGAAACTTTCAGTGATTATTATGAGTCTTGGGTTACAATATGTAGTGCATTTCTTATTGGGTATTGTGGATCAAAAAGTTTGAAAGGCACCCACCTAGAAAGGACAGAACTGAAGTCCTGTAGAGAGATGTAGTGTGGATATGAGGCTGGCATTCTAGGAACTCATGAGCAGCTGTGGAATGATAAATTCATTTTGGAAGTAAGAGATGGAAAAGGGGAGACAAATTAGGAGGACCCCCAATAGTCTATGCCAGCACTTCCCAACCTAATTTAAGTAAATTTATTTAGAGGGTTGCTGGGAGATAAAGGGGGAGAAAAGTGGAGGTCGATTTACTGAAAAGCCAATACAGCTTAAGCTTCAGGTCCCCTTATTCTGCATGGGTTCTTTCTTAAGTTTCTGTCCTGAGTTTTGTGTTCATAATTTGTATGCTTTTCTTAAAGAGACTTCCTCCCGATTAGGTAAACTTCAGGATCCATACAACCTACATCTGCCCCAGCTGGTATATAAATTTAAACAGGTGTCCTTTTTTTCTTTTACAAGATGTGGCTTCTCGGACACTTGAAGATATTAATGTGCATTTTGAATCCTCCTAAGATAATTTAAACCAGGTCCTCTTTTCTCAAGCCACCACACCTGCCCCTGGACCCTCTCCCTCTACCTGTACTCACACATCCTACTTCATGGGCAAAATGGAAGCCTTAGGTACAACCTCAGTCATCTTCTCACCAACAAACCTGCCATATGTTGTCCAAATTTATGCTACAGAGCAAGTTGAGGGGAAATGATGATGTGTTCTTTTTTGTCATCGCCCTCATTTTTCTCTGGCATTCCTATTTCTGTTGCGGGGGTGGGGGGTGGGGGGCGGGTGGAAATGTAAACAAGTTTATTCGATTAATTTCGTTTCCATTTAAAAGCATCTTTTAGTTAAATATTCTCTTCGGGGTAAATGCGCAATCTTTGAGGCTGTGTTCTGTGAGCCCACTGTCTTGCTCTTCTCTCTAGGCAGCGTTTGGACGCAAGGGAAGCAGAAGTGCATTTCTAGCAGTGCAAGAACCCTCCAAACCCCCTGCGGCCTTTGAGCCTTCGCGGATCCCTGCTTGGGGATGGCTGACGGTAGTCTGCTCCTGCTGTCCTGGAGCCCCCACAGACGATGCCCTGGTGTATCTTGCCACATTACAGGCTCCTCATCCGGATCTCGGATTTATTTTGATCCACAGTTCCTCTCAGCACCTCTATTCACCCCCCTATTCCTTCCAGGGAGCTGGAAACTCAGCTGCTTTCCGGCCGCAGAGAGAGTGGGTTTGCTTTGGAGAGGTGCTATGAGGGCATGATGGCATTCCAAATGAAGGGCTTATTTAAGAGGATTTCAGCCACCCCAGGCTATCCCCAAAGGAAGGAAGCTCCAGCCCTGAAGATTCTGTTTCCTGCAAATGTGTTTGGAACTTTCCAACATAATATACTCTCAGATTAGACCCAAAGAGGATTTGAGTGGCTTATCTCTTCCTTTTAAACTCCCTCTCGTCTCTGCTCTCTTCTTCCAGCAAAGAAGTGCTTTATATTTCCCTTACTTGCCTGGCAAGAACTCCCCTCACTTCATTTCCTCCCCCTTTATTCTTTGTGCTTAGTTCTAGACAGCGTCTCCACTTCTACCCTGGGGCAATATGCTTTGTGATTCAGTCTTATACTAGAAGGTCAGCGAGGGGAGAAACACACTAATGAGAGAAAAAGAAAAACACAGAGCAGGAAATGTTTTTAGAATGTCCGATTCCTTCCTCTATACATTTAGCTCTCTTTTCATCCATTGCAACTTTCTTTCCCTTTACCACTCATTTAGTCATATCCAAGGCCAATCCTCCACTTGCCCTTGTGATAGCAGCTCTTATCACCCTCCAGATTTCTCCATCCACATTATCCCCTCTGCCTGTTCAGTCCCTTCCTCTGGGATCACTGTCCTCAACATACAAACATATTCCAATATCACTCATCTTAAAATGACCTTTTTTTTTTTTTTTGACAAAAGCTGGCATTTTAATTTTAATTGAGTGTTTCATCTTTATCGGTGCATTTCATACTCAAGATTAAAAATGCCATACAATGCTACAGATGTACAGTGAAAGGCAGGAATCATTTGGCCCACTTGTCAAAACCCTTGGTCCCTGCTCCTAAGAGAGAGCCACTTGCTCTTTTCTTTTCTTTTTTTTTTTTTTTAAGCGATTTTATTCACACACTATATAATCCATCCTAAGTGTACAATCAATGGCTCCTGGTATAATCACATAGTTAAACATTCACCACCATAATCGATAGGAGAACATTCCCATTTCTTCTAGGAAAAATAAAAAGGATCCCATTACCCTCCTTTGTATCCCCCTATTAGTGACAGTTAGCTCTGGTATAATGCCTTTGTTACAATTAATGAAAGGATATTACAATGCTATTGTTAACCATAGACCTTAGTTTGCATTAATTGTATTTTCCTATATACCACCCCATTATTAACACCTTGTAATTGTGGCATACATTTGTTCTAGTTCATGTAAAACCTTCCCATATTTGTATAATTAACCTTCATCATCATCCACTCTAAATTTCACTAAATTATAGAGCCCCAGTCTCTATCCTCTAGCTTTCCTTCTGGTGACATACATGACCTTAATCTACCTTAATCTTCCTCTTTCAGCCACACTCACTCAGCTTTGTTAATTACATGTAAAATATTTGCATCACCATCACACAATAACCAACCTTATGAAACATTCTGTACTCCTAGTATAGATTGCCTAATCTCTGCCCTTTTTTCTGTTTCTTGATAACCTATGCTTTCAGATTTAATTCTCAGAATTTACTCATTATAGTGAGACCACACAGTATGTGTCCTTCTGCCTCTGGCCCACTTCACTTAACATAATGTACCCAAGGCTCACTGAATACATGCATCGTGACTTCATTCCTGCAGCTGCACAATATTGCATTGTATGTACACCCCACGTTCACCCTTTAACTCATCAGAAAATTGCATGTTCTTGAATCCAAAATGCTCCCTCACCTGCGACATCATCACTCCTGTCATTCAGAGCTAAAACTCTCAATAGAGCTGCCTCACGCCATATTTCCATTTCCTTGTGTCTCCTTCACTATTTAAACCAGTACAATTTGGCTTCTTCCCTGAACTCTGCATGGAATTTTTTTTTGCATGGGCAGACACTGGAATCCAGGCACGGAGGCGAAAACTCTACCTGCTGAGCCACTGTGTGGCCCACCCTCTGCATGGACTTTTCACTTGTCAAGGTCACCAATGACTTCCTCATTACCAAATCAATTGGACATTTGGATTCTTGTGTTTATCTTCTCAACAGTATTTGATATAACTAATCACTCTTGCCCTCTTGAAACCTGCTTCTCTCTTGATTCTAGGTAGAACTTATGTTTTTCTGGTTTTCCTCCGACCTAACTGGTCTCTCCTTTTCAAGTTCTTTTATGACATCCCTCTCTTCTTCCTGGCATCTGATAGTTAAGGTGCTAATGGGTCAATCCTGGATGTTTTCCCTCTCTCTACTCTTCACCTCCATCCATGATTCTCACATTCATATTGCTGGACCAGACTTCATCTTGGAGTTCTTCACTCCACAGCCATGTGTCATGCCTCTCCTCTTGAATGTCGAACATATATCTCAAGCTTGATATGATTGAAAAAGAATGATTGTGTCTTCTTAACACACTGCACTCCACCCCCCATAGAAGTCTTCTTTAGTTTTTACCTTTCCCTCGCCTCCCACATGTAATTTCACAGAAAGTTCTTTCAAAACTCCAGATAACTTCTTTTTCTATCCTCTGCCAGCCCCTTCAGTCAGGCCACCATTATTGCTCACCTGACCTAACTAACCAGTTTCCCTGCATCAGTGCCTGCCCTCTCCATTCCATACTCCATATAATAACAAGGGAGACCGATACTATAGAATGTGGCTCTTCCTCTTTCTCTTCCTTTTCTTTTCTTCTCTTCCTGAACAATTCAGTCCATATCATTTGGTGGTGCCAAACACTGTAGGCATTTGTGGGATGGAGAATTGGCCACGATGATCCGGAGTGGGGGATCAAAGCCCAAGCAGGGATGAGGAGGGCATCCATGTGGGGAGGTGTGGAGGTGCATGTTGCTTAAGCCTGGATAGGGTTGGAAGGACAGAAGGACATCCACACAGGAGTGAGGACAGACATAGCCCAATTAGCAAAACTTAAATAGGATCCTCACATAATTAAGCTATTCTCACCTTCAGAGCTCACCTGAAATGTTAGCTTAACAGTTCCCTACCTCTTCATCTGATTTTTGCCCCTAGTACCTTTATTGTCTTCATATACATATCAGCATTTGTAATTCATGTAATTGTGTGTATACTTGTTTTTATCAATCTCTGCCTTTGATAAGGATAAATCTTATCTTTTTCTTCTATACCATTATATTCCCAGTACCTAATACATAGCAAATATTCTTTAAATATTTTCTGAATGAAATAGTTAATATAATGCTTGATCACCTGGGTAGAATTTTAAATAGCAGAATTCCATTTCTCCTAACTCCCCAAGAGACATTTTAAAACTATACAGAGTTCAATTTTATTTATATAGGTGATCACACACAATCATAATAGATTGTTTATCTTGCAATATCAAAATTGACTGTGTATATTAGACAGAACAACTAAGTCTGACAGATACATGCCCCTCTTTCTCACAACAATTCAGAGCCATTGGAGAGGAAAACATTAACAGGGAGAGAGAGAGAGCCTGAACCTCCCAGCTTGGTTCTGACAGAGCACATCAGTTCCAGGTCATGTTTCCACAGTACATGTGTCAGGGGATAAGCATGAGCCATCAATATGTAGAACAGAGAAGCTCCTTTGACAGATCTCACATCTGCATTCAGTCCATTACAACAGGAGAACTTGTTCTCCTTGAATGAGCTGCCCCTCCCTATGCTTGGTCTCCCAGCTGCAGAAATGTATTCATGATGAGAAAATCCTCACTGATGAGCTCTGGAAGGGGCCATGTCCATGCCTGGCATATCTACTTACAGGAATAAACTTGCTATATTCAAGTTGTGTAAAGGTAAAGAGGGGCAAACAGGCAGAAACACAGTAAATCTCCCAGGAGAGCCCATATGTCTTTTCACATTCCTACCATGCAAGGGTTGTTGGTTCAAACCTAAAATCACAAAAAAGTGAGCTTCAGAATTACTTCCTTTTTAAAAAATATTTCTATTGACAAATCTTCACACATATACAGTCCGTACATGGTGTACAATTAATGGCTCACAATAGCATCACATAGTTGTGTATTCATCACCATGATCATTTTTAGAACATTTGCATCACTCCATAAAAATAAATAAAAAGTAAAAAGAACAAATGCATACATCCCATACACTTTACCCCTCCCTCTCATTGACCACTAGTATTTCAATCTAAATTTATTTTACTCCTTATTCCCCCATCATTTATTTATTATCCATATTTTTTTTACTCATCTGTCCATACACTGATTAAAAGGGCATCAGACACAAGGTTTTCACAATCATACAGTCACATTGTAAAAGCCATATTGTTATACAATTGTCTTCAAGAATCAAGGCTATTGGAACATAGCTCAACAGTTTCAGGCACTTCACTCCAGCCACTCCAATACGCCATAAACTAAAAAGGGCTATCTATAGAATGCATATGAATAACCCTCAGGTACCCTCTCAACTCTGAAATCTCTTAGCCAATGAAACTTTATTTTGTCTCATTTCTCTCATCCCCCTTTTTGGTCAAGAAGGCTTTCTCAGGCCCTTGATGCCAGGTCCCAGCTCATCTAGGGTTCTGTCCCACGTTGCCAGGGAGATTTATATCCCTGGGAGTCATGTCCCATGTAGGAGGGAGGGCTGTGAGTTCACCTGCAAGTTGGCTTAGAGAGCGCGGTCACATCTGAGCAACAAAAGAGGTTCTCTGGGGATGATTCTTAAGCTTAACTGTAAGTAGACTTAGCCTATCCTTTGCAGGAATAAGTTTCATAGGGGCAAACCCCAAGATTGAGGGCTCAGCCTATTGATTTGTTGTCCTCACTGCTTGCGAGGATATCAGGAATTCTCCAAATGAAGAAGTTTAATATTTCTTCTTTTTTCCCCAGTCCCCCAAGGGAACTTTGTAAACACTTCTTTATTCACTGTCAAAATTGCTCTGGGATATATCAGGCATCACACTAACCTAGACAAACCAACAAGATCTCATGCCCTATTCAAGATTTCATGTATTATGGTGTTCACCTAAACAGACCATACAAGTTAAATTGGATAATGCACTACCCAAAATATAAATTTTGCACCAACTAAACATCTCTCCCTTTGGTCTTACATAGAAGTTGAAGTTTTAAAATATGGATGATATCATCCTTTACCCTGTATTCTGATCTACTTTAGTCCCATCCAGGTCAGTTTCATTCTTATCTCTTGTCAAAGTCTGATCCATTTTTTAACTAATTAACTCCCTTTTAATGGAAACCTCACATTTCTGAAAGTAGCAGTTTTAAAAAATGGGTAAATAAAAAAATTTTAATGAGAATTATAATACTTTGTTTCATTTCCTTTGGATTCTAGCATCCAGATCTGAGAGGGTTGGGAAGGAAAGTAAAACACATTCATTGACTGGAGCTACAGAAGCTTCTTCCTACTTTTTTTTTTGCAGTGGGCAGGCACTGGGAATTGAACACAGGTCTCCAGCATGGCAGGAAAGAACTCTGCCTGCTGAGCCACTGTGGCCTACCCTCTGCCTACTTCTTTTTATTTTTTTATTTTTTGTAAACATAACAACATACAAACACAAACATTCTTACCATATGATCATTCCATTCTTGATATATAATCAATAATGCACAATATCACCATGTAGTTATAGATTCATCACCATGATCATTTCTTAGAACATTTCTCTGCCTGCTTCTTAAAATAAATTTTTATTAGAACACAGTGACAGATATTGAAAGGCCTGCAGAACCAAAAATATTTACTATCTGGCCCTTTTCAGAAAAAGCATGCTGACTCCTGATATAGGAGATAAAGGCAAAATTGCAGGAAGAAAGGACTTGAAGAGATGACAAGAGATGGGACCCAGAGCACAAGTGGAGGTGAGGGACTTAAATAGGAGCAAGGCGTTGATCTTTATTCCTTACATGAAGTTAGAGTATACAAACAAGTACGTTAGTAAATCTGGTGGTGAGATATCAGATTGTTCACTACTGATGATTTCTATTTTCTTGGTGAAATAAGTCATTTCTTGAGCATGTGGAGGGTAGAATGTTGGATCTGAAGATGTAAGGAATGCATTCAATAGGAACAAAGGGAAGGGGGATGAGAAAGGACATATTCAGTCATTTGAGAAAGAATATATCTGGATCAATCTTTCTTCATTTAAGAATTTGCAAATTGAAAATAAATTAATGGGTGGTGCAATGGTGGCTCAGTGGCAAGAATTCTTGCCTGCTGAACTGGAGACCCAGGTTCAATTCCGAGAGCTTGCCCATGCCAAAATAAATAAACGAATAAATAAATTAGCATGGAACCTTCAAACAATCACTGAAGATCAAGAAAAAGAGAATATCCTCACCCAAGAATTCAAGAATAGAATAACTAAAAACAATTTACTGTAATAAATATTAATGTCTAGCAAGATTTAAAATGTGCATTCCCAATGACACAGCAATTGCATTTTCAGGCAATACTCTAGTGAAACGTGCAAATTTAGATAAATAAAACCCATACGAGGAGGATTTCACCACAGTCTTCCTAGTAATAACAAATAATTGAAAACATCAATATGTTCATGGCTGTGGCATAGTCAAATTCAATCTTGTATAGTCATATGATAGAATTCATCAATATAAAAATAGATCTTTAAAAAGGTAGCCCTTGAAAACATAATGCTGAGAAAACATTCAAGTTGCAGAATATTATGTACGGCAAATAATGTCCATAAAATTTACGTAGACAGCTGGTGGGCAGCAGTGGCTCAGTGACAGAGTTCTCATCTGCTATGCCGGAGACCCGAGTTCGATTCCCAACGCCTGCCCATACAAAAAAAAAAAAAATTTACGTACACAAAACTAATCTATGTTGTTTAGGAAGATGTCTTCACTAAACATGCAAAAACAAGAACTAGGATCACAAAAATTCATGAGAGCAGTTAACTCTGGAGAGAGAAGAATGAAGAAAAATGTGACCAGAGAAAGGATAATAGGGACCTTCAAGTTTATTCGTAATATTTTATTTCTTAAAAGATTAAATAAAATGTGACACAATAGTAATATTTGCTAGTTCTGGACAGTAGCTACATGGGTATTTGTCATATTATACTGTTATTAAAACATTTTAATGTTTATTTTTTCAAAATCAATATAGCAGTTTATAAATACTTCACAGAAACTAAGACTGGATTTCCTCTCCTCCCCCACCTGGCTGGCCCCACCTCACCCCTCAGGTCTCTGTTTACACATCATTTTCTCTGGGAAGTCTTCCCTATCTTGGAAGGCTGAGTTCCACTTCCCTTTCTTTATGCTTGAAGAGCTCTCTCTGGGTAGCTCAACTTCACAGCAGTTCACACTAGTATAATTTCTAGTTGACAAGTTTGTCTCCCCTGTGAGATTGCTAGCTCCTTAGGGAGGGGCTGTGAGGAAGCCAAGCTTAGAGCTCCCACCTGGCACAGGGCCCAACCCTCAGCACATGCTTCCTGCATTTTTGCTGAATTTTGTAGATTCTTGCCCCAGGCAGGGTACTGCAGGGGGGATCTGCGGGCAGAGAGCAGAATGACGGGACCAGACACCTGAAGATGCAGGTGGGAAATGCTCAGGGCAGACCATGTGAAAACCTTTTGCCTGAAGCTGGCCTTGCACGTCAGTCATTAATGTCTGATGCTGAGTTTCATGAGAAAAAAAAAAATAGACTCAATCTCAATTTTAAAAAAGTAATTGATCTTCAGGTTTGCCTTTCCCCCTTGTTTATCCAAACACCCAATCAGGGAGAGTTGGCTCAGAAATTGTCCAAAACTGGATTGTTCTTTTATGCCTCTACTCAAAAATCCCTCATTTGACAGTTTTTTCCACATATAGAAAGCCAAGTGTCAGCTCTGCAGAAAACATCCTAAAGTCATTTCCCTGTTTTTTGCTATCCTGTCCAATTTTGAAAAATGTAGCACTTACATTTAGTACCTATTGTAAGTAATGAAGAACAGATAGGCAGGGGATGATGTCTGTTGCAAAGAATGAAAACCATACCCTAACTAAGCTTGACCCTGGCCCAGCCCTATGTTTTAAAATCATAATTAAATATCAGTGCACATTGGCTTGAAAGCTACTGGTCAGAATGTGTCAAAAGGCACGAATACTTCTGTGTGGGGTGACAAAAAGTTTTGGTAATTGAAGGTGCTGATGGTAGCATAACATTTTGGATATAAGTAATACCACACTTTAAAAATGGTTAAAGGGTGCACGGATGGTTCAGTGGTGGAATTCTCGCCTTTCATGCAGGAGACCAGGGTTTGATTCCGGGTCCGTGCATTCCCATAAAGAAAAAAAAAATCAACAAATGGTGCTACAATAATGGGATACTCACATGGGAAAAGAATGAAATGTGACCCCTACCATACAGCATACCATACCAAAAAAAAAAATTGGTTAAAATAGGTAGTTTTGTGTTATATATATATGTTGCCACAAAAATTTTGTTTAAAGGGCATGGTCCTTTAAATTCTGATCTTGGAAAAGTACAACGTTTCTGGGACTTAGACCTACAGCTGAGTATAGGACCCTGTGGTAGATTGTATTACTGTACCCTTGCCAATTAGAGACTTACTTGTACTCTCCACTCCCATCATGTGCCATGAAGAACCTCACTGTTGGAGGCATAACCTTTCCTGCCATATTGACAGCAGCTGGGCCACCCACTCAGCCTTAGCCAAAGAAATGTGAGACGATAGAGTGTGCCAGTTCCTAGCAGAAAACTTTAAGGGACATGGAGGCTTTCCTGTAGCTCTCTTGCACTCTTTTCTCTCTACCTAAACGATGGCATAATCCAAAGAGAGGCTCCTTTTAGCCTGGATTCCAGAATGAAAAAGACCATGGAGCTGACCTGCAGCTCACAAACAGTGTAAGCAAAGAAAAAGAAAACCTTTGTCTTTGTAGCCATTAAGATTATAGGGTTATGGGTTACTATGGTATAACCTAGTAAAAGATCCCAGATAGTGAGTTAAAAAATAATAATAAATTTTAAATATGCCCCCCACAGTAGGCCCTGGGCTGCTGCTTAGCCGCTTGTCTGCCACCAGCAGCAGATGCTCCGTAGAAGGTGAGAGGGAACTTTGGCCTACATTGTCCTCTTTCTCCTGCCAGGCTAGTTGTACCAGAAATTCTCTACAATTACTGACAAGAAGCCTTTTTGTAATTTTTAAAAATTCATCTCAATGATCCCAAAATTTCTGAGTCCAAGACAAGCTCCAGTGTTTCACTGAGCTTTTGAGGGAAAACAAATTCCTCTCCTGGTTGCAAGTGATCTTTATTTTTTAAGCAGAGCAGATCATTTCCTATCTTTTCTATATTACATTTGAAGTACTAGAGTTTCCCAAATTACAGTTTTTTTGTTCTATTGATTTTGACATTAGTGGCTGTCAGCGGCTTCCTAGGAAGATAGAAGTCCTTTCACCAAATATTTCTTGAAGGTGGGTGTCACCCAGCAGCTGCCCATGGGCATTCTGTAGCCCAGAAGCAAGACAAGAGTTTTGTCATTTCAGAGAAAAGAAGAAAGCAAAGTTTCATGGAAACACAGTGCTTGGTAGAGGTGATGCTCTTAGAGGAAACAGGAACTGAGCAGGGAAGGTGATAAGCATTTTCAATAAACACTGGAAATTTAGAACGAGCTGGGTCTTGTGTCAATTTAATTTTAGTGCAGTCAATACATTGTTTCATTCAGCACACTTTAGAACAATGCTGTATATCAAAATAATTATTTTTTTATTAATTAAATTTTTTTAAAAATAACAACAAACACAAACATTCTTACCATATGATCATTCCATTCTACATATATAATCGGTAATTCACAATATCATCACATAGTTGTATATTCATCATCATGATCATTTCTTAGAACATTTGTATCCATTCAGAAAAAGAAATAAAAAACAAACAGAAAAAAATTCATACATACCATATCCCTTACCCCTCCCTTTCATTGATCACTAGCATTTCAATCTACTGAATTTATTTTAACATTTATTCCACCTATTATTTATTTTTAATCCGTATGTTTTACTCATCTATCAAAAAGGTAGATAAAAGGATCATCAGACACAAGGTTTTCACAATCACACAGTCACATTGCAAAAGCTATATCATTATACAATCATCTCCAAGAAACGTGGCTACTGGAACACAACTCTACATCTGCAGGCCATTCCCTCCAGTCTCTCCATTGCATCTTAACTAAAAAGGTGATATCTATTTAATGTGTAAGAATAATCTCCAGGATAACCTCTCGACTCTGTTTGGAATCTCTCAGCCATTGACATTTTATTTTGTCTCATTTCACTCTCCCCTCTTTTGGTCAAGAAGGTTTTCTCAATTCCTTGATGCTGAGTCCCAGCTCATTCTAGGATTTCTGTCCCATGTTGCCAGGAAGGTTCACACCCCTGGGAGTCATGTCCCACGTAGAGAGGGGGAGGGCAGTGAGTTTGCTTATCGTATTGGCTGAGAGAGAGAGTCTACATCTGAGCAACAAAAAGGTTCTCTTGGGGGTGACTCTTAGGCCCAATTTTAAATAGGCTTAGGCTATCCATTGTGGGGTTAAGTTTCATATGAACAACCCCCAAGATTGGGGGCTCAGCCTATTGCTTTGGTTGTCCCCACTACTTGTGAAAATATCAAGAATTCTCCACTTGGGGGAGTTGAATTTTCCCCCTTTCTCATCATTCTCCCATGGGGACTTTGTAAATGCTTTTTTATTCAGTGTTCAAATCATTCTGGGATTTATTGGGGCATCACTCTGGACAAACCTACAAAATCTTATGTCCTACCCAAGGTTCCATGTACTTATGGTGTTCCATTAAGCTGTCCACATAAGTTATATTAGGAACTGCACTAGTCAAAATATAAATTTTGTACCAAATAAACATTTTTTGCTTTAGTCTCACACATAAATTAAAAATTTAAAATATTAATTACCACCTGTTTTCAACACCCTGCAGTATTGACATTCCTTTGTTCTTCCTCCTGCAAAAACGTTTTTTAATTTGTGCATTTAGTTGCTATCATTATACACTCTAGGCATTCCTAGACTATACCATCTCAGTCTTTATCGTATATCTTTCCTTCTGAATTCCTTTGTGCCCCCAGGCCTCCTCCCTCTATCCTTCTCACATTCAGCTTCATTCAGTGTTCTAAAATTATTGAATTAGAGTTAGGTAGTATTTAGCTATCCATATCTGAATTTTTACAATCAGTCCCATTGCACAATCTGTATCCCTTCAGTTCTAATTACTCAATATCTACCCTATTTCTCTCTCCTGTTTGTCTCTGTTCTTAAATGAAATTCTCATTAATGTTAGTTCATATTAGTGAGACCATACAGTATTTGTCCTTTTGTTTCTGGCTAATCTCACTCAGCATAATGTCCTTCAGGTCCATCCATGTTGTTATATACCTCATAACTTATTAGAGAGATTGGTCTGTAATTTTCTTTTTTTGTAATATCTTTGTCTGGCTTTGGTATGAAGGTGATGTTGGCTTCGTAGAATGAGTTAGGTAGCTTTCCCTCCTCTTCAATTTTTTCAAAGAGTTTGAGCAGGATTGGTACTAATTGTTTCTTGAATGTTTGGTAGAATTCACATGTGAAGCCACCTGGTCCTGGGTTTTTCTTTTTGGGGAGCTTCTTAATGACTAATTTAATTACTTTACTTGTGATTGGTTTGTTGAGGTCATCTATTTCTTCTCGAGTCAATATTGGTTGTCATGTCTTTCTAGGAAGTTGTCCATTTCATCTACATTGTCGAGTTTATTAGCATAAAGTTGTTCATAGTATCCTCTCAGTATTTCATTTATTTCTGTGGGGTCAGTGGTTATGTCTCCTCTTCCATTTCTAATATTATTTATTTGCATCCTCTCCCTTCTTCTTTTTGTCAACCTCACTAAGTGTCCATCATTCTCATTGATTTTCTCAAAGAACCAACTTCTGGTTTTGTTGATTTTCTCAATTGTTTTCATGTTCTCAATTTCATTTGTTTCTGCTCTAATCTTCATTATTTCTTTGCTTTTTCTTGCTTTGAGGTTAGTTTGCTGTTCTTTATCTAGTTCTTCCAAGTGGACAGTTAATTCCTTGATTTTTGCTCTTTGTTCTTTTTTGGTATAGGATTTAGGGTAATAAATTTCCCTCCTAGCACTGCCTTTGCTGCATCCCATAAATTTTGATATGTTGTGTTTTCATTTTCATTTGCCTCGAGATATTTACTGATTTCCCTTGTCATTTCTTCCTTGACCTACTGGCTGTTTAAGAGTGTGTTGTGGAGCCTCCATATATTTGTGAATTTTCTGGCACTCTGGTATTATTGATTTTCAACTTCATTCCTTTATGATCTGAGAAAGTGTTTTGTATGATTTCAATCTTTTTAAATTTATTGAGACTTCCTTTATAACAAAGCATATGGTCTATCCTTGAGAATAATCCATGAGCACTTGAGAAAAAGGTGTATCCTGCTGTTGTGGGGTGTAATGTTCTATAAATGTCCGTTAAGTCTAGCTCATTTACTGTATTATTCAATTCTCTGTTTCTTTATTGATCCTCTGTCTAGATGTTCTGTACATTGATGAAAGTGGGGAATCGAAGTCTCCAACTGTTATGGTAGATGTGTCTACTTCTCTTTTCAGTGTTTGCCTCATGTATTTTGGAGCACTCTGGCTCGGTGCAAATATTTATGATTGTTATGTCTTCTTGTTGAATTGTTCCTTTTATTACTACATAGTATCCATCTTTGTCTCTTTTAATTGTTTTACATTTGAAGTCTAATTTGTTGGATATTAGTATAGCTACTCCTGCTCTTTTCTGATTGTCGTTTGCGTGAAATATCTCTTCCCAACCTTTCAATTTCAACCTATGTTTTATCCTTGGGTCTAAGATGCAGCTCCTGTAGACAGCATGTAAATGGGTCCTGTTTTTTAATCCATTCTGCCAGTCTATGTCTTTTGATTGGGGTTTTTAATCCATTAACATTTAGTGTTTTTACTGTAAGGGCAGTACTTTCTTCTATCATTTTGCCTTTTGGATTATATATGTTGCATCTAATTTTTCTTCTTTTTACCTTTACTGGTAGTCTTCATTTCTGCACTCTTCTCCACACCTCTCTCTCCTGTCTCTTCCTATCTGTCTCTAGTGCTCCCTTTAGTATTTCCTGCAGAGCTGGTTTCTTGGTCACAAATTCTCTCAGTGATTTTTTGTCTGAAAATATTTTAATTTCTCCCTCATTTTTGAAGGACAATTTTGCTGGATACAGAGGTTTTGGTTGGCAGTTTTTCTTCTTTTAGTAATTTAAATATATCATCCCACTGTTTTCTCTCCTTCATGGTTTCTGCTGAGAAATCTATGCATAGTCTTATGGGCTTCCCTTGTATGTGATGTGTTGCTTTTCTCTTGCTGCTTTAAAGAGTCTCTCTTTGTTTGATATCTGACATTCTGATTAGTAAGTGTCTTGGAGTATGTCTATTTGTATCTATTCTGTTTGGGGTATGCTGCACTGCTTGGATCTGTAATTTTTAAGTCTTTCACAAGAGTTGGGAAATTTTCAGTGATAAATGTCTCCATTAGTTTTTCTCCTCCTTTTCCCTCCTCTTCTCCTTCTGGGACACACACAACATGTATATTTGCACACTTCATGTTGTCATTTAATTCCCTGAGTCCCTGCTCATATTTTTCCATTCTTTTCCCTATATTTTCTTTTGCTTGTCAGATTTCAGATGTTCTGCCCTCCAGTTCACTAATCCTATCTTCTGCCTCTTGAAATCTGACATTGTAGGTTTCCATTGTTTTTTCATCTCTTCTACTATGACTTTCCTTCCCATAAGTTCTATGATTTGTTTTTTCAGACTTTTGATTTCTTCTTTTTATTCATTCCTTGCCTTTTTTATATCCTCTCTCAATTCTTGATTTGATTTTTGATGAGGTTTTCCATGTCTGTTCAAACATTCTGAATTAATTGTTTCAACTCCTGTATCTCATTTGAATTGTTGGTGTGCTCCGTTGGGCCATATTTTCAATTTTCCTAGTATAATTTATATATCTTCAACTAGTATAATTTGTCATTTTTTGCTGGCATCTAGGCATTTAAGTATCTTAATTTGTTTATTCTGGAGATTGTCTTCATTTTTTTACCTAGGGTTTTCTTGCTGGATGAATTTGTGGTCTGTCTGGTCTTTGACATTCAGTTCAGCTTTTTCTGGACCTCTAGCTTAGGTTTTGTTTAACAGAGGAGAATTTTTCAGTTCTTCTTTTCTTATTTCTTGCCCTGCCTGTATGGTGCCTCTCCCCCCTCCCCCCAGGAGGGTCTACTTAGGTATTATAGACCCCAGTCAGATTTTCCCAGACCAAACTGGCCTCCTCTGTGTCAGTTTTCCCTGAGGGTGAGACCCAACAGGTTGAAAGACTTTCCTATGAAGCCTCTGGACTCATTTTTTTCCATCCTGCCCAGTATGTGGCACTTGTGTTCCTGCAGGTCCCACCAGCATAAGGTGATGTGGTACCTTTAACTTCAGCAGACTCTCCCTGCTGGAGGTGTGGTTGAGACATAGGAGAGGTTGTAAGCTGGCTTTAATCACTTCGGTTTTCCAGACCCTGGGATCTGAATTCCTTGAGGGTGGGATTCCACCTGAGCTATGCCCCACCCCTCTCCTGGGGAAGGCACAGCCTCCAGAGAAACTCTCAAACAAGCTTAATTCTGCCTATGCATGGGGCAGTTGGAGCCTGAGAAGTCCTGAAGCTGTATCCAAAGAGCAGTCAAGCCATAGAAACACAGACACAAAAGAGAAAAGAAAAAAAATCCTTTTCAGAGCAGGACCCCCGTTCCTTGGGTTTGCCAATCAAGAGCTTAAGTTGGTACATTGCTCTGTGTATCTCCAGGTCCTATGTGCCTCCTCCTTTCCTTCAGGACCCAGGCCCTTTCAAGTATTTTGTGCTGTCTGATCCAGAAATCTCTGTTTTCTTTTTTTCTTTTTTTCTTTTTCCATCAGCCCTGCCCCCTCTGCATGGGGGTGGGGTGTGTGTGACCAACCCCCTGAGCTGGGGGCCTATTATTAGGAGTTAGAATTTGTTAATTAATTCCACAATTGGAGCTTGGTTGTGCTCAGCCCCTACTGCCAGTAAAGTCTCTTTCCTATCCCCTCTGGGAAGCAACCTGTGCAGGAGAGGTGCCAGCCCAGGCGGCTTGGGGAACTCACCGTTCTGGGTGGGCTCACAGCCAGTCCAACTTGTCCAGACTGGGGTATGCTGTGTGTCTGGTCACTGATGTGGGCCCAGCAGTTGCTCTGTACTGTTCCTTGCTATTTACTAGCTGCTCTGGAGGACGAACTAAATCCTACACCTTGCTAAGCCACCATCTTGGCCCCACAACTCATAATTCTCTCTTAATACCTAACATGTAAAGCTGTTTAGAATTCAGCCTGTCATTCCTTTCTGCTATTATCATAAGTACATATTTTAAAAAAAAAAACAAAAAAACAGAGACACATGACTACAATGATTACTTTTGACTTTTGGAATATTTGTTATCTACAACATGTTAATAGCATTTTGGCTTCTTTAGAAATTAAGGTTGAGTTCGTTCCATCACAGTAAATCATCTGCCTTTGGTACCAACTCTTGCTTTTTGGCTACCCCCCACCCCAATCCTTTACTTTCTTTTTTTCCCTTTCTTCTTTCCTCTTTTTCCCTCCTGTCCTTCACTCTTTCCTTTGGACATCTGGGATCTTCTTTGCCTGGTTTCCAGTTCCACCTCCACCGCCCACTGGTGCTTCTCTCTTTTCATTCTTTATTTACACAATCTTCTCAATCTCATGAGGGGTGGTGGTGAGAGTCAGGTTTGGGTCCTGCTGCTGCCCCCAGCTTACATAGAAAAAGTCACATACCCTCTCAGATATCAGCATCCTCACCCATGAAATGAACTTAGTATGTTTGGTTTAATTATTTCTAAGCCATTGCAACTTTTTAACATGGATTAAAAGTTTTTTTTCTTCTATAGGTATCAATTGGTCATTTGATCTCACTCTAATTTTCTTGAGCCATTTTCATAATTTCCTTTTTTTTTTCTTTTTGTTGACCTTTAGGCTTTGGGAAATAGATATTTACTTCTTATTCAACCATTATTCTGTTACATTTAAACATATTATCAGTTTTTCCTAAGATGATATTCCTACTTTTGTGATTTAAAAAATTTCCAAAATATAGGGTAGATTTGTGGGGGGGCAGGGCCAGGTTGGGGAGGGGAGTTTTCTCCTGCCTGAAGATTATAAGTAAGTTAATCCACTTTGCCCAAGAGGACCATCCCAAAGCTATTCTTAACAGAATTTCAGCATCTATTCTGCAAAAGTTAGGAGGATTGATTTCTATTTGTGCTTGTAGATTTTTGTTCTTCATAAACCAAGTCCTAGGCAACAAACGGTAGTGGTGTTATATTTACTTCAGAGGAATGAAGGAGAGGAAGTAAAACTGATAATGTCAGAGTCAATATAACTCCTGTTTGACAGAGCTGAGAAATGCTATTCAAGCCTATTGTGTTCCATTTAATTCACCTCCTAACACATGGTGGGTGCCTCAAGCTTTCATAAGGAAGTACGTCCTTCCGGTAGCTAACAGCCTATGTTGAATCTCTCTTCTAGGCTCTCTCTTTTCTCCAGAGGCTTTTCTCTGGATTTCATGTCTTAGCTTCTCTGAGTTCTTTGAGTTTCATTTGTCTTTATCCTCTTATAAAGGACTCCATCAAGGTAGGATTAAAACCTACCTTGAATGGGCTGGGTCAACATCTCCATGGGAACAACCTAATCAAAAGGTCCTACCCCACAACAGGTCTGCTCCCAGAGGGATGGATTAAGAGAACATGGCCTTTCTGGAATACATAACAGCTTCAAACCAACACGGAGGCGTTAATTACCTTGTCCATCCTAGAATCATTTGGGGAAGAAAACTGCTCATAGAACACATCACTTCATGCAATAGAGTGCATTCATGCAATAGAGTGCATACAGCCATATAAAGACGTAATAGATCTATATGTACTGACAACAAAATGTCCGAAATGTACTAATTTTAAAAGGTATATTGCAGAACTTTTTCTGCTCGTGTATATGATCCTATTTTGCATAATTATACAAATTTATTCAAAATTGCTTATGTATGCATTAGAAAATACATAAAGGCACCCTCAAGAAGTTATTAATAGAAGTTATCTCTGAAGAACGGGAAGAGGTGGGAGTAGAAAGGGAGGAAGATTTTTACTTTTCTAATTAAAAACTCCTCTACTTAAATTCTTCATATTTCAATGCTCATGCATTAAATTGATATTAAAATTTTTCAAAGTAAAAAACGAGACACATAAAAACAAGGAGTAAATGGTGAAGTAAATTATTGTATGACCATAAAATATAATACTAACCAACCATTAAAAATTATCTCCTACAACTCTATTTGCTGACAGAAATATATTTGTGATGTATCACCAAGCTTAAAAAGCAGTTCACAAAATGAAAAGAATAAGCAAGTGAGCAAGAGAGCCCTTGGGGACATTCCTTGTACCCCAAGTGGCAGCACAATGTCTAGCATGCCTGTCACAAAAATACCTTTTATTTGGTGCTCACTATGTGCCTGCACTGTGCTAATAGCTTACAGAATTTAAGGGTGAGCCAAATAAAAACCTTATGGAATTGTGGATAACTAGTGGAGGTTGGGTTCAAGCCCAGATTGTGTGGACAAATGAAAAAAAATGACCAAATGAACGAATCACATAAGGATTACAGGTCCCCACCAGATTGAAACAGTACAACAGTGAATATAGGACTCAAAATTCAGGAAGAAATCCTTAGCCTAACACTCCACCTGGGCAGGGAAACGTGGACTCTAGACCAGGCAGAGAGTCCTGATTTCTTGATCTCAAGCACGAACTAGGACATAAACACTAGAAGGGTCATTAGTGACCATACAGTTCACTATTTTTAAAATTTATAGATCATAATCCATTAGTGAGTCATGAAATCAATGTAGTGGATCACAGCCAAGATTTAAAAAAAATAGTGCACTGGAATGGAATTGAATACATAAAGCACTAAAGCATAATGCATGTTGTGGAGGTCCATATATTTTTGTGAAAAGGTGCCTGCTGAGTTGTACCGCAAAGTATTTCTTAGTGTAGATGCCAATTATAAAAAATTTTAAACCACCAATTCCATTTCAACTCCTTCATCAGATGAGGGCTTTGCGGTCTAGAGAGATTAGGTGGTTCCTTTAAGATCATTCTATTTCTGGTTGCAGAGCTTGACTCTTGCCTTGTATCTCCCCACTTACATTCTTCGTGTTTCAATTTTCCCACGTTTTAATGTTCCCATCTTTCAAATGGGATTAATGTAATTGAGCACACCGTTCTGACAGGGGCAGTAAGTGAATGACATAATCTTAAAGCCTTTTGAAAGAATAAGGAGGTATAAATATGGAAGCTTTACTTCTTAAGACTTAACGTGTCATTAATACAGGATGAGCTGTGGGCTCTGACAGGATCCCCTGCCTTGGTGTCAGGTGAGCAAAACAGATTTTGTGACATTCAAAGCAAGAATTTCATGTTCCTGTATCCTGATGGTGTAAAGAGGATGTTTCCAAATCATAAATCACCCACATGTAAGTAGAGAAGCATTTGGCATAGCACAGCCATGCAACATGATAATGAGTACTTGGGGAGAATACAGTAACCTTGTCCTCAAACACCTGAAAACAATTTGCTTTTAAAACTCCAATTCTTGTTCAAATGATAAACCATCACTCCCAACAGGTGTATTTAATTCATAAGAAAGTGATAACTGTGATCCAATTTCATGCTTTTTCCAGTGCATTCCTCAGTTTTCAGTGAAAAGTAAAAAGCGCTGCTTTTCCCTTGGTCTACTAATTGCACTATTTCATTACACTATTGCAAATATTTTTCTGTCCTCAGGTGCATAAAGAATGTTCGTATCATCTGCTTAAGATGCCCACATTTCAACTGCCCTGGCTCTCAGCTGTGATCGCTTGTGCTGATTTTTGCTGAGGGGCCTGGAGAGGGCCCGGATATTAGGACGCCTTTCTAGAAATTGGAACGTGGCCCTCACGTGCACAGTCAAGCATGGTGGCTTTGCAGGATCTCTACCTGCCCCTGAGATACCTTCACCTAAAACCAGGACAAGCCTGAGAAGCTAACCAGGTAATTTCTAGATTGCTGGCTTTCCAACTTTTGTTTGTTACTTTAACCATTGTGAAGTCTGGGCACCGGCAATGCGAAAGAAATATTCAGAGGGACATCAAGAAATAATGATGCTAAAATGTAATATTCTTTTGCTGTTTCCAACCTGTTTCGTATAAATTACTCATTTTTCTCATTGTTCCTGGTTTGATTTAGATGAGCTTCTCTTTATTCTACCTTGTTCTCGTCCCACCAGTTATGGCCTAAACTATAAAGTCCATTTCTTAATTCCAGCTCCAATTTTTAATCTTTGCTTATGCACTTGTTCAAAATCTAAAAGCCTCAAATCACCTGGTTTTTTTTTTTCTCTCTCTCTTTTCTTTACAAAGACTACAAGTCTGGAGTACATGGATTATGCTGTAGCTCTGGATATTATCAGGGATCTGCTGTTGTATCTGATTCTTCTCTGGCAGTTGGGATCTTCCCATGGGATCCAAGCTTTCTGCCTTCTGTTGCCATGAAAAGCATGGTGTATATATATTTAATTGGAAATAGCTTGAATGTCCATCAATAGAGGAAGGGGTGAAGAAATGATATCTCCATAACCTGGGATAGCTATTAATATATTAAAATATGTTAGTAAATGAAAAGGGACATCGGAGTGTGTTATATTACCTCATTTTTGCAAAAAAAAAAAAAAAGATCCTTTTATGCCTGTATAAATTATAAAAAGGTACATCAAATTGTTAACATTAGTTCTTTAGTAGGTGGTGCATGGTATATTTTAAACCTCTGCTTGATGTCTCGTCTGAAATAGATTTCCCATTGCACAGAAACCCTGGCGTCAAGAAATTGATGAGTAAAGCAAACATCCGCAGCCCTATCCCCAAACGGTAGAAGACCTGCATTGACCACTAGTTCACTTCTTTTGCAGTAGTCAGTCAACACTAGAAGAGCCGGGTCAAGTTCCCTTATATTCTTTTAATTCATTTCTTGACTATTTCAAATAAGTCAAGCAGTCTTATGAATTTCAAGCCTAAATCAGACTGCACTAATACAGGTTTATACAACTGAAGTGTAAAAAAAAAAAAAAGTGAATAAAACAGTTACTATGTACCAAATACTGTGCTAGATGCAGAAGGTTCCAGGTGATGTTCCCTCATCTCAAGAAGTTCAGTGGCTGGGAGAGAGTGATACATATGCAAATATAACAACACAACTGTGAGCTCACCATGTGCTAGGTCCAAGGCTAAGAGCTTTCAGTTTTCTAATTTTAGTCTCAAATGGCTGTGAAGAGACTTGTCCCAGTTCTCTTCACTTTTCAGTGCCTGAGCTGTGATGGGCGCCTAAGCCTGTTGATCCCAAGCTGATGCTCATTCCATTTCACTATTCTTGTTCTTTTCTGTAACATATACTGCATTTTGTGAATTTATAACACTGATTGTATGGGGCAATACTGTTTTCATAACATTTCAGAAAATATGTGCACTTTTTTTTTTAACCAACTGTAAATAGCATGTATTTACCCATTCACTCGCATTCCGTTTTCCTTTTAGAATTTGAATCCACGCCTTCTTCCTTCTTATGAGTCTTCTCAATCATTAACCTGCAATTCTCAGGTCAACTACATTAGAGTACATTAGAATCATCTGGGGGATTTGATAAAACACAGATTCCTCGGCCTGGCCTCTCAAGTTTCTGATTCAGTAGGTCTTGGATGAGATCCTAGGATTTATACTTCAAACAAGTTCCCATGGGATACAGATGCTACTGCTATAGACACAGTACTCTTTAAAACTTTTAAAACCACTTTCCTCTACTATTCTACATGTGCATTATCCCCAGTTGTATTAGGACAATGGAACAGGCTACCAACTGCCCTTCCAGCCCAATGCTTTCAATATTGGCTTCATGTTAGCATCTTTTGGGAAGCTATAGAAACTACTGATGCCTGGGGCCCCACTCCCAAACAAATGAATCAGAAAAGCTGGGAATGGGAGTCCAGCAGGAATTTTATTTTCAAAATCTCCCCAAATGATTCTACTATCCAGCCAGAATGGAGACTCATTGCTTCAGCCCAGCATTCACTGAACTTTGGGGCCTCATAGAAGACTCTCCCTGCTGCCCACTGCCCTGCTCTCCTGGATTATCCCAGGCATTTGCACCTGCTCCCAGCACATGCGTCTTACCGTCCCAGCTGCGGGGTAGAAACTGACAAATGGCAAACAAGCTTTCCCAGACCCCATGAAATAAATTGTTTGCTGAGGCTTGTCCCTTCAAGACAGTGTGGCAGCAGCAGAATTGCTGAGGTTGAAACCAGGTGTTATAGCGTCAGACATGTTGCCCCTTATGGTTGTGAGTTTGAGTGAGTCACCTTGCTTCCTGGGACTTTGTTTACTTATTGGGAAAAATAAGGGATTGACTCAGAGCTGAGATTCCGGTGGGAGGCAGTGGTGGTGACATGTTGGGCCACCTGGTGGTTCTGGAGTGACTTCCTCCTGGCATCTGTCCACACTGGGCTTGATGGCCCGTGTACAGGCTCTTAAGAATCTGTGTTTTGAGCATGAGTTCTGAGTCTAACACTGTAAAACCAATCAGACTTCTCATCCTGGCGTTCTGGACACCAACCCCTCAGTCTCCTCCTCGCTCTGTATCAGTCTCATGGGAGACGTAGTATAAGTCTATAATAAGTGTGTTAATGTTTGTTGTATGTGGCTGTCTCTGAAGCAGGGACCCTGTCCCATACCCCTGTGCCTTCCATAGGGCTTGGCCCATGAGGCAAGAGAGACACATACACAGAGACATAGACAGAAATGAGGCAGAGAGAAGCATGGGTGAGGAGAGAGAAAAACACTATGAAAGAAGAAGAGTGAGAAACTTCCTAATGTTTTAGTATTCAAAGGGGGCATTAAAACTTCCCTTTGCTCTTAGCACAATGTTCCCACCTGTTCAACCACCTTATTAGGTGAGAAGCAGTGGTCCCAGTCAGAGGATGTACATTTTGCAGCATGCATCTTCTTCCAGGGAAATAGGCAGCCCACACCTTTGGGATTTGAGCAGACATGCTGAGACAGCAGTCCCCTGTAGAAAGTTCCCTTATCCCAGGACAGGCATGAGACTTGCCCCTAAAAGCCTGAACAAAGGCAGGCTCTCGGCATCCCGCCCAGAGGCCAGGGTTGGTTCCCTGGGCTCACAGTCTCTGCGTTCCTGCAGCCTCACACCTGATAGGATGGTGGTGATTCGCCCAGACTTGACATACCTCAGTTGGGCTTCCATCTGGCGGCTATCCAGGCACAGGGAATCTCCTGCAGCAAACTTTAAAATTCCCATGTGTGGTGGCTTGGAGCTATGTACTCTAGAAAAACATGTTCTCAAAGTTAATCCATTCCTGTGGATGTGTATGCTTGTAAATAGAACTTTTTGATAAGGTTACTTCAGATAGGGTATGACCCAGGATGGGTCTAAATCCTATTACTAAAGGCCTTTTATGGAAGGCCACAAGGAGGAAAAAGTCAGAAGCTGAAAGTCGATGGAACCAAGAAGTCAGGAGAGGCCACCATGTGCATTGCTATGTGACAAAGGATCCAAGGACCATCAACAGCTAGTTCCAGAATACCAGTCTTCGGGAAGAACGGATTAATTTGATGCCATAATTTGGGCTTCTCCTAGCCTCAAAACTGTGAGCCAATAAATTACTACTGTTCAATTCAACCCATCGCATGGTATTTGCTTTGGCAACAAAGAAACAACAGCACTATGCCTGGAGAATTTCCCAGGCCCTGACTTCCTTCAATGTTGGGAGAAAAAACTGTCAGCTGTTTTCTACTTACTCAGAAACTGATCTTCTCAGGATTTTTTAAAGTTAGGATTTGATCTCTGGAGCCCTGGGCAGATCTCCTATGGACAGGTATCCTACTTGTCTTCCCCAATTTCTTTACATGGAACACTTTCGGTTCTGAAAAGGAGTGGGGAGGGAGGTGTCCTAGAAGAGCTCCTACAGACCTAAAGAAACTCATAACATACTCAAGTATTCTATGAACAGTCCCAGCACAACTGCCCTGAATCGGCAGGGTTCTTAGGTGGCAAGCAAAAGAAACTGGATCCAGTTAACTCATGGACATTACTGGAATAAAAAGGGATTGATTAGAAGGATATTAGAGAGCTCAAAGAATTGGAGACTGAAAAGCCTGAAAGGAAGGACATGAACTGACCATGTCCTAGGGCTCATTCTTGCTGCTTTTGGTGTGTTTAGCTTTTGTAGGCAGAGTAATAATTATAATGCAGCCAATTCCTCCATAATTACTTTCTTTGTCAAATGCTAATCTTGGAATTTGAACACAAATTGTAAATTAGATGACAATATTGTATCAATGTTCAACTGCTTGACTTTGATAGCTGCTCTGTGGTTAGGTTAGAGAACATCTTTATTCTTAAGAAATACATGCTAAACTATTAAGCAATAAAGAGGAATAATATGTGCCATCTTCTCTAAAATGACTCAGAAAATACATAATAGTTGTAGTTTATGAAGAAAGAACTGAGGTCAAATGTTGTAAAATCTGTAAATTAACAAATATTCTTAACTTTTATGTGTGTAGGATTATTTCAAAATAAACAGTCAAATGTTTGGAGACTGAAGTACTGATTGATGCTACAATGTAGATGAAACTTGAAAACATAACGTTAAGTGAAAGAAGCCAGACACAAAAGAACACTATTTTATGATTCTGTTTATAGACGAGATATTCAGAATAAGCAAGTCCATAGAGATGGAAAGCAGAACGGTGGTTGCCAGGCACTGGGGGAAGGGAACAATGGGGAATGACTGCTTAATGGGTGTAGGTTTCCTTTAGGACTAACGAAGATGTTTCAGACCTAGACAGAGCTGGTGGTGCACAATACTGAATGTACTAAATGCTACTGAATTGTACACTTTAAAATAGTTTTATGGTATGTGAATTTTACCTCCATTTTTCAAAACAGAATTTAACTTTTTTTTTTTTTTAAGCCTGCTTTCCAGATCTCATTCAATATCAGTACAAACCCCATCTCCGGGAGTGGGGCCCAGGTATGGGTAGTTTTGAAAGCTCCTCGGGGCTCTAGGACTCCCAGGCCTACCCTGGGTTAACAGTTGGATTGGATAAGAGCCTCCAAACTAATAATGAACATTACTTTAAGCATACACAGTATTAGCTGTTATTATATTTATGTTTTTCATTATAAAAGTAATATAACCACAGTACATAAAAATTGGAAAAGATTTTTTTTAAGCTACTACTATAACCTTTGCAATGTGAGCCTTTTGGTATATTTTCTCCAAGTATTTTTTTACTCTATAAATTTGTTTCTTAGATAGTGTGACATATTGAACATAAAGCTTTAGTGCTGCCATTTCATTTGACATTGAAAGCCTCTTTATAGCAATCTGTATCAAGTGGACACACCATTATTGACATAACCATCCCTCCCTACTTTTGCACATTGGGGTTGCCCTGCAATTTGTTTTTTGAATTGCAAATAATTCTGCAAAAATAAATTTTTTCAGAGCAGTGTTTATATATTTCAAGTCATTTCCAGCCGTAGGATTATTGGGTCATGATATGCCCACTCTCATGGCCCTTAACACATATTGTCAACTTGCTTTATAAAACACTTGAACAATTTATGTTTTGACCAGCAAGAGATACTAGTTTTGCAGCATTTGAAATTATAATTTTTTTATATTATGAACTATAATAGTCAGAGTTCTCTATAAATACAGAACCACAGGAGATATCTACAAATGGTATGAGATTTTATAAAAGTGTGTCACACAATTGCGGGAATGCACAAGGCCAAATTCCATTGGGCTGGCTGCAAACTGGGAACTCCGAAGAAGGTTTTTGATGAATTCTCCAGGAGAAGCTGGCTTCATGAGGTAGACATGAAGCCTTCAGCTGATTAGATTAAACATCTCTCATTGCATGAGGCGTAATTGGCCATAGAGACAATCAACATGCTGATGATTTAAGTCCATGGAACATCCTCACAGCAACAGATAGGCCATTGCTTGCCTGACTAGACAACTGAGCACGATCATCTGGCCAAGGTAACACATGAACCTAACCATCACACAAACTTAAAATGTAAAAAGTGTTAGAAGTAGGCCAAGACTAGTAGTAACAAAACCTTGATTTTAATTCTTATTCTGTTACCAACTAGCTAGGTTGTTTTGAAATTGTCCCTCAATCTTTCTTTATTGCATTTATTTAGTCAACAAATGCTTATGGAACATGCTTATGCTGTGTTCCAGCCCTGTGCTCAGTGATGGTAATGTAGTAGTGTTATAGGTCAGAGTCCTTGGGTAGCAGACTTTGAGGCATAGTTAGTGTTCAGGAGATTTATTAGGAAGTGCTACGGTGATCAATACCTGTGAAAGGGAGGAGATGAGTATAGAATTGGGCAGAGGGAGAAGTTGCTGTGAAGAAGCCTTGATGAAGGGCATAACCACCCACATGTGCAGCTCTGAGGATGGGCTATACCTTCAAAGGTACCCCAATGCAGGGTGAGGAGGCTGTGTTTCTATATTCCCACTTTGCCCAGTAACGGAGTGCAGGCTTCCCTGGGAAGGGGTCATGATCTTGTGTGAGGCAACTCTCCATTCCTGAGGATGACCCATATCTGAGAATGTAGGTGGCAGAACTCCTAGTGCTGGAGAATAAGTCCTTCATCTCTGAAAAGAGATCTAAGTGATGCATCAAAGTGATGAGCAGAGCAGACACTGTCCTCTGCCCCATGGGGCTTAGAGTTAAAAGGAGAGATGAATGGATGCTGATCTTAGCCATGCATATAATCTACACAATGGTAAACTGAAATGTGCCATGAAAGAAAAGTTGAAGGTATCACGAGAATGGGTAACAAGGAGACTCGATCTAATCTGGAGGTGTCAAGGAATATGTCCTTGAAGAAGTGATATTTGAGCTGAGCTATGAAAGATGAAAAGGAAGTAACCAGGTCAAAGGTGGGAAGTGGTGAACAGTAGGTCTGGCAGAAGAAAGAGCACTGGGCAAGGAACTGAGGCTGGAGGCACAGTGTGTGAAGTACTAGAAGAGAAGAGGGGCTGGAATGTCAAGTCAGGATCATAACAGGCTGGAAGATGGGGAAGAACATGGTCGCCAGCCCAAGGGCTCCTTCAGGCCACGGAGGGGGCATAGTCCTTGACCCCATGAACAAAGTAACCCTCTAAAGAATAGTAACCAGGGATAACATCAGATTTGTTTTAAAACACAAACAAATCTGGTTGTGAAAAATGGATTGAAGTGGGGTACATGAGTCACGTGTGCCTGCAAACATTTCCTCTCACAGCATGGGGCTCCACTTGAAGTCTATGCATCATCTTTCACCCACAAGATTTCATTGCAAAGTACCTCAGGCCTGACCCCTCTCCTCAGACAAGTTGTCTTGGCATGCCATCTGTGAGGTGCTGCCCCCAAGTTGCTCATTCAGTCTTGTTTTATTGCTGGGTGGTGCTGGGATGGGGGCAAAGTCAAGTCAAGCCAGCAGGCAGCTATGAAGCTGAACCAGTAGCCATTGTACAGAGGACAGCAGTGAAAACAAGCGTGGGGTGTGCTCAGATGCTGAGTGTAGACTCCACATGGGCCAACAGTCACAGCTGTCTGTGGATGGAACAGGGCCACACAGTAGATCAATACTAAATTCTTCTCAGAAATGAATGGATGCATTCAGGATAGGGTTTATTTTTAGCCCTTTTGAATCATGGCTACATTCTGTTGAGATTGTGCTCATTTTGTCTAACAGAGTTGCTTTTCAGACACACTTTCCCCATATTGACAAAACGATCCCTGTTATCTACCCAAGAGGGCCAAAGTAGAGGCCTGAAGTCCAGGGCCAAGTTTTTGGAGGCCAGTGTGTGACACTGGACATATCACAAATACTTCAGAAAAACACTTCTAAATGACTGACACGTTTTTTAATCTACACAAATCATTCTGCTTTTTAAAGCCATGATTCTGAAAATAATGATTTCCATGGAATGCTTTTCTTTGCAAGTTCAAGTAAACAGTCTCTGCTTCTGTCAGGCTAGCTTACCATTCTTGGCAAAGTTTTACCCTCTCCAATTTTCCTTCTCTGCCTTTCCCTACCCTGAAGGTCCTCACACTACTACCACCCCCACAGTGACAATGAAGGGAGAGGAGACTTCTAAAATGTTTTTAATTACCCATGTCTTAATTACTTTGAGCTCTGAAGAAGAGATTCTTTTTACTTTTGAAAAAAATTAACTATTTTTTGGTATGCTGTATGGCGAGTATCACATTTCTTTCTTTTCCCATGTGATTATCCTGTTATTGCAGCACCAGGTGTTGAATTTTTGTTTGTTTCTGTTTGTTTACTTGCTTGTTTGTTTTTGGGGGAAATGAATAGGCCAGGAATTGAACCCGGGTCTCCTGCATGGCGGGTGAGAATTCTACCCTTGTACTCCCCAAATTAATTTATTTTTAATTGTGGTAAAATATGCATAGCATAAAAATCATTTCAACCATTTTAAGTGGGCAATTCTTTGACATTAAGTACATTGACCATACTACGTAACTTTCATCATTATCTGTTTCCAGATTATTTTCATTATCCTAAACCAAAACTCATGCTCGTTTAGCAATAACTCCCCTTTGCCCCTTGTGTCACTCCTAGTAGCCACTATTCTGCTTTCTGCTCCTATGAATTTGCTTATGCTAAGTATTTTAATACCAATCAAATGCAGGGTTCTCTGCCTGATGCACAGAATAGCCAGTCTATGATAGTGGAGTTCAAAAGGAGAAAAAGTTTACTACTATACAAAGCAAGGAGAACAGATGGCCTTTCAGCTTGAAATCTGCCTCTCCAAGCTGCAGTAACTCTGATAGCTTTGTAGTTTCAGAAGACGGCCAGGCTTTTGGATAATGAGTATAATGACTGAAGATGATGAAGTCAGAGATGATCTCATTACTGAGCATGTGCAGGTTGATTACATGCTTAGTCAAACATATGTAAGAAAATGGTAGCATTAACTTGATGATGTTAATGATGATTTTAGTATTATAATGAGGTATGGTTCACTTATAGGTTAAAGATTAAGCTGCTTTAGGCAGCCAATATTGTTAGATCTAGCTTTGCCAAGTAAGATAGTTTAGAAATGCAGGGGTTGGGGGTGCCAGGAGGAGGGTTCTTAGTTCTGGCCTGGCTCAAGTTCCTTCGTTAAGAAACATTAAGGAATTGTTTTATGATCATAAGACTCTACAGCTGTAAAACAGGATGGAGGGATACAAGCAGGGCCAGTCTTGAGGTTTTTTACAATCACAAGATAAAGGGTTATAGAATTATACAATCATTATCAGAGATCAAGTCATCAGAATTAGAGTTCAGGGATGGGTGGGCCAGTAATTTCAGGTATTTCCTTTTGGCTATTCTATAAAATACTAGGGAAAAAATGCATCTATATAATGATTCAGTCATCCTGTTCATTTGCTACCTCTTAATTTCTCGCTCTTGTTTTGTCCATTCTTTAATCTTGAGGACTATCTGGGCAACAACCTCTCAGACTCCTTCATGCTGAAACAGAGTGTCAACCATATGGGGTAGAGAAATGAAAACTCTTTGTTCCTGGAGAGACTAATACCTCTGGGTTTTAGGGCTTAATTGGCATAGGAAAAACTAGAGGCTTTATGTCTCTGAAAAGTAAAAATAAGTAAACTGAAAATTATATGCTTAAGTAAAAGGAGTAGAAGGATTATGACTAGGTGATTTATAACTATGTCACATTGGGGTAAAAGCGCTTCCTAGATTTTTAGATAGAACCCAGGATGTTGCTTAGAGTTTTCAGGAACAGCGATGGTAATATCTGGCTGAGACTTGTATAACAGTAACCTTCAGAATGAACACCCCACTCTATTTGGAATATCTTAGCCATTGAAACTTTATTTTCTTTTATTTCTTTTTTCCCTTTTGATCAAGAAAGCATTGCTAATCTTACAATGCCAGTGAGGTCACCCCTGGAAGTCATGTCCCATACTGCCAGGAAGGCTTACCTCTGGGAGTCATGCCCCATGTAGGGAAAAGGTATTGAATACATTTGCAGAGTTTGGTTTAGGCATAGACCATGTTTGAGCAACAAAGAGGTATTCAGGGGGTGACTCTTAGGCATTAAGTCATCAAGTAAGTGGAAGCTTCAAGACTGACATCTTGACTTAGCATGTTTTCTTTTTATACAGCAGGGCTCATATAATCTAGGGATTATTTTCATAGTCACCCTGTTATAAGCTTAAATGGGGATAATTTATGTTTTCCAAAAAGAGTGGGTTTTAGATTTAGATATTGCAATGTTCTTTTATTAGTTTTGATAATTGGGAGCACAGTAACAGGAATAACAGGAATTCCCCCATTTGGGGAAGTATAATAGTTTCATGCATTTCTTCTACAGACCCTCAAGGGATCTTGCAAATACTTTTTGTCTTATGTCTAAAGTATTGTGAAATGTGTCAGGGTATTATGTTAACTTGTACAGAATACTAAGATCTTATTCTCCTACTTTCTATGTTAAAAAAAAGTTACATTGCATAAATAAACTGACTAGACAGGTTAAATTTGACAATTTGCTACAGAAAACTTTAATTTTTTGATAAAATAAATTTTTCCTTTTTGTTCCCTCATAGAAAAAAGTTTTAAAATACAGATATTACTTTTTCAAATTTTTTAAAAACTTTTTTATTAATTAAAAAAATTAACAAACAAAACATTAAGATATATTCCATTCTACATATACAATCAGTAATTCTTAATATCATCGCATAGTTGCATATTCATCATTTCTTAGTACATTTGCATCGATTTAGAAAAAGAAATAAAATGATAATAGAGAAAAAAAAAGACTATACATACTATACTCCTTACCCCTCACTTTCATTTACCACTAGCATTTCAAATTGAATTCATTTTAACATTTGTTCCCCCTATTATTTCTTTGTATTCCATATGTTCTACTCTTCTGTTGATATAATAGCTAAAAGGATCATCAGACATTAGGTTTTCACATTCACAGAGTCTCATTGTGAAAGCTATATCATTGTTCAATCATCATCAAGAAACATGGCTACTGGAACACAGCACTACATTTTCAGGCAATTCCCTCCAGCCTCTCCACTACATCTTGAACAACAAGGTGATATCTACTTAATGCGTAAGAATAACCTCCAGGATAACCTCTCGACTCTGTTTGGAATCTCTCAGCCATTGACGCTTTGTCTCATTTCACTCTTCCCCCTTTTGGTCGAGAAGTTTCTCTCAATCCCTTGATGTTAATTCTCAGCTCATTCTAGGGTTTTTCTCAGTCCCTTGATGCTGAGTCGCAGCTCATTCCAGGATCTCTGTCCCACGTTGCCAGGAAGGTCCACACCCCTGGGAGTCATGTCCCACGCAGAGAGAGGGAGGGTGGTGAGACTGCTTGTCGTGTTGGCTGGAGAGAGAGGCCACATCTGAGCAACAAAAGAGGCTCTCTTGGGGGTGACTCTTAGGCCTAAATTTTAAGTAGACTTAACTTATCCTTTGTGGGGTTAAGTTTCATATGAGCAAACCCCAAGACTGGGGGCTCAGCCTATAGCTTTGGTTGTCCACACTGCTTGTGAGAATATCAAGAATTCAACTTGGAGAAGTTGAATTTCTCCCCACTCTCAACATTACCCAAAGGGGGCTTGCAAATACTTTTCCAGTCACTGATCAAATCATTCTGGGATTCATCGGGGCATCACTCTGGACAAACGAACAAAATCTCATGTGCTACCTGAGATTCCAAGTACTTATGACATTCAATCAAACTATCTACATGAGTTATATTAGGAAATTCTCTAGTCAAAATCTAAATTTTGTAACAACCATTTTTTGCTTTAGTCTCACACATAAGGTGACATTTTAAAGTATTAATTATCGTCTATTTTCAGCACCCTGCAATAATGACATTCCTTTGTTCTTCCTCATGCAAAAACATTTTTAAAATTTGTACATTGTACATTTCACTATTATTATACACTCTAGGCATTCCTAGATTATACCATCTTGATCTTGAACATCCTTCTTTCTGATTTCATTTATGTCCCCAGCCCTCCTCCCTCTATCATTCTCACATGCAGCTTCATTCAGTGTTTTAACATAGTTACATTACAGTTAGGTGGTATTGTGCCGTCCATTTCTGAGTTTTGGTATCCAGTCCTGTTGCACAGTCTGTATCCCTTCAGCTCCAATTACCCACTATCTTACCCTATTTCTCTCTCCTGATGGTCTCTGTTACCAACAACATATTCCAAGTTTATTCACTAATGTCAGTTCATATCAGTGAGACCATACAGTATTTGTCCTTTAGTTTTTGGCTAGTCTCACTCAGCATAATGTTCTCAAGGTCCACCCATGTTGTTACATACTTCATAAGTTTATTCTCTCTTAGAGCCGCATAATATTCCAGCGTATGTATATACCACAGTTTGTTTAGCCACTCATCAGTTGATGGACATTTTGGCTGTTTCCATCTCCTTGCAATTGTAACTAATGCTGCTATAAACATTGGTGTGCAAATGTCCGTTTGTGTCTTTGCCCTTAAGTCCTCTGAGTAGATACCTAGCAATGGTATTGCTGGGTCATATGGCAATTCTATATTCAGCTTTTTGAGGAACCACCAAACTGCCTTCCACCGTGGCTGCACCATTTGACATTCCCACCAACAGTGAATAAGTGTGCCTCTTTCTCCACATCCTCTCCAGCACTTATCATTTTCTGTTTTGTTGATAATGGCCATTCTGGTGGGTGTGAGATGATATCTCATTATGGTTTTGATTTGCATTTCTCTAATGGCCAGGGACATTGAACATCTCTTCATGTGCCTTTTGGCCATTTGTATTTCCTCTTCTGATAGGTGTCTGTTCAAGTCTTTTTCCCATTTTGTAATTGGGTTGGCTGTCTTTTTGTTGTTGAGTTGAACAATCTCTTTATAAATTCTGGATACTAGACCTTTATCTGATATGTCATTTCCAAATATTGTCTCCCATTGTGTAGGCTGTCTTTTTACATTCTTGATGAAGTTCTTTGATGCACAAAAGTGTTTAATTTTGAGGCGCTCCCATTTATTTATTTCTTTCTTCAGTGCTCTTGCTTTAGGTGTAAGGTCCATAAAACTGCCTCCAATTATAAGATTCATAAGATATCTCCCTATATTTTCCTCTAACTGTTTTATGGTCTTAGACCTAATGTTTAAATCTTTGATCCATTTTGAGTTAACTTTTGTATAGGGTGTGAGATACGGGTCCTCTTTCATTCTTTTGCATATAGATATCCAGTTCTCTAGGCACCATTTATTGAAGAGAATATTCTGTCCCAAATGAGTTGGCTTGACTGCCTTATAGAAGATCAAATATCCATAGATGAGAGGGTTTACATCTGAGCACTCTATTCGATTCCATTGGTCAATATATCTTTCTTTATGCCAGTACCATGCTGTTTTGACCACTGTGACTTCATAATATGCCTTAAAGTCAGGCAGCATGAGACCTCCAGCTTCGTTTTTTTTCCTCAAGATACTTTTAGCAATTCGGGCACCCTGCCCTTCCAGATAAATTTGCTTATTGGTTTTTCTATTTCTGAAAAGTAAGTTGTTGAGATTTTGATTGGTATTGCATTGAATCTGTAAATCAATTTAGGTAGAATTGACATCTTAACTATATTTAGTCTTCCAATCCATGAACATGGTATGTCCTTCCATCTATTTAGGTCTTCTGTGATTTCTTTTAACAGTTTTTTGTAGTTTTCTTTGTATAGGTCTTTTGTCTCTTTAGTTAAATTTATTCCTAAGAATTTTATTCATTTAGTTGCAATTGTAAATGGAATTCATTTCTTGATTTCCCCCTCAGCTTGTTCATTACTAGTGTATAGAAACACTACAGATTTTTGAATGTTGATCTTGTAACCTGCCACTTTGCTGTACTCGTTTATTAGCTCTAGTAGTTTTGTTGTAGATTTTTCAGGGTTTTCGACGTATAGTATCATATCATCTGCAAACAGTGATAGTTTTACTTCTTCCTTTCTAATTTTGATGCCTTGTATTTCTTTTTCTTGCCTAATTGCTCTGTCTAGAACTTCCAACACGGTGTTGAATAACAGTGGTGATAGTGGACATCCTTGTCTTGTTCCTGATCTTAGGGGGAAAGTTTTCAGTTTTTCCCCATTGAGGACGATATTAGCTGTGGGTTTTTCATATATTCCCTCTATCATTTTAAGGAAGTTCCCTTGCAATCCTATCCTTTGAAGTGTTTTCAACAGGAAAGGATGTTGAATCT
Source organism: Tamandua tetradactyla (assembly GCF_023851605.1). Taxonomy (NCBI): domain Eukaryota; kingdom Metazoa; phylum Chordata; class Mammalia; order Pilosa; family Myrmecophagidae; genus Tamandua; species Tamandua tetradactyla. The sequence continues at coordinate 119,499,546 of NC_135329.1, read as the reverse complement.
TGTCAAATGCCTTCTCTGCATGAATTGAGATGATCATGTGATTTTTCTGCTTTGATTTGTTGATATGGTGTATTACATTAATTGATTTTCTTATGCTGAACTATCCTTGCATACCTGGGTTGAATCCTACTTGGTCATGATGTATAATTCTTTTAATGTATTGTTGGATTCGATTTGCTAGAATTTTGTTGAGGATTTTTGCATCTATAATCATTAGAGAGTTGGTCTGTAGTTTTCTTTTTTTGTAATATCTTTGCCTGGTTTTGGTATGAGGGTGATTATAGAAGCCAAGAGTTTAAAGCAAGACCTACCGAATTTGTTGCAAGCTGCTGGCCTCGGGATGGCAGCGGTACACTGTGGAGATTGTTATGTAGAGCAATCTGGGAGGAAGAGAATGTTTACCCAAAACAGTTATGTTAAGTATGAAGAACACTGTGAGATAAGAATCTTGCTCCCTCAGGAAATGCCTGCATATCTATTGACATCCTGTGGTATATAACAAGGATCTGGTTGAGAATAAAGTTGTCTGAAGTCTGTCTGAAGTAAACTCAAGCTTCAGACCCCCTGAGCCCGTCTGTGTCTGGTGATGTTGGCTTCATAGAATGAATTAGGTAGCTTTCCCTCCACTTCAATTTTTTTTAAGAGTTTGAGCAGGGTTGGTACTAATTCTTTCTGGAATGTTTGGTAGAATTCACATGTGAAGCCATCTGGTCCTGGATTTTTCTTTTTGGGAAGCCTTTTTAATGACTGATTCAATTTCTTTACTTGTGATTGGTTTGTTGAGGTCATCTATTTCTTTTTGAGTCAAAGTTGGTTGTTCATGCCTTTCTAGGAACTTGTCCATTTCATCTACATTGCTGTATTTATTAGCGTAAAGTTGTTCATAGTATCCTGTTATTACCTCCTTTATTTCTGTGAGGTCAGTGGTTATGTCTCCTCTTCCATTTCTGATCTTATTTATTTGCATCCTCTCTCTTCTTCTTTTTGTCAATCTTGCTAAGGGCCCATCAATCTTATTGATTTTCTCATAGAACCAACTTCTGGTCTTATTGATTTTCTCTATTGTTTTCATGTTCTCAATTTCATTTATTTCTGCTCTAATCTTTGTTATTTCTTTCATTTTGCTTGCTTTGGGGGTAGTTTGCTGTTCTTTCTCCAGTTCTTCCAAGTGGACAGTTAATTCCAGAATTTTTGCCCTTTCTTCTTTTTTGATATAGGCATTTAGGGCAATAAATTTCCCTCTTAGCACTGCCTTTGCTGCGTCCCATAGGTTTTGATATGTTGTGTTTTCATTTTCATTCACCTCGATATATTTACTAATTTCTCTTGTAATTTCTTCCTTGACCCACTCATTGTTTAAGAGTGTGTTGTTGAGCCTCCACGTATTTGTGAATTTTCTGGCACTCTGCCTATTATTGATTTCCAACTTCATTCCTTTATGATCTGAGAAAGTGTTGTGTATGATTTCAATCTTTTTAAATTTGTTGGGACTTGCTTTGTGACCCAGCATATGGTCTATCTTTGAGAATGATCCATGAGCACTTGAGAAAAAGGTGTATCCCGCTGTTGTGGGGTGTAATGTCCTATAAATGTCTGTTAAGTCTAGCTCATTTATTGTAATATTCAAATTCTCTGTTTCTTTATTGATCCTCTGTCTAGATGTTCTGTCCATTGATGAGAGTGGGGAATTGAAGTCTCCAACTATGGTAGATGTGTCTATTTCCCTTTTCAGTGTTTGCAGTGTTTGCCTCATGTATTTTGGGGCATTCTGGTTCGGTGCATAAATATTTATGATTGTTATGTCTTCTTGTTTAATTGTTCCTTTTATTAGTATATAGTATCCTTCTTTGTCTCTCTTAACTGTTTTACATTTGAAGTCTAATTTGTTGGATATTAGTATAGCTACTCCTGCTCTTTTCTAGTTGTTATTTGCATGAAATATCTTTTCCCAACCTTTCACTTTCAACCTATGTTTATCTTTGGGTCTAAGATGTGTTTCCTGTAGACAGCATATAGAAGGATCCTGTTTTTTAATCCATTCTGCCAGTCTATGTCTTTTGATTGGGGAGTTCAGTCCATTAACATTTAGTGTTATTACTGTTTGGGTAGTACTTTCCTCTACCATTTTGCTTTTTGTATTTTATATATCATATCTAATTTTCCTTCTTTCTACACTCTTCTCCAAACCTCTCACTTCTGTCTTTTCGTAAATGACTCTAGTGCTCCCTTTAGTATTTCTTGCAGAGCTGGTCTCTTGGTCACAAATTCTCTCAGTGACTTTTTGTCTGAAAATGTTTTAATTTCCCCCTCATTTTTGAAGGACAATTTTCCTGGATATAGAAGTCTTGGTTGGCAGTTTTTCTCTTTTAGTAATTTAAATATATCATCCCACTGTCTTCTCGCCTCCATGGTTTCTGCTGAGAAATCTACACACAGTCTTATTGGATTTCCCTTGTATGTGATGGATTGCTTTTCTCTTGCTGCTTTCAAGATCCTCTCTTTCTCTTTGACCTCTGACATTCTGACTAATAAGTATCTTGGAGAACGTCTACTTGGATCTATTCTCTTTGGGGTGCACTGCCCTTCTTGGTTCTGCAATTTTAGGTCTTTCATAAGAGTTGGGAAATTTTCAGTGATAATTTCTTCCATTAGTTTTTCTCCTCCTTTTCCCTTCTCTTCTCCTTCTGGGACACCCACAACACAAATATTTGTGCACTTCGTATTATTCAATTCCCTGAGTCCCGGTTCATATTTTTTCCTTCTTTTCCCTATAGTTTCTGGTTCTTTTTGGATTTCAGATGTTCCATCCTCCAGTTCACTAATCCTAACCTCTGTCTCTTGAAATCTACCATTGTAGGTTTCCATTGTTTTTTTCATCTCTTCTACTGTATCTTTCATTCCCATAAGTTCTGTGATTTGTTTTTTCAGATTTTCCATTTCTTCTTTTTGTTCATTCCTTGCCTTCTTAATGTCCTTCCTCAATTCATTGATTTGGTTTTTGATGAGTTTTTCCATTTATGTTCATATATTCTGAATTAGTTGTTTCAGCTCCTGTATCTCATTTGAACTGTTGTTTTGTTCCTTTGACTGGGCCATATCTTCAATTTTCCTGGTGTGATTTGTTATTTTTTGCTGGCATCTAGACATTTAATTACCTCAATTAGTTTATTCTGGAGATTGCTTTCACTTCTCTAACCTAGGATTTTCTTGCTAGATGAGTTTGTTGTCTATCTGTTCTTTGACCTTCAGTTCAGCTTTTTCTGGGCCTCTAGCTTAAATTTTGTTTATCAGAGGGTAATTTTTCAGTTCTTGTTTTCTTGTTTCTTGTCCTGCTTGTAAGATGCCTTTTCCCTCCCCACCCTTAGGAGGGTCTACATAGGTATTACAGACTCTAGCCGGGTTTTCCCGGACTAAACTGGCCTCCTATCGGGGGAAGGAGTCACCTGCGTCAGTTTTCCCTGAGGGTGAGACCCAGCAGGTTGAAAGGCTTTCCTGTGAATTCTCTGGGCTCTGTTTTTCTTATCCTGCCCAGTATGTGGCACTTGTGTGTCTGCGGGTCCCACCAGCAAAAGATGTTGTGGCTCCTTTAACTTTGGAAGGCTCTCCCTGCTGGGGGTGTGGTGGAGACAAAGGAGAGGTTGTAGGATGGTTTTAATGGCTTCAAATTGCCAAGCCCTGGCGTCTGAATTCCTTGAGAGAGGGATTCCACCTAAGTTGGGCTTCACCCCTCCCCTGGGGAAGGCACACATGGGAGATAGCCCTGAAAGCAGTCTGTTTCTGCCTATTCCTGGGGCAGTTGCAGCCTGAGTAGTCCCACTGCTGAATCCAGAGGCAGCCAAGCCTCCATAGAAACAGCCACAAAAACCTGTTTCATCCCCTTTCCTCTTTTTCGGTTAGCCCAGTAAGCGACCTCTGCCTTGACCAGTTTTGCCTGAGCTGGGGGCCTATTTTTAGTAGTCAGAATTTGTTTATTAATGCCACAATTGGTGTTTGGTTGGACTCAGTCCCTGATACTGTTAGACTCTATCCAGGGAAAGAGTCCCTGGATACTCTTTCCTTTCCCTCCAGGAAGCCACCTGTGGGGGAGGGGCGCCACGGCTTGGGGAGCTCAAGGTTCTGGAGACTCGCAGCCAGTCCAGCTGGTCCAGACTGGGGTACACTGTGTGTCCGGTCACTGACATGGCTCCTGGAGCTGTTCTGTACTGTTTCTGGTTATTTAGTAGTTGTTCTGGAGGATGAACTAAAACGCACACATTGCTAAGCCGCCATCTTGGCCCCTCTCCCCAGATATTACTTTTCACCTTGTGTTTGGATTCACTTTACTCTTTAATCAGATTAGGTTCATTCACCTCTTCAATTGAAGTCTGATTCCTTCTTAGCTTCTTTAACAGTTATTGAATGGAATCATCTATTTTAGAATTAATGCTGTTTCTTTAGCATTAACTTTTGCTAGGGTTATGCTAATTAACAAATAGAACATAATACATAGATTTGCCTTGCCTCTTTGTTAAAGTTCTTTTTTTGCTGACTTGTGACTGACTGTGTGCATTTTTACAAAAGCATCAGAGTAAATTGATGCAACTGACAAGGAAATTTTATTGTGACTTACAACTTTTAAAAAACTAAAACCATGATTAAAATTGGTATAGTTAATATTATGCAGATCAGTATCTGGACAAAATATAGACAGAACATTATTAAGTATTTAAGAATCTTACCCAATTTCTAAATATATGTGTAACAATTTACTTATACAAATTTATCCCATAGATTAGAAAATCCCTCTTAATTCATAATACTTCCTAAACACTTCTTATGTAATTCATATTAAATGAAATTATTTTCAGCACCTCACTTTTTATAAGACTAAAGAACAAATCCTTTGTAACAGTTTGAGATCAAAAGATGTCTTTTAGGGTTTGATTTAAAATGTTGCTATATTTGTTTTCTAGATAGAATACTTCGGTGGTTAAGAAACTTCTTATAATTTTTTACTAAGAACAAGCTAACAATTAAAATTTAATATTTTCATAAACCCCCCTTTTTTAAAACTGTTTATATTCATTCAGATTTTGTCCTATACATTTCTCTTTTACATTCTGAAAAAAAACAGCCTTTTTATCTTAGGACAAAACCACATCTTAAATTAGCTTATTAAATTTTAGTCACCATTGACTATGATAGCCAAAATTCACTTTTATAACTCTACAACTTTCTATATTTACTCAGGTCTTGTCTACATATAAATATATATATATATATATATATATATATATATATATATATATATATATTTCTGCTTCTCATTCAGTGAGAACAAGTTCTTCCAGTTTGGGACAAAACCACATCTATCTCTTTTTTTTTTTTTTTAACAGGCATGCTTTACCTTTTACAGAGTTGCATACAAGTTACTAAAAAGATTTTTGGAATTGTTTTTGAACATCTTACAAAATATAATTCTTTCTAAAACTTTTCAAAACAACAATTTTGTGAAACCCAAACTTACATTTTTTATCTTAATGAACTAGTAGATATAATTCTAGTTTATTTAATTAATTTGTATAAATTTAGGGAAAATATACCAAAGTAATATAAAATTGTATGTTTAATAATAGTTACTAGGGAATGGTTTCCAGAAATATTGCTTTATTTAGCTTGCTATTACATCAGTATTTTAGTGATATGTTATAGATAATTTTTGAGCCAGCTCTAAATATGTTTTAATAATGATTTATCTTCTACAGCTACTGTTGCAAAAGTATTGCCAAAAAAAAATCTAAATTAGGGAATTACAGAACAAATTATGCAAAACATGACCTATTCAAGAACATTCTTCCCATCCTTGTCATTCTTAATATCTAGGCCAAGCAGAAAGAATTTTTAAGCCAAATTTATACCTCCCCCATCTTTTTTCTGTATCCAGACCTTTCCCCACAGCTGCAGTCACTGGTTTACTTTTTACTATTTCTGCTTGAATTTGGTCAAGGTTTAGGAGAAGGTCTTGGGGGCAGGCATAGGTGAGATAGAAGAATGTATACTATTACATTTTCTTAGTTTTCTTCTTTCAAATAATTTTGTCTATTGAGATCTCCACATGACCTTCACCAGTAGTCTTTGGAGAGCTGGACTTTGGATTTCAGAACACAGGCTCTTAAAATCTTCTATATAGTTCTCTGCCTCCTGAATCTTCCTGGCTTAGAGTAAAAAGGTCTGAGTATCCAGGGTGATAGGTCTCAATGAGAAGATTGAATTTTTTGAAGCCCACTGAGTATCCAGTAGGATTGGAAAGCTAGGTTAAGCCAGAATACAGAGGGGGAAGGCAGGAGTTGTTTAAGGCGTACTAGAAGCTTGGTTTTCTTCATTGTTGGGGCTCCAGGAATATGTGTGTGTATGCATTAATTTATCTTTAAATTTGAACATAATTCTTTTAAGAATTTTAATTTGATATTACCAAAGTTAGATACACACAAAAACAGAAATACAGAAACACAGATCTCACCAATTTGTCTATAATTTCTTTTTTTCTGGTATTACTTGTAATTAAGATCATCATACACAAACTATATTAATCGAATTATTCTTTCTGTGGATTTCAGTTTATGTGGATGTTGTTCAACATGATGGACAGTACCTGCTTGTTGAAGTTTTACTTGAATTGGTTTTATTATTTTGCTTGTCCAGGTTTTCCAAAAGTCTGTCCCCTGTTTTATAGTTTTAAGATTTCTTCTGGGATAGGGATGATTTACCTATCTTTTTAAGAGAACAGCAGTGCTCCTTGCAATTCACAAGTTTGTCCTGGAGGCACTCCTATTGATAAATCTGGAGAAAAAAAGTTATTTAGGCATCTAACAGGTTTTTCCCTAGCAAAGGACTGGACATTTTAGATACATACAGGAAGTAATGCTTTATAAAGATTTGGTTTTAATTAAGCAGTCTAGTGGCTGTAGAAAGTTTTTTTTGAAATGTTTACTGTTATATTACTGATTGGTTGGAAATAATGTAAGGTTTTTTGTTTTCGTTTTTGCAGTTCAATTGACATATATTCACATATCATACAATCCATCCAAAGGATACAATCAATGACTCTCAGTATCATCACATAGCTGATGCACAATCAATTTTAGAATTTTTTCATAACTATAAAATAATCTCATACAACTTATCCTCTGTATTATTGACCCCTAGCATTGATGTGATACATTTATTACTATTGATAAAAGAATATTAAAATACTACTGTTAACTATACTCCATAATTTGCAATAGGTACATTTTTTTCCATTTACCACAATTATTCACTCCTTTTAATAGTGACGGACATTTGTTCTAGCTCATGAAATAATATTTTTACATTTGTATTGGCACTTGCTGTCATCGTCCACCACAGGGTTCACTGTGTTATTATAGTTCCATGTTTTAACCTCTAGCTTTCCTTATAGTGACATGCATGACTCTAAATTTCCCTTTCAACCACAATCACATACATAATTCACTGCTATTAATTACACTCACCATAATGTGCAACCATCACCTCTACCCATTTCCAAACATTTAAATTCAACCTAGTTAAAAATTCTGCATACATAAAGCATTCATTCCCCATTCTCTAGCATCATCTGTTACTGTCTGATTTATTTCATTCAACATAATGTTCTCAAGGCTCATCCGTTGTTCTGTGCTTCAGGATTTCATTCCTTCTTACTGCTGAATAATATTCCTTTGTATGTATATACTACATTTTGCTTATCCACGCATTGGTTGGTGGACACTTGGGTTATTTCCATCTTTTAGCAATTGTGAATAATGCCACTATGAATATCAGTGAGCCAATTTCTGTTTATCCCCTTGCTTTATGTTCCTCTGGATATATATACCAGGTAGCAGAATTGCAAATAATATGATAACTCAATACTTAGCTTCCTAAGGAATGGCCAAACTGTCTTCCACAGCAAATGTAAAATGGTTGCACCATTTTGGATTCCTACCAGCAGTGAATAAGTGTTCTTAGCTCTCCCCATCCTCTCCAACACTAACAGTTTCCTGTTAGGTATTATTCACCAGCCTTCCAAACTTCATCAGCCTTCTTGAACCAAGGTATCTTTCCCTGGATACCTTTGATTGGACATTTCTATAGACTTGTAATTGGGACATTATCTCAGCCTTAGAACTGTAAACTAGCAACTTATTAAATTCCCCCTTTAAAAAGCCATTTGGTTTCTGGTATATTGCATTCTGGCAGCTAGTAAACAAAACTGATTTTGGAACCAGAGAGTGGGGTGCTGCTGTGGTTTGCAAATACCAAACATGTTGGAATGACTTTTTAAATGGATAAGGGGAAGATTCCGGAAGAGTTGTGAGACACTTGATAGAGAAGGCCCAGAATGCTTTGACGAGATGATTGGTAGAAATGTGGACTCTAAATATACCTCTGACCAGGCTTTAGACAGAGATGAGGCACATGTTATTGTAGACTGGAAGAAAAGCAAGCCTTGTTTTAAAATTGCAGGAAATCTGGCAAAGTTGACTAGTAGCTTTGGCTGGAAGGCAGAGTTTAAAAGCCATGAACTTGGATATTTAGCAGAAGAGATCTCCAAATTAAATGTAGAAAGTGCAGCCTGGTTTCTCCTCACAGCTTATAATGAAATGCGACAGGAGAGAGATAAGCTGAAAAATGAACTCCTGGGTTCAAAGAAACCAGAAATTGATGTCCTGGAAAATTCTGGGCTTCCAGGAAGAGTGACTCCAGAGAATAGTGCTCCATGTGACCATTTGGCCATATGTGGAACCAGTCAGCCATTTCAGAGAAAGCCAGGATCGGACATTGAGTTATCTAGGAAGGATTTATGGAAACTCCTTATGTCTGATGGGCACAATCCAAGGCTACTGCATAGAAAGTCAATGAGAGTGCTGTGGGACCTGTATAAACAGAGTTGTTGCCAGTCTGGACTGGGGAGTTCAGAGAAGGGACGCATTGGAGGAAAAATAACTTCTGACACAAAACCATGGAGGCTGAGGTCTGGAGTCAAAAAGCCTTGGGCCAAGAGAGCAGACCCACCCAAGCCTGTCAAGAAGATGAGTTTGCCCCGAAGGCAGAGGATGGGCCTTCTACCTCCTTGCAGTAGAAGGGTCATGCTGCCTCAGGCCTTGGAAAGGATGAAGCACATTCCTTGGGGTTTGGGGAGAGCCTGGCTGCCACCACAGGATGGGGTTGAGCATGTGCCCCAGAGATGGCAGAGAGCCCAGTTGCAGCCCCAATGCTTGGAGAGGGTGGAGCTGAGAAAAGGATGGTCTCCCCAGTGTCCCCTAAAGTTGCATTTGGAGAGAGGCAGGACTCTGCGTAGGCCTTTGGAAAAGGTGGGAGTGCCGCTTCCTAAAGCCCCAAGGATAAATGACACTCAGACTTTGAAATCTAATGGACTTTGCCCTGCAGGTTTTCCAAACTGTATGGGTCCAGTGACCGCTGTGTTCCTTCCTCCCTATGGAAATGTGTATATGTATCTTATGACTGTTCCTCCTTTGTATGTTGGCAGCAAATAACTTGTTATGAGTTTTCAAAGGTTCAGAGCAAATGGAAAAATTTTGTCTTAGGACTTTCCAGGCCTTTACTAACTTTGATAAGACCTTGTACTGATTTTAATCTTGTTATTAATCTTGTATTTGAAATGTTACTGGAATGATTTGAGGTTCTTTGATATTGTTATGGAATGAATGCATTTTGTATATGGGGAAAACACATCTTTCTTAGGGTCCAGAGGGTGGAATGTGCTCATTTGAAAGGATGTATGTCCTCAAGAAAAGCCATGTTTTAATCAAAATCCCATTTCATAAAGGTAGAATAATCCCTATTCAATACTGTATGTTTGAAACTGTAATCAGATCATCTCCCTGGAGATGTGATTTAATCAAGAGTGGTTTTAAACTGGATTAGATGACAACATGTCTCCACCCATTTGGGTGGGTCTTGAGAAGTTTCTGGAGTCCTATGAAAGAGGAGACATTTTGGAGAATGAGAGTGAGTCAGAGAGAGCCAGAGAAGAACAACATAGCCACGAGAGCCCACAAGCCAGCAACCTTTGGAGATGAAGAAGGAAAACGCCTCCCGGGGAGCTTCATGAAACAGGAAGCCAGGAGAGAAAGCTAGCAGATGACGCCTTGTTCAACATGTGCCCTTCCAGCCAAGAGAGAAACCCTGACTGTGTTCACCATGTGCCTTCTTGGATGAGAGAGAGAGAGACCCTGAACTTCATCGGCCTTCTTGAACCAAGGTATCTTTCCCTAGATAACTTTGATTGGACATTTCTATAGACTTGTTGCAATTGGGATATTTTCTCAGCCTTAGAACTATAAACTCACAACTTATTAAATTCCTCTTTTTAAAAGCCAGTCTATTTCTGGTACATTGCATTCCAGCAGCTAACAAACTAGAACAGGTACGAAGTGATATCTCATTGTGGCTTTGATTTGCATTTCCATAATAGCCAGTGAAGTTGAAAATCTTCTCATGTGCTTCTAGCCATTTGTATTTACTCTTTGGAAAACTGTCTATGTCTTGCCCATTTTTAAATTGGGTTGCTTGTCTTTTTATTGTTGCGTTGTAGAATTTTTTTATCTATTTGGATAACAAACCCTTATCAGATATGTGGTTTCCAAATATTTTCTCCATTGTCAGCTTCCTTTTCATCCATTTGACAAAGTCCTTTGAACCAAGAAGAATTCAATTTTGAGGAGAGCCCATTGAGCTATTTTTTCTTTTGCTGCTTATGCTTTAGGTGTAAGGTCTAAGAAACCACCATCTAGCACTACATCTTAAAGATGTTTCCTTTCACTTTCTTCTAAGAGTTTTATGGTACTGGATATTATGTTTAGTCTTTGATCCATTTTGAGTTAATTTATGTATTGGGTGTGAGATGGGGGCCCTCTTTTATTGTTTTGGATATGGATATGGATCCAGTTCTCCTAGCACTATTTATTGAAGAGATTGTCCTGTCCCAATTGAATGCACTTGGGAGCCTTGCCAAAAATCAGTTGACCTGATGGTCTATTTCTGAACTCTCAATTCAATTCCATTGATGAATATGTCTATCTTTATGCTACTACTATGCTGTTTTGACCTCTGTATCCTTTAAAGCCATGAAGCATGAGTCCTCTAACTTCATTCTTCTTTTTGGTTATTCGAGGCCCCTTACCTTTCCACATAAATTTGATAGTTAGCTTTTCATTTTGCAAAACAGGCTGTTGGAAATTTGATTTGTATTGCATTGACTCTAGATCAATTTGGGTAGAATTAACATCTGAAAGACTTTTTTGCCTGTCGATCCATAAACATGGAATATGCTTCTACTTATTTAGGTCTTTGTTGATTTCTTTTAGCAATGTTTTGTAGATTTCTAAATATAGGTCTTTTGGTATCCTTGTTTAAGTTTATACCTAGATATTTGATTATTTTATTTATTATAGTAAGTGAATTTTTTATTGATTTCTGCCTCAGAGTTCATTACTAGTTTAAAGAAACACTATTTGATTTTATGTGTTGATCTTGTATTACTAGTTTGAAGAAACACTATTGAATTTTATGTGTTGGTCTTGTATCATGCCATTTTGCCGAACTTGTTTATTAGCTCTAGTGGCTTTGTCGTAGCTTTTTCAGGATTTTCTAAATATAGGATCATGTCATATGCAAATAGTAAATATTTTACTTCTTCCTTTTTGAACTGGATGACTTTTATCTCTTGCTTAATTCCTCTAGTTAGAACTTATAGTACAATATTGAATAACAGTAGTGAGAGTGGGCTCCTTCTCCTGCTCCCAATCTTAGAGGGAATGCTTTCAGTCTCTCACTATTGAGTGGACCTCATTCTGTCTTACTGCTGCATAATAGTCCATCATATGTTTATACCACAGTTTGTTTATCCTCTTGTCTGTTGATGAGCACTTGGATTGCTTCCATCTTTTGGCAATTATGAATAATGATGTTATGAACATTGTTGTGCAAATGTCTGTTCATGTCACTGTTTTCATCTCATGGGTATATATCAAGTAATGGTATTGCCAGCTCATAGGGCAAATCAATATTTAGTTTTCTAAGGAACTGCCAGACCGTCTTCCATAGTGGCTGTACCATTATACATTCCCACAAACACTGCATCAGTATTCCAATTTTTCTACATCCTCTCCAACATTTGTAATTTCCTGTTTGTTTAACAACAACCATTCTTATAGGTGTGAGGTAATATCTCATTGTGGTCTTGACATGTATTTCCCTTATAGCTAATGAAAATGAATCTCTTCATGTGTTTTTTAGCCATCTGTATTTGCTCTTCAGAAAAATGTATATTTATAACTTTAGCCCATTTTGTAACTGGGTTGCTTGTTCTTTTGTTGAGTTGTATGATTTATTTATGGACAGGATAGCAAACCTTTATCCAACAAGTGATTTCCAAATATTTTCTCCCATTAAGTTGGCTGCCTCTTCACCTTTTTGACATTTTGCTGGGGCACAGAAGCATTTGAATTTGAGAAGTTCAAATTTATTAATTTTTGTTTCTTTACTTGTGCTTTGTGTATAAAGTTTAGGAAGCTACTTCCTATTACTAGGTCTTGAAGATGTTTCCTTATATTTTCTTCTAGGAGTTTTATGGTATTGGTTCTTTTATTTAGGTCTTTGGTCCACTTTAAGTTAATTTTTGTATAGGATATGTGCTGGTTTGAAAATATTATTTACCCCAGAAAAGCCATGTTTTAATCCTGATCTCACCTTGTGGGAGCAGCCATTTATTTTAATCTTAACTTAGTACTGTAGGTTGCAATCTTTTGATTAGATCATCTCCATGGAGATGTGATATATCCAATTGTGGGTGTGATGTTTGGTTAGAGGAAATGTGACTCCACTCATTCCAGGTGGGTCTTGATTAGTTTACTGGAAACCTTTAAAAGAAGAAACATATTGGAGAGAGCCAGCAATGATAGAAGCCTCAAAGCCAACAGAGAGAGAGCCTATAGAAATGACAGATCTGACAGAAAATGCAGAGCAGAGCTGACACTGATGCCTACATGTGGAGAACAAAGACATGGGTATTTGGAGATGTGTGGAGCCTGGCAGACATTGCCATGAGGTATTAAGCAAGTCAGAACCTGGAGAGAGCCAAGGGAAGCCAAGAGATGAAAGCCAGCCCTGAGAGGCAAAGTAAGGAATGTCTACAGGAACAAAGGTTGAAAGCAACAGAGCCTAGAAGTAAGGGACCAGCAGATGCCAGCCATGTGACTACCCAGCTGACAGAGATGTTCCTGAAACATCAGCCTCCCTTGAATTAAAGTATCTTTCCCTGGATAAAGAGTATCTGTCCCTAAGCCTTAGCTTAGACAACTTTATAGCCTTAGAACAGTAAACTTGTAACTTATTAAATTTCCATTTTAAAAGGCTGTTCCAGTTCTGGTATCTTGCATTCCAGTAGCTTTCAAACACAGATTTTGGGCTGCCCACAGTGGCTCAGCAGGCAGAGTTCTTGCCTGCTATGCCAGAGACCCAGGTTCAATTCCCAGTACCTGCCCATGTGAAAGGAAAAATCAAACTAACACAGATTTTGGTACCAGAGAAGTGGGGTACTGCTGTGGTTTGAAAATACCAAACATGTTGGAATGGCTTTTTAAATGCATAAGGGGAAGATTCTGGAAGAGTTGTGGGAATCTTGATAGAGAAGATCTTGAAAGTGAAGGCCTGAATTGTTTTGAAAAGATTGTTGCTAGAAATGTGGACTCTAAAGATACCTCTGATGAGGTTTAGATGGTAATGATAAATGTGTCATTCCAAATTGGAAGGAAGGCAATATTAGTAGATGGAAGGCAGAATTTGAGACCAATAAACTTGGATATTTAGCAGAGGAAATTTCTGAACTAAATGTTGAAAACATAGTCTGGCTTCTCCTTGAAGTTTACAGTGAAATGCAAGAGGAAAGAAATAAGTTGCGAACTGAGCTCTTGGGTACAAAGAAAATGGAAATTGGAGTTCTGGAAAATTCTGGGCTTCCAGAAAGTAAGATCCCAGCAAATAGGGCCCCACATGATAATTTACCCAAACATTGAAGTAGTCAGCCATTACAGGACAACCAAGAATTGGAGATGGAGTTATCCAGAAAGGATTTGTGCAAGGTCCTTTTGTCTGATGGGCAAGACCCCAGCATATTGCATAGAAAACCAACAGTGTTGTGGGATATGTACAAATTGAACCATTGCCAGTCTGCACTAAAAAGAGACAGAAAATGGACAAAGTGAAGGAACAATGTCTTGGAGGCAGAACCATGGAAGCTAAGGTCTAGAGCCAGAAAACCTCAGGCCAGGAGAGTGGACCAACCCATAAACATGGAGAGGATGAGTTTGCCCCAGAAGCAGAAGGTGGGTCTTCATCTTCATTGCTCAAGAACGGTTGTGCCACTTCAGACCTTGAAGAGAGTAAAGCACATAAATGGGGGATTGAGAGGAGCCTGGCTGCCACCCCATTGTTCTGGAGGGGTTGGGCATGTGCCCCAGAGGTGGCAGAGAGCCCAGGTGAGACCCCCATATATGGAGAGGGTGGAGCCAAGAAAAAGGTGGTCCCCCCAATGAGCCCCGGTGTTGCAACTTACCCCAGCATTCATAGAGACAGCAAGGCCACTGCATAGGCCATTTCTAAAGCCCTGAAGATAAATGACTCTCAGATTTTGAAATCTAATGGAATTTGCCCTGCAGGTTTTACAAACTGTATGGGTCTAGTGACCCCTGTGTTCCAATTCTTCCCTATGAAAATGGGTATGTATCGTATGACTGTTCCTCCTTTGTATATTGGCAGCAGATAGCTTGTTCTGAGTTTTACAAGTCCAGAGCATGAGGAGAATTTTGCCTTAGGACAGATCATGCCTGTAGCTGACATTGAGATTTTGACTTTGTATTGTTAATGAAATAGTTTAAGGCTTTCTGATATTTTTATGGAATAAATGTATTTTGCATTTGGAAAGAACATGTCTTTGGGGGGTCCACAGGGTAGATGGAATGTGTCAGTTTGAACCTGTTATATACCCCTGAAAAGCCAAGTTTTAAAATCCTCATTCAATATTGCTTAGAGGGAGCTTTTTGACTGTTTCCATGGAGATATGATTCAATTGTGGGTGGTAACCTTTGATTAGATGGTTTCCATGGATATGTGTCTCTACCCAATCAAGGTAGGGTTGATTACTGGAGCCTTTTAAGAGGGAAACATTTTGGTACAAGCTTCAAAGCCACCAGAACTGACAGAGCCAAAAGAATGGACAGAGCCCCAGGGAATCCATTGAAGTAGCCTGGAGACAAAGCTAGCAGACATCAGCATGTACCTTTCCAGCTGAGAGAGAAACCCTGAACATCATCAGCCTTCTTGAACCAAGATATCACTCCCTGGATGCCTTAATTTGGACATATTTTATAGCTTTACCTTAATTTGGACATTTTTTATGGCCTCAGAACTTGAAATTTAATAAATTCCCCTTTTTAAAAGCCATTCCAGCTTTGATATATCACATTCTGGCAGCTTGCAAACTAGAACAGATGTAAGGTAATGGTCTTCCCCCATCCTTCTGGCTACTGATAGCCAGTTCTCCCATGCTCATTTACTGAAGACTATTCTGTCCCAGTTCAGTGGATTTGGGGACCTTGTCAAAGGTCAGTTGACCATAGATATGGTGTTCTATTTCTGTACTCTCTATTCAATTTCACTGGTAAATCCTTATGTCTTTGTGCCAGTACTATGCTATTTCAACCACTGTAGACTTATTATCTTTAAAATCCAGAAGTTTTAATCTTTCTACTACATTCTTCTTTTTTATGATTTTTTTTCCAGCTATTTGAGGTCTCTTTCCTTTCTAAATTGATAACTAGCTTTTCCAAGTCTTCAAAGTAGGTTTTTGGAATTTTGACTGATATTTCATTGCATCTGCAGATAAATTTGAGTAGAGCTGACATCTTAACTACATTTAACCTTCCTATCCATGAGCATGGTCCAGATGCTTGAGACTTTTTGTTGCTATTTTGAATGGAATTTTTTTCTTAATTGTCTCCTCAGTTAGGTCATTGCTTATGTATAGAAACATTACTGATTTTCTGAACATTAATCTTGTATCCCTCCATTTGCTGACTTGTTTATTAGCTCAAGAAGCTTTGTCATAGATTTCTCAGGATTTTCCAAGCATAGTATCATGTCATCTGTGAGTAATGAAAGTTTTACTTCTTCCTTTCTGATTTGGATGCCTTTTATTTCTTTTTTCTGTCTGATTGCTCTAACTAGAATTTGTAGTACAATGTTGAATAATAGTGGTGTGAGAGGGCATCCTTGTCTCATTCCTGATTTTAGGGAGAAGGCTTTCAGTCTCTCACCATTGAGTACAATGCTGGCTGTGGGTTTTTCATATATGCTGTTTATCATATTGAAGTTTCCTTCAACTCCTATCTTTTGAAGTGTTTTTATCAGAAAAGGATGTTGAATTTTGATGAATGCTTTTTCAGCATCAATCAAGATGATCATGTGAATTTTCCCTTTCGATTTGTTAATGTATTATTGACAAATAATATACTTGTTATTATTAATAATAAGAATATTACATTGTAATATTAATATGCTGTATTACATTGAATGATTTTCTTGTGTTTAACTATCCCTGCATTCCTGGTATAAACCCCACTTGGTTGTGGTATATAATTTTTTTTAATGTGTCATTAGATTAGATTTGCTAGTATTTTGTGGAGAATTTTTGCATCTATGTTCATTAGGGAGATTGGCCTGTAGTTGTCCTTTTTTGTAGCATCTTTACTCGGTTTTGGAATTAGAGTGATGTTAGCCTCATAAAATGAGCTAGGGAGTGTTTCTTATTTCTCAATTTTTTGGAAGAGTAGAGCAGGATTGGTGTAAGTTCTTTTAGGAATATTTGATAAAATTCCCCTGTGAAGCCATCTGGAACTGGGCTTTTCTTTGTAGGAAGATTTTTGATGGCTGATTGACTCTCTTTACTTTGATTGGTTTGTTGAGATCTTCTGTTTCTTCTTGAGTCAGGGTAGCTTGTGTGTTTTTAGGAATTTGTCCATTTCATCTAAGTTGTCTAGTTTATTGGTGTACAGTTTTTCATAGTATCCTCTTATGCTTTTTTTTAATTCTCCAGTGTCTGTGTTAATGACTCCCTGCTCATTTCTGATTTTGTTTATTTGCTTCCTCTTTCTCTTTTTCTCTTTGTTAGCCTAGTCAGGAATCCATCAATTTTATTGATTTTTCTCAAAGAACCAACTTCTGGTTTTACTGATCCTTTTTATTAATTTTTTGTTGTTCTCCAATTCATTTAATTCTGCTTTAATCTTTACTATTTTCTTGTATTTGCTTTTGGGTTAGTTTGTTCTTTAGCTCCTCCTGGTGGGTAGTTAAGACCTTGATTTTTGTTCTATCTTCTTTTTGGGGGCGGTGGGGGGTGCATGATCTGGGAATCGAACTTGGGTCTCCCCATGGAAGGCAGGCATTCTAACCACTGAACTACCCGTGAACCCTCTTCTTTTTTTAATACAGGTTCTTAGCGCAATTAATTCCCCTTTCAGCACTGCTTTGCCACATCCCATAAGTTCTATTTGTTGTATTCACATTTTCACCTGTCTCCAGATAGTTACTGATTTCTCTAGCAACTTTTTCTTAGGGCCACTGATTGTTTAAGGGTGCATTATTTAATCTCCACATATTTGTGAAAGTTCTGGTTCTTTGGTGGTTGATTTCCATTTTCCTTCCATTGTGATAAGAGAAAGTGCTCCTTCAAAAGCTTTGAATGATTTCAATCTCTTTAAATTTATAAAGACCTGTTTTGTGTCCCAGCACATCCTGGAGAACATTACATGGGCACTAAAAAAGAATGTTTATTCTGGTATTTTTGGGTGTAATGATTTATATATGTCAGGTCTAATTCATTTATCAAATTAAGTTCTCTATTTTCTTGTTGACCCTCCATCTGTTTGTTCTGTCAAGAGAGAAGAGCGGTATATTGATGTCTCCCACTATTACTGTTGAAATATCTTTGGCTCCCTACAGTTTTGCCAATATTTGCCTCATGTACTTTGGAGCTCCTTGATTGGGAGAATAAACATTAATGATTCTTATTTCTTCTTGGTGAATTGTCCCTTTCATTAATATGTAGTGTTCTTCTTTGTCTCTTATGGCATCTCTACGTTTAAAGTCCATTGTGTCTGATGTTAGTATAGCTAGTCCTGCCTTTTTATTACAATGTGAATGGAACATCTTTTTTCATCCTTTCACTTTCAATCTACTTGTATCCTTGGGACTAAGATGAGGCACTTGTAAGCAGCATAGAACTGGATCATATTTCTTAATCCATTCTGCCAATCTGTATCTTTCAGTTGGTGAGTTTGGTCCATTAACATTCAAAGTTATTATTGTAAAGGCATTTCTTGAATCTACCATCTTATCCTTTGGTTTTTATTTGTCAGAACTATATGTTCTTTTCCCTCTTTCTCTTTTAATCCTTACTGGTACTCCAGTTCTGTGTCCTCCTCCAGATCTCTCTCCTATCTGTTTTTTTTTTTTCAGCTGACAGAACTCCCGTTAGTATTTCTTGTAGGGCTGGTCTCTTGTTGATAAATTATCTCAGCATTTGTCTGTCTGAACATTTTAATCTCTCCTTCACTTTTTTTTTTGTAGCAATTGTCAGACTTTAATATTCATGAAAAATTAAGTCTATCATACACATTAAAAATATAGGAAATTTCATGAAGACATGAAGCTTCCAATTCCAACTTTGTGGTAACTTTTAGAATGAGGGTTACATATAAATATAGTATATTTTATAGTTTCCAAACTTCATAATTATATACCTTGATTTATATAGCTTCTCTTTATATTTTACATACCCCACATTGATCACTTGGTTAACATAGCTTAAACTGCACTGCTTCAGCTAATGGAAATAAAAATTAAAAAGGCAAGCACAATAACATATCTCTCCCCACCACTTTATGAACATGAAAGAAAACATTTGCGTAGAGAGCTAATTTTAGGGAAAAATTAATTTAAAGCTTAAACACTTAAATTAATTTTAGTAAGCGCAAGAAATACAAAATTAAAGAAATCCTCCAGTGACACCTCTACTGACTGATACCACATTTTTAAGTTTAGAAAATATTAACTGCAAAAACTGTAAGAAAAAATGTGAAGTAAATTTGTGTAGAACATTTAAAAATAATATTCATGATATGAGGGGAAAATGGAAAATAAATGAATTAAATGATTTCTGAATTAACCTAAATATTACATTTTTAATTTAAATATAAGTAACACTATTAAAGGATAAATCCTGATAGCAAAAGATTTACACAATGAAGCCAATTCACACGTATTAAACTGTTTTTGCCTCTATAAGAGAAAGAAAGATTTGCTTTGATACTAGTTATAAAAAAAAGTGAATACTAGTCAGTGAATAAAGCATTTCTAAATTACTCAAAAAGAACATGCATTTCTTTCTTTTTAATGAATTTTTCTTAAGCTCCTTTTAAGTTTCTCATTTTTTCTGAAAACCAAAATAAAATTTTTGGTTTTTTTTTTCCTTGCAATTAATTTCAAGTTCACTCGTATTAGTTAATAAGAATTCCAAGTATTGAATTACCAAGTACTGAGGGACATAATAAAGAGAAATAGTTAAAAACAAATAAACAAAAAATAACTGTACAGACTTCCATAATTTGTCAAGTCTTACATTAACTCCAGGGAATCACTTACTGCATAATGGGAATAAAAGGTCACAAAAGAACTTCCTTACTCTATGGCAGAAGGTCTTACTGGTAAGATATCAAATCATATAGTGACTTTCTCTACCTAAGTGACAGTAAAGATCTACAGATTTACAAGTTTTTCTATTAAAAAATGACATCCTGCCAGCACAATATTCTGATTAAATGCAATCACAATCATCTATGAAAATATTCAACAAGAGTACTTCCTTTTCTCCAAGAAAAGGGTAAAACATTATATTAGTTATATGTATTTTCCAAGCTACTGGAAACAGAATAATAAACATAAAAAAAAATACAAAGGAAAACTCCCTCCAATAAAGAACTGCTAGAGGTAGAAATTTAAGGCAGCATATACTGTTTAAGATCCAACTATCAGGGAACAAAATTGGTGTTAATCTGAAATTATTTTAATGGCTGCTGCTTAACATGAAGACACAAATCATGGCCAGTAATCAATCCCTGAATTTCATATTCAAAATTTCCATACCTTAATACCATTATGACAGTTTCTATTAGTATATAATTGTTTTAATGAAAAAAGTGCTTGCTCTTGTAAGCCAGATAATCTAAAGACATTATTGTAAACTAACTGTATATTCATTTATAGTTTGAAATACATTTCAAATGGGCAATTTTTCCCCTTATTTTCCCAGTTTACTAGCATTAACCTTGAGCATGACCTTTAGTAAAGGCTTTTGTGCCTTATTTAGGATACTGAGATATCAAACATTTCAAAGTGATCCAGTGAGAATGTTTTTTTTTTTTTAAAAAGTTTTCAGTAAGTGTTGCCAAAAAAAGACATTATTTTCTCAGATTACCTGAATGCATTTTACTGGCCTGTGATGCTATTAAATTTAGCATTTCATAAAAATGAAATGTTTGATGCTTCTACTTTCAGCTGAGCTAGAAAAAAGAATCAAATAATTTGAACGATAAAAGAATAGACAAACATTTTATGTATAGACTGCTTATGTCCCAAATGAACAAATCCCAATTCCAGATGCCGAATGTGACAGAGGATCCTTAGGCTCCTAAAAAAAGAACATGTGAAATGGGTACAGAATTAAAAGGGAGATTATTTAATGACTTCAATGCTATCAGTCATTAATTTGGCAGACTTGCAACAGGACAGCTTCATGAAGACATTGTAGATGAGGTTTTTTTCCTAATGAAAGGTACAATTCTGCACTTCAAGGAAAAAGTACACTTGGAGATAGTTCCTCCATTTTCACTGTGTAGTACAAATACTTATATTATTGCATGGCGTGTATTTCTGAAAAAGCAATAAAGACATATTAAGAAAACAGACGCTATTTCTAAATTTTGTCAAGAATAAGAAGGCACCACTAATTTGAGGTTGTATCCTGTCATTACTGATAGTTGATTTTGAGTTGTTTATTTCAGCATTTGTTCTTATTAAACTTTTTTTCTGGTGACATCACTTGAGACATTATTGTGGTTTTGGGGCCACAAACAGGACACATTCATAGTAGTATTTCATCATGGAAAAATCACTCACAGTATATGTTGACAAGACAGTCTTTTTCCACCTCTATCTGGAATTCCCACTGCAAAAAACATTTTTTTAACTCAGAAATGGACAGCACAATACTACCCAATTGTAATGCAATTATGTTAAAACACTGAATGAAGCTGCATGTGAGGTATAGGTTTTTTTTTTGTGTTTTTTTTTTTGTTTTTTTTTTCTTTCTATTATTGTTTTAATTCTTATTCTGTTGTCTTTTTATTTCTTTTTCTAAATCGATGCAAATGTACTAAGAAATGATGAATATGCAACTATGTGATGTTATTAAGAATTACTGATTGTACATGTAGATTGGAATGATTTCTAATTGTTTTGTTAATTCTTTTTTTAATTAATAAAAAAAAAAAGGCAATAGGAAAAAAAAAACATTTTTTTATATCTTCATAGCTTAATTCTATGGAGAGTTCATTTGCCAAATTTTCAAAGTGGTACAGCAGAGGACCTAGATTTATCCAAATTCCACCAGGCTTGAGTATTTTCCACATCGTATCAGTATAATCAATCACATTATGAGCTGTGTCTATGAAGAAATGGGTAGCAATACAGTCCCAGGTGGTGCATTCTGAATTTATCTCCTGAAAATCTCCAGCTGTCATAGAAAAGTTAGAACCAGGAGAAGACTGAGGGGTCAACATCAGGGGAAAAGATTGGTTGAATCTGATCAGCTGATCTCTGATTATTGCTAAACTGATGGATCTAGGGATAAAGCTCATATTTATTAATTTCAGAACATCTATTGAGTACAAAGTTGGAAGAAAAGAGCATTAAAAAACTCCATTCATTTCCTTGACAAGCACACCCTAGCATAGCTGTTTCCCAGGCCAGTCTTCCTAGCCCAGCACCAGGCACCAGAATATTTACTTTAGAGGGATCCCATTTCTCTTTTGGGAAATTTTTTAAAATTTTCTTTAATGATTGGCTGGTAGCAGGCATCCCTTTCTGCTTTCCCAGTTTTACTCCAGTCTCTAACAAACTGTTTCAATGTGGCTTTTAACTTACCCATGTCAAGTGTAGATGCTGGTATAATCTTTCCATTCCCATCTTCTCTGTATTCTTAATTTTCAAATATATGTATGCAAACATTCACAATGGTCAGCAGTATTCCTTGATTATGATAAATGTATTTCCGGATCTCATCCAAATGAAGAAACTGAGGAAGTAGTTTCTGTTGATTAGCTGGAAGTGATGAAACTGTCTTTCTCTTCGGTTCACTCGTTCACGCCTCCTGGTGCGGGGGTAGCAGAAGGCAATAATGATCTTTCAGAGATGTTCGTGCTGGAGCCGCTCCTCCTCCTCTTCGGTAGCCTAAACTCCCAGCGGAGAAATGCACTTCCACCTCCTCACTCCCACCGCTGCCGCTGCCTTCCCCTCCCCTGCAGCCCTTGGGTAGTGAGAGGTAGGCCGAGGTAGGCTCAGTCTTCACTGTAGCACCTCTGTGGCCGGCCCTCGGCCTGGCTCCTTTGCCTCTCGCCTGTGACAGAAAACGTGGTGGCAGCTGCTTGGCCTTCCTCTAGACAGTGCCTGCCGCGGACATGCCCCCAGCTCGAGGTGCGCTCTACCCTCACCACCTTCGGCCCTCTATCTGCGCGGGGATCCGCCAGGACTTAAAGGATCCCGGAACACGCACACTTGTGCGTGCAAGGATATGAGAAGGACCCCGGCCACCTGCCCCAATTTGCTGCAGGACTGCAACCTCTCCCTCACTTTTGAAGGATGATTTGACTGGGTATAGAATTCTTGGCTGGAAATCTTTCTCTTTCAGGGTCTTAAAAATATCATACTACTGCTTTCTAGCCTCCCTGGTGTCTGTTAAGTAGTCCAAATACAGTCTTATGTGGTTTCCCTTGTATGTGGTTAGTTGCTTTTCTCTTGCCACTTTTAGGATTTTCTGCTTCTCTTCAACATTTGACAAACTGATTAGTATGTGTCTTAGAATAGGCCTATTTGGATTTATTTTATTGGCAGTTTCTTTTGGCTTCTTTGACTTATATATTTGTCTTTTTATAAAGAGTGAGAAGTTTTTCCCCATTATCTCCTCACTAATTCTCCCAGCCCTTTACTCTACTCTTTTCCTCCTGGGGTACTGATGATTCTTGTATTTGTGTGCTTCACCTTATCCATTATTTCCCTGAGGTCCACTTCAAATTTTTCCATCTTTTTTGCCATTTTTTCTTTTGTGAATTCAAATTCAATTGTTCAGTTCTTCTAGTTCACTGATTCTTTCTTCTGCCTTTTCAAACCTGCTGTTGTGTCTCTAAGTATATTTTTTATTTGCTCCCCAGTATCTCTCATTTCCGATATCTACTGTTTTTCTACGTACTCTTTCAAATTCTTTATGTTCCTCTAATGTCTTTTTGTTATCCTTTGTCATTAGCCAACCCATTGAATTTATTTAGGAGAGTTGTATGAATAGCTTTGATTAGTTGTTCCAAAGTCTGTCTCCTCCCATGCTTTAATATGGTCATTTGCCTGGGCTATATCTGCCTGCATTCTTCATATGCCTTGTGATTTTCTGTTGGCCTTAGGCAAGTATCTTGATGGGGTACTTTGGAAGTGATTTCCCTCAGTCGCCTAGGATTTTGTATTTACTTTGATTTATGTTGAAGGTCTCCTTTTGCACTTGGTATGTCAGTAATTCCATGCCAAACCAAGGTCCAGACCTCATGCAGGGGATTTAACTCGATTTGAGGATCTGTTTGAAGGTAGAGTTTGCCAGGCTGCACTTTTTGTTTCTTTCCAGCGGATGGTGATCTTGGGCCTCCTCCTTCCCTAAGGCCTGCCTCTCCCTAGCCATGCAGTCAGGTGAGTTGAATGGAAACCCGGTGCAAATCCAGCCAGATCTGTTGGTCCCAGTGCAAGATGAGGCTGTCATCCCTGGGGCTTGGTGGTGGGCACTGTACACCTCAGCTGAGATTCTGCTGTGGGACTGATGGAGATGGTGGCCCTCAGGCTCCTGCTTGGAATGACCTCGGGTTGTGAGACTGGGCATGTAAGCTGTCCCTGTCCACAGCCAATCTGGGAATGCCTGCCGGCTAGGCGTGGCATGGAGCATGAGGCATGTAGGCATGGGGTGCACAGCATGGGGATCAGGTCTTCAACCCATATGTTTTGATGTTGTGTACTCATTTTCATTTGTCTCAAGATATTTAATGATTTTTCTTGCAATTTCTTTGTTGACCCACTAATTGTTTAAGAGCATATTGTTCAACCTCCATTTATATGTGATTTTTCCATTTCTCAGGCCAGTATTGATTTGCAGCTTCATTCCATTATGAATAGAGAAATGCTTTGTATACTTTACATCTTTTTAAGTGTACTAAGATCTGTTTTGCACCCAAGTAATGTGATGTATCTTGGAGAATGTTCCTTGAGCACTTGAAAAGAATGTATATCCTGCTGTTTTGGGGTACAGAATGTTCTATATATGTCTGTTAGGTCTAGTTTATTTATCATCTAATTAGATTATCTGTTTTCTTATTACTCCTCTGTTTAGTTGTTCTAATAATTGAAGAGTGGTGTGTTGACTTCTCCCACCATTTTTGAAGAGGCATCTATTACTCTTTTAAATTATGCCAGTGTTTGCCTCACACACTTTGAGAACCTTGATTAGAATTGTCCCTTTTATTTATTTATATGTATATATATACACACACACATAAAATATAATATATTTAAATTATATATATACATAATGTCCTTCTTTGTCATTTTGCATTTAAAGTCTATTTTGTCTGATATTTGTACATCAACTTTTTTGGTTACTGCTTGAATGTAATGTCTTTTTCCAGCCTTTTACTTTCATTCTGTTTGTATCTTTGGGTCTAAAATGCGTCTTGTAAACAACATGTAGATGGATCATACTTTTTATTCCTTCTACCAATCTGTGTCTTTTGACTGGGGAATTTAATTCATTCACCTTCAGTGTTATAACTGCAAAGGCAGTACTTACTTCAACCATTTTGTCCTTTGGCTTTTATTTGTCATATCTATTTTTTTTTTCTCTTTATATTCTTAATTACACTTTCTGGCCATCTTTATTTCTATATTCTCCTCCAAACCTTTCTCTTCTGTCTTCATTTCATCTGGCAGAACTCTCATATTTCCTGTAAGGCAGGTCTCTTGTTAATGATCTCTTTCAGCTTACATTTACTTGTGAATATTTTAAACTGGTCCTCATTTTTGAAAGATAACTGTCTGATAAAGAATTCTTGGCAGGCGTTTTTTCTCTTCCAGTATCCTAAATATATAATACACTGCCTCCTTGCCTCCATGGCTCCTGATGAGAAGTCAGCATTTAGTCTTATGTAGCTTCTCTTGTATGTGGTGAATCATTTTTCTCTTCTTTATAATTCTTTCTCTTTGGCATTTGACAGCCTGATTAGTATGTGTCTTGAATGGATATTTGGATTTATTCTATTTGAAGTCCTTTGGACTTTTTTGGATTTGTACATTTATGTCTATTATAACACTTGGGAATTTTTGGTCATTATTTCCTCAAATATTCTCTCAGGCCCTTTTCCCTTCTCTTCTGCTTCTGGATACCCAGGATGCATTGTGTGCACCTCATGCCATAAATAACTTCCCTGAGAACTTGCAAAAACTTTTCCTTTCATTTCTCCATCTACTCTTTTGTCTGTTCAATCAGGGTGTTTATATTCTAATTCATTAATCATCTCTTCTGCATCTTCAAATCTGTTGTGTGTCTGTAATTGTTTTGATTTTTTAAAGCTTCCAGAATTCAATATACCAGAAATGGAATGGGTTTTAAAAAGGGAATTTATTAATTTAAAAGTTTAAAGTTCTAAGGCCATAAAAATGTTCAAACTAAGGCATCCAGAGAAAGATACCTTGACTCAAGGAAGGCCACTGGGTCTGGAATACCTCTCTCAGCTGGGAGGGCATGTGGCTGATATCTGCTGGTCCTTTGGTTTCTGATTTCAAAGAGCTTTCCCAGGGGTATTTTCTTTCTGTATCTACAAACATCTGGGTCTTGGGTTGGCTCTGAGCCCTTTCTAAAATGTTTTCCCTTTTAAAGGACTCCAGTAAACTAATCAAGACATACCTTGAGTGCGTAGAGTCACAATTTCATCTATTGAAAAGGTCATACCCACAATTAGGTGTCACATCTCCATGGGCACAATCCAGTCAAAATGTCACACCCACAACTGGGTGTGTCACATCTCCATGGAAACAGTTCAAAGTTTCCACCCCACAACACTGAATAAGGATTAAAAGAAACATGGCTTCCCCCACAAGTCTGGATCAGGAAAAAGGACATGGCTTTTCTGGTTTACATAATAGCTTCAAACCAACACATTCCATCCTCTAGACTCCCAAAAGACATTTTCTTTCCATATACAAAAATACATTAATTCTATCACAATATCACAAAAGTCTTAAACCATTTTAGTAACAATACAAATATAATACAAAGTCAAAAAACAATACAAAATCTCATCAAAGTCTGTTATAGGCATGGTCTGTTCTAAGGCAAAACATTCTCCTCTGGCTGTTGAACTGTGAAATTCAGAACAAGTTATCTGCTACCAATATACAACGGGTATTGTCGTTGGGTGCATGTTTCCATTTCCATGGGGAAAATTTGAAAGGAAAATGGGTCACTGGACCAAAATAATTCTGGAAACCTGCAAGGCAAACTCCATTGGGTTTCAAAGTCTGAGAATCATTTATCCTTGGGGCTTTAGAAAGCAGAACTCCCACCCTTCCCAAGGGCCTATGAAGTGGCCTTCCTCTCTCCAAATGTTGGGAAGAGGGCTGCAAAATTGGGGCACATTGAGGGGGCCCCCTTTCTCTTAGCTCCATCCTCTCCAAGCAGGTTAACCCCCAGGATCTGTGCCATCTTCAGGGCACATGCTCAGCCCCTCCAAAACAATGGAGTGATGGTCAGGCTCCCCTTGATTTCAGCTTTATGTGCCTCATATTCTCTGAGGTGTGGGGCACTGAAACTCTTCCTAAACATCAAGGCAGAAGGTCTGCCTTCTGCTTCTGGGGCAAATTCACCCTTCCTACATGGATGGGTGGGTCTACTCTCCTGGCCCAAGATTTCTTGGCTTCAGACTTTAGCTTCCATGGATCTGCCTCTGAAATAATTTTCCCTTCAGTCTGTCCCTTTTAGTCCAGATTGGCAATGGTTCTGTTCATAAAGGTCTCATTAGAACTTCATTGGTTTTCCATGCCATATATAGGAACCATAGCCATCAGATAATAGGACTTCCCACAAATCCTCGCTAGAAAATTCCATCTCTAATCTTAGCTTATCCCATAATAGCTGACTGCTTCCAGGTTTGTTTAAATTCTCACGGGGGGCCCAATTCCCTGGGGTCTCATGCTAGTGGATCTTTAATTTCACCTATTATATCTTTCATTTCCATAATATCTGCTATTTTACTTTGTATGCTTTCAAAATTCTTCTTTGTGCTCACCCATATAGTATTCTTTATTTGCTATCTCCTCGAATTGATTTAGGAGACTTGTTTGAACATCTTTGATTCATTGTTTGAAATTTTGTAACTCCCCTGACTTTTTAATTTGTTCCTTTGACGGAGCCATAGCTTCACGCATTTTAACATGCCTTGTGATTTTTTCATGCTATATGGATGTCTAATTGTTTTGACGGGTTTATTCTGAAGGTCAGTTTCTCTCTTTTCTATAAAATCTTGCTTGTTGATTTGGTTTACATTAAGGCTCTTCCTTAACGATTGGTTCCTCAGTATCTTCCAGCCAAAACAGGGCAGGGTACCTTTGCAGGGGGTGTAGACTAGATCCATAGGTACCTGGGTGAAGGTCAGGAACAATTCCAAAAGCCACCCCCCACACACTCCTTTTTTCACTGCTTGTCACCATGCTGCCCTTTCAGGCCTACTCAGCATGTGGTGATTCCCCTAAGCCTACTAAGGCAGGCTGTCATGCTCTTTGCCAGTTCCACATCTGATGCAGTTAAAACAATACTGCCTGGCAGCTTCTGACCAAGACAGGTTGAAACAGGGGGATCCTGTGTTCTAACTTTGCCCACCAGTATCTGCCTCAGTACTGAACTATCCCCCTCTGTACTTGGGGCAGGGTACTCCATGGTTGACCACTCTATAGCCACCCCACTGGCAAGGGCCGAGGAGCCTTCCTCTGCAGTATGCACCCAGTATGCATATAATTGGTTCTTAATTTCTTATTCCTTGAGTCAGGGGTGGCGGAAATGGCCAAAGTCTTCCTTTCCTACTGTAGTCTTGTCCTGGTTATCCTTGGTTCATTAGAGCCCTGAGAAGTGTTTGCCTTTTTGAAGTACTGGTCTTTTGCCGTTTTGAAGTGTTGGTCTTTTTTAACTTGGTCCCTGTTGTAATAAACTTCAAAGTCAATTTTAACCAACTTCAAGATAGGTAATTTTAGTCCATCATCTATTTTCTGTACATCTCTTCTTATATCAGGAAAACTCTGGATAATAAATGTTATATTTAAAATGTTGGCATTCTCTGGACTTTTTGGATCTATATTAGTGCATTTCTGGTAAACAGTATAAATTTTTTCAAGGAAAGCTGAGGGACTTTCCTTAGTGCTTGTATTGTTCACTTTTTTTGCAGACTTGCAATAATCTACTTTTTATAATAGTCTAATTTAGCCTGGTCATCAGCATTATTTGGACTCCTTTCAGGATCCCTTACTGGTATTGCTAAACTTGCTTCAGCATACACAGGGTTGTTAGGATTTTCTCTTTATTTTGTATCTTTTCCTGTTTTGCTTTTTCCATTCGAATTTTCCAGTCTTCTCCTGTTTTTAAGGTATTTAAGAAAGACTGAATTAGCCCAATTTGGGTTTTAGGTTGTTAATATTAAACAGTGAACCTTTTATTTTCTTAGGGTCTTCTCTAAAGACTAAGTTATATATATATATATAATTTATATATAAATCTGTAGAAAATAGGGTGTGTGCATATACAAATCATTTTGGTCCTCCCTGTTTGTCTGCTCCTGCAGGCGCTTGCTGGAAGGGTAGACGTTTTGTTGGTGGTTCAGTCGCTGGTCTTAAGGAGCAGTTTGGCTGAACTGATTACCCTGATGGGTACAGGAGAGGTAGCCTATTTCTATCTTAGGCAATTTACCTCCAGTAAAGGGGGATACAGAAGAGGAGTTAATAAAGGTTTTATTGAATTTTCTGGACTTGAATTAGGACATTTTTCTTTTCTCTGCTAGAGATTTTATTAAATTTTATTAGTGTTGACTTCTGGGAGAGACAAAAGATTGAATATACATCATCTCACCCCATTTCTGCCCTTTTTTGCAGAATAAATCTAGTTATAATTCAATGTTCTTTTTTCTATGGAACCATTTTCAAACCATTTTTCTTCATTTTTAATCATATTGATATTAAAAAGAAACAAATTTTTTCTTTTTTTCACATGTTCATAACTAAAATCTTAAGTTTTAAAAATGGTGCGACAAATCGGAATGATATTAGAATTAGAATTTCCACATTTAGAGAATTTTAGTAATCAATAACTAGCTAGGAACGCTTGAACAACATAAATGCAGTAACACCAATTAACAATTAACAGATACTTACCACTTAATATATTTAAATAACATACCAATTAACAGTTAAACAGACACTTAACACTTACTACATACCTTAATAACATAACAATTACCAATCAAACAAACTAAACATTTACTATGTATCTAGCACTAAATATATATACAATGCTTCAAGATTCAGGAAAGGGCAGTGGTCAGAGCAAGGGAGATTGTTCTGGAGGTAGGACCTAGGACTTCAAATTCTGGTCCAGGGGCCTCAAACACCTTACTGACCTTGAATCCTGGTCCAGGGGCCCCAGTCCACTGTGCTGCTTTCCCCAATCTACTTTTACATTGTTGACCTATTCATCTATTTAGACATATGGATTTGGAACTGTTTCTTCTTTTGAAGCTTCCAGGTGCCAATGAGCCTGGGGCACCAGCAGGGCAAGACAAACCTGATTGCTGAGCCTCTAGACCCAGCAGGGTCTAGGTGCCTCAGAAGATTCGATTACCATGCTTACCTCTCCTGGTGGGGCTCCACTACTATGGGGAGTCAGCCTCCTTATTTTTTTTGGACTTCTATCCCTTTTTGGTCGCCAAACTGTTACTGATCAAACATGGCGTTCTCTGCCTGATGCGCATAATAGCTAGTCTATGACACCAGGGTTTCAAAGGAAGAGATTATTGCTATATAAAACAAAAACAGGTGGCATATAACAACCTTAAAATCTGACTCCCCGAAGTGCTGTAACACCAAGGGTTTTATAGTATCAAAATATGGGCAGGTTTCAGGATAATGAGTATAATGGCTTACGATAACAAAATTTGAGATCTAATTATTTAGCATGTGCAGGTCAATTACATGCCTAGCCACAGAACATCTGTAAGAAAATGGTGGCCTTAATATGATGGGCATGAATTTTAGTATGATAACAATGTATAGATCAGTTATACGTTAAAGTTTAAGCTACTACACATGTCAGGTGACCATTTTTAGTTAGATCTAGCTTTGTCTTGTAAGATAGTTTGGGAGTTGGAGTAGGTTAGTTCTGGGCTGACTTAAGTTCCTTCATTAATAAGTATTAGAAGCTTGCCTTTGCTCTCATAAGACTCTAAACTTGTAAAATAGGGTAAGGGGGTACATGTGGGGCCAGTTATGAGTTTTTTTACAATCACAAGAAAATGTTATATCATTATACAACCATTATTAAAAATCAAGGGATCTGGATTACAGTTCAGTGGGTTTCAGTAATTTCAGGTATTGCTTTTGGCCAGTCTACAATGTACTAGCAAGTAAGAAAAAGGCATCTATATAATGATTCCATTATCCTAATTATTTGTAATTCTTAATTTCTCAATTACAATTTCCTATAATGGAAATCATAGCTATTTGTCCTTTTGTGTCTGGCTTATTTCACTCAACATAATGTCTTGGAGGTTCATCCGTGTTTTAATATGTACGAGTACTTCAGTTCTCCTACAGCTGAGGAACCTTCCATTGTATGAATAGACCACATTTTGTTGATCCATTCATCTGTTGGTCGAGGTTTCTTCTGAAATTATTTATCGGCCTCTGGGTTTTAGGTCTCCTCCCATTTAAAAAAATAGCTATATACAGTATTTTCCCCCATTTATTTCCAGCAGCTTGAACTACAGTTAAAATGTAACAGACATTTGGAAAGCTGCATTTTGGATGTCAGGGAATTTTGATATTAACAAAACCACCATAGGCCTGTTTTCTGATCCATTTCAGTGGCTCCTTCATTATTACCCATGATGCTTCATATTCATGCCTTCGTCCTGAGTGGCTGGACAATCTTAGAAAAAGAGCTAAATCTCTGGAGTCAAGTTCTCTGTTATAAGATGGATTAATGACAGATGCCCAAAGCGTTTTTACATATTTTACTTAGTTGGGGAGTTAAAAGCAATTATTAGAAGTATTTCAGATGAAAGATACCATAGCATATGAGACTTGACACACTTGGCACGCCCAGAAAGTTTGCAAATAACAATATAAATGTGTTGTTAAAGAGGGATTAAATTCCTTTATAAACTGAAATCTCCTTGTCAGGCCCTTGAATCGGTAAATATGTTGTCTATTTTCAAAATCAGGTTTCTAAAAGCAGTTACCTACAGGGGCATTTATGCTAAATACACAGAGCTGTTTGTGGAGGTTAGTGTAAGGGCTAGTTTTCACATATGTATCACATTTTAAGAAGCACCAACCATGTCACTGATCCAGAACATAATAGCTCCTAACTTTTGGGAAAAGATGTATTTCCTTGGAAATTTTAAACTATAGGGTGCTAAAGGATAATGAGGAATCACGAACAAGCGGGTTTTCAAGATAACTTTCACTGTCATTTTACCAACAAAAATATAATAAACTCATGTACATGAAAATGATATTGATACTATTCCAATGTCTATTTCCTGCTGTAGAAGGAACTATCTAGGGGAAATGTCTTGTGTTATATAATCTTCAACATAATTCACCTCAAAAATTGAATGACTTAATAATAAAGGGTTAATGGGGTAGCATGGATTAAGAAGATGTGTGTATATGTGTGTAGGTGGGATTTAACAAAAATGTTCTAGGGAAATGACAGGCATAATTGAAAAGCCTAGTAATCCCCTTCTCTTTGATTTTCTGCAGCACTTACGATCTGTATGACTCATTTGGCATGGGTGAATTGTCATGCAGCTTCTCATGCATGTATTTCTTGTCTGTGTAAGTAGGAGGTGAGCTCCTGTAAGGAAGTTCCCTGCCGCGCTAAGCCTATTGCTTTGTACATAACCCAGGTGTATTAATCATTGATTGACATGTACATTTGCAAGGAGGAGTCCGAGATACACTTAAAACCTTTATTCATTGATTTACAAAATGTACAATATTTACAAAATTTAGGCATTAATCCCATATTGACATGAAAATACTATAAGGAGCCTAAAAATAAATGTGGCACAGAGGCTAATATACACATTGCTGCTCTTTGCACGTCCAGTGCCACTGATAGTGGGATTTAATTGGAGATTTAATGTGGTGGAAAGGTCAGATGACTGGCAGGTCCTGGATCTTCCACATGAATGGCTCTTCCTTGGCTCCTTGAAGCCGGAGATGGTAAGCACATCACTTTGTTTAGGAATTGAACACAAGCCATTCTGATATCCAAAGCCAACTGGATGCATGCAGGCACATCTGTGCAGTCACCAGTCACCCCCTGGGTGGTGTGTGAATGTGCACCACTGTGGACCTGCTCCCTGCACACCAAAGCCAGAGAGGCTTGATATGGCCCCCTTCTCATTATTAAGAACCAGCATTTGGATGTTGTCTCTTATTCAAATAGCATGCAGTACTTGGAAAGTGTCAATGGAGGGTGACCATGCACAAAAATGGTACTTGTAGACAGCTACAACATCAAAATTTCATTACGTCTTATAGCATCTTTAGATGCAGGACCATTCTGTGTCTTCTTTTAGCAAGAGGGATGAATGAGGAAGCCATACCCACCCCACCCTTCCCAAATATCATCTGGGGACATATGCAAAATGGCTTTTGTGGACTAACTAAAATCCACAAATAAGATGGGCAAATTCCCATAAAGTCAGGCCTGACAGTTTTCTTAAGGGTAGTAATTTCACCTCCCCTTCCTCTTTGATCCCGCCTCACCCATATATCCTAATTCTAAAAAGGTTTTGCATTTTGAACTTTGAGCCTGAGTACCTTCATCAGTAGAAAGTGTGAATACTAGGAATATATCTTATAAGGTTCTTGAGGGGATTATATTAGGTAAAGTGCTAGCACAGTGCCTGGCACACAAGAGGTGCTTAATAAATGTCTTGCTTTTTCTCCCGCCACTTCCCCCTCACAACTGTGAGTGACCAAAGTCTGAATTAGATAATTTATATAAGCGTTACCACTGTCAGTTCATATTTGGTCCTTAAGGGCATTTCATTTTATGAACCAGTGATATTTTCCTGTGGGGGCAGAAGGGCCCTGACAACAGTCTCTGTATCAGCATTGGCTCCACCAAGTTTTATGTAGACACACCCCATAACCCTGCACAGAAACACACATCAGTGTTGGTCACCGCCTGAATTACTCCTGGGACAGCGCCACTGAGGAAGCCGTGAACAAAAGCCTTAAAGCAAACACGCTACTCTTTCTCACAACATAAGTTAACTTCCTCCAATACTGGTGCAAGAATAATAGATCACTTTCAACAAACATTCAAGCTCTGCCACTGTTGAAAAAATAAGTACTCAATCTGATCATCTTGTTCAGAATAAAGGATATCTTACAGTATATTTTAGTTTATAGTTATGCCATACAAAAATAAATATCGTATAACGATTTACAAAGGAGAAAAAATAGTAAATTGAGGTGCCAAAAATGAGAAAGATGGTGAAAGTTTCATCATTTACTTCAAAAGCAACTGACATGAAACTGAAACTGATCCCACCACAAAGTTGGGTGGATCTCCTTATTCGTCTCACCATCACCCCACCTGTTCTCATCCCAGCATACCTTCTTTCTCTATCAGTTATGAGACAATTCAATGCAGAACCTTCTCACTAAAGTCGCTGGAGATTTGGAAGTACAATGGGGAGGGCTCTTAGGATAAGCTTCAGTTGTAGGAAGAAACAGGCTGAGCCACATACTCAGCCTTTAGGGTAAAGCAGCATCAACCCCCACCCATCTACTTCTTTTCATACCAGAAATCATCTCTGGTAGATTAGCTATGCTTAAGAGAATCCTACCTCGAGAAAAAATACCGTATCCTGATTTGGGACTCTTTGGACCAGTGCTAGTCCCATTGTACCAGGTAGAATCCAGCTTCTCGGGGAGCTTAATTCGATGCCAAATCAAGGCAAATCTCACCAATTGTATGAAGGGATAAACCTAGCCACTCTGTAGATGTTGATTCCATTATAGTGAGAGAACATCCTTCTCTGGTACTCCTACCCACACTTCATGCTTCTATGATTACCTTTTTATTTCCCTCACAAAGAGAGGAAATGTGAATCCTACCATTAGGAGAAGAATTTTGGAGAAATTGCTTCATACCTTCCTAGTGAGAATCTCCAAGGAAATAGTCCATCCATCTTGAAGTAGAAGTTTTAACATTCTAAAGCTATAAGTGAATTTATGAGTGTATTTAAACCAGTGGCTTT
Organism: Tamandua tetradactyla; assembly: GCF_023851605.1. Lineage (NCBI taxonomy): Eukaryota > Metazoa > Chordata > Mammalia > Pilosa > Myrmecophagidae > Tamandua > Tamandua tetradactyla. The sequence goes on along the minus strand of NC_135329.1, from coordinate 119,464,525 downwards.
TTACTTTCCTCCTGTAAAACACATACTTATGCATATCCATATAACATATCGCCTAACATCTCAGGCGGGTTGCTGGACCACCTGAAACTCATGAATGCATTTCAAATTAAGAACCCCAGATCTTAAATATATAACTATTTCTTGGAGCAAAAACAAAGGTTTGTGGCATACAATTCAGGGTCTGTATTGGGGGCAGGTTGGCATCTATGGAGTACTGGCTAGACTTGAAATGACCACATTGACACAATGCGTGTTCCTAATGGTATGTGACGATGCCCGGCCAAGACGGTTTTCGTGAGCTGTGTCTCGAACATGTGACTACTGTCAGGCCAGGGACTCATGCGTGACCGTGGACCACTGTGATTGATTCCCATGGATTGCTACTGTAGACGAGGCCCTCAAGATGCTATAAAGTGAGTCCCCACCACACCCACAAGCAGGACACAATCACTGACATGCAGTGCGGATTCCCGTTTGTCTGATTTATAGGTGACGTTGTAACAAATGTGGCATCCGTTTCATTTCGGGGGATTGGCAAGTTACAGATATTGCCTTCACAACAGGAAGTGCAGACCTGGAAAAAAGAAAGAAAGAGAAAGATGGGTGACGAAAAGTCAGCAGTCCTTAGGAAGTGGGAGTTTTTGAAGGAAATGTCTCTCTCATGGCAAGACAAATGAAAATTACCTATTCTACCAAGGAGACGCCAGTCTGCATTTAGAAGAGTGGGATGAGACTTCAAATGGAAGCAATATGGTCAAAATGAAAACTCCCAGGACTAACTTTCAAGATCTGGGTTCTGTTTTTCAAGCACCGCTGTGTGGTTTTTATAACTTCACAATCTTCCTAGGGCTCAGCAACTCTATCTGCGAAAAGGGGATTTTAATACTTGGCCTACATTTTCAAAGAGGCTCTTTCTGACTACTTGAGGAAGCTGTTAAGAGGGTAAACTTTTACTTGCCAACTTTTCACAGGGAAAGTGAAGTGACAACTCAGATCATCTAAACTTGAATATTTACTTTCCTTAGAACTGTGTGCATACTTATCTCCATTCTCAAAACCAAGTTTAAAGAGTTTACATTTATGCAGTTATTCCTGCTTTATACTGTTTAATTCATAGATCATAAGAAAAAATAAACCCAAGGGTTATTGACGGAAATTATTTTAAGCCCCAGCTACTCAAAATGTGGTCTATAGACCAGCAGCTTCGGCTTCACAGGAGCTTGTTAGAAATGCAGAATGTTATGCCCCTCACCAGACCTAATGAATTAGAACCAGCACTTCAACAGGAGCCAGGATGATTGATATGTACAGTTAGTTTTGAGAAGCCCTATGATGGTTCATATCCCATACAGTCACCATCCTGCAGAGACTTACATCTGGTCACAGTTGTCATGGGCTAGGAAGAAAACATAATGTTGAGAGATTGGAAGTCAGAAGTGAGTTCGAATTCTGTCTAGCTGTGTGGCCTGAGCACATGACATAACTTCTGTGATTCTAAATGTCCTTTGCGGTAAAGTAGCTACAGTAATGCCTGAGAGCCAAGCCCGGCTTGCCAGTGGATATGCCCAGGAGGGGCATGTGTGTGGGGGTGTTAGATAAAGTTCTTGGTTTTACCTTTCATATCTCAAACCAGGATCAAGTAAACATATTTTAAATTTTAATTCTTAGTGTATTTGAGAGGTTGATTTAAAATTAGGCTTCTGTCCTCTTCAGGTAGAGAGACCCCTACTGATAATATAAATCCAAGGTGTGAAGAATAGAAGTTGCCCCAGAAAATAGCCTGGGAGAGAGGTGGGAAGACTCTAAATAAAGACCAAGGCCTCCTACGAGATCATACATACAGCTAGTCCTGCACCACCAGCAAGGCCATCAGCTGCATTCCCACCTCCAACCGCAAGTCGGGCTGTCTTTGATCTTAGATTCTCCTTCAAGGACACCCTCAAAGTTCAGTTTTAACTGGATGTTTCTGCATACAGGCACCAGATGAAGTTTGAGGGGAGCAAACTCACAAGGAGATGGTTCTATTGTCACCTACTCACATGATCCAAAAGCCAACAGATACCTTCCCCAATGAAGACTCACCACCCCCTCCTATCACTTTACAGGAAGTTAGCAAAGCTGAATTGCCTTGGCTATCCTCTCGGTACATCTGCAGTGCTTTACCATGATGAACACAACTGGTGATTTATTCCTCTTTCTTCTGGTAGCTTTAATACTTTATTCCGAGTGAAGAAAGGGCTTACAATAATTTGCAATACTCTCTTGGATGTTTACACAATTTATACCAGTTGTCCTATTGCCCTAGTATAATATTCTATTCTTTTAGAGCAAAAAGGAAAGGAAGTATCTTTTATAATGGTACAGAGACACCAAAAGCCAGCCTGCACAGGGGCATAAGAATTGGCTCAGGAACACTGATGTCTGAGGTGGAGGGAGGCCATCTGTGCTGGACCTGACACTGGTTTAGTTTCCCAGACCTTGTGCCCTTCATGCTCCGAGTCTCTGCAGCCAGTGGATAGGCACTCCTCCAGCGGCACGCAGCGTTTGGTGACAGAGATGCTGTTTCCCGTGACTTCCATTGTGTGCTGAGTATAGCAGTATCTGGTCTCTGTCAACAGAGCAAATGTTTTGATTTGAGATGGGAAAGGTTAACCCCACCTGCCTAAAAGGAAAACAGGCATGTCAACACCACAGACCCTGAAGGGATCTACCAACACAGCAGATAGACAATGCATTGAGGCTAAGTCCAATTCCAAAGCTCTCCTTTGAGAGAGTCTTCCTCTTTGCAATAGAAGGAGGATTGCCTTCAAGGAAGAAACAGTGGCTTACTCTTTGCCTTTTAACACATTTTGCCACCGTACTGACATCTTTTGGGGGGGATAAAGGGCTGGAAGGGATGATTTAGGATGTGAGAATCCAGTTTCCCAAGAGAGAGCACAGGGTTAAAAGAAAGTTACGCCATGACTCTTAGGGAGATGAAAGGCTGTGGCAGAGGCAGGTATACAAACGTGTGTTGGTGTTTTGGGGAAACAGCTATTTCTAAGCAAGGGTGGAACAATTGAAAATGGATTCATCTTATTTGGAGACATTTATAAAAAAAACAACAAAACTTGCCAGTGAGCCCAGCTGAATCCTAGAAATTCATTACAGAAGACACTTAAACTAAAAATGAGGGTTTTCTAAAACTGAGGAGTGTCTTTTCTTCCTACCCTGATTCCAGTCTTTCTTGTTTGATGGCTGATGAAGGCTGCATGAATTTCTAGAAGTTTCACCAAGTTTCAGAAATCTGAAAACTTGAGATTTCTTCCAAAATTCCATGAAGTTTATTATTGTTATTATTTGTAATTTAAAAACTCAAGAAAAACAACTTGGCCAGTATAATTCTTTAAGGTCTCCAGGCAGCGTTCAGCTTCCTAAGCCTGGAATTTAGGAGAATGCTCCTGCTTTACCTTTACATTAAAAGAGGAAATGAATAATTCCTAAGAAATGTCACTGAGCTGTTTTTCAACCTTATCTTGGATCCAACTCTGCATGTTTTATGTTTTGGATATTTAGTAGCGAATATGGAATTATAACCTCCTAAGATATTATTTATTAGGCAATAAAAATTTCTCCCACCAAGGTTCTGTCATGACTTTGGCAGCTTTTAACTTGGATATGAATGTCCAAAGAAGAAACCTTAAGAATTTTAGGCCCTGAGAATGAGCTAATATGAGCCACACTGCCACATCTTGAGAGTTATGAAAATTCAGGGGTTTTAACAAACTTCTCAGACATCCCCATTTGGCAGGAACACCAAGTAGCCTTGGAGAAAGTCTTGCTAAGGGCAGCAGCTTTCCTACTGGTTCCACTAGTGGTGGGTGGGCATGGGCAGAAGTCAGGGTGCTGCCCTCCTGAGGATGCTACTCCCAGCCTGCACCCCAAGCAGGATTTTGTCACTTGGACTCTGGACATGATAGTCACTCCTGTTTTTAGGATCTCACGGGGCTCCACTGGAGTGGGATAAATAAGGTCACCCCATGAACTCAGGAGAAAAGTTAAAGTTTTTTTTTTTTTTTTTTGTACCTGGCATTGATTCTCCCAAAGCCCTAACATATTTTAATATTAGAGTGATTGTTTTTTGTTTTTTAAAGCCCTTGGCAGGTTTTGACAAACGGAAGCCAGTGTGGCCCAAGAGACTGAACACATCTTCCAAAGAGGACTAGTTTACTTCTTTGGTAATTAGACTCAGTGGACATTTCTGGCCATGATAGGTGTACCTTCTCCTGTCCCAGCATCACATGTTTAAGAAAGCAATAAAAGCAGGAATGTTCTTATCTCTTGACTCTTCTTCATGTAACTAGGAGCAGCTGCCAGTGGTTTTATTGCCCCGAATATAAACCTGAGTAGATAAGATCATATGCTTATCGAATAAGTAAATCACTGTATAGTTTGAGTTTTAGAAATTCGATTTGCCCTCCAAGTAGTGAATTATCTTATTTTTCTGCCCATAGAGGCAGTAGAAACCTCTTAATAATTTATTACTGGGGAGCTTATTTCATTGAATGAAAGTAGAGGCAACAACTGATGGAAATCTCTCTTCAGGAAAATATGCCAAACTTTGCTATCTAAGAAGCCAATCTTTACCTTTCTTGGAGGGGTTAGTGGGGATTAGTGGTGAGACTGCATAATAATTTTTTTCTTTATTTCCCAAAGTCCAACTCATATAACAAAGATATACTAAGAACGCTCTCATCACTTCCAGCAGTAGAGACCTCATTTCTGAAGCATCAATCCCTAAAAACTCTCCATTCCACTGATCTTACAAAACCCCGTTAGAGGTTATGAAATGTTAATGCAGAAAAAGTTCCTGGGTTTAACAAGTCTTCTATGTAAGTTTTGGAAATGCCCAAATAAAGTTAAACAGGTTTCTATCACACACAACTTATATAAGCCTTAAATACATATTGTGATCCCCAAGAGGGGGGCAGCACAGGCAACAATTTCCCATGGACCACATACAGCTTATCTTTAGACTGTGGTATTGATAAAAACCAAGTTTCCGCTACAGAGTGTTGCACTCCCTGCATTCCGAGTAATCCTTTGGTTAGTAATGAGGTTATGTGAGAATCAAGCCTGCTGATAACTTCATACTAAAAGAATTTCAAAGACTTTTATCTAAAAGATATAAGATAGGTTTGAGGGCGGGCGGCGGTGGCTCGGGCGGGCCGCGGTGGCTCGGGCGGGCCGCGGTGGCTCAGCGGGCAAAGTGCTTGCCTGCCATGCCGGAGGACCTCGGTTCGATTCCCGGCCCCAGCCCATGTAAAAAACAAACAAACAAACAAAATACAATAAAACAAGAAAATGTTTAAAGATGTTTCCCTTTCTTCCTTCCTTCCTTCCTTCTCTCTGTCTTTCCTTCCCTTCCTCCCTCTTAAAAAAAAAAAAAAAAAAAAAAAAGATAGGTTTGAATTTCGGCCTCTCAAATCTCATATTTTGCAACGGCATGGTATTCCCAGAGGTTGTGAAACAGAAGTCTTTTACTCTGAGACTCACAATCATTCAACTAAAAGCAGAACTGGGAAACGGAGTTTAGTCAACTACTGAAAAACCCAAAATACATTTTTTTAATGAAATTTATACAAACATACATTCCATTACCTTGCTCTGAAATTTTAAAAAGAGGTTCAAAGTTAACATTTTGCCTACCAGTACTCAATACAAGCAAGTGTATTTCAACAGAAGCTACATGAATGATTTGAATTAAATTTATATACTAAGACTGACCAACTCTCTGGGTAAAAGCTTTTCTTATCACTTGGTTATGCTCTGTGGTGCTGCTAGTTTGGGTTTCCTTACAAACAGATGCAATGATTAAAATGATGCTGCAGAACAATTCACCAGGTGTGAGAAAATTAATAGGGAGAAATAAGATTAATAACTACTATGAATCATATTGAAAAAGCGGCTAGTGACATCTGCTTGCCCTCTCCTGCCTCTGTGCCTTAGTGCACACTCAGCCCTTCAGAGCCCACTGTTCCACCTCAAGATCCTCCTCTTTAATGACTGTTCACCTAAATGTCCAATTCGATGCCTTTCTTCCTGACCTCACCAGATCTCTTTGTAGCACTGGACTCTACTACTTATAACCTCCTGGTGAGATTTTCCCATCCTTGGCTTCCACGTCTTGTGTTCCTCTAATTTTTCTTCTGCCCCTCTGGCTGCTTCTCTTCTGACACCTTCCTGCCTTGAGTGTTGAGATTTTCCTACATTCTGTCTCTGAACCTCTTTACACTCTTTATACTCCCTCAGGTGACCTCATCCAAACCACCTGTGGCACATCCATGTCTGAGTCTCCCTTGAGCTACAGAACAAAATTTCCTACTATCTCCTGACCATCGCCTCTAGCACCTCCTCCCACCTAATATGCCTCAAACCAGACCCATCACCTCTGTGCCTTCACACCTGCTTATTTTATCTTCTTCTGTTCTTCTCTGTTTATGGCATCCATAATCCTGGTACCCTGGACTAGAAACTTTGGAATCTTTTCTCCCTAAAAAAGAAGAATTTCCAAGTTTCCTGAAATGTCTCCCGTACCCATCTACTCTTTTCTGTTCCATTGTCCTGACAGCTCTCAACTCAGACTCTGATCATTTCCTATCTTCCTGCCTCTGATCTCTATTCTTTCTAATGTAGGTGCCAGACAGCCACCACAGATCTTACTGAAATAAAAGTGTGATCATGAAATGCAGTGCCTATAAAGCACCAATGACACCTCAGTGCCAGCAAGCCCTGAGTGCTGCACTGCTAGGCTTATCTGGCTCACCAGAGTGGCTAAAGAGGTGAGCCTATGCTTCCTACAAGCAACTAAAGCTATAAATTGGGTCATTGTGCTTCTCTTCTACAATCAGCAATGACATTTATAATTCAGGACTTGGTGTTGGAAACTCAGTACCTATTCCCTAGGGCTCTCTCCTTGATCTAGTCCTCAAACTACCTCATCATTGCCTACTAATTAACTTGAAACCAATACATTGAACTTTTGACCATTCTTTATAGCAGAAATGTTTGTGCATCCTCAGCTTGTCTAGGAAACCTTTGATTTTTCCTCCCCACCAGATTGGTATTAATCTTTTCTTTGTTCCAGGTTTTCACAGCACTTCTTAGCTCCCTTATTTTGTATGTTTGGCTTTCCTTCTAGACCAAGACTGAGTTTTGTTTGCTTGGCTGGTTTTTAAAAAAAAAACAAACAAAAAAACTATTTTCAGATAATTGTCAACTTAACATGCATTTGTAAGAAATATTACAGAAAGATTCCATGTACCCGTTACCTAGTTTTCCTCTAATGGTAACATCTTGCAAAACTATAGTACATCACACCAAGACATTGACATGAATGTAGTTCAGATACAGAACATGTCCGTCCCTGTGAAGGTCTCTTGTATTGTCCTTTGACAGCCACACCCACTTCCCTTCTATCCCCACCACCACTTTAACCCTTAATCTGCACTCACTAATCTGCTCTCCACATCTTTAATTCTGTCATTTCATGAATGTGATATAAATGGAATTGTCTTTTTGAATTTGGGTTTATTTCACTCAGCCTAATTCTCTGGTAATTCCTCTACTTTCATGGAAAATCAGCATTATAAAAGCAAGAACGAAAGGATATGTGTCCACCTACTTCAAGATTTTTCTGGTTCTGATTTTAAATCCTCAATTTCAAATAGATACTTTTCCTTAAAGGGAAGTATCCGCATTTTACAATTTAGAAGTAATATAATTTCCTTAGCTTAGGTATTTTCTAGAGAGCAAGACTTTTTTTTCCTTTTTTAATGCAATTTCGTTGAGACATATTCATACACCATATATAATCCATCCAAAGCATACAATCAGTGACTCACAGCATCATCACATAGTTGAGCATTTATCACCACAATCCACTTTAGAACATTTTCACTACTCAAGGGCAAAAAAAAAAAAAAAAAAAAAAGCAAGCCCAAAACATCCCATTCCACACCCCATCATTGATCCCTAGCATTGGTGCTACATTTGCTACTGCTGATGAAAGTAAATTAAGTTATTACTGTTAACTATAATCCATAGTTTGCAATAGGTACATTTTCCCCCACATACTAACCACCCTAATATTATCTCCTTGTAATAGTTTTGTACATTTATTCTACTTAGTAAACTTTTTATATTTGTCCTGTTAATCACAGTCATCGTTCACCACAAAATTTACTGAGTTATAGAGTCCCATGTTTAACTCTGGTGACCTATATGACTCTAAACTTCCCTTTTCAACCACATGTACTCACATTCAGCACTGTTAATTGTGCTTAAAATAATGTGCTAATGCCACCTCTATCCATTTCCATTTATTTTAATTCAACCTAGTTAAAAATTCTACACATCTTAAGCAGCTGCTCCCCCTTCTCTAGGCTCATTCTATCTCCTGATAACATATACTCTATATTCTATGCTGTGCCGGTTTAAACCTATTATGCACCCTCCAAAATTCATATTTTAATTCTGACTCAACACTCTGTGTGGAAATTTTTGATTAGATTATCTCCATGGAGACGTGGCATGCCCATTGTGGGTGTGGCCTTTTGATTAGAGATGTGACGCTACCCATTCCAGGTGGGCCTTAATTAGTTTACTGGAGTACTTTAAAAGAGGGAACATTTTGGATTGAAAGGACAGAGCAGATGTAGCTTCGTGGAGAACAGCTGTTCCAATGAACAGAGACACAGATGTTTGGAGATGCTCAGAGCCCAGCGTGTGTAGCATGAGATGTTAAGCCAGAACCTGGAGAGAGCCAAGGGACACCCTCCACACCCCTGTAGGAGCAGAGGCTGACCCATCGGTCTTCCTTGAATTAAGGTATCTTTCCCTGGATGTCTTAGTTTGGATACTTTTTATAGGTTTAGAACTGCAAACTTATAACTTAATAAATCCCCTTTTTGTATACTTTGAATCCTTCTAAGTTTATTAAGACCTGTTTTGTAACCCAGCACGTGGTCTATCCTGGAGAATGTTCTATGTGCACTTGAGAAGAATGTATGATATATTTGGGATGAAATGTTCTTTATATATCTGTTAGGTCTAGTTAATTTATCATATTAATTAGTTTATCTATTTTCATACCGACTCTCTGTTTAGACATTCTATTTATTGAAGAGAATGGTGTGTTTAGATGCTCTGTCTATTGAAGAGACTGGTGTGTTGAATTCTTAATAATGAGAGACATCTACTACTCCCTTCAGTTTTGCCCAGTGTTTGCCTCATGTACTTTGGGGCACCCTTGATTAGCTACATAGATATTTATGATTGTTACTTCTTGGTATACTGCTCTTTAACATATTGTCTTTGTTTCATAACATTTTTGCATTTAAAGTCTATTTTCTCTAATATTAATAACTATATCAGCTTTTCTTTGCTTGCTACTGGTGTGGAATCTTTTTCCAGCCTTTCATTTTCAACCTATTTGTAATTTTGGGTCTGAAATGATTCTCTTGTAAACAGCATATAGATTGATCATACTTTATATCCATTCTTCCAATCTATGTCTTTTGACTGGAATGTTTAATTCATTAGCATTCGACGTTATTACTGTAAAGGTAGTATATCAACAATTTATCCTTTGGTTCTTTTGTCAGATCTATTTTTTCTTTTAATCCTTTCAGTTACCCATACAGATAATCTTCATTATATCTTCCCCAAGTTTCTCTCTCCTGTCTTTATTTTTTTTTCCTCTTTGCATCCAGCAGAACTCCCTTTAGTATTTCTTGCTGGGCCAGTATCTTATTAGCAAACTCTCAGCTTCTGTTTGTGAATATTTTAAGCCTGTCCTCATTTTTGAAGGTCATCATTGCTGGATAAAGAATTCTTGGCTGGCAATTCTTCAAACCATTATCTTCTCACTACCAAGATGTCCGATGAGAAATCAGCGCTTAACTTTATGTGGCATCCCCTGAATATGGTGACTCGCCTTTCTCTTGTTGCTTGCAGGATTCTTTCTCTTTGTAATTTGACAGCCTGAACGTATGTGTCTCAGAGGGTCTATTTGGTGCGTCTTAGATGGTCTATTTGGATTTATTCTGTTTGAAGTACATTGGGCTTCTTGGATTTGCATATTTGTCTTTTATAAGATTTGGGAAATTTTCAGTCATTATTCCCTCAAATATTCTTCCTAGCCCTTTTCTTCTCCTTCTGAGACACCTGTAATGCATATATTTGTGTACTTCATGTTGTCAATCATTTGTCTGAGACCTTGCTGAAATCTTTCCATTTTTCTCCATCTGTTCTTTCGTCTGTTCACATTCGGTTGCTCTGTCTTCCACCTCACTGATCTTTTTTTTACCTCTTCAAATCTGCTGCATATGTGTCCACTATAACTTTTAATTTCATTACAGATATCATTTTTGTAAGTTTGTTATTTCTCTGTTTTCTCAAATTCTTCTTTATGCTCTCCTAGTATCTTCTTAATATGCTTTATTTCTTTAGCCACCTTATTGAAATTATTTAGGAGATTTGTTTGAATATCTTTTTGGGGGGGACAGGGGTGCATGATCTGGAAATCGAACCCAGGTCTCCCACAGGGAAGGTGGTCATTCTACCACTGAACCATCTGTTACACCCTTTGTTTGAACATCTTTGATTAGTTGTTCCAAATTCTGTATCTCCTCTGTCATTTTTATTTGAGTATTTGGCTTGGCTGGTTGTTAGTATGTTTCATAACTTTTTCTGTTATCTGAGCATAGGATTATCCTGGTAAGGTCATTTTGAAAGTTGGTTTCCTTCTCTTGTCTAAGATGTTGTTGACTGAGTTCATGTTAAAGGTCTTTGGTACTTGTATCATCAGTATTTCCCAGCCAAAACAGGACTAGGGTCCCATGCAGGAGGTCTAGACCACTTCCAAAGGGCTGTGAGGAAAGCAACTTCCCAAGAAGGCCTTCTCCCAGGTTTCTTCAGCAACCTATTCCTCATAGCCCTAAGAAAGGTAAGTTAATGTTTAGTCGTCTGTCCACTCTGGTTCTGAGATGGGTAGAAATAATGACACCATAGTGCTGTGTAACCTCAGATACTGGTCAGCAAAGTGAGATCACAGGATCCCACAGACCTAGCCCCTCCTGGTCAAATGCTACTGGCACCACTGTTTCTATCATGTCAGAGGCAGACCTGGCAAAGTGCATTAATAGTCTTACTTTTTAGGGCTGAGGGGACTAGGTAGCCAAAGAGCATTATCTGCTGGGCAGGCCAGAAGGTGCAGCTTAGGATGGGAAAGGGAAAAAAAAAAGAAAACTTTTTTTGGAGTCTTTCCTCCCTCTCCCAGGCCTTTTGGATCTGACCTACACACCCTGCACAGGTACCTGACCCTGTTTCAGCTAGGAAATACTGGGGAACCACTGTTAAAGAAGACCCTTAATACAAACCCAATCAACAACAAAATCCTAGACAAGAGAGAAAATGACCTACAGAATAAACCCATCAAGATAATTAGATACCTAGATGGCAGCAAAAATTAACAAGGCATACTAAAATGCAGGAAAGTATGGCCCTTCTAAGGAACAAATTAAAAAGAGATAGAGAGGTTCCAAGATGGCAGCTTAGTGCAGTGTGGAATTTAATTCATCCTCCAGAGCAGCTAGTAAATAGTGAGGAACAGAACAGAACAACTGTGGGGCCACATCAGTGACCAGACACACAATGTACACCAATCTGGACAAGTTGGACCAGCTGCGAGCCCACCCAGAACCATAAGTCCACCAAGCCATGGAAGTCGGCACCCCTTTCCCACAGGCTGCTTCCCAGAGGGGAAAGAAACACTTTACTAACAGCAAGGGGCTGAGCTCAACCAAGCTCCAATTGTGGAATTAATTAACAAATTTTGACTATTAAAAATAGGCCCACAGCTCAGCTAAATCTTGAATAAAAGCTAAAGTTACTAGTTTTTGCCCTGGTACAGAGGGGACAGGACTGATAGGGGCAAAAAAAAAACCCATAGACTTTTTAGATCAGACAGCACAAAATACTTGAAAAGGTCTGGACCCTAAAAAAAAAAAAAAAAAAAAAAAGAGGGGGAACATAGGACCTGGAGCTACACAGAGCAATGTACCAACTTAAGCTCCTGATTAGCAAACCCACAGTGTGGTCCTGCTCTGAAAAGGATTTTTTTTTCTTTTTTTTCTGGGTTTCTACTACTTAACTACTCTTTAGTAGATACAACAGCAAGGCTTCTCAGGCTCCAACTGCCTGAGGCAAGGCTGGAATTAAGCCTGTCTGAGAGATAAAGAAGCTGGTCAGGTGAAAGGTGGTAATTCCCTAGAGGCTGTGCCTTCCCCAGGAGAGGGGTGGGGCCTAGCTCAGGTGGAACCCCTCCCCCTTAAGGAATTCAGACCCCAGGGACTGAAAAAATGAAGCAATTAAGGCCAGCATACAATCCTCTGTCTCCACTATGCTCCCAGTAGGAAGAGTCTGCTGTACCACATCATTTTATGCTGGTGGGAACTGCAGGCAGACAAGCGCCACATACTGGAAAGGATAAGAAAAACACAACCTAGAAGCTTCATAGGAAAGTCTGTCAACCTGATGGGTTGCACCCTCAGGAAAACCTGATGTTGACTTTTTCCCCCTTGAGAAGAGGCCAGTCTGGTCTGGGAAAATCTGACTGGGGTCTATAATACCTAACTAGACCCTCCTAAGGAAAATATAGGCAGGGAAAGAAACAAGAACTGGAAAATTCTGATCTGTTAAACAAAACCTATGCTAGTGGTCTAAAATAAGCTGAACTGAATGTCAAAGAACAGAGGACAAAGCCATCCAGCAAGAAAATCCTATGGTAAAAGAATGAAAATCTCTAGGATAAACTAATTAAAGAAATTGAATGTCTAGATGCAGCAAAAACTAACAAATCATACTATGAAAATCAAAGATATGGCTCAGCAAAGGAACAAACCAACAATTCAACTGAGATACAGGAGTTGAAAACAATTAATTCAGAATGTTTGAACAGACATGGAACATCTCATCAAAACACAAATCAACAAATTGAGGGAGAATATAAAGATGACGGGGGTGAACAAAAAGAAGAAATTGAAATTCTGAAAATACAAATCACAGAACTTGCAGAAATGAAAGGTACAGTAGAAGAGATGAAAAAAACAATGAAAACCTACAATGTTAGTCAAGAGGCAGAAGATAAGATTAGTGAACTGGAGGATGGAGCATCTGAAATCCAACAAGCAAAAGAAAATAGAGGGAAAAGAATAGAAAAATATGAGCAGGGACTCAGGGAACTGCATGACAACACAAGCGCACAAATATATGTGTTGTGGGTGTACCAGAGGAGAAGAGAAGGGAAAAGGAGGAGAAAAACTAATGGAGGAAATTATCACTGAAAATTTTCCAACTCTTATGGAAGACTTAAAATTACAGATCCAAGAAGTGCAGCATACCCCAAACAGAATAGATCCAAATAGACATACTCCAAGACACTTACTAGTCAGAATGTCATATGTCAAAGAAAACGTGAGAATCTCAAAAGCAACAAGAGAAAAGCAATCCATCACATACAAGGGAAGCCCAATAGGACTATGCATAGATTTCTCAGCTGAAATCATGGAGGTGCGTAGACAGCAGGATGATATATTTAAGATTCTAAAAGAGAATAACTGCCAACCAGGAATTCTATATCCAGCAAAACTGTCCTTCAAAAATGAGGGAGACAAAAAAATCACTGAGAGAATTTGTGACCAAGAGACAGGCTCTTCAGGAAATACTAAAGGGAGCACTAGAGACAGGAGAGAGCAGTGTGGAGAAGAGTGCAGAAATGAAGACAATCAGTAAAGGTAAAAAGAAGAAAAATTAGCTGTAACATATATAATCCAAAAGGCAAAATGGTAGAAAGTACTGCCCTTACAGTAATAACACTTAATGTTAATGGATTAAACTCCCCAATCAAAAGATGCAGACTGGCAGACTGGGTTAAAAAACAGGACCCATCTATACGCTGTTTACAGGAGCTGCATCTTAGACCCAAGGATAAACATGGGTTGAAAGTGAAAGGTTGGGAAAAGATATTTCATGCAAACAACAATCAGATAAGAGCAGGAGTAGCTATACTAATATCCAACATATTAGACTTCAAATGTAAAACAATTAAAAGAGACAAAGAAGGATACTATGTATTAATAAAAGGAACACCTCAACAAGAACATATAACAATCATAAATATCAGTGAGACCATACAGTATTTGTCCTTTTGTTTCTGGCTAATCTCACTCAGCATAATGTCCTTCAGGTCCATCCATGTTGTTATATACCTCATAACTTATTAGAGAGATTGGTCTGTAATTTTCTTTTTTTTGTAATCTCTTTGTCTGGCTTTGGTATGAGGGTGATGTTGGCTTTGTAGAATGAGTTAGGTAGCCTTCCCTCCCCTTCAATTTTTTTGAACAAAATTCAACATCCTTTCTTGTTGAAAACACTCCAAAGGATAGGAATAGAAGGGAACAGACACTTCTCAGAAGAGCAAATGAAAATGGCTAAAAGGCATATGAAAAGATGCTCAGGTTCACTGACTATTGGGGAAATGCAAATCAGAACCACAATGAGACATCATCTCACACCCACCAGAATGGCCATTATCAATACAACAAAAATGACAAATTCTGGAGAGGATGTGGAGAAAGAGGCACACTTATCCACTGTTGGTGGGAATGTCAAATGGTACAACTGCTGTGGAAGACAGTTTGACAGTTCCTCAGGAAGCTAAGTATAGAATTGGCATATGATCCAGCAGTACCATTGATAGGTAACTATTCAGAGTACATAAGGGCAAGGACACTAAAAACATTAAAAAAATGGACATTTGCACACCAATGTTTAACAGCATTATTTACAATTGCCAAGAGATGGAAACAGCCCAAATGTCCATCAACAGACGAGTGGCTAAGCAAGCTGTGGTATATACATATGAGGGAATATCACACAGCTATGAAACAGAATAGAGTCATGAAGCATGTAGCAATGTGGATGGATCTTGACCTATGCTGAGTGAGATCAGCTAGAAATAGAAGGACAAATACTGTATGGTCTCACTGATATGAGCCAACATTAATGAATGAACTTAGAGAATTTCAGTTAAGAACGGAGGTCATCAAGAGATAGAGATAGGGTAGATATTGGGTAATTGGAGCTGAAGGGATACAGACTATGCAACAGGACTGACTATAAAAATTCAGAAATGGATAGCACAATACTTCCTAATTGTAGTACAATAATGTTAGGGCACCAAATGAAGCTGAATGTGAGAATGATAGAGGGAGGAGGGCTGGGGGCACATATAAAACCAGAAGGAAAAACAGACGATAAAGACTGAGATGGTATAATCTAGGAATGCCTAGAGTGTATAATGATAGTGACTAAATGTACAAATTAAAAAATGTTTTTGCATGAGGAAGAACAAAGGAATGTCAATATTGCAGGGTGTTGAAAATACATGGTCATTCATATTTTAAAACTTCCACTTCTATGTGAGACTAAAGCAAAAGATGTTTATTTGGTACAAAATTTATATTTTGAGTAGTGCATTTCCTAATATAAGTTACATGGACAGGCTAATTGAACACCATAAGTATATGGAACCTTGAATAGGGCATAAGATTTTGTAGGTTTGTCCAGTGTGATACCCCGATAAATTCCAGAGTGATTTGAATAGTGAATAAAGAAGTATTTGCAAAGTTCCCTTGGGGGAATGGCAAGATGGGGGGAAATTCAACTTCCCCATTTGGAGAATTCTTGATATTCTCACAAGCAGTGGGGACAACCAAATCAAGAGGCTGAACCCTCAGTCTTGGGGTTTGATCATATGAAACTTATTCCTGCAAAGGATAGGCTAAGCCTACTTAAAATGAGGCTTAAGAGTCACCTCCAGAGAACCTCTTTTGTGCTCAGATGTGGCTTCTCTCTCAGCTAATATGGCAAGCAAACTCACTGCCCTCCTGCTCTCTGTTTGGGACATGACTCCCAGGGGCTAAACCTCCCTGGCAACATGGGACAGAAATTCTAGAATGAGCTGGGACTCAGCATTAAGGGATTGAGAAAACCTTCTCGACCAAAGGGGGAAACATGAAACAAAATAGTGTCAGTGGCTAAGAGATTTCAAACAGAGTTGAGAGATTATCCTGGAGGTTATTCTTACACATTATATAGATATCCCCTTTTTAGTTTAAGGTGTATTAGAGAGACTAGAAGAAAGTGCCTGAAACTGTAGAGCTGTGCTCCAGTAGCCATGTTTTTGAAGATGATCATATATAGCTATCGCAACATGACTATGTGATTGTGAAAACCTTGTGGCTGATGTTCCTTTTATCAATGGTATGGACAGATGAGTAAAAATTATGGATCAAAAATAATAGGGGGGAAAATTTAAAAGAAGGGTCACTGAATTTGGATCAACTAATCAAAGATGTTCAAATTCCGAAATCAATTCAAGGAGATGACTAAAGAGAAGAAGGGTAGTAAAACACTGGGTAAGAATAAAGAAGAATTTGAAAGCATATAAAGAAAAATAATAGATCTTATTTAAAAGAAATAATGTAGCTGAAACTAAAGATATACCAGAGATACACAACAGCAGATTTGAAAAGGCAGAAGAAATGATCAGTGAACTAGAAGATACAGGGCATCGGAATATAAACAAAAAAGAAAGAATGGAGAATAAATGGAACAATGTGAGGACGGTCTTAGGGAAATGCTTGACAATATGAAGTACACAAATATACACATAGGTGTCCCAGAAGAAGAGAAGGGAAAAGAATGTTTGAGGAAATAATGGCTGAAAATTTCCCAACCCTTACAAAAGACATAGATATGCAAATTAAAGAAGCCCAATATACTCTAAATGGAATCATCTTCAAGATGTAGTGATAGGACTGGTTTTTTACACCTTAAACCCAAAGCACAAGAAACAAAAGAAAAAAATAGATAAATAGTACATACTCAAAATTGAATACTACCATGCTTCAAAGGACTCTGCCAAAAGGGTGAAAACGGGGCCAACACAATGGGAGAAAATATTTGGAAACCACATATCTAATAAGGGTTTGTTATCCAAAATATATAAAGAAAGCAAACTAAATAATAAAAAGATAACCAAATTAAAAATGGAAAAAGAGAAAAATAGACATTTTATAAAAGGAAACAAATGGTTTAAAAGCACATGAAAAGATGGTCACCCTTCACTAGCTATTAGGGAATGGCACACCAAACCCACAATGAGATATCATTTCACATGAACTATAATGGCCACTATTAAACAGGAAATTACAAGTGTTGGAGAGGATGTGGAGAAATAGGAATACTTACTGATGGTGGGAATGTAAAATGGTGTAGCCATTGTGGAGGATGGTTCCTCAGGAAGCTAAATATAGAACTGCCATAAGATCTGGCAATCCTGCTCCTAGGTACATACCCAGAAGAACTGAAAGCAAGGGCACAGGCATTTGCACATGGATGTTTATACCAACATTATTCATGAACTCCAAAAGATGGAAGCAACCCAAGCATCCATCAACAGATGAAAGGATAAACAAAATGGGATGGAGGCATACAATGGAATGTTATTTGGCCATAAAAAAAGGAATGAAGTCTTGAGGCATGTGACAACATGGATGAACCTTAAGGGCATTATATGGAGTAAAACATACCAGAAAAGGATAAATATTATAGAATCTCACGAACATGAACTACTTATTATTGTAAACTCATAGACATAGAATTTAGAATATAGGTTACCAGGAGATAGAATGAGGCTAGAGAATGGGGACCAGTTGCTTAATGTGTGTAGAATTTTTGACTAGGTTGAATTTAAATGAGTAGAATTGGGTAGACCTCTACAGTAGCACATTATTGTGAATAAAAGTAAGTACTTCCTTCCAAAGGGGAAGTTTAGAGGCATAGATGTCACTAGATGGAAAGCTAGTGAAACATGGGGTGTATCACACCGTGAACCCAATGGACAATGACTGACTAATACTACAATATAAAAATGTTCTACTTCATGAACAGATAAATGTGCATCACTATTACAAGGAGTTAATAGGAGAATGATATATGTGAAAAATGCCCCTCTTGTAACCTATGGACTATATTAACAGTGATATTCAAATTCTTTCCTCAATGGTAACAAATGTTCCACTCTAATGCTGGGGTCAGTAATAGGGGATGATAAAGGGTTTGGGATGTTTTCAGGTTTTCTCCCCTGGAGTAATGAAAATGTTCCAAAATTGGTCGTGGTGATAAATGTACAACCATGTTATGATACTGTGAGCCATGGGTTGTATACTTTGGATGGATTGTATGGTGTGTGACTGTATCTCAAAAATGCATTAAAAAAAAACCTAGTTAAATATGTTACAGAGCAAAAAACAAATCAATAAACAGAAATGTCTCAGCAAGTCAGGATGCCTTTCCTTAGCATCTTCTGAGCTGTTCTTACTAAATCTATCGGTAATCAGTGGCTTCAAACAAACCAGTAATAATCAGAAAAATATGTAGTATTAGCCATCAGTTAGACATTTTATATTTTAATCTAATGATAAAGTGCTTTTTGTTGTTAGAAAAATCTAGAAAAAAAACCAGAGCAAAGGACAGAGGGCTTAAGGGAAATGGGGCTGGCAGGCAAGAAGCTGAGCATGACTTCATCTCATCGGGTTACGGAATTAGTCCACACACCTTACCTGCTGCTCAAGGCACCGTAGAAATAATCTGGCTCTACTACTTTCTCTTCCTATTCTCCAATAAAACCTGGTGGCTACATCCATTTTAGGGCTCTCCCTGTTCCCTGACACACTTTGTGAACCCTGCATTCAGGCTTCACTCTGAAGGACCACCCCTGCCAGGCCAGGGTACCTACCCAGTTGTAGGACCACATAATCTTCTCAGGTCATGAAGCACTCACTGACCACTGAGCACATAAATAACTCTCCTTCCATTGAACTCCAAAAGCACTTAGTGCCGTTTCATTTGACACTTAGCTTTGTCCTGCTAATTTTGATATTTGATATGTTCAGATTGTATCTCCCCAGCTATGCTGCATACTCCTTGAGAGCAGAAACCAGATTCTTATCTTTCAGCATGAAATCCTCAAAGGGCCTGGCCAGATTTTTGAGCATCGTGAACTTCAGCATATGACTTGCCAATCATCCATACAGATTTAAGAGCAAAAGGATAAAAGTGGGAGGGAAAAAAAGAGGAAAAATTGTGTAAAGACCGCCTGTGATACTTGTAAGTTTTTGTACTATGAAAGGATAGATTTTGACCTCAAAAGAACTTCCTCTCTTTCGTGAGAAGAATCCAAGCCAGAATACCAGGAGTGACCTCTTTTCACTTTGTGACAAGGATACACTTAAATACCATCAGACTTGGACTGAGCCACTATGAAATAGGGCCCAATTTGTTCGTTTGCTCTGCATCGTCTTTGCCATGGTACCTCCCTAATAAGTCAAAACTAAGAGAACACAGTCACACTTCCCACAAGAGAGCACTGAGAGGTGACAAGACTTTCTAAAGCTAATTTGATAGCTTTTTACACAAACTGTCCTGTTTTTGCCCAGTTTAGTTCAGTGGTTCTCAAATTTTGCTGTAAATTAGAACCACCTGAGGTTTTAGACTTGTACCCAGCTACAGCCCATACCATTTAAATACAAAGCTATTAGTGGACCCAGGTGTCAGTTTTTTTTTAACCAGGTGATTCAATGTGCAGTCAAGTTTGAGACTGCAGTACTGTAGCCAGGTCCTTTAACAACCTACTCAAACATTCTTTCTACAGTGGAAATACTAGGTGTCTCCAGAAGGCAACAGAGACAGACTCAAACTTTGGTTAGCCACGCGGCTGGATATCTAGCTTATGTTTAAGCTAATCTTTCATGTCTCCTCCTGCTGTCTTTTCTGTGGTCTTTGGGGACTCCACTTACGTCTCTACCTAAAAGTAAATAAGACGAATCTAGAAATGACAACACTGCATTTGACCATTGGTTGCTGGAGGAGCCCCTGGTGGTTGTCACCCCTGACTGCTCATTACAGTCACCTGGGATATTTAACAAACCTGTTGCTAGGCCTACTTTCAGAGAAGCTGACTCACCTGGTTTAGAGTTCTGGTATTTAAAGTGTGGTTGGTTACATCACACAGGAACTTATGAGAATCACAAACTTCCAGAGACCATCTCAGACTTACTGAATCAGAAACCCTGGGGGCAGGGCCCCAAAATTTGTGTTTTCATCAGCCTTCCAGAGAAGAATGATCATGCTGAAGTCTGAGAATCAATGCCATGATTTTCTCACATTATGTTAAAAAATAATGGATTTGGTGTTTTTCCATTATTTAAACAACTGTGTTCGGTCAGCAGCAAAGCCATGATTCAACTCCTTGTTCAAACATTTGTCAATAAAATTCGCCACCCTCAGTTTTCTTTCATCAAATGAATCAAACTTCCTCCCAAAAACAGTCAATTAACTGTTGACTCTAGCCAAATCTAACCATCTTTTTATTTCATAGGATAAAAGATGTGAAAATGGGGATCTTCTTCAATCTGATCTACACCTTTGGATCAAAATTTCATGTTTCAAAATGGGCACCCATCTCATCCTTCAAAGAGAGTTAATAGTTTAAAAGTCTCAGGGTTTTATTTGTGCAAGGATGACCTTTAGAATTCCAACTTTATTGTAATCTCAGGAAAAAAGTCTCTGACAAGATAACAAACATAAGGAATTCTTAAATGAACATTGACAATGCATACTTTACATAAAGGAGATTCCTAGGCAATGGCTAATGCTTCAAATAAGAGGCTACATTTGGCTGGGCCTGGGGGTAGGAAGCATCACATACCTTCTTTGGTACTCAAAAAATGCTTCATGAGAAAGGCGACAATCCTAAAGATCCATTTATGCTTCTGAGAATCTTTGATGGTAAATTATTGGTGAGGTATAAAAGAATTGTTAATAATAGCCTTAGACAAGAGTAGCATTTGAGGCTGCATGCCTGCCTCTCTCTACAAATACCCAAAGTTAATGGGATTGTTAACTCATGGACCACTCTGGGGACCCCAATCTCTGAGAGCTTACCTCGAGGACAATAGATGTCCGGAGCCCATCGGTTGCACTCATAATTGTCTACTGCCTTTTCACAGGTGAAACACTTAAATCCACCAGGATATGGTGTGGCTACAAAAAAGATCCAAAGAGAAGGTTAATTATTTGGTTCAGCACAGAATCATGCATTGTGAAGTTAGGAATTTTCAGCTTTTAAAAGGACTCTCAAAACAGTTTGGCAGTTTCTTAAAAACCCAAACAAGCAACTATACATGACCCAGCAATAGTACTCTCGAGCATCTATCCCCACACAAAAATCTGTGGGAATGTTAATAATAGCTTCGTTTGTTGTAGTAAAAAACTGGAAAGACTCCAGATGTCTTTGGAAAGGTGAATGGTTAAACAAACTGGTATATCCATACCCTGGAATGCTAGTCAGCAATATAAATGAATGGATTAATGATCCATGCAAAAACTTGGATGAATCTCCAGGAAATTATGCTGAGTGAAAAAAAGCCAATCCCAAAGGTTACATACCATATATTCCATTTATAAATCTTTTTAAAAATAACAAAAATTTTAGAAATGGAGGACAGATTAGTGGTTGCCAGGGGGTGTGGGGGGTGGGATTGGGATAGGATCAGTGGATTTATCAATGCCAATACCCTGGCTGTGACATTACACTATTGCTTTTCAAAATGTTATCATTAGGTGCAACTGGGTAAAACATACCAAGGATCTCTGAATTATTTCTTACAACTGAATGTGAATTTACAATGTCCTCAATAAAAATTTCAATGAATAAAAGGATATGCTTTGGATTTCCAATAATTTACCCTTGTATTTTCAAGTTATAGAGACATGTTACAGTGTAAGCATAAATATTGGACTAAATAAAAAATATTTCCAGCTCTTTGACCATGTTCAATCTAAAATTTTGATCTGGTCAGACATGATGTGGTTAAGGATCCCTGGGGATAGTAATTACCAGCTAAGGGAAGAATCTTCACTGCTAAAATGCATGCTGTCTGCACAGAGGTGATACTCTTACAGGACTGTTCAGTCCGTGTCCAAACGTCCATGGGCCTCCTTTTGGCCTGGGAGCAGGGGACTGTGGGCATGTAGAGAAGAGATGCTATTTGGCTACTGGCTCTAACCATCTGGCTGAGGCCTGAGTAATTCCAGCAAATCCCACCTATGTATTTCCTACATACCTTCCGAAGAGACTGGTCCTCCAGCCTTTTGTATTCTTTGCCTTGCAATTAAGCTAAGGTGGGAAGGCATCAGTCCACGAGAATAACGCTCTGGCCTTCTTATCAGCGTTTGAGATCTACAAGGAATGCCAGGCCACTGTACCCTCCTTCCTCATGTGCTTTTATTTCTTAGTTACAATCATTGGCTTGCTTTGGTACTTAGAGTGTTGCCTTTCATAAGCAAAACTAGTGGGGTCTTTTTTTTTCATTCAATTTGCAGAATTACCTGGCCTATTTGAAAGCTGCAAACACTCAAATGTGTCACTTGCAGGAGCCAACTGTTCTCCCTCACAGATGGCTGAGCCGGCATATCCCACTGGTGGAAATAATCATCTCAGGGTAAATTGCTTTGCCCACATGGAACCAATTAAGTATGTTATAAAAAATAAATGAGGGTGGAGGCAGCAGGTTAAGGCCAGAAATTATGGGCCACATACAATTTGATTTTCACCTTGCCTAGAATAGCTGCTTATCCATGCACCCCTTGCACTATTTCACAGAGCTGACTGTGTCAAAATCCAATAACCTATCATGATCAAAAATCATAAACTGTCTAGAAAAGACATGTAACTGGACCTTTTATGAACCCATTTGAGAATTCTACGTTGCCTCAAGTGGTTGGTAAGTCAACTTCATAAACAGGATGACAGTGAGTGCAGGGCTTGTCATAGAAAATGAAGGACAGAAAGTAGCTTAGACATGAGAAATTTCACTATAGGGAAAAATGATTAATCACATAATTATAATAAAGCAGAAGGAAGCTTTGTAACGCTACACACAAATGATGTACATATTTCCATTTCCTACAATCTGGAAAGGTGCCTTACATGTGAATCAAAATATTCTATTTAGGTGAGTGTATATATGAAGAACGTAAATGGTTTCCCAAATTCCAAAGTCATTCACTATTCTAATGAAAATCATAATTATTTTTATGAACACCATTAGGGAAGAAACTACAAAATATTTTAGGAAATTGCCCTTATTTGGATTTATTATAAGTAATTTCACAACTTTTAAATATTTAATAAATAGCCTTAGAATCTTAAAATGGCTTATAAAATCTGAAGTAGAATGATCGAAATAAGACTTGTGAAAAAAAGTGATTTGTCAAAGAACAGCATTTCTCAAAAAAATCATATTCACCAAGGTTTATAACTGCAACATAGCCACAGAGCTTCACCATGCATGATTAATTCACTAGCATATCCAATTTTATCTGTCATTGAAGCCAGTGAAGTTTTTGGCTGGAATGTTGGATTAGTTATTTCTGGAAACTTTCCCATTGAATAGAAAAATTAAGAACTTTGACGTCTGATGATCCAACTGCTCTGAGAATAAACTTATTGAGACCCTAACGCAAATAAGTTGTAGTGTTTCCAAATTTGGTTTATTTAGTAGACTCTTAACTTAAAAATTCTTTTTTATAAGACAAGTGACATAATCAAACGCTGACATTTCTTATATAAGTAAACTTGGAACCTGAAATTAACCCAAAATGGATAGAAATTTAAACAAGAGTGTTTGCTAAAACACTGGCAGCAAAATAAAGCTTTGCTTCAAAACAATTTATCTCTGAATGTGTTTGTCAGCATGTAATATTGGCAATTAACCAAATGATCTCATTTTCAGTGACTTATTTTCAAATCTATAACTCCACATCTGTGAAGATTCTAAAGGGGGGGCTATAATAATATTGCTTATAGTAACTTTTATTTACATCTTGGCAGGTAGAACTGATTACTGAATAATCATATCCTTTTAAAGGACAAATCTCTGCTAACATACTTAGCTTTAAGTGGCTAATTGTAGCACAATACCAACTAAATGGTTAAATTCTTCCCTCAGGAAATATTTAGCCAAAAATAAGGTCTACAGATGAACAATTATCTCCAGTATCTTGCTAACAGAGACAGGATCTGATAAAAAAGTTTTGTAAAGAAGAAGGAAAGAGGCTCCTAAGAGATGTGCTATTTTCTTCTTTGTTACTTCAAAGCGCTACAGAGCAAGTCGAGTTTCAAATTGTTTTGCCCCAGCTGTGAATGATTCTAATTTGGCTCTTGATCACAGAGTTAATAAGCTTAGTATTCTGTATTTCAGGGCATAAGTCCTTGGTCCCTTAAGAGAAGATGATTGTAAAGAAAAAAGATGCCAAAGTGCCCAGTTACTTCCTGTAACATAATCTGTCCATTAACCCTCATAGTCCACCACAGTTCAACCAGCCACAATGCATTTGTAAGGCACTGGAAAAGATTCAGCCTTTGTTCCCATCTCTTGGAACTTTTCCCTGCATAAAGGCCTTCAGTGACTGAAAACATGGTGAAAAGAGAATCTTGTTTTGAAAGAAATGCTGATGTGAAATGCAAACTTTTTTTCCATTCTTGCCAAATTAATTTCCATTATTGTTGGAAACTGGATGTAAATATAAAAATTCTACAAACCTAATAACTTTATCTTCCTTCCCAAGCCACTAGGCAACAAAATAATTTCCATATACTTTAACAATATGAACAAATTTCTGATAGAAATACACCTCTTGGTACCTTCCTTTAGAAAGTCCCCTTACTCTAAGACTTATGTAATACAGATTTGTAGATAAACTTCTTTGGCTCACTGCCTGGGTGTAATCTAGCCCCCATAAGGATATGCTCTTCAATGCATGTGATTAAGGGGAGACGCAGAACATACAACCAGAGGAAAATGGGATATTCTCAGGGAAGTTTTCTATCCCAGGGATAGAAATGGAGGCCAAGAACAGAACAGAGTCATTTAGGATATTAAATTCTGCTATCTCATAAGATGTGTGACAATCAAATAAAGGACTTCCCTTTTCTTAATACCAATTCCTGTTTTGAACAGTTTTATTAGACTTTGGTATTTTAATCATGCTGGGGAAAAAATTGATCATTTTTCACAAGAAAAAGCAAAGAAGAAAAAAAATGCAAATTACAGACCATAATGGTATCGAGGATAGTGCCTCAAGCTTGAAAGACATAAACTTCGTTTCTTTTAAAGGCTTAGAAACTTCAAAGATTAGGGAACCAAACAGCAAAGGAGATTAGACATGGGTGATTGAACATTCCCAACCTGGGTTCCGCTGTCATCTTGGCTATTCTGTGTGAAGGCTGTTCCAGCCCAGGAGAAATGAGCCTGTCTGCTGTAGAGCGCTCGGGCGTCTCCTCACACACCCTGGGTCACTACTCTTCTCCTTCGGCAGGTTCCGAGAGCTTATATCTAACATTAATGGAATCTGGCTCACTTGCTGACCCTAAAGGAAGCTATCTGTGCCTCCTTCTATAAAGCGAGGCAATTCTATAAATAATTCAAAATCAAAATCCTTCCACACTTCCCGCATGTATTTTTTATGGTCTATGTTTTTACAGAAACCTGATTATTTGTAGATATCACTCTGTCTACCCATGGTCTAGTGGGTGCTGCTCAAGGGCAGAGGCCTGCCATTGTTTTAAAAAAAATCAAAGCGTGAAACCAAATGAACACCAAAAACTTCTGAAATCATGTAGAGAAATGTGAAATTAACTCTGATATAAAGTGCACAGAATAATATAAATGCTAGCCAAGTAGGAGGCATTCACAGTGACTTCAAGCATTTATTTTCCGTGTGGCCAATTATGGAGGCTCTGAAGGGAATTCAGACCCACCAGAAGTGAACTGTCTACTGATAATTGAGTTTAGGAACATCTATCCGCCTCCATATTTCAAAATCATATTAGACAACCCCACTAACTCGTTAGGCACTGTGAGTTCCTTCTAATTAAGCCATGGCTCTATTTAATTGACAGAGGTCACATGAGTGAAGCTTTCCCATCAACATCTAAGCAGCAGAAGTGGTTCTCCCTCTGACCTGGAAGAATGCATCAGTCAAAGGCCCATTTTGAAACCAACTCTCCAGATAAGGGCCCTCTCAACTCTGGCACTGTTCCACCAGCCCACTGAGGCTCAAGGAGTGTGTTTGTTTTCTTTCCGTTGACTCTAACACAATCGCCTCAATTTTCCTTCTCACTCTGCCTCACAGTCTCAGAGAAGGTGAGGTGTGGGCCTGTTTTGCAGCCTGAGTTACTACTGAGTCGTCACTGAAGCTAACAAAGAATCCCACAGGAGCCAAGAATCCTGGCAATCAAACCCGAGAGACTGAAATCTAAGTTTCTGCCTTACTAAGTCTAATTGTAAAGTAGGGCGGTTTGGAGAAAAGGATAAAATGCAGTCCTAAAAACCAGAGTGTCAAAGCACCTTCTTTTTATGAATGTTACAGTGAAAAAAAAAAAACAGTCCTGCAAAAAACAAGAGGTGAGATAAGCTTTCCACACAATTAACCAGTGGGCACCAGACTATACTGGTGAGAGAGTACAGTCACAAAAAAATCTAAGGAAACAATTTTCTGTGTGTCCAAATTATACATAGGGTGAAAGAAAATTAGGTTGGGTGGACCCCAAACTCCTGTGCATTCCTCGACAGCCAAGCACCTCTCAGTTAAGCCAGAACACTTAGATGTCAGCTGTAAATAATTCTGGGGTCTAAGGAGTCCAAGTGTCTACCTCCACTTTGTAGACTGTAAAAGTCTCAAAACAAGGACTATATTTTATTTGCCTTTGTACCCCCAATGCCTATGCCAATGCCTGCCACACAGTGGCAATTGGCACCTCATAACAATTGAAACCTCATAAACATTCTCCGGGTTTTCTTATCATATTGCTTTTCCAATTACTTCCTCATTTAATCAGAGTAGACAGCATTAGATTAACCACATCTAGAAGTGGTATTTGGAAGAGAGGGGTGTACATGGACAGGATTTTAGCATAAGTCTCAGTTTTGCTAAGACTTTTTGAACAAAATACTTTAAAAAAGAAACGTAGCTAGGGGCAAAAGCTAAAGAGGTCAAAATACATATAGTAAACCCAGTGCTCACCACCATGAGGGCAAGAAAGAAGGGGAGTCAGACATAAATAAAAGAGACAAGGTAAACAGAGAGATGGAGACCAAAAGTGGAAGGAAAACTGCAGTTTCCCAAAGTGCGATCCTTGGATATCTGTAGCTGAAGCACCTGAAATTCTTCTGAAAGCAGAAATCCACATGTTCAGCCCCAGACATAGGCAATCAGAACCTCCAGGAGAGGGATCAGGGGATCTGGATTATTACACGCTCCCTAGACAATTCATAAGCCCAGGTTCCAAAAGGGATGGGGAATGGGAAGTCTGAGAGACAATCACACTGAAACTGAGAATTAGATGATCT
This sequence comes from Tamandua tetradactyla, assembly GCF_023851605.1. Classification (NCBI taxonomy): domain Eukaryota; kingdom Metazoa; phylum Chordata; class Mammalia; order Pilosa; family Myrmecophagidae; genus Tamandua; species Tamandua tetradactyla. The sequence goes on along the minus strand of NC_135329.1, from coordinate 119,436,944 downwards.
GAGAGGAAGACCAGCTATTATCTGGCCTACAAAGGATTAATCTTTTACTTACAATCCTCCAGTGCACTTTGATAATAGATTGAGGGTTGGCACGAATTAAAGGGAAGGATGTTCAGAATCAGAGCAATTGCATCAGGACCAGAGAAAACAAGCCTTATAATTTGCTTTAAAATAAAAAAACAAATATCCTTGAAACGGGGAGGGTAAAACATACAGCACCTGTTGTACCTAATGCACGGCACCCGCCACCCAGTTAAATCACTGGAGAGTTAAATCACTGTCTACCTTGAAGGCTACCTTCTCTCGGCATGTTTCAACCCGTTTCTTATTTGAAATAAAGTGACATTTCTGTTGGCAAAGTGAACAGAGTCTTACTTGAAGGGTGGAGGTAGATAATGTCTTTCACAGTGAAGTCTCGGGACTGGGCAGCTTTCAGGCAATCAGCCAGCAGGCTCAGGAGCAGGAGCCAGGCCAGGGCAGGGCCAGGTTCCATGGCAGACCGAAGCGTCACTCATACAGAGGGCCTGGGAGTGGGGACTTGGGACGGCGGGATTGACCTTGCGCCTGAAAGATGAAAAAAGACTCATCTCAGTGTTCAACCTGAGAAAACATGGCTGAGCCCTCATGTCAGGAGGACGGCTGGATAGGGACAGGGAGCTGAGGGAAAAAGGGAGTGAGCAGACATGGAGAGAAACTTTATAAAAGATAATTCTGGGACATTTAGAAAAGTCCAACCCAAACCTATTCTTTCTCTTTTTTTACATGGGCAGGCACCGGGAATCAAACCTGGGTCCTTGGGCATGGCAGGCAAGCACTCTTACCTGCTGAGCCACCGTGGCCCGCCCCCAAACCTATTCTTAATCAGGCTACTAAAGTTCCATTGGTAGCAGTCCCCTGTTGCATCCAACAGAGATGGTATCAAGAGAGATTGAATATTAATGATATCCAGCTATTTTTGCCAAGAGGCCAGGGAATGGCTGCAGAGGGCAACAATAAAGTCAGTTACAAAAGCTCAGAAGCATTTCTTGCGGATACTGTGATCCAGCACCACAGTGTGGCCTTCCTGGGTTTGCTGTCCATGAAATCTACACGGTAGACTTTTTTCTGATTTGGATAAAAAGGAAGAATAAGTAAGTTAGCCTTTCCCAAATCAAAGAGTGCCTCCAGAGCACCAAATCTGCTTAATATAAGTAACACATAAGTAAGCCCAGCAACTTCCTTGCATATATTAGTTAACTCTCTTCTCCCAACAGCCCTATAAGGCAGATGCTACTACTCTTCCATTTTGAACAAGCTAAGGTACAGTGGAAGAGCCAATTCAAGCCCAGGCCATCTGGGCTTCGAGTCCACATATTAACCCACCAGGTGACACCATGTTCCTCCTAAGACCAGCTTGGGGTGTGTGAACAAAAACCGAAGAAACGAGATCAAGGTATCACTGTAGCATTAAGTAACCATTGATTCTATCCTCCATTCTGTTTTTTCAATTATCATTACGGCCTGTAACATCTTAAAACAGGGTTGTTTTAAATAGGGTTGAATTGTCCAGCTTACTTGAAATATAGAGCTATTGTTCACTTTCCACCTTCTTGGTTTCTTATAGAGCTTGTTTCCCATATTCTACTAGTTTTCCAAGTACCATCATCTCAATTGTCCATACAAGGGGCCAATGTTAGATATCCATTTTATCTTTGTGTGTGTCTATGTGTACGTATTCATCATCATGATCACTTCTACATTTGCATCACTCGAGAAAAAGAAATAAAAAGGAAGAAAAAACCCATACATACTATACCCCTTACCCCTCCCCCTCATTGACCACTAGTATTATAATCTACCCAATTTTTTTTATCCCTATATTCTCCTATTATTTTTTTTTTGTCCTTAATTTTTTACTCATCTGTCCATACCCTGGATAAAGGGAGCATCAGACACAAGGTTTTCACAACCACATGGTCACATTGTAAACGCTATAGTTATACAATCCTCTTCAAGAATCAAGGCTACTGGAATACAGTTCAACAGTTTCAGGTACTTCCCTCTAGCCACTCACTCCACTACACCATAAACAACAAAAAAAGGATATCCATATAATGCATATGAATAACCTCCAGGATAACCTCTTGACTCTGTTCGAAATCTCTTAGCCACTGAAACGTTTTTTTGTCTCATTTTCTCTTTCCCCTTTTGAGCACTAACTCAATCCCATGATTCCAGGTCCTGGCTCTTCCCACATTACGGGAATGTCATGTTCCACACTGTCAGGAGATTTATGTTCCACATAGTGGGGAGGGCAGTGACTTCACCTACAGAGTTGGCTTAGAGAGACAGAGGATACATCTGAGCAACAAAAAAGGTTCTCTGAGGGTGACTCTTAGGCATAATCCTAAGTAGGTTTAGCATCTCTTCTGCAGTAATAAGTTTCATGGGGGCAAGATCGAGAGCTCAGCCCAATGAATTAGTTGTCCCACTGTTTGCAAGAACATTAGGAATTCCCCACAATGGGGAAATTTAATACTTTTTCCTTTCTACCCAGCCCCCCAAGGAGACTTTGCAAATACTTTTTTTTTATTCTCTGGACAGATTTCTCTGTGATGTATCAAGGCATCATGCTTTCCTGTACAAACCAACAAGATCTCACTCCCTATTCAAGATTCCATGTAATTATAGCATTTGAATAAACTGACCATACAAGGTAAAATAGATAATATGCTACCAAAAATACAAATTTAACACCAAATAAACATCCTTTCCTTTGGTCTCACACAGGAGTTGAAGTTTAAAATTGTCACTATCATCCTTTATCCTGTATTCTGATTTACCTCAGTCCTATCCAGATCAATTTCATTTATATCTCTAGTCAAAGTCCGATCACTTTTTAAACTTTTCAAACAGTTGCTGTATGGGTAATGCTGACTTTCATAGCTTCAGAGCACTAACTCTGAGTCTCAGATGTCACATAAATATCCAAAGTTTCAGGGAATGACCACGTTATGCACAAGTAGCTCAGCATCTCAGAATTTTAAAATATCTGTTACTAATAGAATTTACCAATATCAGTTGGAAAAGATGCGACTGCTGTTTTAAGAGCTTACAATCCAGGAATCTTTACAATAGGCCCCAACCTGATAACCCATGCTCTTGACTTCAGTTCTCCTGGTTTGCATATTATAGTTAGTCCATATGAGTAAGGCATGAAAATATTCGTCTTTTTGTTTCTGTTTCATTCAACGTACAGTCCTTAAGTTTCATTTACCTAGTTGCATATCTCACAACTTCATTCCTTCTTGCAGCTGCTCAGTAGTCCATTGTATCTATACACTATAGTTCCCCCCTTCCATTCCTCAATTGATGTACACTTAGGCCACCTCCATCCATTGCAAATTGAGAACACTGCTGCCATAAACACCAGTGTGCAAATGTCCATCTGTGTCCCCATTCTCAGTTCCTCCAGGTATATATCTAGCAACAGGGTAGCAGGATCATATGACAACCCCATCCCTAGCCTCCTGTGGAACCACCACACTGGCCTCTGGAGTTGCACTACCAACAGTGAACAGGTACATCTCTTTCTCCACACTTTCTTCATCTGCCCTGCCAACAGTGAATAGGTACATGTCTTTCTCCACATTTTCTCTATCACTTGTTTCTCTCTGTTCATTTTTCTTCAGACAAATACACTTGTTATTTGATTCATGAGTGATACATGTGGAATTACTGCAAAGCATTTTACATGTTTAAATTGTAGTATAACATTTTCCCAAAGCAGAAACACCCATACTTTATATCAATTATACACCAAAAAGAGTAAGTAAATTTAGTATAATATACTAAATATAGTATATATTTATACTATATATAAATATATAGTATACTATATTTAGTATAAATATATAATTTAGTATATATATTTAATAATACTACTGTAGGTAGTAAAGATTTTCTTAATAGGAATTATAACAGTTTGATAGAATTTAGTTTAAATTACATTCATTTACAGACTCTCAAAGTTTATCAAAAAAACATAAGTTGAGCCCAAATCCACTGTATATCTGTCACAAATTCTATACTTTAATACCAAACTATAGTCAGATGTGTACTCCACTGGGTGTTCTGAAAGAAAAATCAGGCTTGTCATTACCATGTGCAGCTACCACAGCACACACACTGGGTACACTGCCTTGATACCTCCATGCAAATATTCCCTTTTGGTGGGTGGCAAAGACATGGTGGCAAGCACTTTCAGAGAAGAAATCACTGTTAGCTTTCCTCTTGATAGATAAATATGCTTCATTTTTATAATAGGTTCATTTTCTCGTAAGTGCTTGAATAAAGTACCTTGATAGCTCAACTGCCCACATCTTAAAATCACAGGGAAGCTTTGGTTCACCAGCTTGACTTTTAGCGGTTGGTCACAACTTACTCATAAATTCCAGATCCCACCCTGTTTGGGAGATGGTGACTACCAAAGGTTATACTTCCTTCAGGACCAACAAATAACCTCAGTCATTCTTCATTTGCACTGAAATCTAAGCTGAAGTCTTGACTTTGTAATATTTTTTCCCACAATATCGTCTGCATCCACTCTGGTGGCATCAACTCACTTTAGTTGATGGTCCACTGAATCTTGTTTCACTGCTGTCTGTTGAGGTTTTCTGATATTGTATCTTCTTTATCAGGTGAATAAAGATTTGGGTCAACTAGTTTTTGCTCAATTTCATGTGTGGCTCTAGAATACCTTTAATTCCTGTTGATGTCCTACCCACTGAGGTATTTCTCCTGTGGCAGAGCTCAGAGAAATTTGATGACTGGAGTAACATGTGCTATAGCCTGATACTTTTTTTAATTAATTTTTTAAAAATATAACAACAAACAAGCACAAATATTCTTACCATATGATCATTCCATTCTACATATACAATCAGTAACTCACAATATCATCAAATAGTTGTATATTTATCATGATCATTTCTTAGAACATTTGTATCAATTCAGAAAAAGAAATAAAAAGAAAGCAAAAAAATTCATACATACCAACCCCTTACCCCTCCCTTTCATTGATCACTAGCATTTCAATCTATTAAATGTATTTTAACATCTGTTCCCCCATTATTTATTTTTAATCCATATGTTTTACTCATCTGTCAAAAAGGTAGATAAAAGAAGCATTAGACATAAAGTTTTCACAATTACACAGTCACATTGCAAAAGCTATATCATTATACAATCATCTTCAAGAAGCATGGCTACTGGAATACAGCTCTACATTTGCAGGCAGTTCCCTCCAGCCTCTCCATTACACCTTGACTAACAAGGTGATATCTATTTAATGCATAAGAATAACCTCCAGGATAACCTCTCGACTTAGCCATTGACACTTTATTTTGTCTCATTTTGCTCTTTCCCCTTTTGGTCAAGAAGATTTCTCAATCCCTTGATGCTAAGACCCAGTTCATTCTAGGGTTTCTGTCCCACATTGCCAGGAAGGTCCACACCCCTGGGAGTCATGTCCCATGCAGAGATGGGGAGGGCGATAAGTTTGCTTGTCGTGTTGGCTGAGAGACAGAGGTCATATCTGAGCAACAAAAAGGTTCTCTTGGGGGTGACTCTTACAGCCTGATACTTTTGAGTGCTGGTTGGCAGAGCTCTATGTTCTGGAATGTCCACAGGTACCAAGTTCATCTGAAACAGAAGCACTTTTCACTGAAAGATCTGCTATTCCAAGATGAACTTTGAGAGTCTCTCCACCTTTTCTACCTTATTCCAGAGAGTCAGAGTCACCAGCAACTGGTATAGACAATGATGTAGAAGGAGGCATTTTAAAACACAGCTCAGCAGACATCAGTTACATACTGTCAAAAACTTTAAGAATGGAATTATGCTATCTTGTATTTTTGGTATCATAGCCTTCCAGTAAACAGTGATGAGCGTATTTTCAGATCCAACAAACTTTGCCAGGTTTAGATCTGCAAAGCCCAGCTTTGCATAGGCTTTTCCATCTTTTAATTCCTTTCTCCCAGATAATCTGTAGATACAAGGATCTGGGATGCCTGTGGTGGCACTTGCACTCACTGTGCACATAAATGAGAACTTATTTCTCCAGCGAACAGAGATTGCTTGCACCAACTCCCTGGAGAACTCTGCAGTGAAGCTGCACCATCCAGCAGCTGCATCTTGCAGAAGAGGACTCCATCAATGAAGGGCACTGAGGAGAGCTCCTTGAGCTTGCAGTCCACCTTAAACATAGACTTCTTTTTCTTCATCATCATGAGGACCAGTCAGCTGTGAGCAGGATGTGGGTAAGACCTAAGGGGTGGGGGTGGGGGGGTGTGCACTGCTGCCTCAGCTCTGCTGAGCCCTGGGCCCACCCAGCCCCATGGTCGGGGTCGCTGCAGGCCAGTCAGGGATGTTGCCGCTGCTTCTCACTGTGCACAGCACGGCCAAAGCACAGACCCCACTCATCCACAGGGAGCTGTTGTGCTACAGTTCTCCAGGGGAGTGGACACCCTTTTGGTATACAGCTCGCTGCCACCCATCTCTCTGTTCATTTTTAAACAGTTTTATTCGCACATCATTCAATTCAACCTAAGTAAATAGCCATGTCTTCAACACCATAATCTATATGAAGATATTTCCTTTTTTTCCACAAAGAATCCATACTCCTCCCCCATGCCCCTGCTAGATTTGGCATAATGCCTTTGTTACATTCAGTGGAAGCATATTACAGCGTTACTGTTGACTATAGACCGTAGCTTACATCAATTGTATTTTTTCCCTGTAAACCATCCGACTTTCAACACCTTGCAATGTTGACATTCATTTGTTCTCCCTCATGCAAAAACATTTTTATATTTGTACATTTAATCACCATCTTTGACCACCAGTCTATGTATTTTGTGTTTGCATATGTGTGTGTGTAAGCTGCCTTTTTTCTTAACACCGGAACATTTTAAGACAAAGTTCTGCAAAACTTTACACAATTTTTTTTTATTAAATGAGAAAATCTCATTTGTCACATCGTCACATTGCTAGTCAGAGAAATGCTGCAGTGATGAAGAAAGTCAATGTTGGATATAGCAAAGTTCTCATTTCTACAACACGCATTTACAAAGAAATAATGTTCAACACAGCACAACACGACATTCTTGATTTCTTCCTATTAAAGTCCCCCCCACCAAAAATCATCTTCTAATGGGGGGTTTTACTATATAAATTATAGTTCTTCATTTTTACAATTCACCCCCAAACATATGAGAGCTGTATCACACTAAATTTTCTAAAGCTGTTAGGAAATCCTTCACACATCATCATCATCTAAAGTGTCACTGCTACTTGTCTCTGTGTCATCATTCTCAATTGTGGGTTTGAAAGTGCTGTTTTTCCAGGATCCAAACTTGAAGTCACAGATCAGGCTATTTTTCAAAATACCATTTTTTCTCAGACCATTCTTCTGTAACTGTTCACTAATAAGTTGGAATTCTCTCACTTCATTCTCAGTTAAGGGAGCACGTTTCATCATTTTCATTGTCTTCCTGCCAGCCCATCTCCTTTAACAACCTGTGTTCTGCCTCAAGTGAACTTGAAAGAACATCAGTTTGTGGAAAGGTTGAAGACCAAATGATCTACTGGGAAATCACTGAAGCATTACCATTCTCTAGTGGAATTTCACTTTCATCAGAGTTTCAGTTTGTATTCCTCTCTTGATGAGTACTATTGCTGTTTATGCAAATTAAATAAGTCGTCATCCTTCTCTGAGCCAGAATGCTTTCATCTTCTTGTTCCTCTTCTACTCTGTCCCTTTTCAATAATTCACTTTTCTTATCGGTGCACATTCATGTAAGTTTGGTCAGACGAGCCTGCTGATTAAGTTTATCAACAGGTAAAGAAGAATTTGAGCAATTACACTGTTGCACTGAATTCACTGATGAACTAAAATTCTTGACAGCTGATTTGAAAGTATTAAAATTGTGAACACTATATGTAGACTCAGGAGGGAAAGAAGTCCCAACTTTATTTTCTTTAGTCTGTCTTTTCCATTGTGTAGGTTTTGTAGGTGGAGCAGGTTTAGGGACTAAGCCTTCATAAACATTTGGACCAGTCCTGTTCTTAACTAACTGACTGAAGATTTCCTACTACTGGGAATCCTGATAGCTATAAGTTTGTCGTATTACCTTTCTTAATGACCAGCATTCTTGGATCTCTAGATTTAGGATTCAGAGGATATTCCCATATACCTATAGCTAAAGATTTATTCTGATTTGGTTCTTTCTCATATTCAGCATTTAAAGATGGAAAATCCTCAGCCTCAAATTATTTGTGTTCTCTCTTATCTTCTTTCCTCCCAATTTCATTGTCAGGCATGCTGTTTTCATGCAGCCCTTGGCTTTTCTCCAGAATGGAAAATACTGCTATGAGAATGGGAACTTCCACCATGGTATCCCCCCCTCGATGATTTACATTTTCAGTACCATTTCTTCCATGCATATGCCATCCTTTTTTCCTTTCCTTCCAAAGTTACCTGCATTAGGACAGCCCAGTACTAGAAACAAAGCCATCTGAAGAGTTGTGGTGTCGACAGTTCACATCCTAACGATTTTCTGTCCATGAAGAGTTTTCAGAATGCTTTTCAAAATTCAATGATGACTTTGTTGATGATGGTAGAGTAGGAAAATTAAGCCAAGCTAGAGCAGTCATGCTGAGCCAATCTCTCCAACTCAGTGAATCAAGGCTTCAACTCCTCAATGGCAAGTCCAAATTCCAACAGGACTACACAGGAAGGTGTTTGTTCTTTTCCTGTAATCTTTATGTTTTCCAGATTGTTATTTTATTTTGTATCCTCTATAATAATATCCAAGTTCTTTGAAGAATCTTAACCTAAGATGATTTGGCATGGAGTTACTTCAAGTCAGCTACCCATACTTCAGTTTTAAAGTTTTCATATAGCTAGCTCCAGAATTAGCCAAATTCCTTGAATTTAAAATTTGTCTTCTGAAGGCTGTTTTATTATTCCATGTACTTGTCACTGTTGTACTCCAGATGAAATATCCAATTTATGAGCCAGAAAGCAAAAACAAAAAGAAAATTTCACATCTGAAAAACATTCCTAAACTTCAGCATATACAGGGAGACACACAGCTATTTCAATACTACCATGCTGCTGAGGAAGGCAACATCTTAAATTTCCACATAAATAAAAGATAAAAGGAAAAAACTCAGTACTCTTTCAATTTTTTCATTTATAAAAACTGTCCCATTGTGATATGAAAAGGATTGAGATAAAAAATTCCTAAAACTTTTAGCAAAGGTAATGAAAAATTGCCATGAACATTCAGCAATATTTAAGCAGCAATTTGAAACTACTCAGTACACAAATAAACATCTTACAGTCTTAGGTGAAGAACACCAACAACAGGGGAGGGGGAAAGGGGGAGCTGGAGAAATTCTACCAGCTGAAATACTTTAACCAGTTATAGAAACTGTTTGAAGCAGAATACTGAAGAAGTGTCTGAGTCTCTTTCTAAGTAGAATTGTTCACTATTATCGATTCACTTCAGAGATGATCCTTGCCAATTTTAACAAACTTCTGGAGCAAAATTATCCAAAACCACTGTAATTCCAAAATGACCACTTCAACCCCCCAGGCCTTTAACAAAACCTAGATGATTTTCACATCTGAGAAATTTGATCACCTTCTGCCCCACCAGAGGCCTGGGGGTGCTGCTGCTCTCGATCCTGGGAGGAGGTTTTCGGTACTTTGAATAATCGCCTTTTGCCACTTCTCCCTCCCCCACAACCAGCCTCAGTCTCAAAATGGCCAGTCTATGTATTTTGATTGGGAAGTTTAATCCATTAACATTTAATATTATTACTGTAAAGCCAGTACTTTCTTCCACCATTTGTCTTTTAGACTTCATGTCTTGTCTTATTTTTTTTCCTCTCTTTATCTTTTTTGATAGCCTTCCTTTCTACACTCTTCTCCAGACTTCTCTCTTCTGTCTTTTCCTATATATCTGTAGATCTCCCTTTAGTATTTCTGTTAGAGCCACTTTCTTATTCATGGGCTCTTGGAGCATGCTGTACTTGTTGGATCTGTAATTTTATATCTTTCTTCAGAGATGGGAAGTTTTCAGTGAACAATTCTCCCATTAGTCTTTCTGCCTATTTTACTTTGTTTTCTCCTTCTGGGACATCTATAACATGTATATTTACGTGCTCCATGTTGTCATCTAATTCCCCAAGACCCGGCTTATATTTTTCCATTATTTTTCCTATCTATTCTTTTGTATATAGGATTTCAGATGTCCTGTCCTCTAGTTCACTAATCCTTTCTTCTGACTCTTCAGATCTGTGTTTATAGTTCTCCACTGTTATTGTGCCTTTCATTCCCAGAAGCTTTGCCATTTGTTTCTTCAAACTTTCGAGTTCTTCTTTATGTTCACTCAGTGTCATCTTTATAGCCATCATCTTTTGCCATATCTTCCCTTAACTCATTGTTTTTTGATGTGATTTTGCATGTCAGTTTGAACATCCTGAATTAGTTGTTTCATCTCCTGTATCTCATTTGAACTGTAGGTTTGTTCCTTTGGGCCATATCTTTAATTTTTCTAACATGACTCATTTTTTGTGGTGTCCAAGTATTTGATTTCCTTAATTAGTTTATTCTGGAGGTCATTTCCACTCTTACCTAGGGTTTTCTTGTTGGTTGGCTTTATTCTGTATGTGTTCTTTGGCATTCATTTCAACTTATTCTAGACCTCTAGCATAGCTTCTGTCTCACTGATCAGAATTTCTCAGCTTTTGTTTTTCTGGCTCTTGCTATGCCCTGCCTCCTTTTCTTGGGGAAGATACACCCTTTAGGGGAATTATTCCCATTCACTGACTAGTTACTTTGTCTCTCAGACATGCCTTAATTCTGCCCTTGCCTGGGGTACTGCTAAAGGCTGAGAGTGCTCACGGTTCTATTTAATGAGCTGTTAAGAAGTACAGAAAAAAAGAGAAAGAAAGAAAAGATAAAAAGCTTTTCCAGAGGCAGAACCCAGCTCTCCAGGTTTGCCAGTCAAGTGCTGGAATGCACCTCTCTGTGTCTTCAGAATCTATATGCCCTCTTTTCTTGGGGCCCAGCTCTTTTCCAGTATTTTGTGCTGTACAACTCAAAAAGCCTCTGATTTTTGTTTTTGCTTTTTTTTCCCATCAGCCCTGTCCCCCTCTCTGCCAGAATGAAAACTCCCAGTACCTTTAGTTCTTACTCCAGCTTTATCTGTGCTTGGGCCCTATTTTCAGCAGTCCAAATCTGTTAATTAGTTCTGCAGCTGGAGCTTGGTTGAGCTACGGCCCTTGCTCCTAGTAGGTTTTGTTTCTTCTTCTCTTGGGAAGCAGCCTGTGGTGCCCATGGGGGAGGGGTGCTGGCCTCTGTAGCTTGGGAGACTTACAGTTCTGCATGGGATCCCATCCATTCCACCTGTTCAAGACTGGTGTAGTCTGTTTGGTCACTGATGTCCCCCAACAGATGTTCCATACAATTCCTGGCTATTTATTAATTGCCCTGGAAGATGAACTAAATTCCACACCTCACTATGCCATCATCTTACCCTGTATCCTATCCATTTTCTCTTAACCTGGCTGAATAGAACTTAGTTTGGACATTTTATTTGAGGAGTTTAATACAAATATTCAAAAATATTTTAAAATATGACATAATAAAATAATTCTAAAATTACTTTGTAAAAACAGACAAAAATAAATATTCTATGAAAGAGAAAACAATAGAGGAAGATATGGCTTAATGCTATCAGATATCAGATACACTGCAAAATAACATTAATCAAACAGTATAGTAGAGAGTATAAAAACAAATACAGAAAATGGAATAACATAAGAAGCCCAGAAATAGACCCAACTATTTATAGGATCAGGAATTTTTCACAATTACAGAATCAGAAAATATTAAATGAATAATAGTAGAACGATTTAAAAATGTGAAAAAAATCAACCGAAACCAAGCAATGCATGATACACGAAAATTAGGTCCAGATGGATTAATGTATTCACTATTAAAAGTAAAATAGACAAATGTAGAAAATAGAGCAGAGTTGTCCTCACCCTGTAACAGCTTGATACCAGCCTTGCCAATTGTACCCATACTGCACCATCTGCCTACAATTTGGTGTCCTGAACAAACTTGCATTCAAGGAGAAAATGAGTTGCTCCATCACTTAATAACAATATGATGAAGAAAAAAACAACAATCCACAGTGACTTTCCCTCACCCAGGTAGCAGTTAAGTGTCAAGAAACAAACATGATCTCACGTTAGGTGAACACACATAGCCTTCTGTGTGGGTCAATTCTGACTTTTCTCTGCCACTGTGATGTTTTGACAGAGTAAGGCTGAGCCTGAGGGATACATGTGTATGACACCCCGAGGAGACCTGACTGAGCTGCCAGCAAAACTTCCTGCTCTTTATAGTCTGCAGCAGGGTTAAGTTTGAGAGAGAGATTGAAACTGTATGAACCTCATGACTGTAACTGTACAATTAAAGTGAAAAAAATGGATGCAGACAAAGCTTGGAAAGGAAAATTGAAAGTAAAGACATAAAGGCAGGGTTTTACTTATATAATATTTCCCATTATGTCATAGTTACATTGTTGCTTTATATACATAGTTTTTAATGTTGTAAATGACCTGAAAGTGCTACTGAGTGCTGTACCCTCCTTCCTGGGTCACAGGGCTGCCATCCTCAGGGCAGGTGTTCTGCCCAGATCGTCCTCTCTCCCTGGCTCAGAATCTGATGACAGAAAGGACTCAGTAAACCTGTGCGGAGGTGATGAATATCTGCCTCAGACTCTGCTAATGCCTCAGGAATGGTCTCCTGGCCTCTGGTAATTCTCCCACTAATTCATTCTGTGTTTTGCCATCTGAGATGAATGATGATAATGTCACATCTGCTAAAAATAGGTAAATAATAATCCAGGTCCATGCCTCAGAAGAAAGCTTAAATTCAAGTCATGTTTACTCTTATCATATCCACTTTATGACCCAAAATATAATCTGTGGGGAGGAAGGGGATCTTGCAGTAATATTTTAAAACTTCTTAATAATGTCAAGTATCTGGAAACTGATCTTCATAGTAAAGTGAACTAAACAGTAAACTGACAATAAAATTTAAATTTAAATCATTGAAGATTATGTACGGTACATTTTTATGTCCCACTTACTTTTTCGCAAAAGAATATTTTTAAAACTATGCGGTATAGTTATAATTTTAATTTCTCTTCCACTATAATCTGTGCATTTTTTTTCTTTCAATCATGTGCTGAAGTTGTCTAATCTGCAACCCGCTCCCGGCCCCCACCATACCGCTAACTGGTGTTTGCAAATGTAGTATCTCTCCTTTGGTGGGGACAAATGTCTGCAGTGTCTCTCCTTTGGTGGGGACAAATAGTCCTGGTTGGAGAAGGGCTATAAATTATTCACCTCAAAATTAGAGGAGTTTCCATACATAAAAATTAACTCAAAATGGATCAATGACCTAAATATAAGAGCTAAATCATAAAACTCTTAGAAGAGAACATAGGGGCAAATCTTCATGACCTTGGATTTGGCAATGTATTCTTTGACATGATAAAGCACAAGAAATGAAATTTAAAAAAAAACAGTAACTTAGACTTCATCAAAATAAAAAACTTTTTGCTGCAAACAAGAAGGAAGGCAACAGGTGGGGTGTTCCTCTCCACAAGTTCCTACATCTCCCCCAGGCTACCCTACAAGGCCCCTGTTCACCCCCATAATCCTTTTACTTGTGCTTTATTTAGATTTTACTTTTATAATAAAGGTTAAGGGAGCACAGGTCACGGCATGTCACCTTGTATCCCTTATCCCTTTCCAGGCACATACAGCCCCGCTGATGGTGAGTTTTCACAGATTACATGAAAGCAACCATTCATTTATTAAAAGAGAACCATTTCTACTTATTACAGAAATGGGCAAGTTTGATACTTTCAGTCTGATTTATTTAGCACAGGCTTTCAAACTGGAGGGTAGGGGTGTCGGCTACTCTTTTAACCATGAAGGTTATTTGTTTAACGCTAGAATTTCCAAATTCTTCAAGTAAATGAATTGTAACTATCTCAACACATTTTACTCATGAAACAGTTTCTCCTTTGGAAAGAAAAATTATGTATTTTCTAGTCTTATGTATGATTAGACAAAGGATTGAAAGGACAAACTCCAAAATGATGTAGGTTTTTAGATAACCCTAATATTCTTCTTTTTGGTAAATTTGCATATTAAAAATTTGTAATGAAAATATGTTACTTTTATAAGGAGGAGAAATCCTTTTAATACTGCTTTTCAAAGAATGAATGTGGCAAAATAATTCTACTTTTTAGGCAGTCATCTTTTCACCTAAAGCCAATAAAATAACCTAAAAACACCCGTATCTCTTCTAAAATAATAGAATCATTATTTAACAGAATGTTCTCCTTTCCCTTTTCCCATTCCCTTAGTGTCTTAGTCCAGATCCTCTTCACATTAGAACCCGGGGCAAGGATTATGCTGCAACACTTCATTGCAGAGGTACAAGCCCAAGACAACGAGGATAAAAGGAAAGAGAGAGAGAGAGAGAGGTGAAGGTAGAAAGGATAAAGCACTGTGCTCCTAGGTTCTTAGGCCTCACACACAACAATCTGCAGAGAGGTATGGATTGCACCTCAGTGAAGGCCATAGAAGGAGAAAGGAGGGAGAATTTATCTGCATGTCTCCTTCCTGTCTCTTTCCCACTGATCAAGGCTCACTGTTAAGGAACTTACTCCCCTACATTTGACATCATTTGGTCATCCAGTAGTGAGAGCAGCAGGTTCACCCAGTGTGAACGAACCTCCGACCAAGAAAGAGAGAGACAGAAGGAGCTAGTCACAGGAATCTGGAATGGCACTCAAGATTTGTCTCCAGTACGTTATTAATCCTTTCAAACATCACATTGCTTTTTTTAAAGTTTTATTTTTATTTAATTAAAAACTTATCTAGATAAAATTCACATAACATATGATTCACTATTATAACCATTTTAAAGTGCACAATGGTGGTATTTAGCGATTCCCAGTTTTGCATCACCACTATCATTTCCATCAGCCCCAAAAGAAATCCTGCACCTATTAGCTGTCCCTCCTCATCCCCACCCATCCTCATCCCCACCCATCCTCATCCTGGGGAAATTGCTACTCCTCATTCTATCACTATGGATTTGCCTATTTTAGATATTTCATATAAATGGAATCATTTCATACGTGGTCCTTTATGTCTAGCGTCTTTCACTTAGCCTAGCATTTTTAAAATTCATTTTGTTGTGTAAGAATCTATACTTCATTCTTTTTATGGTTAAATAATACTCCATTGTGTATAATTTACCACAGGATATATCACATTTTGTTTATCTATTTATCCATCAACAGACACTTGGGTTGTTTCTATTATTTGGTTGTTGTGAATAATTCTGTTGTGAACATTCTCATATACATATTTGGGTAAATACATGTTTTCTGTCTCAAGTATTTTCCTTCCAGTAGACTTGCTGAGTCTTTTGGTACTTCTATGATTAATTTTTTGAGGAACTGCCACAGACGACTGCACCATTTTCCATTCCCACCAGCAATGTATCAGGGTTCCAATTCCCACATGATCACCAACACATATTCCTTTTATCTTCCTTTCATTTAAGCACTACTAGGTAGTTGTGAAATAGTATATCATTGTGCTTTGATTTGCATTTACCTGATGGTTACTGATGCTGATATTTTTTCCTTTTTTTTGTAGTTAAAGAAAAGTTGTAGGTTTTCATAAAAATCAGGCATAAAAGGTTAAACTAAGTTTTTTTAATCTAACATTTACCCCTTTAATCATATTGATGTGTGTGTGTGTGTGGTGTGTGTATACAAGCAAAAAACTTGAATAGACATTTTTACAAAGATATACAGAGGCCCAAAACACATATGAAAAAAATGTTCAATACCAGCACTGAAATATACACATATTTTAAAACCGTGTTACTTTTGTTATAGAGATGTAAGAGCTCTTTGTAGATTCTGGATGCTCAACTCTTATCAGAGATATGATTTGCAAATATTTTATCCCATTTTGTGTGTTGTCTTTTCACTTTCTTCATAATGTCCTTTGATACAAAAAAGTTTTACATTTTGATCAAGCCAATACATTGTTTTTCATGAACATGGCGTTTGTTCCGTTATAAAAGTTCAACCAAGTACTAAAAACAAAGATTTTACAATGCACAGTAAAAGAACTTGTCTACTCTCTAGTAGCCAGGGCTGGGTTTTTCACCTCTCTCTTCCATGAGAAAAACAGGATGGGCAGGACTGTTTATTAATCTCTCCCACAATTTACATTCCAGTAGTAAATCCCAAAACACTACTCACTCTATTAGTATATTCTGGGAGCTGCAAAATGAAAGACTACTGACAAGCGTTCACAATTAATCTAATAGTTAACTGAAATCCATGCTCTGCTGAGGAAGATTCATCTTTTCTCTAGAGATTCTCAGCAGTATGATGGGGCTTTAATCTCAAACTGCACATGATCTTAACACATACTCAAATTATAGGAAGAGTCTTTTCTGAAACTCTGAAGCTCTTCCCCAGAGTACATGTGCCTTTGGACTGTTCTCTACATTTAGAGAAAATGCTATGTTTCCATTTTGTGGTGCTGCTATTTGAGCATGCACTGCAGTCCTGCCCCTGTACAGTTCTCTTTATGAAGAAGTACACTCTCATTTTCACAGCTCTGTGACCTTTCATTTGTTATTTATGAGCTTTTGCAAATCTAATACCACTCTGACAGATTTAATTTGTGCTCTAAATTACCTTTGCATGAGTTGCTCAACTGCAGGTTTTATTCCAATGGATTACTTGTTACATTCTGAAATAGAAAAAAAAAATTAGCTTGAGATCTATTGGGCTTCTACCACTTGGGAGAAAATTGAGAAAAGTTTTTTCTAAATTTTCACTCCGTGGATGGCAGAAGATAGTATAAAGGAGGATGTCTATACTAGTCAGAAAGGCAAAGAGACAGGACCATAACCCACTTAAGTTTTACATATCTGTGCCCTAAGTCCTGTTCCAAATGGAATCCTGAAAATAAAATACTCCCACTCCTTAAACTAGTCATTGGAAGAAAATTAAGCATCTTTAGGAGCGAGGTTGACTAAGATACCAAGTACTAAATGACAACACCTCAATTCCAACTCAATATTTAGACAGTTGTGAAGTAGAAAAATTACACAAATTCAAATTGAAGTTTGAAATACCTATGGTGAGAGTAAAATGGGATTCTGAAGACTGAAAGAACACGGGTCTCATGAGACAACTTGAATTAATTTTCGTTACGTACAGATTACGCTTGGTGGTGCCTTAGTGACCTGACAAAGTGAATTTAGCTTCCCAAAGTATCAACTTTTTCTACTTAATGATATCATCCTGAGCATAATTTGAGGATTGTTCCCTAACATGTGATGGTTTTAAAAGATGGCTGCAAATACTCTGACATGCCTCCCATTGAGGAGTAGAGCCTTCACCCTCTCCTCTCAATTATGGGCTCTCCTTATTCATCAGTTGGCCACAGTATAGTGGAAATGATACCATGTGACTTCCAGGGCTAGCTGATGGAAGGGGACAGAGCTTGCACTGGTCCTTTGGAACACTCACGCATGCTGACTTCCCTGACATTGCCATGCTGCAAGGAAGTCCATCATTCACACAGAGCTACTGAAACTTCATGAAGAGGCGGAGATAACCAGCCAGCCCTCAGCTGCTCCAGCCGTTCCTCTTCCCCTCTATTACAGCTCCAGCCACTGTCTGATTCAACTGCCCAGAGACTCCAAGCCAGAACAATCTAGCTAAGCCCTCCTCAAATTTCTGACCCACGGTAATTATGAGATAATAAAATGATTGTTATCATCATAAGCAACTAAGTTTTGTGGTGATTTGTTATGTAGCGATAAATACCTGGAACATAAGGAAGTGGAGCAAAAGAGCTAACTAGGAATTATCTTCAGTTCATGAAGATAACTGCATTTTTCAGGACCCTTTGGTTATCAGGTACAGAAATCCAAATCAAACAAGCTGTAACCAAAAGTAGGGGGATGGGGAGAGAGGGAAGTCCTCCTTTGTTCTTCATTCACGCGCTTCCCAAACCATGGCCACCAGGAGTTTCAGAAACTCTCTCAGGAAGTCATCTTCCAAACTGTGCCAGAAAAAACCCTAAGAAAGGAGGGAGGTCATATGTCCATTCCTGAACAAATAACTGGCCAGGAGAATGTGACATTCCAATTGCCCAGGGCTGGGTCACTAGCATGTCATTGCAACAAGTGTGTAGTGTCAACTTCATGCAAATCACATGGGGTCAGAGTAAGGGAGGGATAGGTTACCCAGAGGAAACTCTAATTGTTGTCACATGAAGGACTGGATGCTGGGTAGCAAAATCACCTATATGTGTGCTCTGAAAAACATTATAGAGTTTCAAATAACCTCATTAGTCTGTAAGTACAAAATGAGGTTAAATGTAGCTCAAATGAATATTTCTGCAAATTCCAGTATGTGGGAACGTTACCTAATGATATGACTTCCCTCTCTAAAACTGGACTGTTGCTTCATTATAATACTTCAAACAAGATAAAAGGTTGAAATAATGAAAACATAGTTATTTGGGGCATCTAGAAACACTTCTGCCCTCCCTTCACTTCTTGTGGGAATGGTTCCACTCTTGACACCAATTATGTGTGCTACTGGAAAGTACCACATTCCTACATGGTCCATCCTACTGGCCAGTGTTGTCTGGACCAGGGTTGGACATCAGATACAAACCAGGCCAACCAGAGTTCTTCCTATTTTTCAAACTAAAATTGGAAAAAGACACTTAGGTCTTTCTGGTCCAGAAGACCCAAAGATGTGACACTCAGGAACGTGTGAACCATGTTCCCCTCCAAGTGGAAGAGCAAGAAGAGAATGGATCTTGTGCGCCAAGAGAGAAACAAAGATGAGACATAGAGAGAATGGACTCAGCTATAGTCAACCCTGCCCTTCTGTCATATTTTACATCATTGTAAAATATGAATATACCTTTAGCTATCCTTGCATTTTATGACAGAAGCCTCAGTATCCACATAATAGATACCCCTTTTTATCCAAGCTGGTTTGCTTTGGCTTTCTGTCCCTTGCAACCAGGAGCTCTGACCAATTCAAGAGTCTTCCAAAAGGGTCTGGCCAAAAGACTGAATTTTCCTTTGAAACAAATATGCTTTTTATACTACTACTTCTTTAAGGCTTATCAACTAAAAGATGAGTTGGTTTTTTAAAAATGTCATTAATAAAAACCAGTAAAAGATGACCTTTCTAGACTTTGTAGGTATGGTATTTTATTTTCACACCTATGGGGAGACAGATATTCACATTTCCAATCAGAATTAAGGATCTGTTTTCATAAAAATCAATGCTTTAAAAATCATTCTTTTTTTTTTTTTCTGGAGCCTTTTGGCAAGGCCAGAGTTTTAGGGTAGAGCTGCCTTTCTACCTTGCCTCAATTTGATTTAAAGGTCAACTGCATCAAAAATGCCTCAATTCCTGAAGGATAAATGGTGTTTGGCCAAGGACAGCTAAAGGTATATTCATATTTTACAATGATGTTTTATTAGCTCTACGAGTTATTTTGCTTGTTGCCTATATCCTTGTTTGCTTCCTCTATCAACCTTTAGCTTCTAAAGAACTAAAGGGAAGGTATTTTCAAGTGTAAACAGCTGAAGGGAATGGGTCAAAGAACTCCCCAGGCAGGAATTTCACCAGCTGGGAGAAATTTTTGCTTTTCTGTCTTTAAAAAAACAAAACAAGACACCACCACAACGAAATTCTGAGTTTAAAAAGTCATGTTCCCATGACCTTTTCTGGGAATTTTCATCCTAGAAGCTTTACAAAAGTGTAGAAGTACAAAATGTACTCAGAAATAAAATGATAGTTACAAGTAGATTAAATCCACAATGAGATTTTCTCTCAGTTTCCAAATGACCCAATTCCAAATCCAAAATTTAGATTAGGCATAAGGCTTCCATCTCTTGATCAAAGGAGATTTATCTTGGTATTAAACAGAGGGTAGTCTTTTCGGTATTTGGAGTGATGTGTTTATATTCCCTCAGCTAACCAAGCATTTCCAAAACTTCAAAAACAGGAAAGAAGTGCTAGGAGCAGACATTGAGTCCATGGAGATATTCTAGGGCCACTTTCTCTTCCTTTTAGAGATCTGGCAGGATGATTCTATATGAGGCCTCAAGGGCTGT
Organism: Tamandua tetradactyla; assembly: GCF_023851605.1. NCBI lineage: Eukaryota > Metazoa > Chordata > Mammalia > Pilosa > Myrmecophagidae > Tamandua > Tamandua tetradactyla. The sequence goes on along the minus strand of NC_135329.1, from coordinate 119,416,612 downwards.
TAATTCACCCATATTACCCCCCTCCATCACCTTTGGCCACCGACCGCCATACTCAACCATCCTCATAAGTGCTCTCTGTCCCACAGAATCTGTACCACCACCACCACTGTGCATCCCTTCACCACATAAGCTGGAAGACAAGTGTAAACAAATGACTTTAACTCTTCATACTAAAAATACCACTTCCCTTTGGGCTATGGAGAGTGGAGGGTGCCCATTCTTGAAACCCCATGGACCTTGGGGACAAAAGGAGACCAGAATTCCTCTTTCCCATGCAAGCTTATAAATCATTCCTTTTCTTCTTCACACACAATCTCCTCCCTTGCAGCTCACCTAAAATATGAAACCTCTTATCCTTGTGATTGTCAGGGAAGGGTTGGAGAACATGAAGAAAATGACTCACTTTAACTCTTAGCCATGACATAACCAAATCTTGATTCTTATCCAGGATTGAGAAGAACCAACCTATGCTGAATCTTCTTTCCTACATGGCATGGAGTTGCGTTTTGCCCATAGAGTTGCGTTTTGCCCCTAGTTCCAAGAATCCTGATCAAATACTTTGTCAAAAGGCCTTGATGATAGTTTCCATTTAGCCCTTGCTGAAACTCAAGACAGAAAAAATTGCAATTGCCAGTTTTATAAATGTGGCGAGCCCTTCCAGAATTTCCTATGGGCTAGAAGAGCCAGACTAGCCAGACTACATTCTTTCTTTCTGTGGGAAAAACGACAAGGAAAAAAAAATCAAATAGCCAACACATTAACAATGACTCGTGTAAAAAACCCATGGTCATGTTTTTTTAGCCACTAGCTTCTTTAGTGGGTTGATTTCTAAATCTTATCTAACATTTCTCATTTGATAAAATCTTTATCAAAAAATTTTTAAAAATCTATCTACATGATCATGCTCCAAATTTCTGAACCACTACCTTCTACTAAACATAGTATGTCTCCTAGCAGTTCAAAGACCATTACAGTTTCATCTTAAGAAAAGAGTATTGGGACTTGCTAAAACTCACAGCCTAAACTATAACTTGACTCTTAAAGCACATTGAACAAATTAGCACAATAATTCAGAGGAAAGAAAGATGTCCTCATTCTGGGTTAGGAGGCAGGGAAATGCACTGGATGACCTTCCAGTTCTGTATTATTAAGGTAGAAATTCTCCCTTTGTAATTCACCATCTTCATTTATGAGCCTCCATAAGTAATGGTTATTAAAGAAGTCTATTATAGCAAAGCAGAATATAATAAGATTTTACATAGTATTCATTCAGGCAGAAACAGATGTAGGAGTTATTAATAAAAGAGCATTGCTCTTGATAATAGAAAATGTTTGGTTTTGTATCTAAAATAATTACCTTAGGAGGAAAAAAATACTGAGTAGCTTTTTGTGGATAAACGAACGTAAGTTCCTGACTGTTGACACTGATACTATTCTCTTGCCCTTATTAAAATTCTATTTGTATTTTTCAATTTTCCTCCTTGTTTTCTATTTTACTTGTTCATTCATTCATCATCTGCTATGAAGCAGGCAAGATAATGTTATCTATTCTTGTACTCTGTTAATAAAATTATTATGCAATTCTTAAAATAAAATCCCTATAAAGGCTGCTGAATACTTGGGAGGAAATGTTGACTTGCCTAGCATATAGGGGAAAGACAGTACACCTTAGAATCATTTAGTCAAGTATGATCATGGGTTGATATTGATGTGCTATCTTTTGATAGAGATCACCAGCCATTACCAATGAAATCCCCAAGGAGGTCCAGAGTCCTTCATGTAAAACAGGGCAGCTTATCTGGAAGGTAGAAGAAAGGGAGACTTGGAAAGAGACAGGGACGGCACATGCTTTCATAGACAGGTACTAGCTGTGGAGCGCCCCAGACCTACAGGATTCAAAGTGGTTCCACTGAGGCTTTCTAGACCCTAAACCCACTGGATACTCTAAACCCAATTCCGACTTCAAAACAATCCTAAGATCCCTAAAATTCCAATGCTAGCACTGAAGTATTGGTCTTGGGGGAGGAGGTGGAGGTAGATGCTCCAATGGTAACAAGAAGCTTCGGTACCAGATGGTCAGGGAAGTGTATAAGGCTTCCCAAGATCTGACCCCTCCTGACACGTCACGCTCAACTGACAGAACACCATGTATGGGATTTCATTTTTCTTCTTTTTTGAGGTAAACGTTTTCCTTTTTTTTTTAATTAGAGAAGTTGTAGGTATACAGAAAAATGTAAAATATACAGTACGCCTATATATTAACACTTTGCATTAGCAGTACATTTGTTAAAATTCATGAAAAAAGTTTTATAATTGTACTATTAACTACCATCCATCATTTCCAATAGTTTTTACTGTTTTTTCTAATATTCTTATTGACAAAACAAAACAACATACAAACATGAACATTCTTAACATATGAACATTCCATACTTGATGCATAATCAATGGCTCAAAATATCATCACATAGTTGTATATTCAACACCATGACCATTTCCTAGAACATGTGCATCACTCCAGAAAAAGAAATAAAAAGAAAAACCTCATACATACCACACCTCTTACCCCTCCCTCACTGACCACTAGTATTTCCATCTACCCAATATATTTTAACCTTTGTTCCCCCTTTCTTTTCTATATCCCTCACCACTCCCTTTTATTGATCACTAATATTTCAATCTATTCAGTTTATTTTAACATTTGTTCCCCCATTATTTTTTTTAATCCATATTTTTTACTCCTCTGTCCATACCATAGATAAAAGGAACATCAGACACAAGGTTTTCACGATTACATAGTATCCACATTGCAAAAACTATACCATTATACAATCACCTTAAGGAAACATGGCTACTGGAACACAGCTTTACGGTTTCAGGCACTTCCCTCTAGCCTCTCTAATACACCTTAACCTAAAAAGGGAATATCTATACAATGTGTAGGAATAACCTCCAGGATAACCTCTCGACTGTTTGAAATCTCTCAGCCACTGACACTTTATTTTGCCTCATTTCTCAAGCATGGGGTTTCTAATGCATGCCACGCTGTTTCTCATTTGAAGCTCTGGATCCTGCTGCCCCCTTTGGTTACCTTCCATTCTCTATTTAAGGTTCAGTTCAGATTTCACTACCCTCCAGGAAGTCTCCCATCCCTTCCCCTCCCACAGGATCAACTAAGAACCACCTTCTCTGCTCCTGCTATGTCCTCCACCCATCCATGGTTGTTAGAGGCCTTGCTTCATAGTGGTAAGGGCAATGTAATTGTATTTTGACAGATTTAAGTTCAAATGTAGCTGGTGAGGAAATGAATTTAATTTAAATTTAAATTAAATAGCCAGTATTAGGTAGTAGAGTTCTAAATAAATGATAAGGGAGTAAAGAGCAGCCACTTAGAGTTGTGACCTCAGAACTAATTAGGACTAAGGTAAAATAGAACGATTATTACTCAGTTAAATGACAACACATTAATATTAATGAAATCATATCAGAAAATAATGCACAACTGTTTCTATGGAAGTCAACTCTGGGCCTGATGACTTGGAAAAGGGATACAAAAAGGAATGAAAGAACTGTGGCTTGCGTCTGTGGGGTAAGGAAGAAGGATGGGCATGTCCCTGCCTGAGATTGTGTCACAAAGCAATAAGAAAAGTATCTGCCTAGAATTCTTTGCTCGTGAGCAAGAGGAAAAGTAAAGGATCTCTCTTAGTCCTTTCCTGCAGTAGGATTTGAAGAAGCCAAAAAACATCAAGTCTAGGAAACCTGTGAGTTGGCCATGACTTAATACAACCAGTTTCCTCATATCACAAAACTTGTGAGCAAGGTGCATCTTCTGCAGTCTTCATTTACACTGCAAGTTCACTATCTCCCACTACTAACTCAGGCTCTAAATAAGGGGCAAAGTATCACAAATTCAAAATTAATTAGCTTAGTTGGGAGGATTCATTGATTTAATATTTACTGAGTCTAATATGTATTGGGTCCTATTCTAAGCTCTGGGATTAAAGGATAAAGAAAAAGATGAAAAAAAAAACATTTGAGATTATAGTTCAATATATTCTAGATTTATCCCAATTCAAGATTTTTGGAAGAAAAAAAGTTATTCAATAAAAATTAATATCAGGGTTCAGTTCAAGATCCAGCTAATTAGGCACAGCTCATTAACGTTTTTGGCTCAGCACAGTTCAAGTCTCTTTTAGTGGCATAGTCTTTAGGCACACATAATGCAACAGCAAAAATATAACAGAGGAAATCCTTTTTGGTTACTCAGCACAGCTCCAAACACCAGAATTGTTCTGGACAACTCTCTTTTTTTCTTCCAATACACAATTTCCCCAGTTTTACTGATCCCACATTCTAAATACTTCCCAAATCATTCCCAGTGTCTTCATCTTGCCTATGGCCAGAACTTCAGTTCAGATTCTTAATTTTTGCTCGGACTATCACAAGAGCTTCTAAACAGGTCTCCCTTCCTCTGCTTTCTTTTCTTTCCAGTCCTTCTGCATTATAGTTTCTATAACAGAGATCTAATCATATAGCTCTACAGTTAGAAACTGTCAACGGTTTCCCACTGCTCACAGGATATAGTTTAAATTCTTTATTGGTATATACATGGCAGTATAAGTGCTTATGGCAAGTCTCAGTGGGAGAATAACAACAGAGGCCACAGGGATTCTAGAGCAAGGCCATACCATCTGCAGTAGGGAAATATACCCCTTTTGAGAAACACCTAGTGGCATGTTACTGAGCCCTAGAAAGAATGTTTTCTCAAGTGACACCAAGTGATCACACACTCGTAACTGCCTGTGATGAGCCCGGTTCTATTAAGTGATAGTCATTCATACCAGTAGAATCTCTGCCCATGCTATTATCTGAAGGTTTATGGAATGCCTGACCCTACACAGCATAGCATCTGGGCAGGGGACCAATTCACAGAAAGGAGGTGTGGGTCTAGGTCAAGACAACGGAATCCAATGGTATATACTGCTCCACCTAGACGCAGGTGGCAGCACACAATGGTAAAGCCTTCTAAAGGTGCAAGCTGAAGCACAGCTCAGAGGCAATTATCTGAAGGGTGGAATGTTATCATTCAGGATGCAGCATATGCATTATATCAGAGTCCTCTTTGTGGTACTATGTCCCTAGTAGGAAGAATTCAAGGGTCCAAAAACCAATGGACAGAAGCAAGAGCGGCCCCATTTACCATCACACCCACTGACCCACTGGGGAATTTTGTGCTTCTCATCCATGCAACTCTGGGCTCCCTAGGATTGGAGGTCCTGATCTCTGAAGGGGTGTGCTCTTCCAGAGGACACTCCAAGCGTTCCAGTGAACTATAAGTTACAGCTGCCACTAGGACTCTTTGTGCCCAGGGACCAACAGAATGCCATACTGGCAGAGCTGATTTTATACAATGAAGATAGGGAGAAATACGTATGGAACCTAGCAATCTATCTGGGTGTCTCCTGGTATTTCCTTGGCCCACTGAAACTGTAACAGGACATGTGCAGCAATCCCAACCTGAGAAGGGAATGACTACCCAGGCTTCAGACCATCCAGCAATGAAGATCTGGGTACACTACATTCAGCAAAGAAGATTTGGGTATGTCACCAAGACCTATGGAAGGGATCACCAAGCGGGACGGGAATTCAGAATGCATAGTGTAGGAAGGAGAAGAGGAGTATCCATTGCAGCCCCCACACCAACTGCAGCCAGGAGGGAATACAGTTTGCCCCACTAAGCTTCATCTTCTGAGTTTCCTCTCAGGAAGAGTGGCCTACGGGAACCATGGAGTGCTGCTCCCTGAACTCGTGTGGAGAAGCAGGTCTGTGAGGCACAGGGGCAGAGTGCAGCGGCCATGAGAAGAAGCCGCTCTAAATTCTGATCGTGGGAAGCATAATTAACCTAGGCCCCAGCTACTGAGCTCTCAAATCCATAATGACATTCACACCAAGGCCACACTTCCCCAGGCTGTTTGTTCCCAGTCATGACTGGGTGGGGCAGGGATAAGAAGGCAGGCAACATTGGCTCAAGGACTCCCTATCTGCCTTGCCAAACTTTCTTGGGTTACACAGTGCTTGGAGATCCACCCAACACTCCTTGCTTCTTTCTCTTCTTCACAAAGATCAGACCATAATTACAGTCTGACAGTTTTTAAGCCTCCCCTTACTCCATCTCCATTTAATTTTCCAGGAATTCACCCTAATCTTTGTTTCTCCCATCTCATCCTACTATGGTGTCTGTTTCATAATCCTTCACAATCTGCTTCTACCATTTCTCTAGGCTCATTTCCCTTATTCCTCCCAGGAACCCCAACAACCATGTGCAATATACCTTCCTGCATCCAAGCTTTGGAAAATCTATACTGTTCTCTTTGTCTAGAATGCCTGTCCCCTCTCCTTTCTTTCTAGGAACCGAGGCTTGACAGCCAATCTAAGCACCAAACCTTGGCCTGGCCCTATTTTTACAATCTGAGTTTTTGCATGATCAGTTCAAAGGGATCTGCCTGACCAGGGAACACAGGTTACCCCATAATCATATTACGTATGTAGTAGGGGTTCTGTATATCTATCCCATGACGGCAGCATCCCACTTTAATGCAATTACTCATTTACGTGCCTCTTTCTCTCTAGATGATGATAAAGTCTAGAGTCTACGTTCATATAAAAGGAACAGCCACTACTGGTTCCAGTTGCATGTTGCTGTGTGGAAATGTGGGCTAATGTGATTGAATCTGCTGAGCTTAAGAAACCCAAGAAATTGGATTTTTACTGTGAGATGCATTTTAGATGATATAAACAGATTTAAAAATAAAACAAAGTCCAATAGGAGGGCAAATAAAGCATGCCCACAAACTGTCTGGGTCTGTGCCAGGCAGCTAATGTCTACCACTGTCAAATGCTCCAGTGGCCTTAACCATGACCCCATGGAATGCACTTAGCACTACAGCAGGAGCTGGGAGGCTCAGTACTCAGCAATGCCCATCAGACTGGGCGGCTCTGTTCTTCTTAGGAATAAATCACCATGTTCTGGATTTTGCCCTCTCAGTTCATGGGATATTTTAAAATCCACACTACTAGCAGGCTATATTAACTTCACCAAAGAGGCAACTACTTAATTGTGCTGCTCAACAAATGTTTACTGAGAATCCAACATGGGCCAAGGCCTATGCTATATTTGAAGGTTCATATTTGTTGATTTTTATTTTTGGGGGGGATGCATGGGCCAGGAAGGAGGTTCAGATTTGAATAAGAGCCAATCCTGATCCTTCAGAGAATCATAATTTAGTAGGAAAGCCAGATGTGCAAAAAGCATAAATTTATACTATTTAAGGGGAAGTAAAATTTGTTAATACATTTTTTCTCTACTAAAGGCTATACAAACATCTTGATTTCTCAAAGAATGCTAACATCTTTTAAATAAATAAACTATGTTTAGAAGCACCTTCAAATCATAACCTGGCTCTTTGGAAAAAAAAAAAAAACTTAATGGATGGGAAAATTTTCATTACAAAGTTATAGAAGGTAGGTAAGGACTTAGAAAATGGAAATGAGCATTTTAAAAAATATATATTTAGTAAATGTTTTAATAAATAACCTCGGCTTGTACTTTTCTCCCATAGTCTGAGATTTCTTATTCTGACCAATGGCATAAAACAAATAAATTCTGAGGAAAATACGAGTGACACAGTTTTCATATCTGAACGTCTTATTCTGACAAAGTTTCATTGCTTACTAAGACCTATTTTTTACGTAAATACATAAATAGAGAAACATGGCCATAGATTCTGGGGTTGGTCCAGGTATCCCTAAATGCAGTGAAGATGCAATTGGCCGCCTTGGCTCCTCTCCCTAAATTAGGACACCTCTGCACTAAACTGGCTCAAACTGCATCCTCCTCCTGCCATAAGTTGTGTGGATGGAGCCCAGACGTTCCTCTTGGTCCTGTGAATGTGGCAGTTGTTCCAAATCCCTTTTCCCTTGTTCCCCCAAGTCCACACAGTCACACAGCAAATCGATTGCCTGCAACCTCCCTTGTTCTGCAAAGCACATAAGCAAATTTTACTTTCTGGGCAACCCTGGCCAACACTCTGAAACACACAAATTGAAACTGCTCCATGTCAGTGAGTATTGGGAGAATTTTAACAACAGGATTAAAAGGCCAATCAATTGGTAAATCCCCAGGGTATAAGCCCTAATGCCAGGGAATAGATCAACTTAACTGCTTCTAAGAAGAAATGGAAAGTACAAATCTCAGAGAAGTGAGGCAGGAAAAGAAAATAGAGTAAGCAGGGGGTGAACAAATGAAGGAAAAGAAGGCATAGACCAAGTGGTTTGATAAGTCTGTAACAGAACAGAAGGATGAAATTCTTCTTCCCTCTCCCCCCCCCCCGCCCCCAAACTCCTTTAATAAGGTTTTATTTTTCCTTACACATGAAAGAATTTTGGCTGGCTCATTCTCTTCATCTATTTTCCTATATAATATTATGATAAATCAAAAGGTAGAAACATATATAGGAACTCACAATCTCAATCTTCTCTTTGCATCATTCCAATCTTGCCCTGGCAAGGGAAGGGTATCTGGTAAGAGGGTTAGTTTCAGGATTATCGTGTAACATGAGATGTCTGGAAGACCCAGTGGAGTGTCCCAAATACCCTCAATTTGCCTTGTGTGAGGATAAGGCCAACTGTTGGATGATAGTTAACAAGATGTTAATCCCTTATAAAGTAGGGAACGGGGAATGCAAGCCATAGGAGAGATTTTCTGAGTGTAACACTCTCACAAACAGTAAGAATGTAGGGACAATAAACCACCAGGACATGGATTTTTCTTCTGCAAGATATGTTTAATTTCACACTAGTTTACCCTACCATCTAGTACGTTTCTTGGTCAAATACTTCTATTGTCGATCTCTATATGAATGAGTCAATTTATTTCAAATTATAACCCAATTCACACCACCAACCCATTTACTAGCAAAATGGATTTGAGAAGGTCTATAAATAAAAGACTCACAGTAAGGCTGTTAAATAAAACAAGCATATGAAACTCATGGAAAGGAAGGGAAAGCTTAAAAAGCCCAGGCAAATGAAGCAACTATGACTGAGCAGTGAAGTTTAGCTCCAAGTTTCCATGAAAAAGGCAAAAATGGAAACATGATGGGTTTCTGGTTGTCGGCATGCCAGTTGATCAAAGGAAACATATTGCCTGGCCCTGAATTCTAAAGGACATTAAAGAGGAGACTCTGCAAACATCTTGACTTTATGGCCTTAGGCCAGTGGTTCTGAAACCTGACCCTGAATCAGAATCACAGTGGACTTGTTAAAACAGAGATTGCTGGGCACCACTCCCAGAGTTTCTGATTGAGTAAGTCTGAGGTGAGGCCTGAGACTGCATTTCTCACGGTTCCCAGGTGGTGCTGATGCTGCTGGTTTGGGTTCCACACTTTGGGATACTGAGACCATTCAACTGTCCTAACCCCTAACAACTTCTGTAAAAGGCCTGGAAATACCCTTCACATAAGTATTTCAGTAAATATAACCCAATGAGAACACTTCTAAAGCTAATGAGGCCCAGATATCTAGCTTTGGTATGATCTAACTAGAAAACAGAGTTGGAACTTGAGAATGGCCACAGACACAAATGTATTATAAATGCCTTACCCTTCTCAATGCAAATGTATTACACATCACCTGCTCCAGCTAGGGTTTAGACAGGAGCTGATGATAATCCAAATTCACAAAATACTGACTTACATTAACAAGAGCCTCATTTTCTCCACACAGAAGGTTGGTCTCCTGCCAACATCCCAAATCCATTTTAATTCAATTTCAAAATCAAGAATCAGTGACCTTTTGACAATCTGCACTCTAATTTTTCTCCTATGGATAAGGGGAAGAGAGGGATTAACTGTACCAGGAGTTAACACAGGACCTTTCTCTAGAAGAGGTAAGAAAGTTCAAAGCACTTTTTAGATAAACAACCTTATTTGTCTTCTAACATCGTTGTGGGGTTAGCTGGTCACCTTAGTAACTAGAATCCAATGTTCAAGAGCAATGTCTCTAACCCCTACTTGGTTTAAGTGTCAAAGTAATTCATACCATAAGTAATAACTGATGTATTTAACAATCTGTTCCCAAATACAAACCATACACACACAAAAATACTACAGGAATACCAAGTTAAATTGCATGTTTTATAAGATTAAAAACATCTAAAAATGTATGCAATGGATATACTTATAAACATATGATTTATATCTCAAAATGGGGGGGAAAATAAACATTTCTCAGAAATTCAAAATGTGCTCTGAGGTCCCTGAAATTCAGTAAGTTAAAAGTGTTTTCAACAATTCAGTTCAACAAACTTTAACCAAGCATCTGGTGTGTGCAAAGTACTGTTTTAAGGGCTGGAAATAAAAATTGGGCACAAACCCTACTGATGACATCTATATAATGAGATAGCATTTATACAAAACAGTCATTTCCAGATGACAGAGATACATTAGAGTCTCTGTTATATGTATGGTTATAGAATGCCATCAGTGCTCAATGGCAGGGCGCTTAACCCAGACTGGGGCCTCACAGGGGGCTCCTGGAGGAGATGACATGGATCAAGAGCTGGCAGATGAGCAGAAGTCAGCAGAATGAAGATGGAGGGGCATGGCGGAGATCCTGGGCCAGGCACTGCTGGTTGCATATCCAAAATCCCATCATCCCATTTTCATCATTAATAGAACTTCAGTTTTGTTCAGGACAGCCATCTGCCTGACCCAACATAACCTTCCCCAGAATTCCCTAGAGCAGGGGTAACCACGTGGCACTCTCCTGGCCAATGAGATGCACGTGGAAGCATTTAGTTTAACCCCTTTGGGAAGGATGCATCCTGTATGCAAACGGGAACCTATTTCATACACACAGGCAGTGCTATGTAAACATCACTATTTATTTACTTTGTTTGCATAGTCAGGGGAAGGCCCCAAATTTTAGAGTAAAAGTTAATATCTGCATCCCTCACACCTATCAAAACATGAAATTATGGATGCCCTTACACCAATACAAAACAAACATACAAACATCTGTTGTAATTAGAGAATACTATTAACTGAGTTCTCAGAAAGTTTAAATATGGTATTTAATCAAGAGCTAAGAAAATAACAAGGGTTACAATGACAAACAACATTTGTAGTTTACTCAAAAAAAAATTCACATGAACATATAATCCTGGGGCTTAAACAAGATTTGTCCCTCTCTCGTCCTCCCAAGGAAGAACTATGAACGATAACGCATTAATGATGCACATACATACACACACACACCCCTATGTGTTTTGTTGTTTCCTTACAAACAATCAGTAGTCTGAAGCACTGGTGGTGTTCTATTGGTTTGCTAAATAAACAGTAACTCAAGCCCTATCACTCAGCAGGGAACAACGTCAGACTTTCAAAATCCATCCCTTTCTATATCTCCAGTTAGAACGTTAAGAGTCTGGTGAATAAGCAGTAAGAGTGCTCAGGCAGAGGGGACCTGCTGCCACTGTCACAGAGGGGGCAGAACACTAAACATTCTTTTGGTTATAAATGCATCAGGCCATTGTCCTGAGACTTCCCTACCACCATTTCTGGGGTACTCTTTAGTCGAGTTTACTAGGAAAGACCTAGAGACCTGGCTCCTGCCATAACTAGCTGCTTCCCCTCAGACACTCACACTGGTTCCTCCATCTGTACAAGCTGGCATCGAACCTGGATCAGAGGTTCTCAAACTGCGGTGTTTTGTGGAACAGTGAATTCAATCTTGAAAACAAAAACCCACCATGATCCATGTTGTATTTTCCTTAAAAAGCACATACAAATAAAGCAACAACAAAAGCCAAAATACAGATATAATGTCTCCAACCACTCTTTATTGGGAAGATTTGTCCTTTTATTATGAAGGGCTCTATTTTGTAATATTGCAAGCATTAGATTGTCTTCCAAGTGTCTTAATAGCCTTCTGCTAATGGTTGAGCTTCTAAAACATGTTTTTCTTTGCTCTATATTTTGAAATATTTTTCTACTTGGTCTTCCAGATCAGTAATTCACCCAAACAGTCCTTATATTCCATAGGTTCTTGAACTTTTCTGGGACATGGACGTCTTTGGCAATCTTGCAAAACCTGTGGACTCCTTCCCCAAATAAAATGAAAAATATAGGATTACAAGGGAAACTAATTATATTAAAATAAGAATATCAAAATAAACTCATGATATACTAATATATATGGGCTTCTTTATTATCACATTAAATATCAAGTCCTAGTGCTGGTTCCCAACTCACTATTTCAAAGCAGTGATGAGTATAAATAATACCTCAAGACATCTGCAATTTAATGTTATTCAAATATCTTTGATTTCTGTTGATGACAAAGTTGCAGGTACTGCTAATACTATTGTGGTTTATGGCCTACATTCATAACTGAAGGAAATACTAACTTTTAATTAGAAGATAATGGAAATAAAATAGTATCTTTCCCATTCAAATTCAAGGTCCTCCTGTAGTTCATAAACAGAAAACGTCTGCCCTGTTCTAACACCACTTCTTGAATTTTTAATAGCCCACTCCGTTCTTTATTCAAATGCACGCATATGTGATGGGTTATTTTGACATAGGGTCAACTTCCAAAGAAACTGAAGTTTTCTTCTTACCCTGATACTCCAGCCATCTTGGCTCCTTCTCTGGAAGCAATCACAGTTATCAATTTCTGGGATAACCCACTTAATAAACACTCCATTTAAAAAGTACTTCATTTAAATCCCATAAAACTTGTTTTTGGCAATGGAATTACTTTTTATCTTTTTTCTTAATAGAGTGTACCACCGTTCTCCTCACACAGCTCTATTTCACTCAAGCCACCTAGCTTCTGCTTATTTGCAAGTGGTTGGGTCCTCTTATGTTGGTTTCCATAAGAGGAAACCAACTCATTGGTTGGTTTACTCATTGGGCTGTTTCCTCTGAGAGTTCAAGTCAAGCCATTGCAGTGCTTGAACTGCAGCAACCCCATGAGAGTGGCCCAGGATTGTGACAGGTCCAGCCTGTCTCCTTCTGTCCTCCAGCACAGGCTTTCTGAACCCAGCCTCCTCAGTAGCAAAGCAGAGTGCTCTAGTGAGAGAAATGCAAATCTTCCCCTCTGAAAACTGCAGGAAGCACTTTCAGGGTTGCCACAAAAAAAAAACATAACAAAATACACACATCACCACCTACCACCTTCATCATATAATAAAATAAAGGACCATCTGCAAAATAGGGAGGTTGGAATCCTCATAATAAAAAGGGCAAATCCTCCCAAGAAAAGGCAGTTGGCATATAGCAGTCATGCTCTGTTATGAAAATAACAGAAAAATATGGAGAGAGGCAATAACTGGAGGAAAAATAGAGGTAAATTTCCCAAATTGGCAAAAAGATCTTAGTTGGCAGAATGAAAGAGTTCGGTCCAGTTCGAGGCTAAGAATAACAATAAAGAGACACATAACACAAACAGGTACTTACTAGAATAGAAAAAAGCTACTGACTTTTAAAATAACTCATTATTTTAGTAAAATATATACAACTCAAAATATCCCTTTTAAAAAACTTTCAAATGTGCAATTCAGTGGCATTAATCACATTCACAATTTTGTGCTACTGTAACCAACATACTGACTTTTGTATGTTTATCCTGTACTCACTCATCTTAACAAATTTCCTTCTTTATCCCAGGTAGTTATTTTTTATCTAAATAAAATCTTAGGTTATCTAAAATGAATTGTGGTTGTTTGGAACTATATGTACCCCAGAAATGCATGTTCTTAAACTTAATCTATTCCCGTGGCTGTGAGTCCATTGTAATTAGGACCTTTTGATGAGGTTACTGCAGTTAAGGTATGGCCCACCTCAATCAGGATGTGTCTTACTCCTTGTTTTAGTTTGCTAATGCTGTTGGACTGCAATATACCAGAAATGGGCTGACTTTTATAAAGGGGATTTATTAAGTTACAAGTTTACAGTTCTAAGGACATAAGGGTGTCCAAACTAAGGCATCCAGAGAAGATATATTGACTAAAGAAAGGCCAGTGGTATAGAACACTTCTATCAACTGGGCAGGCAAATGGCCGGTGTCTGCCCTTTGACTTCTGGTTTCAAACAGTTTCCCGGGGGGTTGTTTACTTTCTGTATTCCCAACATTACTGTCTGTGACGGCTCTCCCTGTCAGCATTCCAAGCATCTCCTTTGGCACTCCAAACATCTCCAAATGTCTGTATATATGCCCCTTCTGAGCTTACTCTAAAATGTTTCCCCTTTTACAGGAGTCCAGTAAACTAATCAAGACCATAAATGGGCAGGGTCACATCTCCATCTAGTCAAATGGGCACACCCACAATTGAGCAGATTTCATCTCCATGAAAATAATCTAATCACAGGCTTTACCCATAATCAGGCATGCCACACCTCTGTGAAAATAATCCAATCAAAGTTTCTGCCCTGAATGATAAGTCTCCTACACACACACATAAGATTGTATTAAGAGAAAGAACATGGCTTTTCTGTGGTATGCAACTAGCACAATCCTATTGCTGGTGTCCTTTAAAAACAGGATAAAATTCAGGCAGAATGAGTGAAAACCACAGAGGGAATAGCCAGAAGCCAGTCAGCAACAGAAATTGGAACAGAAGGGAGAGACTAGGAGACACCACCACATGCCTTGCCATGTGACAAGCTAAGGACCAAGTACCACCAGAAGTCAACCCCAGAACACCAGTTCTTAAGATGAAAGCATTGCCTTAATTGACACTTTGATTTTGACTTTCAGCCTCAAAACCATGAACCAATAAATTCCCATTATTTAACCTGACTCATTTCATGGTATTTGGTTAAGCAGACAAAGGAAACTTAAAAAAGAATTATCAGCAAAAAAGGGCAATTTTATCTTTTTTTTTTTTTACAAATATTTATTCCCTTATTTTCTACCTTATATTTTATAAAATACAAAAAAACCTAGAAGGAAAACTCTTATTTCCTATTTTATTGAAAAATCTTCAGTTAGATTGATATCAGACTTATCTGCACACTGAGAAAAAAGACCTGCATTCCCAGAATTCATATAAGAGAATGTTCAACTCTACAGAATGAAAGAATGTATTACAGGTTGTTTAACAACAACAACAATAATAATATCACTGAGTTAATACTTCCATAGTACCGGGTAGAGTCTAAGTACTTCACATGCAGTAGTAGTTTGCTACAAAGGCAGCTGCCATTCATTCCTTCCCTCCCCTTCCATGAGCACCACTCTTCCATTTCAAGGTGGAAGGGCACTAAAGACCTGATAGGGAGTGTTAGTTCCCATTTCCTGGCTGTTTGGAGCCCTGAGTTACCATGTTGGAAATCCAGGCTACTTGTGACTGAGAGAAAGGCTACACAGAGGAGCACTAAGACCTGAGAGTGAAGAAGTTGCCTTGGATATCTAGCCTAGCTGAGCCTTTAGATGACAGATTATAGCCCCTGCTGCTGCTATTTGATTGCAACCACATGAGGTCAAAGAGTCACCCAGCTAAGACCTGCCAATCCAGAGCATCATCAGAGATAATAATAAATTATTTTTAAATTGCTGGCTTGGAGTGACTTATTATATAGCAATCAATAGCCAGAACACTTATATTAATTCATTTCATGGTCACAAAATTCCTATGAGGTAGCTATGAATAGTATCCCCATTTTACAGATAAAGGAAACTGAGGCCCAGAAAAAATTAAAGAACTTTCCCAAGGTTATTCTATATATACAGAGAAAATCCTTGGAGAAATGCAAAGACTCAAAAAATAAATCAACCTCCTGCCTCTTAGGAGGAAAAATATTGATAAAGACACTACTACAACAAAAATGAATCAGGTGTGACTATACATCAATAAAGAATAAACAATTAAAAACATGAATCAGAGCAAAGACCTCTAGAGAAAGGAAAAAGGAGAGGAGAGGAAATAATGATGAGACGAGAACCTTGTGCATACATTGTGAAATCCAAATGGATAATTATACCATGACTGAGAACATGTAATTTAAGTATTAAAGACTTCTGAAAAAGAGGCAAACTGCAAGAGTATAGAAATAATTTAGAATGAAACAAAACATAGAAGTTAGGAATGAGCAAGCCTAGAGGCAGGTGAGGGAGAAAGAAGAAAATGCATTCTAAAGGGCTTAGAATTAATTTCTACAAGATATAAATTAACAAACCTAACTAAAGATGATGAAAATTGAAAGTTAACATCAGCAAGATGAGAAAAGTGGTTAAATTTCCACTATTAAAAAAAGAAGCAGAAATAGATGATTTCACAGTGAGTGCTATATAATTTATAAAGATTAGAAATATGTCATTTTTAATTATTCAAGACTATAGAAAACTATGAAAAGTCATTTTGTGAAATTGGTTTAGCCTTAAAAACAAAACTGGAAAAAACAGGTTAATAAAAGAAAACTGCAGCACAATTTCAATTGTAAATATATGCAAAGATTCTAAATAAAATATTATTGCAAGTAGAATTCAAAAGTAGATCCAACATATACTACCAATGATCAAATGGGATATACTATGGAAAGTCACATTTCACATCAACAAATCTATTAGCATCATTCATGAGAGCAACAAATTCATAGAGTAAAAGTGGTTGGTTTCATTAATAGGTTCTTAAAAAAGAATCTGATAAAATTCAACAGTCATTCCTAATAAACTCCAAGTAAAATATGAATAGAATGCAACCTATTGAATGTGAAAAATCCTGTTCACCAAAAATCAATTGCAAACATCAGCCTAAGCAATTAAATGCCAAGAATAAGGTGGGATACCTGCTATTGTCATTACAATGCAACAGTGAATAAAAGAAAATAAAAGATATAGTTAATATAAATATAGTAAAAGATAAATTTTTCCCTTTTGGCTAGTTATATGTTTATATACCTAGAAATTCTGGCTCTGGTTTTAAAAAAGAATCAATGAAGGAATTTGGGGGCTGGACAGGTTTTGAGCTTTCCTCTGTGTCTACAACAGAAACCGAAAAACTTTCTATCATAATAACATCATCAATGAAAACTATAAAAAGTCAAAATTCATACATCCATTTAATGCAAGTCCAATTATAATCCTCAAATTTTTAGGTGAATGTAATACTTTTTTAGGCAAGAAATTTTTGGAAAAGAATAATGAAGGGAACACCTTACCATATATAAAACCATTAGATTCAAAATATAGCATGAGAAAAAATAACAAACAGACTGAAGAGAACAAAAATAAATCCCGCTATCAATGGAAGCTTCTTTATGACAAAGGGAGTACTCTGATTCATTGTGGAGAGAACAGCTTACTAATAAATGACACTGGCAGAAGTGACTTATGCATAGGAAAAAAAATAGAAAAGGCTCCTTCATCACATCCTATTATAGTGCCATTAAAGAGAATGAGCTCGCTCTATATCATCCCAACGGGAAGTCCATGATGTATTGTTGAGCAAGAAAAGTAAGATGCAGAGAATGTATATGTGACAATAATCCTTCTCTTTTTCAAATATCTTGTCCATCATTTAGGACTGAGGATAATGGATCCTGACCACATGAATTATATTGCTTTGGAGGATGTGAAAAGCAAAACAAAAAGTAAACATATGCATTTGTGGAGGGTTATATAAACATGGAGAGATAAGCAGAAGTATATAAATTAGGTTGCCCAGTACTGGCTGGGGAGATGGAATCGTGGATGTGAAGAAGGGAGGGAAAGAACAAGGAAGCAATGCAGTTGTTAAAAGCCATCCACAATAAATACAAAGTGTATAATATGATAGTTTTATGCAAAATTGTTTATACATAAACACACACATATGGAGTGAGAGAAAAATATGGAAGGCTAGATACCAAAATGTTATCAGAAGTGTGGTTATCACAGAGACATGAAATTTCAGATGATTTGTACTTTACATAATCAGAGAAAATAAATTTCATTGTCCAAAAGTGCTCAAAATTATGAAGTAAAATTATGAAGTGAAAAATATGTCTAGTTTTAAAGGTATTTTAAATGACTGATTGCCAAGTAGTGATCCGTTTAGTGAAGTTTAAATAAGGGGAGCATATAAAGCCCATAGCACAGTGCCTGACACATAGGGTAATTAAGGGTTGAAGCAAAAACTTTTGCTCTGACTTTTCAAACAGGTCTTAAGTACTTTTGTCATCCTGACAGAAACGTGACAGTGTAAGCTGATTACCGCATTTTGTATTTGAGACTGTCAAGCTGCCTGGTTTGCAAATGAGCTTTGTATAACATCTCCCTACATCCCCTTACCAGGTCCAGTGAATCCTTTCCAGGCTCCTACGTCACCCTGGTACTCAAACCCCACTAGAAAGGAAAATAAATCACTCTGTATTGCAGTCAGTGTTTCCAAGCCCCAGGAGCTAATAGATGGTAATAGATTCCAGTAGAATTTAGAGATCCCTCTGCTTAAAATCGTTTTAAGAAACATACCCAGTCTTTCTAGCTTTTGGAATGCTAATCCCATCTTCTCTCACAGTACAGAGCAACCCGGAGCCCTTAATCTTCCTCAGATCTATGCATAAACCCCTCTGATCTTCAAGTAATTCTGCACCCCAAAAGGCAGCTCCTTAATGCATCCGTGGTCTGCAGCCTGCCAGCCGCCCACTCAAAGCCAACTCGAGCTGACCACACTGCCCTAGCACCTTTCTAGTGGAGCTGCCGCCTGCCCTCTACTCTCTGAGTTAGTGGCCTTCATTCTTGATGAGCTGATTATTTAGTGCTGTCTAATATCCTGAAAGAGCAACTATGAGGCTATTTCTTTTCAAAATTTATGCTTCTGTGGTCATGAGGAAATAACACTGTTATCTTCACACAGGGAAGAGCTTTAAATTAACGTGTTCACGTGTATGACCAGACTAACTTCACTTGCCTTGCTGCTGAAAATGCTAGAAACACAAGACTAGGTTTTAAATGGAACCTCTTCAAGCTAAATCAGCCCTCAAAATACTTCGATGGCATCTATTTAAGTGTAAAACTGAAAAGCTACAGACACATAAATACATTCAGAAGTCTGATTATAACTACTATGAAAAAGGTCTTTACAGTTATCACTGAATCATTCTACCTTCAGAAGTAAAAAAAGGATTATATGTGAGGTTATGCCTAAAGCAAGTGGATATATGGAAGGAACACAGGACCATATGCTTTTTATCAAGTACCTGAACCAAGGAACTAGGTTCATTCTTTCTAGTGGGGTTAATCATAAAACAAGATTCTTTCAATCCCTGAAAACTTTCCCAGGGTGTCAATCTGGACCCAAAGGATTGCAAAAGAACATTCAGTCCCTTTGTAAGACTTCAAAGAATATATACGTACATCACTTAACACCACTGTATGGCAGCATCCTGCTTATGTAAATAGAAACAACACTTCCTTCTTTGAGATCACAGCTTCCCTTTTCCTCAGGGGACTGAAAGTCATCACGTGAGAGGAGTCTGGAGAAAAGCAGTGCCAAGCATTCACAAATACCACCCTCCTCTCACTTTTGTCCAAACTACCACTAAGAGCTTGCTTTCTACAGCCGTGTTGATTCTGCCTCTTTACATCCACATTTACATACCCAACATGCTGTGCCCTGACTGTCCTACAGCGAGATATTCCTAGACAAGTTTCACCTCACCACCCTCATGGCCACCTTTGCATCGCTTCTAGCTACCTGTTTCCTTTGCTTGGGTCAGTCAAACCATCTTGTCCTGCTAAGGGCACATTCCTTGCTCTCTGCTTCTTCCCAAATGAATCAGGATACTTACAACCACGTTTCCTTCTATTCAATATACCTTTTGCCCCTTCAGCAAGCATCTTTCTACCAGCACCACCTCTTCCTCTCACTGAAAGGGTAGTTTGTTGAAGGCAGTAAGAACATAGGGTTGCGTCTGGTTCATCACATACTCTTGAATGGCCTCAGAGAGTCATCAGATATCTGCTCTTATGAGGATCAAATCAAGTGAAATACATGAAAAGCATTTTTTAGGTTGTTACAATTACACTCTCTTAGCTTCTTTTGTAGAGTCTGAGCTCAGTACAATTAGCAAACAGCTGCAGTAACAAAGTAAGTTGAAAAAAAAAAATAACCCACGAACAAAGATCCATAGTAGTTCATACCATCCCCTAAAATGACTTAATTTAGGACAGGAAGTTTTCTTCATAATCTGGGGGAAAAAAGCTTAGAGTAAGAACCAACTATACCAGACACTAATTCTGTGACATTGCACAAGTGGGTTTCCTCACTAGACTGTGACATCCTCTAGGGCAAGGGCCAAGTCTTGCTCATCTCTAAAATTCCAGAGTCCATATCAGTGCCTGGCACATAGCAAGAATGAACCAATCAATCATTCATTGAGAAATGTGGTACCATGCTTAAAAGAATGTTTTCTCCTGCTAATACTGGGTGACTATCATTTCTGGGATTCTTCTTGGAGAAGAATAGCAGCAATGCAAAATGAAAAGTGCTGGGCTGTGAAGTCAGGCATAAGCGCACCCTGATGCTGATTCTGCCACTTACTAGAGACCTCAGGCAAGTATGCCAGTTTGAAACTGTCATGCACCCCAGAGAAGCCATGTTCTTTAATCCTCATTCAATATTGCTAGGTGGACTCTTTGATTGTTTCCATGAAGATGTGACCCACCCAATTGTGGGTGGTAACTTTTGATTAGATGGTTTCCATGGAGATGTGTCTCCAACTATTCAAGGTGGGGTTGCTTACTGGAGCCCTTTCAGAGGGAACCATTTTGGAAAAAGCTTCAGTGATGACAGAGCCCATAGAGCCACAGACCTTTGAAAATAAGAATCCGGGAAAGAAAGCCAGCAGAGGTTGCCATATTTGTTCCTAGCTGAGAGAGGTGTTCTGGACAGCATCAGCCTTTCTTGAGTGAAGATAACATCTTGTTGGTGCCTTAATTTGGACATTTTCACAGCCTTATAACTGTAAACCTGCAACTTAATAAATTCCCTTTTTAAAAGCCATTTCATTTCAGGTATATTGCACTCCAGCGACTTTAGCAAACTAAAACAACGACTGTCTCAATTCCTTCATCTGTAAAGTGAGGATACTAATTCTCACCATACAGGTTGGTTATGAATACTTCAGGAAATATATATGAAGCACTTAGAGCATTGTTCAATATAGCATACATGCTCAATGAATGAATGACATTATTGAATAAATATGTCCAAAGAAGAGTTTATGTATGAATTCACTACATGATGACATAACCTCTTTTCACGTGTAAACTACATATAGCAATATTTCCTTTCAATAAACTGTCTACACTATGCTGTGACTTAATGGACTGTAATATTTTGTGCTGGACATCAATAATTCATGGTACTAAGAAGAAGATAGAATTAGCTAGCATAAGACCTCAGATCCTGTGACCTAAAACTCAAGCTAGGATACGTACCCTCAAGTCCTAGGCCAAGCAGCAGGGACAAGCCTGCATGGCTCAGTGAGTGGACACTGTTGCAACAATTCCAAATAGCAATGTCCCAAGGAATTTCCTAGAAAGTCAAAAAGTAAACGGTCTCTAATTAAGGCAGAGGATCACTAAGCAAAATGAAAATAAGCCAAAATGCAAATCTACAATGAAAGAACAATGCGAAGTACTGCATGACTGGGAAGGTCTGTGCACACTGAGTTATGTACAATAGGGAAAAAAAAAACATAATCCATTCCTTTGAGTGTACAAATCCATTGTAAATAGGACCCTCAAAAGGTGTTATTTTTAGTTAAGGTGTAACCCAATAAATGAGGTTGGGCCATAATTCTGTTACTGGTGGCTTTATAAAGATAAAGGAGTGAGAAGCTGGAAGTCAGTGAAAACTGGAAGAGTGTGGAGAGGACATCGCCAATCACCAGCGACAGGAAAGCCAAGGAACCCAAGGACTGCCAGCCAGCCAGCCAGAACATTCAGAACCCAGGAAGAAGCAAGCCTTCTAGCCTCTGAAACCATGAGCCAAAAAATTCTCATTATTTAAGCCAACCCATTGCGTGGTATTTGTCACAGCAGCCAAGACACTAAGACACAGACTCTATTCACAGCTATAGCCATGTGTGCAGGTCTACCTTAGTGACAAGGTTACCCCTTTCCCAGAATGGACAAGAGATTACTGAAAGTTGAGATGATGTAATAAGCTGCTGAGAATAAGAGGCCAGAATCTAAACCAAACAAGTGGGCCTCAGGGACTAAACATTGCAAGGCAAAAGATTTTCAAAACTGGCCAAGGCTTCTTTCACAGGCCATTTTGAAAATTACTCAAGGTCAAAAACATGAATGAAATACATGGATAGGAAATATATCCATGAGAAAGTAAAATGTGGGATAATTAAAATCAATTGCATCTAATTAGCCAGCAACATATAAATGCTTTTAATACACAAATATTATTCCATTTGGGGCAATTCCAGAAGATCAACTGCTGAAGGGCCAAGACCCCCCACTACACAGGGAACCCATGGCCATGGTCCCAGAGAGCAAGCCACTACATTAGGCACACAAATACATCCAGCAGGTCAGTACTGCAGTGGATCCCTGGAACTGCAACCTCAAAGAGAGAGAACTTGGGTCTCTTAACAGGACAGAGACAGCTAGTCTGGAGTAGGGGGAGCCAATAAACTGGAAAAATGAAGCCAGTCCACCTCCACTCAAGGCCTGGCTCCAGGAGAGATCACCTTTGCATCAAACAAAACACTTTACAGACCAAAAATAAAGCCCAATTGACAAGCCAAAAAACCCTTAATCCTGGTAACTTCACTGCTATTCAAGCTCAGCTCAAGGGATGAAAGTGTTCCTGGATTCAATCAGTAAATCAAGAAGCTGATGAGGACAACTGCACAAACGCTCCTTTAGTACCTTCATTAACAACTTGGGCCATTCTGGCTTCCCCATTTCTAACGCTGTAACTCAGTCATTCTCCCTGAAGCCAATTCCAAGCCTAGCTGTGACTATAACATTTTTATGTCTTAAATTTTTAACTTGTTCAGGTTTCTTGATTTCCATAAACCCAGGGAAGCATTATCAAATCAACTCGAAGAGCAAAGGTACTTGTCCCACTGTCATCGCCCCACCCCCTCACCCCCTCTCGCTGCAGTATACACAGGACAGTGTCTCTGCTATGAAAGGGCCTCCTAGGAAAAGGCTAGGGGGATTGTTATCAGAATGGAAATGAAGAGAAGTGATCATTCAAATGTCACAAAACGACAACAAATTCATCAGTCTTTAAAAGCCAAGGCTTACGTACACTTGGCTTTTAAAGATCCCCCAGCCACTCTCCCCTCCCCCTAATATCATGGCATAATTGATCTTTAAATGCAATGCCATAACTTGATCTGACCACGTCCACTGCAAAGCTCGACAAAGTGTACAATACAGTACTAACTCATTCCGTGGAACAAGGGACTTTTCCAATCCTTCCAGCAAATTTTTAATCTTCCAGCAAAGAAGAGGGATAACGTGAACAGCCTTAAGAAGGTTAAGTTTCCCAGGCTGATGAGAATTTTTAGACTTCTTTTTAATGTAAGTCATACTACCGTTCCCTTGAATGATGCTGAAAACAGGTTTAGTTGAACAACTCAATAAAAATACCAACAAAGAGAAAGAGAAAAGGTTTTTTGATTTAGCTGAAGCTTAAACTATATAAAAACAGGTTTTCAAACCCAGCTAATCATCTTGTAAAAAAGAAGCCAAGCACTGAGGCAAGAACTACCATTCTCCCTCCCTGCCTGCCACTGCCCTACATCCCAGGCTTCTAAGTTGAGAAAGTTCTGCTGGCATTAACTGATTTCCAGATATGTTCTCCTAACACATCAGTTTCCCATGAGGACTGAATTGTGTGTGGGTTTGCTCAACTTAGGGAGGTGATTCCCAGTGCTTCTCAATCTTCTCTTTGGTACCCCAAATAGTAGAGCAGGGCAAATGACTAGCCAAGGGGGCTTGAGAGTCAGCCCAAAGTTGCCTATCAAAAGCAGAAACGGCCATGTTGGCTCATGTTTTATTTTTTAATGTGTGTCTATTGCATTCTACCCCACACTATATCCATTTTTTTAAACTTTTTTTATTGTATAGTATAATGTATACATAAAGCCAAGAAATTAAAAAAAGGAATAGTTTTCAAAGCACTCTTCAACAAGTAGTTACAGGACAGATCCCAGAGTTTGTCATGGGCTACTATATGATCCTCACATATTTTTCCTTCTAGCTGCTCCAGAATATAGGAGGCTAGAGGGCTTAAATATTTTTTTATCATCACAATTGACTTTTTTCCTTCCTTTTTTTATGAAAAATAACATATATATAAAAAAGCTATAAATTTCCAAGCACAGCATCACAATTAGTTGTAGAACATATTTCAGACTTTGACGTGGGTTACAATTTCACAATTTTAGTTTTTACTTCTAGCTGCTCTAAAATACTGGAAACTAAAAGAGATATCAATTTAATGATTCAGCATTCATATTCATTTGTTAAATCCTATCTTCTCTGTATAACTGCACCATCACCTTTGGTCTTTCTCCTACTCTTTAAGGGTGTTTGGGTTTGGTGATTCAAAATTTTTCATATTGGAAGGGTCTGTCACTAATATGGGGTAGGGAGATGGAACTATCTAATGTTCTAGAGGGGCTGGGCTAGGTTTCAGGACTTATCTGGACTAGGGACCCATCTGGAGGTTGTAGGTTTCTGGAAAATTACTCTAGTGAATGGAACCCTTGTGGAATCATATATATTGCCCTAGGTGTTCTTTAGGATTGGCTCCAATGGTCCTGGTTGGGGATTGGCAGGTTATGGTAGGTAGCAAGGTCTAACTGAAGCTTGCATAAGAGCAATCTCCAGAGTAGCCTCTCGACTCTATTTGAACTCTCTCTGCCACTGATACTTTATTAAATACACTTCTTTTCTCCTTTTTGGTCAGGTTGTAATTGTTGATCCCATGGTGCCAGGTCTGGATTCTTCCCTGGGAGTCATCTCCCATGTCGCCAGGGAGATTTTACATACATTTGTTTTCATATAAAAGTAATAGGTTTCCTGAATACACATGAGACAAATGCTTCAGGAAGTTGTCCTTATTAATCCAATGGCCTTGTGTCTCCGAGGCAAACTGAGAGTATCCAATACACTATCCTCCATTCCCATGGAAATTCACTCCAACTTTAATACCCTTTGTCTTTGTAGACCAACTTTAGAAAAAGAGATGAAAGAAAGGTAGACATATTCAATTATTTAAATAAAATGGAAGTCATTATTTAGAACATTTAGAGGAAAGGAAGTACTTCAATTTTACTTTGCTCTGTCTGCCATTCAATCCATCATCCACATTCTTGGGGAATATGACAGCTAGAATTTTTGCTACTTTCCCATTGCCCTTCTCTGTGGCCAAGAGAAAACTGTTTAAAGTGGGAAACTCATTTGAAGTAGCTTTGGGAGGTTAACCCTCTAATATCACTAAAAGCGTTAGCACTGGACCCAGACCTGGATGAAATACCCATCTCTGAGTAAGCATGTGGTCAACCAAAACCAATCACTGAACTCCCCAGCACTTCCGTTCCAGCACTTCTGAGGACTTTCCTTCTCCTATATTGCTACAATATAAGATAAAACTGTAAAGTAGTCAGTAGCCATCTTTGTTAGCACATGTAAAAAGACTTCTAAGAATCAAGGCAA
The DNA here is from genome assembly GCF_023851605.1 of Tamandua tetradactyla. NCBI lineage: Eukaryota > Metazoa > Chordata > Mammalia > Pilosa > Myrmecophagidae > Tamandua > Tamandua tetradactyla. The sequence goes on along the minus strand of NC_135329.1, from coordinate 119,390,875 downwards.
TTCAAAGAACAGAGGTGTTGAGAGAGAATCAGAGAGGGAGACAGAATCAGAGAGGGAGACAGACAAGAGACACAGGAGAGAAACGCATAGGGAAACAGAGAGACATATATTCAGGGATAAAGCAAAACACAAAGAGAGAGCAGAGTCCTAATGACACCATTTTAACCCCTAGATTGCACTGTACCTGAAGCCACAAACAGCCTGGATCTCCCACTCACGTGGGAAGAAAAAATCCTCTTAGGTTTCAGTCATTTGAGAGTCACTAATGTACTTTCCAAAATGAAAATACAGATGTGTCATTCCCATCCAAATCCTTCAAAGCTCCTGTTCTAGTTTGTTAGCTGCCAGAATGCAATATACCAGGAAAGTAATAGCTTTTTAAAGGGGGAATTTAATAAGTTACTAGTTTATAGTTCTAAGGCCAAGAAAATGTCCCAGTTAAGACAAGTCTATATAGAAATAAGGCACCCAGGGAAAGACACCTTGGTTCAAGAAGGCCTATGACGTTCAGCATTTCTCTCTCAACTGGAAAGGCACATAGTGAACATGGCGGCATCTGCTAGCTTTCTGTCCAGGCCTCTTGTTTCACGAAGCTCCCCAGGAGGCATCTTCCTTCTTCATCTCCAAAGGTTGCTGGCTGGTGGACTCTCTGCTTTGTGGTTCTGCAGCGTTCTCTGCTCTCTCAGAATCTCATGGCTTTCTCCCTTGTTTTTCTTCTCTAGCTTTTTTCAAAGTGCTTTTTCTTTTGAAGGATTCTAGTAATCAAGACCCACCTGGAATGGATGAGAGACACGTCTCCACCTAATCAAGTTTAATACCCACACTTAATTCACATCTCCATGGAGATAAGCTAATTAAAGTTTCCAACATACTGTACTGAATAGGGATTAGAAGAAACCATTGCTCCCACAAGATTGATTAGGATTAAAACATGCTTTTTTAGGGTACATAAACCTTTTCAAACCGGCACAGCTCCCTATCACATTCTTACAAGGAATCCAAACTACTTATGAAGCACCAAAACCATCTTCAATCTAGTCACCTGCCCACCTTGGCTCAAGGATGACTGATGGATAAGTCTTGGTTTTGTGTATCACATGCAAAGACAATTGGGAACATGCTCTAAATCTTGTTAAAGCCTGTTTGCTCAATTTATTTCCCTGCTTATAAACATGGCTCCCTATGCATTATCTCATCTACCCATGGCTGCCTGACCCAGTTCCCTTCTGGGGAGTATCTCATCCTCACTGTCTACCCAAATCAATACTCATCCTTCAATTTTCACCTCAAGCGGATTCCCCTTGAAAAGTCCTCTGCAACCCTCTCCCACTGACTTGCTCACTCCTTCCTGCTGCCCTCCCACAACTCCCAGAGTTTCTGTGACATCCTTGACGGCATCCCTGCCTCTGCACCAGACTATGAGCTCCTCCAGCCAGTGACCTATCCTATTTCTCTTTGTATCACCAGCAACACAGTACCTTACATGCATCAAATTTTGTGTGAATATTTAGAAATAGCCAAAAGAATGAATCAGTGAAATTAGTTTGTACTAGTCAGCACCACTTCAAAAAGGGCAAGGTAAGAAAGTGAGTAGACTGAGATGCCAGTTTGCTTTCTTCCACCTGTAAGCCATTCAAGGACCTCTAATATTCAGAATGATTTTGAATAGTCTGGAGAGAAGCATCAAGAGGACTAAATTTATAATAGAAGTATTAAAACATTTTTCCCTATCCCATGGTCCCCACTCAAACACAATATCTCTCCTGAATTCTACTCATTTGGAAGGAATATTTTGTTCAAATGATCATGTGGGAATTGAGAGTTAACAGGGAAATGGAGAATCCCAAACTAAGGAAGGAGTTGACTTCCTGGAAGAAGATATGTCAAGGTTGCTGGAGAGAACAATGTCACGCTGGGTACACTGAAATTTTTTCCATTTGGTTTCATCAGTTACCATTGCATTCCCTTGCCTAATGATGGGGATGAGCACTAAGTGTTACCTTTTCATAATCAGCTAGCAGGATGAGCAGCAGATGAGCCTTGATTTTGTGGACTACATGTAAAGATGATTGGGATAATATTCCAAGTCTTGATGAAACATATCTTCCCATTTTCTCAATATATTTCATACTTAACAGGTGGTCAATGTTCTTGAGGATCACAGGCAGCCACCTAGTAGGAACATTAGTTTTTGTCTACCAGAACCTCCCATTCAGCATTGACTCTACTGCACCTTATATCCAACTCTCTTCCATCTCAGAAATTCCATTAGCCTTTGGAGTCATTCTAAAGTGACTATTTTCTGAGTTGCTACTTTTTTGCTAAATGAGAAGGCTTGCTGCTATTATCCTGTACTAACTGCCTCCTTGTTGCCAGCATTTGGGAATATGTCTATAAACAAGGCTCCCGCAGTTTTCACCTGTAAGGCAGGTGTGCAGGTCCCCCACTCTCAGTCTGACAGTAAAATACCTATTTCTGCCCTCCCTGCTGAAGGCCAGACATTTCAGTCAGACTTCTTTTAGCTACATAGTTTCCAGCAGCTGAGGGCAATAGGATGAGATGAGTGCAGAAAACCAGACCTTTCATGAACTATTATGGACATAATCATGTCCCCCCAAAAGACATGTTCCAGTCCTAAGCCCCATTCCTGTGAGTGTGAATTCATTTGAACATATTAGTCAAGCTATTAGTTAAGATGAGGCCAAACTGGATTATAGTAGGCCTTAATCCAATATAACTGGTATCCTTACAAGCAGAGAAAATTTGGACACATGTAGTAGGAGACAGATGAAGAGAGATGCCATGTGATAGGGGCAGAGACTGAGGGATTACTGGCAAGCCACAACCCGTACACTACAGAATTCAGAGAAAGCATGGCACTGCCAACACTTTGAATCTGAACTTCTAGCCTCACACTGTGAGATAATGAATTCCTGTTACTAAAGTGCCACAGACTGACTGACTTAGTTACAGCAGCCTTAACACCAAGATCGGTCAACAGCATTATTAAAATTTAAAGCACATGGGGAATGAGAAATTTGGAAACTATCTTACAGAGAGGGGCAAATACCTAGGTGGCCATTATGGAAACAAAATTAAATCTAAGAGAAGGAGGAAATGAAACCTATTACTCTGCCATTTCTTGTCTGAAGAGTCTCCTTCCCTTATAATTTATAACTAAGTTCAGGTTGGTTTTCATTCTTCATGAAGGGGTAACTTCCCTGCATGCTATTTATCTTTTTACAGAAGAGTCAAAAGATTAAAATATATGGTTTGGGTTTTAAGGACATTTTCATTTTGGGAAACGTAGGCAATTATAATGGCTAATTACAGGTGTAGGGGAAATTCTTGATCTCTTGCCAAGATGTGTGCGTATAGTTAGCCGTACCCTGGGGAATAGTGGCTTCAGAGACAAGGGAAGTGCTCCAGACCCCAGTGCTGCCTTAACTGTCCAACTCTTGGGGAAAACAAGGCCCACCACTGCCTACTCTCTGCAGCAGGTTGCTCTCATTCCCTCTCTATCTTTGTATATGTAAAGACATCCCCCTTCACCTTTCCCATAGTTGTTCTGTTCTGGAAAGAACACAAAGAAACAAAGTATGCTAATCATAAGAAAAGGATAATTTCAGTATCTCCACTGAAACAATTTGTTTTCACCACACTGACTGGTCATTTCAATCCAAGGAAATAATAAATCTCACCAATTGCCTGGCTGAGAAGATTAGTCAGGTCACTGAATTCTTAACAAAAATGTCACCAAGATAGCTAGCCCCGCATAGACATATTAGGACTCTGTTGCTCATTTTCCAAATTGGAATTTCTTTGGCATACTGTGTCTTGGCCCTGGTTAAAACTCATATAAAACCATTATGTCCTCACTGGGTTTGTCCTCTTGAGGACTCAGTGAAGGAAGTGTGCCTTCCAGATGCTTCTCTGAATACTGAACGCTAAAGAGAGGATCCAGACAAAGAGGAGGTGGGAGATGAGTCAGCTGGGTTTATGCACATTTGTACTCTGCCTCCCAGAACTTCATAAGTGTTCCTTCAGGGCAGAGGAAGGATCAAAGGGAAGCAAAGGGAAGGGGAAAGAAATGGAAGGACAGGTTCCATGAAGCTACATGAAGGTAGGGCAAGGCTTTCCATGCATATCAACAGAGTCAAGGGAGGAGTGAAGAAAGACAAGTTGCATAGCTACAGCTATCTCTGGAGATACCTCAAGGCAGGCTGTTCCCTTTGGGCTACTCTTCTCTAGGTGCCACTGGAGTGCCAACACCAGGACCCAACTGTGGCAAGGAGACTGTTTCCCCTGACAGGACTAGTACTGGGCCTTTACAAAAGAACAAAACCAATGATGGAAATTTCACCCTGTAATACAGAGAACTTGGAGGAGGAGTATCTCCTGGTAGTACCTTTTCAATTTCCATGACAGACACATGCTGACAGACAGGAATTTCTACAGGGGATGCCAGTCTGAGGGGGTTCGTGATCAGAATGCTTTGCCTTGGGTTTATATCATAAGTGGAAATGTCTACCTCAACACATAAAATTAGAATGTATATATAATACTGATTACTTTGGTGAATAAAATAAGAATATCTTACAATAGAGACACTGTCAAAAAATGAAAACTCCAGTACAGGTGGTTAGTGTGATTGATTCATTTAATCAGCCCACAGATATTTAATGGGCTTCCACTGTGTGCTAGGAGCCATATTGAGAATACAAGAAGGAGCACGACACAGCTCCCACCCTCAAGAAGCTTGTATTGTAAAGGAAACCAGAATTTAATGTGACATTTGCTGTAATATGAATTTTTGCAGAGTATTAGGAACCATAAAGGAAGGACTATAAAATAAGACCTGATGACTACGTACGGGAGTAGGAGAAATCATCACAGAAGAAACAGCGTTTAATTTAGATCCTCAAGGATGAATGATATTTCATAGGTGAAAAAAGAGAGATAGGTCACATTAAGTAAGCACTTTGTAAGTAGGGTAGCTCAGGTCTATTGGTTACTGGTAAATATCTTCGATTACTTGAAAATCATCTCTACTGTCATGTAAAATCAAATGCATCAATGATTTAAACTGAAAAGTTAAGAATACTTGGTTCATTGTACTTTACTATACCGGTTCTTTTCTAAGGCATTTACACAGTTCATGGAAGGCTTTGACCCCTAATGACTTAGTAAGATACATGTTTCTCTCATTCTAATTTCCATTTCTGGGTTTCCTCCACTCATCTATTATTAGGGTCTGACTTTAATCTCTGGATTGTACCTGTGGCAACACAGGATCATCAAATCTCTTTGATGTTAAACTGAAAGAGCTCAAGTTTAATTTTGTGGTTTAGTTTTGTGGTACTTTGATTAAAAGACTAAGGAAAGAAGGCCCACAAAAGCAATGATCTTACCTGAAAAACTGAATTTTAATAATCAAAGAACCCAAAGATGTGATTAAGTTCAAGCCAGTAAGAAATAAATGTATTACAAAGTTAGCACTCATTCTGGATCATTTTTGACCCTAAATATATGTACTGGCATACTAAGGTACTACTCAAATGAATCAATTGGTAGAAAAAACTTAATATTTTCATGTAATTTTAAAAGAACTTATTGGAATATATTCATTATAAACCACATTGACAAAGTTTTTAATTCTTTACCACTTTCCTTGATGTATGTTTTAGGAGATCCAAGTTTCTCTACTTAAAGCCTATTATTTTGTATGCAGGCAAAATAATATGTAAAGTATTAGCAATATAAGAAAGCCTAGTCAAAAGAATGCTAAAGGACAGTCCCCAATATTTTGACAACTCCTTGTTAAGTTAATGAGTTAACTGCATTGTAACAGGCTGTCAATTTGAGTATCTACTAATCTTCCATAGACATTCTGAAATGACTTCAATTCCTAGAGCTTGAGTGTGTGACCAGAATTGTGCACAGCTAAGTTATTCTGACACTAACTAAATCTTACACGAGATTTGAATCAAGCTGTTGAAAGATTTAGAAACTCCAGTGATTTATGATACAGTCACTAACACCAAACTGAGAAGCTGACTGATGTCAATTTGAGCTTCACAAATATGATTTAGGGCTGCAGATTCAGGTTTCAAAGAAGGCAAAAAGAAATGAGCAAATATTCAGAAGGTGGGGTATGTCAAAGATTCCACTTTAAGAGTCAGCATCTTGAGAAGGAAATGTAGCAGTTGGAATTGATTAAACTACTTCTAATACAATAGGGAAGTAATCAATTCCACCTCAGAAATTCTAATCATCCCTAAGAGAAAATGAGAGCTATTTTTACCCCAATATTACTTGCGCATATAGCACAATTAGCAGCGGATGAGACGTGATGGCAAAGTAAAGAGTGATTCCATATACCTTATCCCCATTTATAATACTACTTTGCACTTAAGGAGACTCATAATTTCCCATGTTAACAAAAGTATTTCTAAAAAAGTATTTATGATCTGGAAAGCAATCCAAAATTCCATTAACAAGGCTATGTCTTCCTACAAGTAGATTTTTAAGCTCTGCAAGGATTTTCTACTATTAAACATTCTATACACTGGACTATGACTGAGGGGATAAAGCACACTATTTCATAGCAATGGACAAAGATTACTTAATTTGAGCCTCCTCTCTCTCTAGCACTACTGAGAGTACTACACAGAAGAAATGGAAATCATGTGGAGTACTTTCCTACCTGAACGTCATCACTAATTAACAGTCATAAAAAAGAGAAGATTAATAAAGGAAAAAGAATCCAAACTGTAATTCAGAAGACCTGGATCTGAGTCCCACACTTTTACCCCTAGTTGTGTGACTGTAGAATACCTACCTCTCCCTGACCCCTTACAAGGCTGCTGAAGGAAGCAGTAGCTAAACTAACACTTGGTAAACGGGACTGCTGCACTGTCAAATGTAAGTTACTACTGATGATAAAACCCACCACCACCATTAGATATTATTCTACAGAATTAGACATGCATCCACCCATGCTCCTATCCTCCTGGATGAAAATTTCATATTTGTCTTTCTCTTTTCTCCTTAGACTTCAAACATTCTCTACTCTACCACTGCTCTCTGTTGATAATCTGCTTTCTTACTTCACTGAGAAGTCCAAAGATATTAGAAGAGACCTTCCACACACCCTCACCACAGCCTTACCCATCAGTCAAAATCTGTGCCCATACAATGCACCCCCCCAAAAAAAAAATCTGTGCCATACACTCTACCTCCCTCCCATGGCAGGAAGTGAATTGTCCAGACTCATATCTAATACATCCCATCTCTTTCCACCTGCATAACCACAACACTCCAGCAGCAATGATCTTCCCACAATATCATTAATTTTTTGTTCTCTATTTGTTCAGTACCACCAGCAAATAAACATACCATTATTTTGCCCATCTAAAAGCAAAACAAACAAACAAAATGCACAAAACAGACCCCTCTTGACTTTAGATCCTTCCACGGGCTACCAGCTTATTTCTTTTCCCCTTTTGCAGCAAAACTCAAGTCACTTGTTCTTGTCTCCAAGTCCTCTATTTCCTTTCTCTTTTCAATAACTGCTTTTTTCATTTTATTTTGTTGTTTCCTCCTCATGTTCTAGACTCATGACCCCAATTGTTCCAGAGGCCAATCCTTAAAACACTCCCTTTTTCTATACTCATTCATACCTCAGTGACCTCACCCATTCTCACGGCTTTAAATACTATCTATATATGCTCATGACTGTCAACTATATAATTTGAGCCACATATGTCCATTGAAGTGCACACTTCCATGTCCAACTGTTTACTCAGCATTACTCAACATCTTCCTGGCACATAGCAGTCTTAAAATGTCCAACACTGAACTGCCAATCTGCTTCCCAAAGTCCGCTGTTCTCAGTGGGTTCTGCCTGAGAAAACAGCAGCTCCAGCCGTCCATTTGTTCTGACCAAAATGCTTCAAGTATTTTTTATTCCATTCTTTGTTTCACACCTCAAATTTTATCCATCTGCAAACTGCACTGATTCTATCTTCAAAATATACCCTGCTGGGTAGATGGAAATGTTTGTGGTCAATATAGAGGGAGGGGTAAGGGATATGAGATGTAGAAATTTTATCTTTTTTATTTTTATTTCTTTTTCTGACGTGATGCAAATGTTCTAAACAATGATCATGGTGATGAATCCACCACTATGTGATGATATTACGAACCACTGATTATATACTGTGTGTGGACCGTACATGTATGAAGATATGTCAATAAAAATACTAATATATATTTTATAATACATATAAATCCGACCACTTCTTTCCACCTCTCCTTATCTGGAATATTGCAAGAGCTGCCAACCTGTCTCCCCACATTTACCCTTTGTCCCTTTACAGTTTCTTCTCAGCAAGCAGGCAAAGTACTTCTAAAAGGTAAGTCATTTTTCCCTCTGCTCAGAACCCTCCTGTGCTTGGAGTAAAAGCTGGAGACTTACGAAGCCCTCCAAGACCGTAGATAATTCAGCTTCCCTAGACCCTACATGTTACTGTTTTGATCTCACCTCCTACCACTCTCATTTGATACCTCCAGTGCTTGCTATTTCTTGAACTTGCTAACAATCTCTTGCCTCAGGGCTTTGCACTTGCTGTTTCTTCTGCCTGGAATGCCCTTGCCTTACAGACCCATATTGCTGGCTCACCTCCCTCAAGTTTTTATTCAAATGTCACCTTCTCAATGAAAATGTCCCTGAGCTCCCCATTTTGTACCTCACATCTCCCCATTCTCCCTGTTCTGTTTTATTCATAAATAGTTCTCAATAGTGCTTACTATTCACCTTTTAGTATACGATATCATTTATTGATTTATTTTGCTTAGTCTGTCTTCTCCAGCCTTTAAGCTGCCAAGGGTAGGGTATATCTAAGTGATATACGTATCACTTACAACAGTTATGCTTGCTAAATATTTGTTGAAATTATAAACTATAGAATCACAGGTATTAGCCATAAAAGAGCTCAGAGCAACATCATTCCTGTTGCCTAAAAGAAATAACAGATTCTTGGAGGGCCTTGGCACATCTAAAGCAGCACAGCTGACATGTGACAGCTGAGCTCAGGCCTCGTCTCATTCAGGGCAGGGCTCCTTCCACCCCACTCAGCGTCTCCTCTCGTGAAATAAAGACAGACACCAAAGCACAAATAAGTGCAATTACAATCACAATACCTTCCACTATTGCTGATTTTAGTTTTAAAATGGAAGATGCATTAGTATCCTACGGTGAGCAATTCCCCCCCCCCCCCCCGCATAATTCTCCCATTAAACATTTAAAGTAAGGGATTAGTAAAGATCTGGCTTTCTCCCCATGGTGCCACTACTCTGCCTAACACTGTCCCTGGCTTCAGACAGCCGACACCCTCAGGCCCACATTAAAACAAAAAAAATCAGGCTTTCCATGGTTGTGTACATAAAGGTCCAAGGCAACTGCTGATGCACAGGTCTCAGGGTTTTCTGAGCAGTCTGTGCTTCATCCACCTCCCTCTTCCTCTCAGACTCCAGTCCCCCAATTTCCTTTGATTCACAATTCACAGCAGCTCATCTGAACCCAAACCAGCTGCAGCCTGAATTTCCCTTCTGGCACGGAGGGCAGTCTCCTTACCACAGATGCACCCACCTCCAGCCAACACCAACACTGGTTTATAAAACGCCAAATAATCTATTAGAGAACAGGTTGAGTCCATTGGAGAGCAGGTTTTAGTCAATTTAGTAAGCGAATATTCTCTTCGAATAACCCAAGATGATCAATGGTTATTAACATTAAGCATTCTTAAATGGAATCACTCTCTGTCAAGAATCAGTTAGTCGAAATGGACTTAGTTTAGGACTAAGGTAAAGCAGAATGCAGGGTAATGGGTAATACTGACTGTAGTTTAAAACCTCAACTTCTGTGTGAGACCAAAGGAAGGGGTGTCTATTTGGTACAAAATTTATATTTTCTGTAGCACACTATCTAATTTAACTTGCATGGCCAGTTTATTTAATCAACATAATTACATGGAACCTAGAATAGGGAATATCATCTTGTTATTCTGTACACGTTAATGTACCTGTACCAATACATCCCAGAGTATTTTGAGCAGAAAATTAAAAATGTATTTGCAAAAGCACCCTGAGGGGCTGGGGAAAAATGTGGAAATATTAAGCTTCTTTACCTCAGGAATTCTCACAAGCATTAGACTCCCAATTTAATAAGTCAAGCCCTTGATCTTGGGGACTGTCCTTACAAAATTTATTCTTGCAAAGGAGAAGCTAAGCGTACTTATGATTATGCCTAACAGTCACCCCAGAGAACCTCTTTTGTTGCTCAGATGTGACATCTCTCTTTAAGCCAACTCTTCAGGAGAACCCGCTGCCTTCCCCACTATGTGGGACATGACTCCCAGGGATGAGCTTGCCCCTGGCACCGTGGGATTGAGAAAGGTTTCTTACCCAAAAGGAAGGGTGGGGGAGTGGAAATGAAACAGAATATAGTTTCAGTGGCTGAGAGATTCCAAATAGAGTTGAAAGGTCATTCTGGAGGTTATTCTATTGCATTATATATCCCTTTTTAGTTTCTAGTGTATCAGAAAAGCTAGAAGGAAATACCTGAAACTGCTGAGCCATAATCCAATAGATGGATTCCTGATGAGGACTATATAATGATACAGCTTTTATCATGTGATTGTGAAAACCTTGTGACTGACACTCCCTTTATTGAGTGTATAGGAAGATGAATAAGAAAAAAAAAGATAAATAAATAATATGGGAGGATAAAGGACATGGGATGTTTTGGGTGTGCAATTTTATTTTTTTTCTTGGAGTAATGAAAATGTTCTAAAGTTGACTGTGGTAATGAATGCACAACTGTATGACGATAATGTGAGCCATAGATTGTATACTTTGGTAGGATTATTTGGTGTGTGAATATGTCTCAATAAAATTGCATTTAAATAAATTTAAAATAAAGAATCCTTTAATTATGCCACCAGTACTTTCTGTTCATCTACTGCTGCTACAAAGTACTGTGCTAATCATTGGAGAAAACAAAGATATAGGTATTAAATCCCTGGGTGGGACAGTAAGACAAGCATTGCAAGACAGACCACCAATACAAAGGTGGGTAAGAAGTGCTCCAGAAATGGAGGGCGTATGTGACTGAGTAACACAGAAAGCAGCAGCATCACTCCCAGTGAGGCTGGTCAGAGAAGATTTTCCATGGCAACTGCACAGTGAGCTAAAGGGCTACATTGGTAGCAGGGGAACAAATAAGGTGGTTGACTCATCAAGTGCAAGGCAGATTGCTGACTACAAAGCCTCCCTTTAACCTCTGCAAAGTCTCATTTAAAAGACCGGTGCAAATGAAAATAAGCACTCATCAAAAACAGGAACCACATGGTTAGACATTCTTACCTACCATAACTTGTCAAATCTAGCCAAAACCATTCCAACCAATCCTAAAGAACACCTAGGGCATCATATAAGATTCTACAAAGGTTCCGTACACTAAGGCAACTTTACAGAAGCTTACAACCTCCAGATGGGTCCCTGGACCAGATAAGTCCTGAAATCTAGAGGGCCCAGCCACTGCAGAACATCAACTAGTTTAATCCCTCTATCCTATAGTAGCCCCAGCCCCTTTCAACATGCAAAGTTAGAATGGACATAGCCCAATTACATTCCAAAGTGTAGGAGAAAGATCAAAGGAGATGGTGGGGTTATACAGAGAAGGTAGGGTTTAACAAACGAGTATGATTACTGAATCTTTATACTGATACTTATTTTAGTCTCCAGTATCTTAGAGCAGCTAGAAGTAAAAACCTAAAATGGTAGGATTTGTAACCTATGTCAAACTCTGAAATCTGTTCTAAAATTAATTGTTGCAATGTGCTTTGAAATTTATTGCTTTTAGTATATATATGTTATTTTTCACAAAAAAGAAAAATATATATTTCTTCTAGTTTGCAGGGTTTTAAAGCAGCTAAAAGGAAAAATATGAAATAGTGGAATGGTAACTCATAACAAACTCTGAAATTTGTTCTGTATCTACTTATTGAGGCGTACTTTGAAAATCATTGCTTTTTTTTTTTTTTATCTTTTCTTTGTATATATGTTATATTTAACCATAGAAAAAAAAAAACAGGAACCACATGGAGCCTTGCAGGTCCATTCAACAAATACTTGTTGAATAAAATAGTGATTAGAATAGGTTAAAATATTACTGCTAAATTGACCACTTAAAAAGAAGAGGATTAAAGCAAAATGGGACATTATTATTATCAAAAGTCTCATCATATATATTTTCTCGATTCTTACAATGAATTAGATATAACTAGGAAAGTCATCATTCCCAAATGAGTAAGACTCAGGCATCATCAATCTTACAGAAAAAAGAAGAGACGAAATGCAGGCATGAACAGTGTGTTATCATTGTTTCTCCAAGGTCCAGCTCAGTGCCTGGCACAGGAGAGACATTTACACATGTGCGATGAATGGATGTGGAGGGAGGCGAGAATATTTACAAAACCAGCAAAGTACGGTGATGAAATAAAAACAGGGAGGACCAGAGGGGCCCTTCCCTTTGCTTTTCTAGGCTCCTAATACTCCTGAGCCTGTGAGCTTTGGGGCCCAGTACTAACGGGCCCTCGTGGTTTCCTTCTCTTAACAGGGAAGCGTCCTGTCTTCAGCGGCAGCCCCTGTCCTCGGTGCTCACACCTGCACCCTAAGCTTGTTCAGCAAATGTGGTTTTCTCAAGTCATTAAGCAAAGCAGGCAGATTCCTGCATAGTCCCTTTGCACTCAAACCTGCCAAGAGACCGAAAAGACCACCTTGTTCAGGATATTTCCAGAGAAAAGAAAGAGAGAGAAAAAAAAAAAGAAAAAGAATGAGGGGGTGGGAAAGTCATCTGTTTTGTCACAGAAAATTCACTAGGTTAATTAATTCAAAGTAGAATAAATTTTTTATCTTTCTTGTTAGAAAATGTTCTAAACCAGGGCCATCAATTTTTTAAGTAGCAGTGGTATGAAGTACAGTTAAAACAGTGGAATCCAATAATGAAATGGCTCATATATGCATAGCCATGTGCAAAGTCTGATTTAACGCCATCTTCTGGCACCAGTGTGACAAAGGAGATGGGAAAGTATGTTGTTTGGGGACTACACTGAGAACAATCAGTTTTACCCAAAACCAAGAGAGAGGAACACAAAGCTTTGGGCTCCTCTACATTTAATTAATTGAACTGAACCAGTACTGCACCTAACCAAATTCTAGATTCCAAATTAGGGGACACTAGCAATGTTTCCACATGGGGGTGGGCTCTGCTGTCAGTTCTAATGATTTCAAGTCCCATTCTACAGCTAATGAGCTGTGTGATCTTGGATTAAGTTGCTTATCCTCAAGGAGAAATTACAGATAAAGCCCTTGGGACAGTGGGTAGGACATAGTAAGTGCTGCTCTCTAATACATTATTATTAGACTCTTTACATATGAAAGGAATCTAATGACAAAACAATGCATCCATACATTGCATTACAATAATACAATTAACCACATTTAATTCTCACAACAACCCTGCAAACTACTTATTATTAAGCATTTTACAGAAGAGGTTCAGATTTATCTGACTCAAGCCTTTGTTCTTAAACCCCTCCTCTAGAACACCCAAGCAGTGATTTTTCCAGAATAGAAGGGCCCCACCTACTAAGCAGAGTTCAGAAGGCAAAGGAGAAAAACTTGCTAGAGTTGGCAGAGGGCGGGAAGGCAGAGGGAGCTGGCTACCTCTACTTATCTTAATAGAATTCAGATGAAATGCAGGGCCTACAAATAGCATAATGTGAGTCAGCAGCCAGAAAGAGTGTCAATATGGCCAAGTTAGAGAAAGCTGTTTCTTTTGTAGTCTTTGGATTGCAAATCTGAGAATTTAACCATAGGGCTGTTTTCCCAAGGCCTCCAAAGCAGACGCAGGGCAAACCACACATCCCAGAGCTACATTGTGCAACCTCAGCTTCTGTTGTTTCAGCTCCGGGGCTGTTTCCATGCCAGCATGCAGCCCTTTTGTGTTTTTGCAGCTCCATCCCGGACCACGTTTGTTTAGCTGTGTTCACTATCTCCAGTGCAGCTGCCTCCTCTCAGGTTAAAATAACACTTGGCTTAGGTACTAAGAAAATGCTGCTATTGCAAGTTTATAGTAGCAGCGTTTTTTGGAACTAGACACCCAATTCTATATGTTTGGGGTATTACTGGCACGATTTTCTTTAGTAATTTCCTGTAAAGCTCTCTCAGTATCTCAGGCCTAGTGTGTCTGTTTGCCTGAGCCACACTCTCAAGTGGCAGTGCCCCTTCCACCTGTCACACCCAATTCCTTGCCTCTCTGCAACAACAGTAACAGTAATAATAGCAACAGGAATAACATCAAAGTGTCGCCTTCAAAGCACTTGGGAGGGAATTTCAGGTGTCCTGCATCAGTTATAACTGTGGGCCCAGAAGAAAGCATGGTGGAAAGGGCATGGAAACGAGGGGCAAAGAGCGAATGGAGGAGCACTGTTTAGAAAAAGATACTTTCCAAATCCCGTCTGAGATCACTGAGGTCTTAGGGTCAATGAACACACATGAATTTTCCACGCTTTTTTTTCCATCATGCCAGTACCAAGAACAGGGTCACATTTTCAGCAGGTGTGCAAAACCCAGTCAGGAATCATTATTATCAACTACGTTTCAGTTGAAAAGAAACCTCTCACATAAGTTTCTCACACCCACATCTTCCTCTAAGAGCTCCATGACTCGGTCTCAGCAAGTACCAGATCACTTTAGTTTTGACTTTTAGGTCAAAAACTTAATGGGCAGTTATGTGGTTCTCTTATTCTGACAAAACATCCTCAAGAAATCAAAGCCAGTTCTGGGCTGACTACCTTCAAAATAAATCCACACCCCTCCCCAATCTAAGCAAGATGTGCAAAGGCCCTATGTTCTAATCCAAAGTAAACCCTGTGTCCATGAAACCACTCTTTTGATGGGTCATGAACATTCCCTAGGTTTCTCTTGGTCCCAGAAGACTTGAGTTCACCTGGCAAAGCTGGATATTCAACTGACCCCCAAAACACTGGTTCAGTGCCAGAACCAATTCACTTCTGCAAATAATGAGAGCGGTAAATTCCTTCACTGCTTTCTCTCCTGGGTCATCCCAGCACATTACCTTACATGTAAAAGCATGCCCCTCAAATCCAATTTTTTTCCACTTCATTTTATTACAATATAATATTTTGAAAATCTGACCTCTGGAAAATCAAATTTCATTCCTGAAAATATTAACCACCATCATAAAAGCCTGCTATGTGTCAACTTCCCGTTAAGCAGGATGTTAACCCTCTCCCCTGATAGTGATATTATAGAGACTCTCAGAGAGATGTGACCTTCCAATTCTCAGCAGACCCTCCCATGTGCAATAGAATAAGAAATTTAATACACATTACTTCTCTAAGAGCCTGGGACTCAGAGAGGAAACAAGAGAAAGGAGACTTGTCAGGGACAGATTTTCCATTCGGTGCAATATTACTCAACGTGTAATATCAACTGGGCGTGCACTGCTTGCCGAGCTCTGGGTCACACTCAAATCGCTGCCTCCATTCACAATTTTATAGATCACTCAGGATCCACGGCCAGGTGTCATCACAACTCTCCAGAATGTAAGAGTCACACTCCTCTGCATTTTTTGTTATTGACCCAGGCAACGAGATGCCACCGTAGTCACACAACACTTCTTGTGATGAACACCTGAGGATAATTTTAAGACTTTTTTTTCCATTATGCCTTTTCTCTCTCTTCTTAATCTGTGTATTTCAGTCAACAAAACAATACATTACACTAACCAAACAATACACTAACTTCCCTGGTTTCTTTCCATTCTTGTGATTTCTGTAATAGGTTTAAGAAAAGATGTTGATCATTTAGCCTAGGAGGATTCTTAGCCTCAATATCAGCTAGAGCAATTCTAAATTTCCCAAGAAAGTTCACTCAATACTTTACCTTTTAAAACAACATAAATCAAATACCATGCAGTTCACTGCTGCACAGGGAAGGAGTGGACTATGAAAATGACCTCCCTATTGAGTAGATATAGAGACTTGAAAATAGTTTCCCACAGCATTTTCTAAATTCTATTTCTTTGCCTAAAACAGCCAAGAAATTGGGTCCCCAATTAATCCCTTGAACACTGCACTACAGAATTAAACTTCAATTTACACGTTGTCATGCAATAAAATGTTTCTGAATAAACTGATATTAAAAATTTAAAAAAAAACATCCTTGCCTTACTCCAGTCCTTGAACATAAGCCAATCTCATTATGAACAATGGCCACGTGTTACTTCTAATTTAAGATTTCAGTCCTCAACTTACTCGACTCCTCCTCATTCACCCAGATGACCACATTTTGCTCCTGGGAACACTCTTCCCTCGGGGCCTATGACCCCACACTCCTTACTGTCCTTTTAGTTTTCTTGAGCTCCATTTCAGCCTTTGGTTCCTATTTGTGACCTCTAAATGTGGAAATTCATCAGGGCATAGTCCTGAAATCTCTTTTCTTTCACCTCTATGTTCATCTATTCCCACTGCATTAAATATCGTGCCAGCAACTCCCAAATGTAATAACTTCAGCCCAGACCTATTTTCTGACTCCAGACTCACTTATTTAATTACCTACTAGTCATCTCTGAGGATGACTCACAGGCATCTGAAACACAGCATGTCTTCTTTCAGCTGTATTCTTGATCTCCAGGCAATGGCACCTTCAGCCACACTACTGCTCCTGTAGGCCTTCTGGGAACCGTCCTCTGCACCTCCTTCTCTCCCTGACCAGCACTCCAATCCACGTCCCCACTGGCTCTTGCTGGACCATTGCATCAGTCACCTAGCTGGGATCACTGCTTCCACCCTTGTGCCTTCCCATCCTCTCACCACACAACATCAGAGAGGGTCTGCAAAACACAAACCTCACGGTGTAATTCCCTACACAGTCTCAAAACCCCTCAAAGGATATTCAACAAAGCTGTCATCTTGGGGAAATTTTTTTCTTTTACACCAATGTATGAAATTTTTATATATATGCCCCTGTGTGACCTCCACTGAAAGCAAGATATAGACATTTCCAGCACTCCAAAAGTCTCATGTCCTGCTGCTCAGTTCCCATCCTCTCCAGAGGTAACGACCATTCTGATTTTTCCTACAATGGATTAGTTTTGCTGATTCCTGATCATATAAATTGGCTCATGGAGATGAAGACTTTGAAATCTGAATCAAACTTTTCAAATGCTCTTTCAAGGTAATGGTTAGACAGTTTTAAGACAGTAACCCATCCTAGAGTCACCTGGAAACAGGTGTTCAGTTCCACCATCTCAACTCCCAAAAAGAGTTTCTTAATTAACAAGTGAGAATGAAATCCACACAGCACTCCGGATTAAGCTACCCCCACGAATTGTCCCTCAGAGTTTAAGATGACACAGAGGCTACTTACAGGTTTTGAACCAATCTGGATAACTGATCTGTTCAGCAAATTCAGTCAAAGAAAGTACTTTTCGATTCAAACAAAGAACTCAAAATGACAAAAATGTGATACTCTGAGCAAAGTGTATCATTACAGTCTTAAAAGAAGAATGGAACTTTATCAAATTTAAGGTCTTGCCAGGGGTGTTGCTTCAAGTATTAATAACTAATGAGGATGGGTATGATCGGGCAGGCTTAAAGTCTGATAAAGCCTCACCTGCACTGATTCGAAATTAACTTTACCTGAGAGGAAGACTACCCGATCTCTATTTTCAAGGCACAATCCCTGATGCTGTCCCTCTATCCAAAACAGGGGCCTATTCCAACAAACAACTCAGGAAAGCCGAAGCCCTGAAAAGACTGTATCAGCCCCTCAGAGGAAGAAGTTCTTCCTCAGCTTATTCTTCCACCTGAAGCCCAGAGATGTCTCCCCTGGGTTTGGAATTTCTGTAGTCTTTGTAGAGGAGCAGAAGCTGTAGTTCAGGGCTTGGCTTTGCTCCTTTGATGGCCTAAGACCCTTCCCAAGAATAGAGAAAAGAAATTTTAGCCCTACTGTATTTGTTTGTTAATGCTGTCAGAATACAATATAACAGAAATGGGTTAGTTTTTATAAAGGGAATGTATTAAGTTACAAGTTTATAGTGCTAAGGTCATAAAAATGTCCAAATTGAGGCATCCAGAAAAAGATACCTCAACTCAAGTAAGGCTAATGATGTTCTGGGTGTCTCTGTCCGTTGCAAAGGCACAGGGCAAGGCCTGCTAGCTTTCTTTCCTGGCTTCACATTTCAAATAGCTATTCCCACGGGTGTGTCCTTTCTGGATCTCCAAATGTTTCTCTCTGTGCTGGCTCTGAAGCATTTACCAAAATGGTTCCTTCTTAAAGGGCTCCAATAAGTGACCTACCTTGAATGGGAGGGAGACCATCTCCATGCAAACCACCTAATCAAAAGGTCCCACCCACAATTGGGTGATCAAGTCTCCATGGAAACAACTTAATCAAAAAGACACCACCCAACAATATTGAATCAGGAGTAAAGAACATGGCTTTTTGGGGGTACAACAGTTTCAAACCAGTACACCTTCAATTAGGTTCAACAGGGAGTATTTTGTAGACTTTAGCAAAGTCCGGAAGAATTGGCAAAACTAGTCGTACCCAACATCCTGCTACCAAAAGTCTTGCTCTCTACACCTTTTTGCACTCCTTTGGCATGAGGTTAAATAGCTTTTAGGTGTATGGGGTGGGTGAGGGGTCCCAAGCCTGCTGGGGCCTGCTAAGTGTTGATGGCGGCACAGTTCCTGGCACATGTATAATGTCAAAACAACGCTGATGACTACTACCATGAAGGATTCCCACAAGTCATAGTTTTGCTTTTCTAAACACAAAAGAGGAAAATAATTTCTTGCACTCCAATATGAAGTGTTGAAGTGTTGAGAGGGTGGGGGGAAGCAGAGAATAAGAAAGAATTTAGGTAAAATCACCACTCTCCCATCATCTTTCTGAAAAATTAAGCCAGAAAATTTCCTAGAAGAAAAAAAAACAGTATTGCTTTAGGATATTGTATTAGTCAGTGTTCTCCAGAGAAACAGAACCAACAGGATATATATATACACACACAAACACACATACAAATATGTGTAAATATGACATGGATTAAAGGAATTATCATACAACTGTGGAGATGGGCATGTCTGAATTCTGCAGCCACAAGCTGGGACTTCAGATGCAGGCTTCAATGAATTCCCCAGGAAAAGCTGGCTGGCTGAAGTAGAGACAGAAATTCCTTCCTCTTTCTGAGTGCTAAAATCATCAGTTCTCCCTTTAAAGCTTTCAACTGAATGGATGAAACTACACTCATTGCTGAGGGCAAAATTCTCTGTGATTGTAGATGTAATCAGCCACAGATGCAGTCAACTGACTAATGATTTAAATCCAAAAAAAAAACCACCCTCACTTTAACAATCAAGCCAGTAGTTGCTGGACTAAACAACTGGACACCATGTCCTTGCCAAGTTGAAACATGAATTTAACTACCACAGATATAAGCCTACTTTCTCATTATACCTAAATTTCCCTTGAACTGCTATGTTAGTATATATCCCTTTGCCTGGCCTAGGACACATAAAAGAAAACCTTCCAAATCCTTGTAAATGAAGTGTTGGGGGTCAGGGTGGGGGCACCTGAAGCCCCAAATCCTCTGCTATATTCTTCACCAATGATGGTCATGAAACTTGGGAGTGTACCCACTTAAAAGGGCCAGAAGCCTCCACTGTCCTCATGCAACCAAGAACCAGTCTCTTTTGGGATAAAACCATATTGAAGAGATGAGAGAAAGAGACAAACATGAAGTTTGGTTAACGACCAGTCCTTGACCCACATTTTCATTAGTTATACTCACATTTTTATGTTGCTCCTCACAGATGCTCCTGGGCTCACTTAGGAACACAGAGGCATCTGCCCTTGACCAGTGCACTATACCCAACTGGGGGGTCCTATAAGGGTCCCCAGTCCTGACCGCAGCTCCCCTGGTGTACGGAACACCAAACAAATTCTTTTGTTAGCAAACACATTCAAGTTGCACCTCTCAGCATTTAATCAAGATATTTAAGAAGCAAGAAAAGAACCTGGGTTTGTTTTTGTTTGTGTGTGTGTGTGTGTGTGTGTGTGTGTGTTTGTGTGTGTGTGTGTTAAGTATGAGTAATTGAGTAATTTAGGGCCTGGGCTTAATTTTTTGGCAGCCCAAAGTATCTACACCTGGACCTTCTTCCCCTCCTGCCTGCTGCCAATCCCTCCACCGGTGTTCCCTCCACTTCAAGAACCTCATCTGTCAATTACACCTTCTTTCAGGTGAATCTCATACAGTCCCTACTGAATGATTCCACAAAGAAGCACACTAATGCCTTCCTTACCTAAATAAAAACCAACCAACCAACACTTCTTTTATTTTCACCGACTTAGCTTCTCAAAGTCATCTACACAACCCTCCTCTTCCTCAACTTGGCCTCCCCTGTGGAGTCAATGCATCTACCATCCAGGACCATTCCTGTTTCTTGAAGTTCCCTCCTTGTCTGGCTTTCCTGACCCATCCTCTACTAGTAATCTTCTTGTCTTTTCAGCCTCTCACAGATACGACTCTTGTTACATGCCTCTTTCTCTAAAAGCAGCCCCCCACTGGACCCTTGTTAGCCATGTTGTACTACACAGCCCATGGGCACCTTCCCAAAGGACCCCAAACCTGGAGTTGAGATTGAGAGGTAGCCAACTGGACAGGGGATCTCCTCAATGGGAGATTTAAACTCAGGAGCTGCCTCTCTACATGGGACATGACTCCCAGAGGTGTGGACCTTCCTGGCTATATGGGATAGAAATCCTAGAATGAGCTGGGACTCAGCATCAAGGAATTGAGAAAACCTTCTCAACGGAAAGGGCGAAGAGAGAAATGAGACAAAATAAAGTGTCAATGGCTGAGAGATTCCAAACAGAGTTGAGAGGTTATCTTGTAGTTATTCTAACACATTAAATAGATACCACCTTTTTAGTTAAGGCGTAATGGAGAGGTTGAGGGAAATGCCTGAAAATGTAGAGCTGTGTTCCAGTAGCCATGTTTCTTGAAGATGATTGTATAATGACAGAGCTTTCGCAACGTGACCATGTGATTGGAAAAACCTAGTGTCTGATGCTTCTTTTATCTACCTTATGGACAGATGAGTAAAACACATGGATTAAAAATAAATAAATAATAGGGAGAACAAACGTTAAAATAAATTTAGTAGATTGAAATGCTAGTGATCAATGAAAGGAACGGGTAAGGGGTATGGTATGTGTGAATTTTTTTTGTTTTATTTCTTTTTCTGAATTGATGCAAATGTTCTAAGAAGTGATCATGATGATGAATATACAACTATGTGATGAAAAAAGTAATGTTCATATTGTATGTTGATTGGTTTAGTAATAAAAAGTTTTTAAAAAGTAAAAAAATAAATGGGGGGAAAAACAAAAATACCTCAGGAGCTTGGGAGTTGTCACCTGTACAGAGCAGCAGGGATAGATGGGGTTTAGATAGAAAAACAAAACAGCTTTACTGAGATACATGAAACTAAGTGTGATACAATATTTCCTGTGCTCCTGGCTACTTTTTACATCCTAGTTCCAGGCCCCCGAGTGGCACTAATACACCATTAGCCTTCTAGTAAATTCTAACATACATATATATATATATATTTTTTTTTATTCCTTCAGTTAGTATGTTTTGGTTTCTATGTCCTAAAACAAAGGAAACTTGATTACCACACTACTTCCTTCTCATGCTTTTTTTTTTTTTTTTTACAGATTCCTCTCCCCCTAACTGCAGGTGTCCCAAGACCCCACCACTGGCTCTCTTCTCTTCTGAAGATCTCCTCCATATTCATAGCTTTAACTATCACCTCCAAAATCTTAAGTCACCAGGTCAGGTGTCTATGCTGGCACTACTACCTATCTCTGCTTCGATGTCCCACAAGCCACAATTCTGAATAATAATTATTGCTTTTCCAATATATCCTAGAGTATTGACTCACCCCACCCAGTTACCCAAGTCAGAAATTAGAGTCATGTTCGCCCTTCTATCTACTTCACACCTCTACATCAGGCCCTCATGTCTGAATAACTCTGCAAACTCAGTACCTCTTGAATGCATCCTATCCTCTCCCTTCTTCTTTCCTTCCTTGTCTTTTAGATCCCCCATCACCTCACCTGCATCCTATTTTTCTGTCTTGCCTCCCAATATCCCTCCAACCCTCCCTACTCCTAAAACACAAATCTGGTTGGATTATTCCAATTCTTTCAAGGTAAAATCCACACATCTTGCAACAGCATCCACAAACCCTGAAGATGATTTGACTCCAGCTACTCTACCCCCTCACCTTTTGGCACGTCCCAGCGAGACCCTCGACAGCATCTACACTGAGCAACATGTAGGTTTCTGAGGCTCCACTTCCATCTATGTCTCTTCTATAAGGAAAGTTCCGTAAGGGAAGAGTTGGTGTCCTTCTTATATTTGTATTCACAGTGCTTTCCATTCAAAAAAGTCTTTCTGGACATCTTGTCCTAGAGCATGCAAGTAATTAATGAGAGAAAAAAACCTGAAAATTCCCGGAACTGAAATATATTCCTTCCCTTCTGGTAAGAAAACATTTTCCTACCTTTGCAAATGAGAAGGAATAGATGAGAGGGCATTTTTGCCATTGTTTTGATAGAACTCTAGGGGCTTTCCTTTCTCTTACCCAAGATACCTCAAGGAGGTTATTCTCCAGCTGCATTTATTTACAGAGTGGTCTTGCCATGCCCTGCATAGTGTTAGCCCACAGCTGCACAATCAGATGCAGCAGATAGTGCCTACAACACCCACCAAAGGCTCTGTAAATATTTTAGCTTGGAAAAGTCCCTACCGTATGCTTGTTGGCATATGGATTCCAACATGGCACCCTGTTACAGACTAAGTCTTGCTTGATTTTGGATTTCTAGCCTCCAAAACTAAGAAAATGAATTCCTTTTATTTAAACCAACCAGTCTGTGGAACTTTGTTACTGCAGCCCTGGCAAACTAAGAATCCGGTCCTTGGGCCTCAAATTCCCCTCCACAAAACACATTCACCCCATCCCAATCTCCCAAAAGACTTAAGCCATTTCAGTAATAACTTAAAGTTCAAAGTCTCATCAAAATCAACTATGAGTATGGCCCATCCTGGGGCAAAATTTCTCTCAGTTTGTAGACCTGTAAAACCTAAACAAGTTAACTGCTTCCAAAATACAATGGTGGGGCAGGCATAGATAAAAATCCCCATTCCGGAAGGAGAAATTGGAGGGGAAAAGAGGGCCACAGGTCCAAGAAAATCTGAAACCCAGCAGAGCAAACTCTTTAGATTTCAAGGTCCAAGAGTCATCTGCAGATCGATGCTTTGTTCTCTGGGCCTGCTGGAGGGGCAGTCCCATTCTTTCCAAGCACTGGACAGTAGTCGTGCTCTTTCCAAACGCCAAGGCGAAGGCACACCCCATTCAAATGCAGGGGTGGGTCTACTCTTTCTAAATTCCATGGCAGAATACATGCCCTATACAAAGTCCAGAACACAAGCGCCTCTCTTTTGGCCTAAAAAAATCTCTTTTGCTCATACCTCTGCTATCATGATTCTACCCTTGGAATAATTTTTCCTTCATTATGTCCCACGTCTTCCCCTTTCAGCATAGGCTGGCAGTGCTTCTGCTCACAAAATTCTCAAAAATCTTGCTGGCTTTCCAGGCAATTCAAGGGGGTCTAAACCATCAGACCAAAAGATCATCTATGGATCCTTCCTGGATAATTATATGGCCAATCCTGATTCCCTCAGTGGTTTACTGATCCGTGAATCATAGACCTAATCTCCTCAAAAAACAGCTATTCAGCCACACCCTCACACAGAACCCTGTTCTCTGGAAACTCACCTACTGGGAGCTCAGAGAGAGCTCAGATAAAGCTGCTTCTGGCCCTAGTCTCAGAGCACACTATCTGGGTAGACTGGGAATTTTCCAAAGCAACTACTACTAGTTCTTGTGTGCTTAACAGTTCAGCCTTAAATTTATTTTCTTCTCACATTTTACTATAAGCAGCAAGGAGAAATTAGGCTGTACCTTCCACATCTTACTTGAAAATCTTCTCAGCTAAATATCTAAGTTCACTGCTTACAAATTCTGCCTTTCATCTAACATCACAACACAATTTTGCCAAGGTCTCTACCACTTTATATTGAGTACCATCTTTCCTCCAGTTTCCAACAACCCATTCATCATTTATTTCTAAGGCCTCACTGGAAGCACCCTGAATATCCATATTTCTACCAACATTCTGTACTTGGCCACTTTTGTATTATCTAAGACAACAGAAACTTTTTCTATAGCTTTCTTTATAACAATCTAGACTTTTTCTAAGAAGTGCCTCAAAATTCTTCCAACCTCCACCCTTTCCCCAGTTCCAAAGCCACTTACATTTTTAGGTATTTGTAATAGTAGGATCCCACTTCTGGTACAAAAGTGGTCTTAGTTTGCAGAGCTGCTATGGCAAATACCATAAACTGATTGCCTTACACACTAGACTTTATTATCCCATGATTTTGGAGGCTAGAAATCTAACTCAATGTTTCAGGTCACTCTTTCTCCTAGAATCTGCAGTATCCTGGTGCTAGCTTGCCACAATCCTTGGGATTCCTGTTTGCATCTCTAACTCTGTCACATGGCAATCTGTCTCATCCTCTGGGTTCTTCTGATTTTTAGCTTCTACTGGCTTTTGGCTTCCACTAACTTAACTGCCTCTGAATATCTTCCGTGTATAAGGACTCCAGTCATAAAGGCTCAAGACCCCCACTGATACAACTTGGCCTCATCCAAATAGGACCTTCAGAGGTCCTATTCACAAATGAATCCATACTTTAACTAATAATGACATCTTCAAAGGTACTATTTACAAATGGCTTCACATCCCAGGACCAGAAGTTAAGACTTGAGCATATCTTTTATGGGGGGCATGATTCAATCCCCAAGAGCCCCCAGTCTGGTAATAATGCCATTGTGTAGTCCCTCCCTTTAGTATGTGTTGGCCTAGTGACTAGTTTCCAACTAACAGAATTTGACAAAGGGGATGGGATGTCTTTCTGGTAGGTTCTATCTCTTGACATGTTCAGGAGGCCAAAGTGGCAAGGAACTGAGGGCTACCTCCAAAGCAGCTAGGAATAGAGTTCCTCAATCCAAAAGTCCTTGAGAAACTAAATTAATTATGCAACAACCAAGTGAGATTGGGAGTGGATCCTTCTCAAATCTAACCTTCAGATAAGTTCCGATCCCTGGCCGACAACTTGATTGCAGCCTTGAAAGACACCCCAAAGCATAGGACCCATCTAAGCCACAAAAAAATGTGATAATAAATGTCATTTTAAACCACTAAATTGTGGCAATTTAGTTGCACAGCAAATAACTAACAAAATTTCCTTTACTGCCATTGAAAATGTTGTACCTGACAAAAAGAAAAAATATATATCTATTTTTCAGTAGGTTGGATGAAAGCTATTATCCACTAAATGTTTAACTAAAATGAACTTCTCATTTAAAACAGGTTTTTAAAATCATTGTAGCAGAAATTCTGAAAGCTGAGAACAAAAGAATCCACATAAGATATTGTGTAAAATGAAGACGGAACAAAAGGAAACAAGGTTAAAACTTATAAAGGGGCCCTGGAGAAAATCTGCAAAAGCTCCATTGGCTTATTTAAGTTTTAAATCTTATTAAATTTGTGATATGCATGTTAGCATTCATGGTTCATTTACTTTTATTCTGACTTCCACAAATAGGCTTTCTATGAGCCTTGATAATGACTTAAGAATTTTGCTTGACTTTAATAAAGAAATTATGGTGTTAATCTCAGCAGTTCTACCCATAGAAATGAATGAAATCCTCCTTTTCTGTCACCCTCTATGCCCTGCAAGGCACTTTTCCCCAGAAGCTAGGCCCCTCCCGGTATCCTGTTCTTTTCCTCTGCACTGTTTATAAACCTGGCATACTCTCAAATCACTTAAATCTGGCTCCCTTGTAAAAACAAACAGAAGCTACCTGGGGCCCTTCACTCCTGCTCATTTGCGTTCTTTCCCTGCTAAGGGTCAGGGGACATGAGAGGTGGGGGCAGCCAGTCAAGCCTGGGATGGCTCTTCTCTAACAATGCAGTTTGGGTTTTGGGTTTTTTGTTTGTTTTTGCCTCTGAACATATCAGCATTTATTTCTCTAAAATTCTAAAAGCACATGTAACTGCCAAATGTCTGAAGGTAATAAATCTGAAAGTTCAGCCCAGAGCTGTGACAAGTAAACAAGAGCCGGCTCAGAGCTCATAATAAGGCAGACAGTGGGTGGAGGGCAAGAGAAAATCTTTATGACCTATACAGTTTATGGAAAACAAAAGAAAACTTGAAATTCCATGTGGCTTGATCTCGTGGTATATTTAAATAATTAGCAACTCACACTAAAGCACTGCATCTTTTTAAGCAATTAACTGGTTTCTAGCCCTCTAAACAACCCTGTGCTAAATAGTAATAGTTCATACCTGTTCTATTAGCTACACATACAGGCCAATTTCATCTGGGTCTATAACCCACCTCTCTGCCCTGACAAGTAGAGCTAGCATCATCTAAATTGGTTTGTCCATCAACAGCATTTTTGAGCCTCAAAGAGGTGAAAATTGGTTGCTTAGGGGCAAAAAACCACTTAGTTATTACAATAGTTTGTAGGCCTCCAAAGCTCAATGCTACCTGACAAAATCTTATTCTTCAGTACTTAATTTCTCTCATTAGCAAGAATTTTAACTTAATATTCCCCTGGGGGAGGGGGTAAAAATGAAAGAAAGAAAAAAGTTGAGATACATCTAGGATCTTAAAGCCCAAAACAATAGGGAAGAAAAAGAATAAGAAAGTCAAGGTATAAAGATTGGGAGAAGGATCAAAGGAGAACGAGGAGTTACAACAGAGAAGAGAGGATTTAACAAATGAGTATGACTGCTGAATTATTATATTGGCATTTCTTTTAGTCTCCAGTGTCTTGGAGCAGCTAGAAGGACACATCTGAACTTGTAGAACTATAACCCATACCAAAGTCTGAAATCTGTTCTATAACTATTTGTTAAAATGTACTCTAAAATTTATTGCTTTTCTACAGATGTTATATTTCACAATAAAAAAAAAAAAGAAGGCAAGGCAATATCTAGCAGACACTTAACCCTTCCAACCTAATGACCACATTCATTTGCGTATTAAAACAGGAGCAGAACTAGAGAAGTCCCAGAGGCCGGTTATGACACAGCATTAGAGTCTGAGCTTGAAGTTCGAAGACCTGCATTGAGCAAGCTTCTAATATGTGATTTCTGGCTGTACAACCACAGAGAAAAGCTATTTATTTTTCGAGTTCCTTTTTCTTTTTCCATAAAAAGATCATTAAAATGTCCAATTCACAGGACATTGCAAGAACTAAGCATTTTGTAAACAAGAAGATGTAATCCATCCAACAGAAGTATGTGAACACTGGAGAGTCCTGCATGGGCAGAGAATTGTATCAATTAGTTGATATTACTGTGGATTATTGCTACAAGCCTGTGTTAGACTGAGTGTGAAAGGACTGCTCATTAGGAATAACACGTCCTACGTAGTAAAAAAAAAAAAAAAAAAAAAGGGAGGGGAGAATGACCTAATAAGTAAAATCTAATCTATTTTAAGGGAATAATGAATGATATTCAGACCACACCATTCAGAGAAATGATGAGAAAGAACCTTCCTTCTTATCCTTCGTCTTGTCAACAAAACCAATTGTTCTCAGCTGGTCACACTTAGAATCACATGGGGTGCTGCTTTTGAAAACTTTGAGAATATGTCTGAGCCTGAGACATTGTGAGAATTCATTGCATATTTATTGAATAGGTGAATATCAGCAAGGGTGCAGCGTGAGAAGCTTTCTCATGCAATACTGGTGAGGGGGTAAATTAATATAGTCTTTAGAGAGACACACTCTTTTAATATATATCTTTTTGTTTGCTTTGTTCACTTTTAACTTTGCTTTTCTTTGAAGTTCATAACCTTTTCCCATTAATTCTATATGTAAGAATCCATTCCAAGGAAACAATCAAAGACAGGAACAAAAATGTATACAACAGGACGTCCAGAGTATTTATATATTTTATATTTGGGTGCTGCACAATTCAGGATAGCTTGACTTGCTTGCATGCTTTGATCATACATAAAACAAATGTATGTGATCTGTAAACCTGATGTTATTGGCAGGAATATCCAACACATCAACAACAACAACAATAAAACAGAACACAGTGTGCTAAAAGTCTGGTGTCATCTCACCCAGCACTAGCCCTCCTGCAGCCTACTGATTTTTTCAGAAAATTGAGAACCTGCTCATTGGTTCTGGTCTGGTCAGGTCAGGTTCAAAATTACATCATCTTGGTGACTTCAACTAATCTCAAAATCAAACTGCAGCCAATGAGCTGTTAAAGCAACTTATAGGAGCAAGTAATGTTGCAGGCAGAAAGTAAAATATATGTCACTGGCATTATATAGAACTCCCCAGGATCTGCAACTCATCATTGACCTAAAATTCTCCACCAGAAATGATCAGCACTTGGGTTAGTCAGGGTTCTCTAGAGAAACAGAACCAACAGCAGAGAGCTGTAAATATGAGAATTATAAACGTATCTCACACAACTGCAGGAATGGAAGGAGTCCAAAATCTATAGACCAGGCTGTGGGGCTGGCAGTTCCAATGAAAAGTCTGGACAAACCCATAGCGAGGCTCACCTGTTGAAACAGCAGGGAAAGAGTCTCTCTTCTTCCTTAAAAGCCTTCAACTGATTGGGTTATTTTGTTGTGGGAGAAACACCTTAGTTGATCATAGATGGAATCAACTGACTGCTGATTTAATATACTAGCCCTCTGGTTTATCAGCCAGCCATGAAATATCCTTGCAGCGATGGTCAGGCCAGTGCTTGCCTGACCAGACAACTGGGCAAGTTGATACCAGAACCTAATCATCACAGCACTCTCAAGCCATGAACAGTTTCCTAATCCCACACCTGACTGAAAAGCTGCTGATAGTGCTGCAAGTCTTCCTTAAGTCCTGTCTTCCTGTGGGCTACAAAATGGAAATACCCTCTCAGGAGCATGACAAGAAGGGCACATTAGATACAGAAAGAAATAAAAGTAGTTTAGGCAGGAATCTAAATGTGAGCTCTAATAATTTTAGTATCAATTACCCAAAATAAAATATGTAAGAATGATGACCAAGAGGACGAAAGAGTGCTTTTCTTAGTACAAATACTAGGCATGGATGATATTCCATAAGACTAAATGAAGTACTTGAGCCAAACTGGGAATAGCTGCTCTGAAACATGGGTTCTTTCAGCTCACATTTGCCTACTGTGGTTATCAAAATGCATTTTTAAAATACTACTAACCCGGACCATGCACCCCCCAAAAATACTATTAAGCACCTACTCACTGAATGAGTCAGAAAGCATAGCTAAGCAGCCAGGTGACACTGGTACAGGGGAATCAGTGGAAGATATACAAGCAACCAAATACATAATAATATATAGGATGCTTGTTAGGCCTAACACTTCTCAAAGCATGTGTATGTATGATTTACCATTCGAGTCTTTCATTAGCCCCATAAGGTGAGCAGAAAACGATGTGAGAAAAAGGGGTACATGGATCTAGGTTAGCTGACTTGCATGCATTTACAGAGCCAAATGCCTACTGAAGGCATCAGTGTTCAAATCTAGCCCTTCCCATGCTCTTTGTACCGTACCACACGAAGATGGTGCGTGTAAATCCTACACGTGTGATACAAATGCATGATTAGGAAAGGGAGTGGTGTAACCACAGACCCAGGAGCAGACTGTTCCACCTCAAGTTCCAGGGTCATCAACAATCAGGGAGTGCGATTTGGGGCAAATTATTTAAACACTTCATGCCTCAGCTTTCTCATCAGCCAAGTGGGGTTAATAACAGTACCTACCCACAGGTTGAGTAAGAGGATCTCATAGCAAATAGCAAAAGGGTCAGTAAATGTTGGCTCCCATCACGGGGAGGGGCACTGACTGAGGCTCGGGAACTGACTGGTCAGTTTAAGATATAAATATACAGAGTCCCACCGAGTGTGTGAGGTGTTTTCCTAGCTTCCTGTTACTGCCAAAACAAATTACCACAAACTCAGATGCTTAAAACAGAAACAAATTTATTATCTTACAGTTCTGGAGGTCAGAAGTCCCATTTGGGGTTTACTGGACTAAAAGCAAGGTGTCAGCAGGGCTGTGTTCTTTCTGAAGGCTCTAAGGATAATCAGTTTCTCCACTTTTACCAGCTTCTAGAAGCCACCTGCATTCCTTGGACTGTGGCCCCTTCCTCCATCTGCAAAGTACAGCATTCCAACCACTGCTTCTGTTGTCATATCTCTTCTCCCTGTGTTCTTTGTCACAGTGTCTTCTCTGCCCCTGACCCTTTTGTCTCCCTTTTATAGGTCACCTGTTAATTTTATTGGCCCCACTTAGATAATCAAGATTTTCTCCCATCTTAAGATTCTTACCTTAATCATACGTGAAAAACAACAACAACTTTTTGCCATGTAAGGTAGCATATTCATAGGGTCTGGGGATCAGGACATAGATATCCTTGAAGGCCATTATTCAGCCTACCAAAGGTGCCAAAGATAGAAAAATGAATGGATACAACTCCTATACTCAAGGAATTCACAACTATTGAATAAAAAAGGAATTTAAAAAACAATTCAGCCATATAAAGGAATGAAGTTCTAATATACACTATACCATGGATGAACCTTGAAAACATTATGCTGAGTAAAATGAGCCAGAAACAAAAGGACAAATATTATATGATGCCACTTATATAAAATATCTAGAATAAGCAAATTCATAGAGACAGAAAGTAGATTAGAAGTTACCAGGGGCTGAGGAGAGGAGGGAATGGGGAGTTATGCTTAAATGGGTAGAGTTTCTGTTTGGGCAATGAAAAATTTTGGAAAAAGAGTGGTGATGGTTGCACAACATTATGAATATAATGAACACCACGAAACTTTATACTTAAAATGATTAAAATGGCAAAAATTTATGTTATATATACATTACCACAATTTTAAAAAATCTAATTCTATTGTACATCAGACTAAATCATTCAGGGCTTTTAGAGAAGTATAAACAAAGGGCTCTGGGATAACAAGGATAGAACCATTTATTTCAACTAAGAAAGGAAGGGAAGACCTCATAAGAAAACTCATGTGTGCTTAGAATGGGGCAGAGATATTTGCTTGGAGTTGTGGTGATCACAGGGTATCCCTGAAAAGAGGACTGGTGTGATTAGGACCTGGAAAGCAAAGGGAAGAGAAAAATGACAGAAGAAAATGTCGAAGAGGGACATTAAGGCTGTGCTGTGAAGGGCCACAGCAAGGGAGAGGGATTTTCGGAATGGAAGCCCATGGGTGGCTATTAAACCCATCATTGATATTTATGTTTTCCAAAGAAAACTCCAGAAGTTCTGCGGAGAATGGCTTGTAGAGGTAAAACCCAATGTAAAAGCTACTGCAATCATCCAGAGAAAGTAGGAGGAAAGATTAACTTGAGGAAGGAATGCAGGGAATAAAAGCAAAGATGGAATTTGAGACCTTCTGAGGTGAAATCAACAGGGCCAAGTGATGAACTGAATATGATTCAGAAAGGGATAAGATGGCTCAGGCAGCTGGTGGACATTGGTGCCACTAAGCAATCCAAAGAACAGACAAAGAGGGGCATTTATGGAGGGGAAATAGTGGTTTCCAGTTAGATTTGATGATTAGAACCTTTAATGGGGCTAATTCTGTTAGGAAATAGGAAAAGAATGCAGAAATGTCATCTATACATCTGGGAGAATAGAAAGAATATTGCAGCCAAGATCCAGATTCTAGTCTATTTCTGCCATTTCGACTTCTCAGGGCCTCGGTTTCCTCATCTGTGTAGTGGGAGGGTGGGGGTATTAATCATTAAATTCCCTTCTCATTCTAACATTCTATGGTCTAACATCTGAGTCATTATTTTCTTCTTGGTTTCAAACCACTTCCCTGAGCCACTCTCAACATTAGCTACTCACAGAAAATCTAATGGATCTCAATTTTCAGTAAAAAAGACAGAGCTTGAAAGAGAAGGAGAAGGGCACTAACAATTATTGTACACCTACTGTGTGCCAAGCACTATGTGCCATGGTCTCTTCCAACTGCTTCTCCCACTTTGCCTGTACTGTCCCATAGGGGTCTAGAGAAGACCTGAGTCATGAAAATCAAAGATGAGAGGCTATAAATAATAGCTTCCACTTTCTGTTCTATCTCCTGTTTGACGTTACGTCCACAAGCACTCCCTTCCTAGCCAAGCGCAAAATGTGTTCAATGCCAACAGGACAACAAAGGAGTTTTCTTATGGGGTATTGAAAAACTACACAGTGGGTCATGGGCGCATAGAGAGAAGAGGTGAGTAACTAACTTTTTAAAGTGTTTTACTTAAACAGTAATAAATTGAGATAGTACTCTAAAGAGGTCAACGATATTGAAGTTAATATTGGCCCCCCTTAAAACTTCTGCGGCTTCCATTGCCTACAGCAACGGAAAATGAAAATTCTCAACAGGGGTAGAGGTAAAGGTTTATCAGACTCATCTTGTGGCTTTTTAAAATTATTAAAGCACCCCCTCCCTCCACCCCACAAGACTCTGACACTTCTCCATATTCATAATCATAGGAGTATTTGTAATCCTCTTAAATTTGAGGACAGATAAAAAGATGGGCAAATCCTAATATCTGGAATAAAATCCATATTCCTTAATGTGGTACAAATTATCTATCTAGCTAATCCTCCCTGATTAGACCTCTATCCTACTTTTTCTGTGTCTCACTTCTAGCTACCCACTCCCTTACACGCTTTACGCTAACATTATTGAAACAATACACCTTCCTCAATTGATCGTGCTGCTGTGTGCTGTCTTGGTTCACTTCTTCCTTCTTGTCTCCTCAGGTGTCCATTTAGCTTAGATGACCCCACTTCAGCTGTCATCATCTAGTTAAAGCCTCCCCTGATCTGAAATGACCATATCTGCCTTTGTGTCCCACTGTACCTACCATCGTAATTTCTACAACTCTTTACTGTATATTTGTTACATATCTATATCTCCCTAGTGTAAGATATGCCAGGCACACAATTGATATTTGTAACTGAATGAATGAATATGACAATATAATAATCAGAAACAGCAAATGAATTATTTGGTCTCTCTAAGACAAACATATAGTCCTTTCCTCACATGCATAAATTTTTCTTATTCATTTAATATCACTACCAAAATATCAATAGCACTTCTAAAGATGATGCTATTTTTGCAATATAACGCATTCCATGGTTTAGCAGCAAAGAATGAAATATAGACAATATGTCAGCAAAACTTAATTTTTAAAAATTTTTATATACTCATGTGAATAAAAAAACAAATTGAACTATCACCACCTTAAATTTCATGCTGCAGTGCGATTACAATTTTTAAAACTAAAACAGTAGGGCATTCATTTTTGTTTCTGCTGTACGGAAACAGCTACAGTTTTGCCCTTCAGGGACATATTTATGGTCCTATCAGTCAACAAGCCCGGAGAAACAGCTCTTGGGGAATATGATCACTACTGATGGCAGAAATAAAGTAAGCATGTTAACATGTGCCAAGCGAGATTGTTATGGATGTGTTCACCTACAGAGCCACCCAGAAGCAAACTTTAAAGGGATCCCTGGAAAAGTGGCGGGTCACTGTGTCCAAATCCTCACTCAATCCTAGCAAGTGCTTACTCAGTGTCAATTATAATGCAAACAAACAGACTGACACAGGCACTTGAACCTAAAGCTCATCAAGCTTTCTTTAGTAGGAGAAAAATCTAAAACAATGGTTAAATGCCAATCAGGGCTGGATAACTAGGCAGCAGCTGAAAATACAAGATTTCAAAATCTACAGAAACTCCTTTAAGAACGCATTACTCCTGAAAGCCTATAAGAAGGTCAACATAAGTGAGTCAGCACCATTAACTTGGAAAACAAAGAATGGCTAATCTTTAAGATTGATTCTCACATAGAATCTCGGTGAATTTTGAAGAGTTGCATGTTAAATGGGTTTGGAAAACTTTCTTAGCCTAAAGAGTATATGCAAATAAATGTGGATAATGAAAACAAATTAGTCAAGAAAGGAAATTAAAAATGCATTTGTCCACCTGTTACATAGTAATATGATACAGAATTAACTATTTCCTAAGGAAGTCATGAAATTACGGACTAAGGACGGAGCCAT
Source organism: Tamandua tetradactyla (assembly GCF_023851605.1). Taxonomy (NCBI): domain Eukaryota; kingdom Metazoa; phylum Chordata; class Mammalia; order Pilosa; family Myrmecophagidae; genus Tamandua; species Tamandua tetradactyla. Next base: position 119,356,427 of record NC_135329.1, on the reverse strand, counting down.
TCATCCTGAGAAAACATTTAGTCTTTAGCAAAATAACATTGTCTCCTGGACTAAAAGTAGATTGTGAGCCTCACCATTTGACCTTTCCATCTGCCTTCTCCTGAGTCACCAATTGCCTCTGCATTACCCAACAGAAGAGGAAAGAGAACTGGTCTAGATCTCTGACCCAGGGTCTCTCCTGTCATCTGCAATATATGCTACCTCGAGTCCTTTACCAAAATCATAAGCAAGCACCATAGGGGTAGAAAGAAATGGCATGCAGAGTAGAGGTGATGAGAAAAAAGAATCTGGAAGACACCAGGAAGTACTGATTGGGGAGGGAGAGGTGGTGTAACCAGGAATGAGGAAGGAAAACACCTCACGTGTATTGAGTTTCCACTGCACTGTGAGGAGAGGGCAGTCTGGCTCACAGCAATTTCTTTTATCGATGCACACGAAAGGTAACACTAATGACAGGTTTGTACAGGGTGGTCCTACCCCAGTCACAGCTGATTGGTCTAAGTTGATATATGACCTAAGCCAGGCCACTGAACCGTCTCCCCCAGGGCTCTTTAATTTGGGAGCAGACAGAGCATGAGTCAGTCCTCTGATAGCATAAACTATGAGATGTGAACATGTCAGAAGCAATTTGGCCATATTTTCCCAAGAGAGAATGAAACCAGCAAGCCAAGAGAAACAAAGGGATGGGGAGAAAGTACTGGATGCATTCAAGGTCCTGTCAGTGAGGCTCACTAGAGCCCTGGTTTTCCAGCAGTTTCCCTGTCTGGCTCTTCCTTCAATGATTCTTCTATTCACACTTAGGAGAAGTCCCAGTAGCTAGAGAAGTGACAGGAAGGCAATTGGGATGGGGATTCCAGGGTGTAAGTGACCTGGGAGTGTCTTCTACACCACATAAGGAGACCCTGGTTGCAAAAGCTGAAGAACTGAGATGCAGAGAACTGGAGACCGTTCAGGTAGTGCAAACAGCCTAATGCACCCCTTTCCAAATGGAAGCCTAGAGCCCTCAGGAGTGCAAAGATGGGGAGACAGGGAGATGGGGACAGCAAAGTAAGTCAAGCTGCATTCCTTGAACGTGCTACCCCCATGCCCGCTGCTCCTGCAGTGAGACCCAATTATCACCCCACACTGCACGCACCTGAACCCCGTTACCCAGCTCGCCCACTGTACTCCAAGCGCCCCTACCCCTCTCTGCATGTCCCCGCCCCACACCTCCTCCCTGTGCACATGTGCATGCCTGTCCCAGTCCACCCCACCTCTCCCCCACAAGCACCCAGTCTCATCCTGCCCCTCTCAAGACCCATGCACCTGTGCCCAGCCCCTCGACTCTTACCTCTCCCTTCCTGCCCCCCGCAGGCAGTTGCAGGCATATCCAGGTTGAAGGGGCTCACCTTCATGCCCAGGCCACGCCAGCCCCCAGCCCATACATACAGTCATGCAACCCAGTTCTGCACACCCAAGCTCTGCGCATCCTTACATCAGTGCCTGGGGCCCCCTAGGTCCACACACATGCATGCACAGAACCCCTGCCACATGCCCGCAGCTCTGGGCAAGCACTGATCTGCATATCCGGGCCACCCCCAACCCAGCCCATGCAGGCACCATCCCACCCCCACTGCCCCTGAGTTCTGTATACGTACACCCTGCCCCCCAGACCCATGCATACCTGGACCCTACCCTCCAAACCTACACACATGCACAGCCACATCCTCCCCACCAGGTACCCATACATCCATGCACCAACCATTTGACCCCCTGCACCCCAAGCCCCTGCCACCCTGCACATGTGCTTGTCCCACTCTTGGCACAAGCACCCTACTCCTCCACCTGGCAGGTGTTCACATGCACATCTGTGCTACATAGCCCAGCCCTGCACATGCACGCGCCCCTGCCCCAACATCCTGCACCTGCGTACCCATGCCAGGGCCCTACCCACCCAACATCACCCACCTGTGACCCATGTGCCACAATCCCCATGACCTGTGCCCTGTGCCTACTTACTTGCACATCCACATCCTGGACTCTCTGGACATTTCCCCCTGTGCAAAGACAAACACACGCCCTGCCTTCTCTGTGCCCCAACCTCTATGTCCCATACCCCAAACCCTGATCCCACAACCCCCTATGCTCCATGCACGCACCCACATCCTGCCTGTGCACCAGCCCCCGTGCATCCACTCAGAATGCCCATATGCCTCACACCGTACCCTACCTGTGTCCCCCACACCACACCCTGATCCTGCACTCCAAGGCCTGCCTGAGCTGCTCCCCACCTCCAAAGCCCCCACACTGCACGTCCACAACCCTGCACCTTGCACCCCATGCTCACAGGTACCAGTGTAGTATCCCTGACCTGTGCCTGAACCTGTTCCACAACTGTCACCACATGTACCTCGCCCCACGTCCTGCATCCTCTTCCACAGCCGTCCCGCAAATGCAAAGCTTTAGACTACTGAAGGAAAACAACTTCCAAAGTAACCCTATCAAGATATTTACATGCCTCAAAGACAACAGAAGATCATTAACCATATGAAGATGCAGACAGATACAGCCCAGACTAATGACCAAATTAAAACACTGGAGGAGACACAGACTTTGGAACAACTAATCAAAGATGTTCATGTAACTCTATGAAATTAAATCACTGGGATGGCTAATGACACAAAGGAGATCAAGAAGTCACTAAAAAAGCATAAAGAGAAATATGAAAGAATAAAAAGAAAAATAGCAGCTACCACAGAGACTAAAGATATTGTAGATCAAATAAAAAATATATAATACAGACACACAATTTGAAGAGGCAGAAGAAAGAATAAGTGAACTAGAGGTCAGGACAACTGATTTTTTTTTTTTTCCATATGGGCAGGCACTGAGAATTGAACCTGAGTCTCTGGTATGGCAGGCAAGAACTCTGACTGCTGAGCCACCATGGCCCGCCCTGGCAACTGATTTTGAACACACAAAAAAGCAAATTGCAAAAAAGATGGAAAAATTTCAATTGGATCTCAGAGAAATGATGGACAAAACAAAGCACACAAATATAAGAATCATCAGTGTCCCAGAAGGAGAAGAGAAGACTAAAGAGCTAGGAATATTAGCTGAGGATATAATGGGGATAAACTTCCCAACCCTTATAAAAGACATAAATATGCAAATCAAAGAAGCTCCAAATAGAATAAATCCAAATAGGCCTTCCCCAAGACACATACTAATCAGTCTGTCAGATGTTGAAGAGAAACAGAAAGTTCTGAAAGCGGCAAGAGAAAAACAGTCCACTACAAGGGAAACCACATAAGACTGAGTTCACATTATTCAACAGGCACGATGGAGGTATGAAAGCAATGGAATGATATATTCAACATCCTGAAAGAGAAAGACTTCCAGCCAGGAGTTCTGTATCCAGCCAAACTGTCTTTCAAAACTGAGGGAGAGGGCAGTGCGACAGTGGCTCAGTGGCAGAATTCTTGCCTGCCATGCCGGAGACCCAGGTTCAATTCCCTGTGCCTGCCCACGCAAAAAAAAAAAAAAAAACTGAGGGAGAGATTAAAATTTTCACAGACAAACTAATGCTGAGAGAATGTGTCAACAAGAGACTGGCCCTACAAGAAATACTAAAGGGAGTTCCGCTGGCTGAAAAAAAAAAAAAAGACAGGAGAGGGAGGTCTGGAGGAGGGCACATAATTGAAGAGTACCAGTAAGGTTAACTTAAAGGAGAGAAAGAGGGAAAAGAATATATAGATCTAACTAATAAAATCCTAAGGATAAGACAGTGGATTCAAGAAACACCTTTACAGTAATAACTTTGAATGTTAATGGACTAAACCTGCCAATTAAAAGATACAAATTGGGGGTGGGCACAAGGGTAGTTCAGTGGTAGAATTCTCACCTACCATGCAGGAGACCCAGGTTTGTTTCCTGGCCCATGCACTTCCCAAACAAACAAAACAAAGAAATCAAAAAAAAAAAAAAAAAACAGAATTCAACAGATGGTGCTACAGTAACGGGCTACTCACATGGATAAAGAATAAGATGTGACCCCACCATATAGCATACAAAAAAAAATTAAAGATAGAAATTGGGAGAATGAATAAAGAAATATAATTCCTCTATTAGCTGCTTACAAGAGACTCATCTTAGATACAAGGATACAAATAGATTGAAAGTGAAAGGATGGAAAAAGGTGTTCTACTCAAGCTGTAACCAAAAGAAAGCAGGAGTAGCTATACTAATATTGGACAAAATAGACTTTAAATGTAAAGACATCATAAGAGACAAAGAAAGACACTATATATTAATAAAAAGGACAATTCACCAAGACGATTTAAAACAATCATAAATGTTTATGCTCCCAATCAAGGAGCTCCAAAGTACATGTGACAGACATTGGCAAAACTGAAGGGGGCAATAGATGTTCCAACAGTAATAGTAGGAGATTTCAACACACCATTCTCAATTATATATAGAACAACCAGACAGAGGATCAACAAGGAAAAAGAAAACTTAATTTGATAAATGAATTAGAACTAATGGACATATATAGGTCATTACAACCCAAAACACCAGAATATACATTCTTCTCTAGTGCTCATAGAATGTTCCCCAGGACAGATCATATGCTGCTGGGGCACAAAACAGGTCTTCATAAATTTTAAAACACTGAAACTATTCAAAGCACTTCCTTGGATCACAACGGAATGAAGCTAGAAATTATTCTACACTTAATATTGTAAGGGAGGGGTGGCACCATTCCCATCATCATAAAAACACATTCTGAGCTACTCACATAGTCCCAGAGCCCTACAACCAATCCTTACAGAGTCCACAGAGCATAGGTTAGTGGTAAGGGGAAAAAAAAAAAAACAAAACTATTTTTCCTGATGCATGAAAAAAGCCTTTCAAGTGAATTGTCCTTAATCTATTTTAGTTGGGTCTTTTGTTGTTTCCAAACGAGAGTCTTCAACACTTGAAAAGAAAAACAAAAAGGTTTTATATCCGGGTATTTTCAAATCAGAAACTTAGAGAGATACCTAGTCTAAGAAGACACCTATGACAGTCAGCCACCTGTGGTATGTAAGTTCCTTGTCTTACTGTTGGTGGAGTTCTTTGGAAACTGATTACTTATATGTATGTTTACTTATATACATGGATGTAGATTTATGAAGATCAGTTCTCTTGACACCAGAGGCTAAACCCCCTTGTCCTCTCCCTGAATCATCAAGGCAATCTTGAGATAATGAGAGATTATAGTGGGAGAGTAGCAAAGACAATTTTGCAGTCCCGAGAGAAGTTCTGAAGATTCAGTATTTTCCAAACCTCCATGCAAAACTCTGATAAAGTATATAAAATGCTAATGTTTATATGATAAGATTAATTAGAAAACAAGGTCCTACGGCAATTAGAATTGACACTTGAAAGCAGATTTAATTTCTATCTTGTCCATGTAAACAATTTACCTTAGCAAAAGTCAAAGTCACCAAAAACTGTGCAGCAGTATTAACACATTCTCACATTTACAGATAGAATGCTGAGATGTGTGCTAGTTTTCTTCATCACATCCAGGTAGGTTATTCTACCAGCATGCAATACTGGAATCACTCTGAATTAACACTCAGTATAACTTTGAAATAATTAAGTTTTTTACCAGGAGCAAGTTTTTGACCCACAGGAAAAACAATTAATTTTGGCAACTTTCAATTAATAAATTCTAGTTCTTTTCATAACAGCGTCTCAATGGCTAATTCACAAATCACCAACATACTACCGCAAACATGTCCGTGGTTCCTCAAACCCGTACATGCCTCAATTCTCAGAGCTCAGAGTTTCCAAACCAGACAAATCCACACATCATGGTAAGTGTAAGGAGTTTTCAGCTAGCCCTGTCAGGGTATAAACCAATAATGTCAAGGTTAGCGTCCTCATTAGATTTCTCACGTCATCAATATTCCTGAACTCCTATTCAGACTTGAACCAAGATTGACTTTTCCATCAAGTAAAAAGTCAATCTCACTCGCAACCCCCTTATATCACAAAGTGGAGAGAGTGGTGACCATGGGTGGTTGTGGGTTTTCCTATAACACAGACACATCCCCTAACACACATCATGCGATGGGATCATATACAGTCATGTGTATGTAATCCAGTCTATTCTTTTGTTCCTTCAGAAGTGGATTCTCTACGCCAGTATTTCAAATGGTCTAATCTCTGTCTCTTAAAATGCTATAGGGAAGAAGCTACAGAAGTGACCTGGGCTACCAGGTGCAACCTCCACAGCTACTGGCACCACCACCTCCATCCCCAGTGCACCCTATCCACAGAAAGACAGCACCAGGTGGGGGCAGGGAGAGCACTGGGAGGAGAGGAGCACAGACTCTCCTCTGTATTCTCCAAGAGGGAGTCCTGTTTGCATGGTTCTGACACCATTGCCTATCCCCAATCACACCTTTCCCCTCAGACTTCAGGAGACAACTCCTTCCAGAAATGGCAAAATATGCTACTAAATTTGCATTTGGTTTTCCAAGTGACGCTTCAGTCCTCAGCCTGAAGGCAGAACCCCTGCACATGGGTCCTCGTTGCACAGCAATCGTCACAGTCCCTCTGCATTCACGGCTGGCTGGCTGGTGCCAGAAGGTTTTGATTTATAAGCTGACGAATCAGAGAAAACAGCCTTAAACAGGCTTCAAAGTGGAGTTTGTTTTTTTTTTTATGAGGATATTTAGGTTTTTATGAGTTGAGTTCACAATTCAAGTCACATATGAACAATTTTTTTCTGGGGGAGGAGTAACCTGATGTTCAAATTCATTTACCTCCCATTTTGAAGTAATTCATCTTTAAAATTTCTGTGAAAATTCTATAGTGTTGCCCAGAAAACGACACCGACCATCTGTAAGTAAAAACAAAAGCTCTCTATGGTATATATCACAGGTTCAAAACACTTTGGCATCGGCAGATTGAACACGTTATTAAAAGAATTTAACTGCAAGAAGAGCTACCATAATTACACAGCAGCTGGTCTAATGTTGACAAAACAACTTTTAAAGGCTTTCAGAAGCCTTAAAGGCTAATCAATTAAAAAGGCATGAATAGTAATGGGCATCCTATCCTTAACACTGCGAACTGTGTCTCCTGCAGTTACAGTGAGCTTTTCATTTTGGAACAATCATTCCTTACATCCTGCAATTAAGCTGAACATGTGAATAAATTCTAAGCTATGTCTAGGTGAGACCATTATACTTAAAATAGAATAACTCCATAAAACTCAATTATAAACATTGAACTTAATGAGCATTTTCATACTAGCAAAGTTATTATCAAAATGCCAACAGCTCATGCCAGAATTTTTGCTTACTTTACCAACAGCAGGCAGAGAAGGGCTTTAGACTACTTTCTACACTGGCAAATGCTATGCTAAAGGCACAATCAAGAGATTTAGAATGAATGAATGAATGAACATCCCTTACCTAGTGGGCCATGTAGAATAAATGGTCTCCTCTGCCAGAGCCAGCAAGAGTTTGACTTAACTTTCAAGGCCCAAATGAAAGGCCCTCCTCCATACACCCCACAAGGCTCTGGTTTTGTTTCTTCTCTGAATCTCTTACAGTCAGAGATTTAGAAAGGATTTTACATATCACCTGATCTATTCCTCTTTGGGGATCAGGAAGCTTTTTCACTAAAGGGCCAGATAGTAAATATTTTGGACTTCGTGCACCACACAGTCTCTGTTGCAACTACTCACCTTATAGCACGAAAGCAGCCCAAGAAAATACTTAAGCAAATGGGCGTGGCTGTGTTCTAACAGAACTTTATTCACACAGAAGAGGACAGCCGTATTTGGCCGGCATGAATCCTCTCTTCCCCATTTATCTCCAGGGAGTCTCTCTTTGAACACCTCCAGCAAAGGGTAGTTAATTTCCCATAGTAGCCTTTACTATTTTCTAAAGTTTTCCCTTCTAGTGACTGAAATGAATCTCCCTGTAAGCTGCAGCCATACACACCCCATCCTGCACACTCTCTGTCCTCTCCTAAATCTCTCTCCCTCCCCATGGCACATGGCATAAACAGGCCTTCAAAAAACATTTATTTACTTAAAGCAAATACTACCAGTTTTGCCTTCTAGAGTCCCAGAGAGCTAGGCCTAATACCTCTTCCACCTGACAGCCCTTTATGGACTTGAAAACAACTAAGGGATGTAGCACTTACTGTCTGCACCGCTCATTTGGGATCCATCTCGCACCGTTTTTGATTGTTAGCTTTCTTCGTCCATGTACACATTTTTTGCCTCCTCATTTAGATGGCAAGTGAAGCATAGTCCCTGGCACATAAGCTCCATTTGGTTTTATGAGCAAGAGTGGCAGAATGACCACAGAAATATCAATCAATGAATCCTTTTAAACATATTTCTCAGCAAATTGGGTTGGGGCTGTTCCTGATACAAGAGGTGGCAGCAGGCCGGAGCCAAGGAAGGCTTGCTAGTGTGCCCCATGTCTTCAGATGTAGAAATTCATCGCTGGGAGGCAAGAAATTTCCTTTCTCCACCCTCCATGATCCAGAAAAAAAATTTAAATATGACACAGTCCATGAAACTAACATCCCAGGTGAGGATTCTGAGGCCAGGTACTTTGTTTGTCCTCGTCATATACTCAACCCTTGTTTTCCTTCTTCCTCAGCTTATAGTGACCCTACCTTGGTCATTTAAATATCCTATTCCTCTTACTGATAACTACTTATTCCTTTGCTTAGTAACACTCATGCCAGAACATCTCCCAATATCTTTTGGCACATATTAGGCCTTCACTAACCCACTCTTAAATTTAAAATAAAATGAAATAAATAACTTGAGTGCTCCTTATGAACATGCAATGCTCCTCAGGATACGAGATGTGTCCCTCACAGCCTTCCTACTTTCAGTCTCTAGCAAAACGGGCCTCTCAATTTACCTCCAAAATCTACTCAAGATAATTCTCTTTCAATCAGTATAAAATATTTCTAGTATCTCTATGAGAATAGGGTTTTTACGACTCATAACAACAACCCCATATACATTTTAATTTCATGCTACATTTTTATATTCCTTCTCCCATTGAGGACAGGCGGGAGGTATTTCACAGTCCCATATTTACCCCCCAGGTAATATAGAAGCAACCCCTGGAGCTGTGTCTACGCATAAGTACTGCCTGGGGACCCAGGGCTGCAGCTAGGCCCCAGCACTGGGCAGCTGCCCACTCCAGGCTCCAGAAAGCCCAGGGTGAGCCGTCATCTTGGGTCAAGCTGTCCAGGATGGTAGACACCAGTCGCATGCAGCTTTTTAAAATTAAATACAATTTAAAATTCAGTGCCACATTTCAAGTATTCAGTAACACTTGATTCTATAGAATTTCTGACCTGAATATTTCTATAATCACAGAAAGTTCTGTTGGTGAGGGGAGGGTCCACAGGTCCTTCTCCAGCCATTCTCCCGCCATCCCAAGCTTCCCAGGGTTTCTCTCCAGTCAACACCCACCAGGCTCCGGATCCTGCTGAAGTTGCACTCTGTGCCTCCTCCAAACCCCAGGGAAGGGTGGAGATTTGGAAATGTCAGCTCTGGTTCTACTAAACAACCAACACTGCATTGTTTTAAAGGCATTCTTTAAGTAAAATGAACAAAGAAACACATAATTAACCTTTACCTCAGGGAGTTTTGCCAAAATTCTCGGCTTTCACAACTCCATGAGAAACGGTCACATAGGGAAAGAAAAAACCAAGACTTGGTTCTCTCACCACATTCTAGGAAGAAGTGCTAGGGGAAAAGCTACAAGAATCCAAACTTCTCTAACTGTTTGAAATTGGCATCCTTCGTACTTTTTTAAAATGAGGTCATTTTTGCTTTAATTATCACTGTGCATCAAAAAGAACGCAGTATATTTTTTTCCTTTTAAAAATGACTCCAAAATTCTAGGGATGATGTTAAAATACCTCGTGCCTTAGATTTATCACCAGGCATGTAAAGTTATTCAATAATATGTCTGCCTGCCCCTCTATGGATGGATGGATAGTTGGATGGACAGACAGACCGATTTCAGGTTTACTGAAATTGCCATCTCTAAAATGTAAGAACAAGAGAAAGTTGCTAATAAATTTAAAATTTCCCCTATACTTGCTTTAGAGAATATAAAATTATGAGAGTAACTAAATTTAAATTCCAGGCTGCTTTCTGAAAGAGGAGATGACCTCCTGATAGTCTATAAAGTCTGTGAAACATCTGTTTTGATAACATATGTATTTAAAATTCCCCACATGCCAGTTTCAAGTTATGACAAAATAGAAGGCGGCACCAGCTGCAAGGATAAGGAGGAAAAGTTGTTAGTGAAGTGGTGGAAATGTTAAAGATTTTAATGGGACCCAAGTATCTTTACCATTTGCATATTCCAGGAAACAGACTCAACAGAAACTGGATGTCCTACCACTGCTATGTGGGAGATAATTCTGCTGTGACTTTGGTGTGTTTTCCCTGACTACATTCCTGCTAAGGTACTTGATATATTTCCTTCTGGTGCTTTTAATCAAAATGCCCTCCCTGCATTATTTCTCCCTCTCTTCACATACTGCCCAACCACAAGACCCAGTTCAATTTCCACATTCCACTGGAAAGTTGCCTCATCTCTTCTAGTCCATAAATTCTCAGTTCTGTCTACACCTACAAGACATAATAAAGGACCATGCAACTACAACTTAATTGTCCTCACACTCTTTCTGGCATGCTATCTGGTCTCCTCACTCACATGGATCTGCTCGTATTTCATGGCTTTTATCTACATAGTAAAGCTCTCAAAATTTTATCTTCAGACCCCCTCCCCTCAGCGCATACTCATATATCCAACTGCCTACACCGTAGCTTCATTTGGAAGCTTAATAGGTATCTCAGACTGAAAGGGGCCAAAGCTTCTTCCAAACCTGTTTCTCCCAGCCTTCCCATCTCAGTAAATGACATCCTCAACATCCCAGTTATCAGGCCCCTAACCTTGGAATGATCTGCTTTCCCACTCATACTTACATCCTATCCTTCAGTAAATCCTATCTCCTTCACTCTTTCCAAATGGACCCAAAATGCCCCTTTTCACCACCTCCAGCATTAACAACTGATCTCAGCCAATATCTGGATTATCACAATAGTATACTTAGTCTTGCTCCTTCCAACTTTGACTTTTCTTCTGTTTATTCTCACAGAGGCCAGTGATCTTTTAAATCATACATAAAATCACATCATTCCTCAGTTGAAAGTCCTCCCCTGGCTCTCCAGCTCAAAAAAACAACCAACATCCTTGCAGTAACCTCTGACACTCTGCAAGATGGAAGGTCTGGAACCCCCTGGGACCCCCTGGTCTCTGACCTTTTACTATCTCCCAGCTTACTCCTCTCCTACCATCCCTTTTTTATTGTTGTTCTCTTTTGAGAACAAGTCAGGACAATCCAGTGCTAACTTTTGCATTCCTGCCTGGAAGGCTTTTCCCCCAGAGGTCTGAGGCTCTCTCCCTTACTAGGTGCAGGTACCCACAGGTCACATTCACAGTGGGGTTTTCCATGATCCCCAAAGTTACCAACTGCCCCCTCCCAGCCCCTGCCATTTCCTCTTCTCTTCTTTCGTTTCTCCCTAGCACTTATTTACCTTCTAACATACTGCATATTTTTTTTATTTCCTTATTTTCTGCCTAGAATATAAGCTCTATGAGGACAGGGATTTGTGAGGGTCTTGTTTACTGCTTTATCTCCAAAGACGTTTGTTTGTATCTTTCCCTATCGTTATCTCCTCCTATACCTGTGATTAGCATGAGTTAGCCCTTAAATATTTAGAAAGAGAGAGAAACTAATTCCAAGTTCTATGAGGACAGCTGCCATGTCTTACACTACCTTAATATATCCCTGGAGAAGGCCCAGAGAAAAAATTCTTGTTGTCTGATTGTTGATAGATTTGCAATGGCAAATATAAAACATTAAGTCATTCAAATTACTGGATATGTTATATGTAGGCTATGTCAATGCAGTATGAACAGTTGCAACTAGTTTTAAAAGATTTCAAAATTATTTAAACTGAAGCTCATAATCTCTGTTCACATATGAACAATCCTCAAAATCACTGATGTGACATTTTAAAAGTTGCCTCCAAAATGTCACACATACCTGCTTGTCTCTGAAAGAAAGATGGGAAAGGAAACCTCAATACTGTCATTTACTGGATAAAATTACAGCAAATAAAATCAATTTCAAGGACAGGATCCAAAATAAGTAATTCTTGGACAGGTGCTTTTAAAATCAACTCTGCTTTGCCAATGACATTATATTGCTAGGAAATTGGGGAAAATGCAACAGAGATAATAGGAGACTTTTCCTTCTCAAATTGTAGAAGAAGGGTGTATACCCTGTCATCTCCCAAACAACTAGTGTTTTAACAATGGAGAACTAGTCAAGGGGTCTAAAAAATTATTGGGAAGCCAATCTAAGTAATGATTGGGAAGTCTTAATCTTTCTGCCTATCCAGAGACTGCCTAAAATACCTACAAATAAGTAGAGACCAAATGCAAGCTAGATGATTTTGCACAGAAGATTACTCTAAGGGTGATTAGAAGGCTTTACAGAAGTCCTTCATCCATAAAATGTTAAGCATTCCATACAGGGGATGCTGTGACATGCCCAGCAAACCTAACCAAGTGGTTTTACAGCCCTAAGGCTCAGGCTCACAAAGACTGAGGTCTTTTCCCAGGTTTGTTCAGCTGCTGTGGTACAGAACCAATTGCACACTTACATCTGGTCTGCTTTGCAAAACCCGTGCAGAAATTTCTATGTGGAATTATTTTAACTTTGTGTATCTTTAAAAAAAAGGGGGGTGGGAAGGGGGGAATAAACATTAAATGGTAATTATTATCATGCTTATAGGTTATAAAAAATTTAGTTTAAGTTGTTAAGAAAAATAGTGTTGCTACCAGGTAATGGTTACATTACTGGCATGAAAATGATGACAATAACAAGTACTGCTCATTCACTAATTCGTTCATTTATCTGGCAAACATTGAGTTGGGAGAGTCTCTGCTCGTCTAATATCTACTGAACACTTTCTCTGTGCAAGTTCTGGGGGACGAGTGACGAAGTATGACACCATTTATACGTTTAAGGAAATAAAAAAGGTGGCCTCTAAAAAGCAAGGGCTCAATTAAAACCTGGAGTGCAGTGCAGTTTAGAATCCTCGCCAAGACAACGCAATGAAGCCAAGAAACTATGAGACCTCAGATTCAAGCCCATGTACATCTTTTATACAGTTAGGAAAAAAAAAAGTCATTGACTATTCACTGAATTTCAAAATGCAACTTGGAGTTTAGAAAATAAATGATGAAATGTAGACAGTTAATGCCAACTTTTCAACAACGCAAGAAAAACTAAACAGGTCTGTTAGAGTTTCCTCAGAGGTTGGCTTGAATTAAAATAACAGAAAATGACAAAAATTCCTAAAGATTCGAATCAAAGGTGGAGGATAGATAAACTGAATCTTAGAAATAAGCACAATATGTAACTTTAATTTTATTTAATTTAAAAAGGGAATTTTACCTCCGGTTACAGGCACACCTTCAGGCCCTCAGGTGGCCAAAAACATCTGGGCATGTATACAATCTCTTCTCAAATAATTAGTAAATAGAAAAATAGATAAATAGGATAAGGCAAACGCAGCAAAATGTTTAAATGCAGCAAAATGTTAAAGTTGGTGGATCTGGGTATGGGTGTGCGAGGTTTGTTGGCGTTCTCTCTAAGAGTTTTGTATTATTTTTGCAACCATCTTGTAAGATTGAAAGCATTTCAAAATAAAAAGCTGAAAAGGGGGAGATAAATTTTAAAAATTTAAAAAAGGGATTTTATTAAATTTAAATTTTTTAATTTTAGTAAATTCAATTTTTTTAACTTTATTAAATTTAAAAAGGGAAATATTAGATTGTGGCTCTTGTATTCTAAGACACCTAATAAATTATTTTCTAGAAAACATGTAAACAAAACAACTCTTTAGTTCACTCTAAGGCATCTGCTGTAGACAACCTGTCAAGTCTCAGATTATATTAATTTCATAGAATTCACAAAGTGCAGTAATAACAATTGGAAAACCAGCCAGTGTGAACCCTTACTCTCTCCTTCTGACCCAAGAGGTTGCAGAGGATTATCCTGTATCTCGTCCATCCCAACGCCTCTAGGGGAGAAGACTTAATACAGACCTCGCCATTCCATGCCCCGGACCACCCCTCTGCCCGCAACCGCTCCTGCTATCAAAGACTGTGCCTCGTGAAGGGTGAGTGTGAATCTGGCAGGAGCCAAATAGAAACACTGAGATTTATGTAGGGGGGTTGGGGTGGGGGGAATGGGGTAATCCTAAAATGAAGGAAGGAACAAGGCACATTTCATATATATTCCATATTCTTTTCAATCATTATTTACAGTGCTGTGATTAATTGCATCATTCTGCTCAGAAATGCCTCTCTCAGAATAAAAACTAGGTCTTTTACAAATTGTTCTTTTCTGAATCATTATCCCCTCTATTAATACATAAGTGTCTCGTTATTTTGGGTTAAGGTATTTGTGTGCATGTGTGCTTGGAGAACTCATTCTTTGTATTGTGACTGCCTGCGACTTATATAGTCTAAAATATAAAAGTAAGGGACACCGCCCCCCCCACACACGCACAAAAAAGTAAGGGACAAATGCATAAATGCATGTTTGCCGTACCTCAACGTGCCTTTCTCTTAAAATAAAAGCAGGGATTTTCTAACTGGAGAGTACATTTTGGTCAAAAGGTTTACACATAACACAAAAACTTTAATAGATAAGAGGCAAGAGAGCTAGCTAGAAATGAAACAGGAAGAGAGACAAACTATCCAAATGGAGATTCCCTGTATTTAAAACCCAAAAGAACCTCAGATACCAACTTGCCTAATGTTTTCTGTCCTGCAAATCACTAATACTCAAGAGCCTCAAAAATGTCATTGTCAAATAGTTTGGGAGTCACTGAATATTATATCTGCTTTCAGATACTTGGAGTGAACAACTGAGTACTAAAAGTTCTGAAAAGTCGTGCAATTTAAAAAAACAATTACTTAGCTCATTGTTTCTCAAACATATTTGACTATTGTACATTGTTTTCTGCCTTCAATGTCCCACAGAACCAGTGTCTATTCCTGCAGAACCTGTTCCAGAAATGTTGATCTTGTACAATTATGTAGCAAATGAGGAGAGTGAAATACAGAGAATTAACTGGCTTGGCCAAAATCCTTACTGGTGGTTTATAATATAGAAAATAGCAGGATAAGAGTTTATATAAAAGTAGGAAATAAGTAAAGATTTCTGTATCTTCCTTTCTACCCATACCTTACCACAAAAATATGCTCATTCTGTGTCCTTCATCTCACACCCTGTACATTTTTTTTTTTTTTTTTTCGCATGGGCAAGCTCTGGGAATCAAACCCGGGTCTCCAGCTTGGCAGGTGAGAATTCTTGCCACTGAGCCACAGTTACACCGCCCTCCCCTATACTCTTATCTTCTCAATTTTTACTTGCCTACTTGATAAATATGCACCTATTAACTCTCTGGGATACATTCACTAGTGATCATGAACTTCCCGGCAGAGAAGCCTTTTAAGGCCATCTTCTGGGATCCAGATTTGAGCCAAGGATTTAGCAAGGACGTGGCTTTAATGGTGGGAGTGGCAGGCACAGGGAGGTAATTTAAGGCAGTTGGAGCTTTATGATTCTCCTCAAATTTATTTCTGTTTAATGTAGGGATTCCCCAGGGATTAAATAGATCAGATCAGAAAGTTTTCTTAAACTGACTATAAAGTTGGTAATACTTTCCTTACTGTAAGTTCTTCAGCTCCTTTCAATACTTCTTTCCTTTCCATTTTCCATGTGCAACCTCATTCAGTATACCAATTCTCCTGGAGAGATCTGAAACTCTCATGCAATATCAAAACTGCCCGGGAGCTAGGAAAAATGAGCTTATGGCTGCCTGCAATGTCTTCTAGCTGCTCAGGAACTCTGCATCTCTTGAATTTGCAGGATCAAGCTCAAAATTACCCCTTTAACAAAGGTTCTTCCCAGCAGGAAAAGAAAGCACCATTACAAACAGAAGTTTTCTTGAAAATGCTATTCTATCATATGAAAATATATGGCCCTTTATCTAGAAAGTTGAGCCTTCTGAGTAGCTTTGATAGGAAAAACCTCTCCTACCTCGTTGCTTTTTATAACACTGGCAACAGAAGTTGATCCCAGAGTTGTTTCTCAGCACTGGGGAAGTATTGATGCTACTGTACTCACATCTCCTTACCTGGTGCTCTTTAAAACCTTTTGAGGCAGTTGGCCATCATTCTGGTCTATACCAATGGGACAAGAAAAATAAGTCAGCCATCAGAGATGCAACAGATCAAGCCTTTCCTAGATCTCTGATTAAAAAGTGGCAATCCAAACTAAGTGCACCACTCTCTTCTAGGAAAAGGAGGCCAGGTGGGAGACAATTCATCAATGAGTTTCTCAACAGCATGGGAGGGCTGTGTGTATCTAAGACTATATATATAGCAAGTTTGATACATTCCCCCTCTTTTATTCTATTAGGATAAGGATCTAACCATTGAACATATGCTACATGTAGCCACATAGCCACCGTGTGACCTAGAGGAAAAGAAAACCATTAAGGTAATAAAGAAATTACACATGAATAGTTAAGTCTGATTGATGGCAAAGACTGAGGTGGGGGTGAAGGGGGAGTGATTTTCTTCCTTGAACTTTGCAGGTGTGTTTTTTTTTTTAAAGTAGAAATTACCTATGCATTTTTAAAAAGCCCAGTGCAGCTTAGTATGACACAGCCAGCTTTTTCTTTTCACCTAGGAAAATGTCATATCTAACTTTCCAAAGCCCCAGGTCATAGTGATAAAGGGCTTAGAGTCTGCTCTGAGAATAGCCTCCATACCTAGAAGGCCTATTAGGAAATGAAAGCAGGGAAGTGTCTATTGAGGAGAACCATCACAGCTTCTTGTATTTGCCCTTCTTGGATAGTCAGAATCCAAACTCAGATGGGAGCTATCATATAATACAAAAATTATCCCTTCTATCTAAACTAATCCTTTTTCATTTTTTCCCCTGGATTATTACAGTGCTTCTCTATTAATTTAGAAATTCGATCCAACATATATACAGAAGGCTTACCCTGTACAAGACAATATGCTAATGCCAGTACCCAAGAGATATAAGACTATGTAAATCATAAGCCAGAATGTAAAAAGAGAATATGCCCTACTAAATACAAGTATAAGTAAAAGTAAAATTTACACTGAGTTAGGAATCAGGAGAAAATCTTCTTTGAAGAGGCTGCATTTGACCTAAGTCCTGAAAGATAAAAAGATTGTCAACAGAAAATAGGGAAATCATGACTGAAAGGATACTCCTCAGCAAGGACACTCCTTACCTGAGACCAGTCGGAACTGCTGCAAAATTTTCCGTGAGTTCACTTGGTTGGGTGATTGGGAGTCTGAATTAAAAGAACTCCATAAAAGAAAAATTTTTTTATGCAGTTAAACATGAAAGAAAAGCCACGTGCTTCTAATGCCATTCCTTTGATCTTCTTATGGAAAGACGGAAAAGTACTTCTATTAAAGCCAATATTTTTAGTGGTAACATTTTTAGAACACTTAAAAGCAGATTTGTTTTTTCCTCCAAAATAGAAAAATCCTAAGAAATTGAATATACTCCACATGGATAATCAAGTCAAAGAGCAGTGAGGATCTATAAAGCTAGAAAGGAACAAATTCCAGGGGCATGTGCTGGATCTTTCAAATTATTTATTACAGATCTCATAGCTCTTAGAAACCAAGAACTCTGCCAGCTTAGTTTCGTCTGTATCCCAACATGGTGCAACAGTTCCAGTTACTTAAAATTATTTTATTAGATTAAGTATTAATGAGTGGATTTAAACATATGTTAGTTCCTAATCACCCAAAAACTTAAAGTTTAACTAGTACAGCCCCTTGATTTTAAAGTGGAAGCAAATGAGGCCCAGAGAGTGGGTGACTAACTTGCGAATGGTCGGCCAATTAGTTAATGGCAGCCAGTTAAGCTGGAAGAAACTAAATAACTTGTCCAAGGTCACCCACGTAGTAACTAGTGGAGCCTGAACTGCAACACAGGAGACCCCAGGCCTCTAACCTTTACACAGCCTCCCTGCAAATGGGAAATTAACACAATCTCTCATAAGCAAGTAGAGCCCCATAGATGAAAAGCCACACAAATAAAAAGTAGATGGTAATAAATGCTATTATTATAAGTGCAGGTAAGGGTACATATTATCTAAATTGCTTTAATGGCAGAAAGGAACTAGTATTTCTGGATGTCTTAATGGAAACTTAATATGTATGTTTGTTAATTTATTATGCTATTTGGTACTGAAAAAAGGTAGAAAATTGAGATGAAAATAATGCAATCTTTATTTCTCCTGCTTTTTAAGACATAAAAATATTCATCTCAGATGCATTAAATGTATTATTATTTAATCATCAACTTTTTTTTTAAACCTATTTTCAATTTTACCTTGCATCTCCTCCTGGCAAGAGACAGACTAAGAGCAAACAGGTGGGAGCGTGGGATAGAAGGAATATTGTAGAGTTGTTGAGCTTATTTATTTCTACCTATCTAAAACCCTTGCTTACAAACATCAGCAGATGTGTTCTAGTTCTGGTTTTTTTTTGTGTGTGCATATGTAAGAGAAAAATAATCCAAGTTCACAAGATTTGTAACTATGTGCATGAGAATTTTACCATCAGTTACCTGTTTATTATCTTAGCAACCTGATAAGGGTAAAAATGTCAACTAGATTGCTGGTTATGTTAACTAGTAACCAGTTACAACTATGACTGGTAGAATAGGAGAACTATAAATAGCTGATGGGTATATCATGTCTGGGCTTCTCTAAGGTCAGTGACTCTTGTAACTGGACAGATCTCTTATGGGATCCTGGAAGCTTTGTCTACATACTCATTGCAAGAGACACAGCTCCTGGAAGTATGAGCCTTCTAAGCCCAGATGGCCCCCACACCTGTCCAACACAGATCCAGTTTCCTTGTACTTGTACTGTGCAAGGGAAAGACTGCAAAGACTCCCACAAGGGAGGATTGCCTAATGGCAAGTGGGGGTTCCTGCCCTATAGCCTTCTAATTAAATCAGTGCCAAGGGTAGCCTATACTAGTCTTAGAGTCAAATAATTAGTTGAATCTAAGACTCCTACATAGGCATCGCAGTAATCTTCATAATGTTTGGACTAGGGTCTTATCCTTTGAGCCTTTATCTTTCTAAGCCAGAGCTTTTATCTTCATTCCATCATTAGACAAGATCCACACACTCCTAACTCATCGTTACAATGATTGGATCACTTGAGTTCTCTTGTCTGGTTCCTTCAAGTATTCTCTATCTTGAGGAACGACGGTAAGAATTGCTTACAGTGACATGTATACCAGATTTTATGATAGAATAAGATTAAATCATCTGTTCTTCCCTTAAGATATTTTTCTGACAATGCCAGGTATGTTATTTAATATTTGACCACCCTATTAAGCTGATACTGTTGGAGAACAATATACAATGACTCGTAGATCCTTCTTGGGGATCATGTTAATATTTCATTGTTAACATTTAATAGTTTGGGGTTAGATGTGACACCAAAAGCATGAGCAACAAAAGAAATAATATACAAATTTGATCAAGAAAGTAAAAAGACAACCTATAGAATAGGAGAAAATAATTGCAGCTCCTAAATCAGATAATGATATAATATCCAGAATATATGAAGAACATTTGCAATGCAACAGCAAAAAGACAAACAAGCCAATTTTTTTAAATGGGCAAAGGACTTGAATAGACGTTTCTCCACAGAAAATATACAAATGGCCAATAAACACATAAAAAGATGTTCAATATCATTAGCCATTAGGGAAATACAAATTAAGACCTCAATGAGATATGACCTCATACCAACAAAGATAACTACTATTAAAATAACAAGTGTTGGAGACGATGTGGAGAAATCAGAACTCCTGTGCACTGCTGGTGGGAATGTAAAATGGTGCAACTGCTGTGGGAAGCAATATGGTGGGTCCTCAAAAAGTTAAGCATAGAATTACTATTTGACCCACAATCCCACTTCTAGGTATACACCCAAAAAGAGTGAAGCATGTTCACAGACAAATACTTATACACCAATGTTTATATCAGCATTATTCATGAGAGCCAAAAGCCAGAAACAACCCAAGTATTCATCAACAAACTAATGGATAAATAGAATATGGTACATACACCCATTGGAATATTACTCAGCCATAAGAAAAAAATGAAGGTATGAGGCATACTGCAACATGAAAGAAACTTGAAAACATTATGCATAATAAAATAAGCAAGACACATTAGGACAAAAGTTATATCACTTAGTGAGATAACTTGACACAGCAAATTCTCTGAGATGGAAAACAAATTAGGGGTTACTGAGAGAGGAAGAGAAGGAAGAGTGATAAGGTTTGTTTTTTGTTTTTTAAAGCAAATGCCTGGGGTAAAAAAGGCGTGAACAGTTTAGTGAAGGAAAAGTACAAGGACAAAGTGTTCTATATACAAAATACCAGCACATGTGTATACACAAATACTCCTCAAAACACACACTAAGTCTTTAAAAAGTGTACCTCAGAGTGGTATTTAAGGTGAAATTGAAAAGGTAAGTGACATTTAGCAAAGTAGAAAGAACAGGGCAAGAAAAAGAAAGTCCTCACAGAGAGGTCTGAGCAAAGACCTGAAGAAGATGAGAGTGGGTATGAACCTATCTGAGGAAAGAGTGTCTCAGACAGAAAGAATAGCAAGTGCAAAGGCCCTGAAGTAGGAATGTGCCTGGAGTGTCCGAAGAACAGGACAAAGGTCAGTAAGACAAGAGTGGAAAAAGCAAGGGGGAACAAAGAAAGAATGAGTGCAGAGAGGCCCTAGGACCAATTGGTAGGGAGATGTTAGTGTCTGCTCTGACTTAGTAGGAGGCTCTCAGAGGCTTTGATAAGAGGAGTTATCTCACTTTAACAGGCCTTCTGATTACTGTTTTGATAATGAACTAAAAGAGGACAAAGCAGAAGTACACAGAACAGTTAGGAGCCTGTTGCAATAATCCAGACAAGAGATGATGGTGGACCAAGGTGGTAGCAGCAAAGGGTATGGGAAGGGCTCTGATCCTGAATACATTTCAAAGGGACAGCTAAGGACTTTCTGAAAGATGCACGTGAAAGAAAATAGTTTGAGGTACAAACTTCTCCCTTGCAAAGATTCTAGCTTACCAGGAGGGCTCAGAGCTAACAGATATCAACACATTGGGATCAGTGTGTTAGGTCAAAAGTCAAGAATAAGCCATGATTCCTAGATGATCAAATCAACTCACCCTAGGTGGACCAGAGTTACATGGAACAAGGTGTGTCAGGAAGACTTACAGATAACAACTAAATCAAGAGAAGCGAATTATGTGACATAAGAGATAATATGGGCCTTAGGATTTCTTCTTATTTCAACTTTTCATAAGTCTATGGGGGTTTTCAGCCCTTTTCTTCAGTTCGAAACATTTGACAGTATTTATTGGAAGACTCCTACGCGCCAGGCACCAAGGCAAGCACTGCATAGTCAGAAGGGAAAGAAGCAGCCTTGGGCTCTACCCTTTGGGGTTTACAATCAAATAAGGAATTGACAACCCTTCCACTAACTATACTGTTCATGTTCTTGGTAGTTACAGCAAAAATGGAATCCCTTTAGATCTCCCAGTTCTTACTATCAAAGGAAAGCACAGACGTTCATCTTCAGCCACACTTTATCCTAATACTGCATACAAAAATATATCTAAGCATGCCCTTTCTTTATAGGGCATTCATAAAAAACAGGCAGAATTTCCAACTACAGATTTGCAGAAGACATAGAAATGATAATCAAACAAGCCTACTTAAAGTAAGGCTTGCAAAATCTGAAGCTATAAGATTAAATCTTATTTTCAAAGCTTGTTTCTAGTAAGAGTAATACATGTTCATTGTAGAAAATTTGGAAAATACTGAAGTAAAAGAAGACAATAAAAGTCACCGGAAATCCCATAATAACTAGAAATAGTCACCATTAATATTTTGATGTATTTTTTTCCATATAGATTGATTAATGTATATACTCAACCAAATATTTTTTTAAACAGTATTACACTAATTAAGAATTGTATGTTCTGCCCTTTTCTTAACATTGACTTTAACTCAGTGGGATTTTTTTTTTTTTTTTGAGAGCTGAGAGAATACTATCCAGCTATGTTGACTGCTGATGGAACAGTTTAAAATCATCTCCTATAAATGTGCTTGGGACTGCTTTTCCCAAATACATTTATCTTCAACCTTCCATTTTGACTATCATCTTCTATTTTTTTCTTCCCATTTAGGTTGAATTTTAAATTATTCCTATGGTTCAACCCTATCAGCTTGGTTTTTATTTGCCTGTAAAAACCCATATCATCTGTAACCACTCTAAAAAGTGTTAAATATAAAACCATCCCCAAACTCCTTCCTCAAGGAAATATCTGTTTATTTCCATTCTGCTTCTTGTTTCTTGGCCAGATTCCTAGTCATAATAAAAAGGTCAAAAATAGAGAGCGAAGCAGGATTTGAAACCAGGTCAGATTTTTTGAAAGTTTAAAAATACTTTTCTCTCTGTCACTTTAGCCACAAATATATTTTCCTCCTTTCTCCAAAACTTACATTTGTGGTAATCTATGTTTGAATATGGATCTCCCAACAGTCCACAGGGAAACATCTGGTTTGGTGGGCTCAGGGTCCTTCCCGAAATCCTTCCTGAAAGGAGCCTGCACACAATGGCCGAGAGCTGTCACTCACACAAGCCTCTCAACACTCTTGGCCAAGGACCTTCTTGTCTGGTGACTTATCTATATGTAATCTGTTGATTAGGTCTGGAATATCCTGTGCACTTGCCACCTCTTGACCTATAACCACCAATGTGTATTGCCTGAGACAGCCAGTGTGCAGGAATGTTACTCAGCAAAAACCAAAGCAAAGAATTCATTCACACTCTTTACCTCCTTTTATCTGAGTATATATAATCTGGTACAATGAAAGCCTAATACTTCCATGTTTCTCACTTCACAGTATTTAAAAGTCTTTCATTATTGTTTTGGGAATCCTTCACAAGGGATTTTTCCAAATTCATCTTTGGCTACTTCATTTCTAGTATGCCTGAAATTGTCATGAGCATGGTTCAATAACCTGACCTTTGAAATATGCCTTTTAAAAAAATAATTGCACGTATCTAAGTAAGCATTATTTTTATTTCTTTTATTAATTTCTATGTTCTTAGTGTTCTAAAGAGCTTGAGAACAAGGGCTTTCTTTTTCTAATTATATTTGGGTTGCCATAAGTTTTTTTTTTTTTTAACTCCCTAACTTTCTCAAGAGTAATTTGATTTTTTTTAAATAAAAAATTTTATTTCTATTTTTTTCCCCTAAATATCTACACTGAATTTCCTTTTATAGGACTGAGTATGCACTTGATGTGTGTCTTTGGATTTTCCTCTCCCATTTGAATAGATAATTGAATTGAAAGATAGCTCATTCATCATTATATCCTCCAATCTGCACGCATCTGGAAATCATTTAGTGAACATTTCCTGAATGAATGGCTGATACCAACAACTAACAATCATGGGACATTTGCTAGGTGCCATGTACCATGCTAAGCACTTTATATGCATCATCTCATTTGATTCCAGGTACCAGACTGGCAACTTCTTTGACAAGGAGTTGGCCCAAGGAGTGTATCTAGCACCTAGAGCAGTGCTGGCAGATAATAGATACTCAATAAATATTTACTGAATGAATGAACTGAAAAACTGTACGAGGTAGACAACATTATTCATGCTTTACCTATAGGGAAACTGAAGTGCAGAGTAGTACAACCACTTTCTGAAGTCCATAGTTCTTAACTCACATTTATTACTAGCAAATTCAACGCCTTAGCCACAATAATGGCAACAAAATTAATTCTATTCATCTTAATAAATATTATACAATGTCAAAAATAAATATAATTTCCCAAGAACAGATTTGCAAATGATGGACCTTTAATAAATAATCAAATAGAGATCTGTAGATTACTTATTGCTAGCTATGCAAGTAAAAACATGATTTCTCTTTAATCAATGTCTTCCATTTGTACACTTTAATGAGGATTTCAGGACTTTTGATAAGTGAGTATTTTTTCTAGAAAGTTTTCAGGTTTATTTAAGTAAAGAAGGAAGGAAGGAGGGAAAGATGGAAGCAAGGGTGGAAAGGAGGGAGAAGGGAAGGAAGGGAGAAGGGAGAAAGAAAGGAAGAAAGAAAGAAGGAGGACAGTAGGAAGGGAGAGAAGGGTGGAGAGAATAAACAGGAAAAAACTTGACTTTGACCTCTGCTATTCACCATGGAAAACTCACTTAATCTCTGAAAGCCTCAGTTGTTCCATCTGTAAAATGGGAGTGGTAAAATATCACTCCCCACACATATTTTAATAATAGATCTCATACAGCATAATATAATATATGGCATGTTATTTTTACTTGACATTATTTGCCTCAAATCAGCCCCATTTACATATTCTATGTTATAATGTCCACCTTAATACTCAACAGCTCCAAAATGTAACTCCGTCAGTGTGTCTATCTTTCTTGGTCTAGAAACAGTTCTGATATTTTAACCCAAGGTAGCAAGAAACAGTTTTTAATAGTCTTGGTGTGCCTATAAGCTCAAAAAGCTTACTGTATGTTCTTAGGACTGGAGTTCTGTAAAACCTCTGTCTAAACAAAGAAGACTCTTTTAAGCCCTGTTTCAGTGTGGTGCCTTTGGTTGAGGTGGAAACTAAAATTGAAAACAGATAGATGTTTTATATTTAAATGGGTTTAACATAAATGTGCATTAAGCCATTTCGTGGACTATTGCACAAATATCTTTCACAAACTTGGTACATGTAAGCACATACACCGTAACCATTAATGTCTTCTTGAGAAATAAGGTGCAGAACCAAAATTTTAAACAGCTACCTCGAGTTCCTCTCACTCCAAAGAAAATGTAATGGCTTTAAGGGAATTGCTCTAATAATATCATGGCATCTGCAATGGCTGGCCAGAGCACAGCAGAACAGAGTGTATGTCACCGCAAGTCAATTTAACAAGAAATAAGCTTCCCTGAGAGAATCTAAACTCCCTTGCCTCCTACAAAGAAAATTGAATTCTGGAGGTCACACCTTGGGTAGGTTACCAGAGGGAGAAGCTTAACATTCTTTATGTCATACGCTCTGGGAGGTCAATGCTATTCTACCAAAAGATCTGCTACCAAAGATCTGCTTCCCCTCCCACCCCCACCCCAATTACAAGTCTTCTGAGACCTCCTGGAAATGATAAGTGATTGTGACACTAAAGATGCTGGGGACCACGCCGTGTGCAATCTCGTTCAAATGTCAAGTTTTTAACCGCGGAATGAAGAGAAGGATCCAGACGGAAAAACATTAGGAAAGGTGATGATGACTAGAGTGGAGGGGTTAGAGAGTTAGACCGACTGATGGACGGCTTTGAGCTGAAACTGACCGTCTAGCCAAATGTGAATCATTTGCTATTATCAGAGAGAAAAACAGGACTCCATGTCAAGCCCAAGCGAAGTCCCTACTGTGTGGGTGAAGGGTCCCCCTCCCGACCGGTCAGGACCCAAGGGCCCTGCACTGTCTCCCAGCCGCGGGGAGGTGCGCCTTTGGGCTGGACGCTGCCTGGTCTCCGCCATCGCCGCCCCCACCCCCGGCCCCGCAAACCCCTGCAGCAACATGTGGGGTGGCTGCCATTCCGCCCGCCCCGGAACTCCCTCCGGCTGGAGTTCCCGCTGGACTCACGCTTGGCCCTTAGAAGGTGCTGAATTACTTATGAGGAAGAGTCCTCCAGCCGTGAACTTGGCAGCTTCTGATATTATCATCCCATCCCCTGTGAGTGAGCACAACACACATGCACACACACGCCCCCCTCTGTACCTGCCCGGGCTGAGCGCTGAGCTAGCAGCTTACTCTGGCGCAAAACGCCGGAAAAAGGCACACAGATCCGGACCCCAGCTCTGCTGGCCCCAGAGGTCTGTCCGAGCACTGAGGAGTTCCAGGGACTCCCTGATTTGGCTCAGGCCCCGCATTAGCCTGGGCCGCTGGCACCAACCCCATCTCCTTTTGTGCTCTCCCGGGAAGCTCGCCTCTACTCACCCCGGCTGCGCGCGGATTCCGGCCGCCAGTGGCAGCCCGCTGCCCCATCCCACGAACGCTGCGGCGCCCCCAGAGTGTGCAATGCGGAGCCCCGCCAGCTCGCGGCCGGAGCCGGGGAGCGCAGGGAGGGAGCGAGGGAGGGAGGTTAGAGGAAAAGAGAGGGAGGAAGGAAGGGAGGGAGGGAGGGAGGGAGAGGAGCGCGGCGGGGAGGGGCGGGGGAGGGGGCGCGCGCGCCACTCCCACTAGCGCCCAGCACTTGCGGCTGCCAGCTTTGGCCCGCCAGTCCGGCCTAGCACCGGGCAGGGCCAATCAGTACGCGGGAGGGGGGAGCCGAACCTTCACCGGGCTTCGCTCATTGGCCCGCCGCACGAGATCCAACTCCGAGAGAGTCGGCCGGAGCACCAAGTCTGCAAACTCTGGCCCACAGGAGCCCCGGCTCCGCACAGGTCCGGAGGCTCCGTTTGGTGCTTTGGCTGGAGCGGCGAGTCTGCTGAGCTTAGCCGGCCGAACCTCGGCGATTTGGGACCAGCCCTTGAAGCCGGTTCCCAGTAAGCGTATAGAATGAGCAGAGTCTGCTGAGGGTGCATCAGTTCCTTCCTGTGCGCAAGCCCCTACCTGGGTCCCTCTGCACCCGTTTCGCCCTGGCTAGTAGCTGCACGGTGTGACGCCTCACTGCGTGAAATAGCACCGGCCAAATCCCACTTCCCGCTTTCACTGCCTCTCCCCGGGGCCCCGTACTCCCTGCCCCACCCCCGCGAAATCTTCCCTACAGAACATCTGGAGCTCCCAAGGTGAGCCCCGAACCCAGGCAAGCGGAGACCACTTGATGTCATTAATAGACTTCCCAGACTGCGGGGCGGCGGATGAAGCAGAGAGGAGAGCCTGGGAGGCTGGTCTTCGTTTGGAAGTGGAAATCATATTATGGCTTTTGGTAGAAAGCCCAGAACAAAATTCGCCCACCCTCTGCTATACCCTTTCCCCAAGTAAAGCCCCTACCAATCCTCTCGCGAGGTATTGATTTTAATCTCTTCCTTGTTGTAAATCATGTTTGACTTCCCTGGAATTTCCATTCGGGAGTCTCAGAATGGAAGCAGAGTTCGGCCCGGGGACACCGATAGCAGGACAATCTCCCCCTCCCTGCCCCTACCTCTGATCCAGCGCGGGCTGGGGAAAGGGAGGAGGCCCTCGAAAGTCCCCCGGAGGGGCTGGAGGGCGGAGTCGCCGGTCTGTCCGGAAGCGGGTAGCTTGTCCCAGCTGCCCACCTCCGCCCTGAGCCTGGCCTGCTGGGGGGTACCTGTCCCAGGACGGCCCGCTGGCATGGCTATTTTTCCTGTCTTTGAGGAGTCTCTCCCCTCTCCTTGCACGTTCTATTCCTTGGGCTTCTTTTCAAGTCTCCTCTCAGTCTTCCTGTTTCCCCTCTTCCCCACAGCCAACTCCCTTTCGACATAAAAGCTTCCTTTAAAAAGAAAAAACCTCCCTCTCCATTCCCTCTATTTGGAAAGAGCTCGGATATCATATTTTTATTAACCACTCCCGGACCTCAGAAAATTTTTCTGTTACTTTATGTGCACAGGCTTACAAGAGCAGAGATCAAGGGGACAAAAATAATTAGCACATCTTTTGAATCTTTTGCCAAGTGTGGTGGATGGAAGTCAGTATGCTGGTGCCTTCCTGCAGGGCTCAGCCAATTGAGGCGAATATGAATCAATCCAACTGAACTTAGAAATGTCCCCCGTGTCTGTGGATGAGAATCTAGTACCAATGGGGGCCTGTCATGGGCACAATCAATGCCCTCAATTAGCTACCAGAAAGAAATTCCTTCTTCCATAGTTCCTACCCATGTAGCTAGTTCACTAGATTTTTAAAAATCAATTCAGCTCATAGTTTAGTCGAAACTTAATATGTGAATTCAAAATGAAGTTCAACTTATTAATGCAGTTCATGAGACCGAAGTTCCTGGTAGAGCTAGAGTCCTCGAGGATCTCTTTTAAAAAAATGTATTTTGAAAAGGACTGGAGAATTTGCACACAAAATGCTACAGTGGTTATCTCCTTGTGCTAGAATAATAGACACATATTTTTTGTTTTCTTCTTTATACTTTCTGTATTTCCTAAAGAGCATATACTACTTATTAATCAGAAAAAAAATCTTTTAAAAAAATGTGTTAACTCCGATATGCTATACTCCTCAGGCCTCAGAAGAGCTAAAATTTTAAATCTCCTGCTTTACCCTTTACATCCTGTCAATCACCAAGTCCCATAAATTCTGTTTCCTTAGAGAGCTTTCAGATCTGTCCCTCCTCACCATCTCTATTGCCACTGCCAAACCCTCCTCATATCTTACCTCAGCTTTAGCTACAGCAATTTAAGTGTCTTGCCCTCCAGTCTGCCATCATACTGCCATTTCTCTTAAGAATCAATGTGATCATGTCACTTACAAGCTTAAAACCTTCAGTCTTCCCAACCCTCATTGCTATGAAGTTCAAACTGAGCCTGATTGGCAAGACCTTTCCTTCCCAGCCTTCCATGCTGGCCTCATCTCCTAGCCTTCCCCCTTCCCTGCATAACATGATCTTGCCCCACATTCAATTTTGTCCTTCCCACATGTGTTATGCCTATTCGTGTGTCCATGTTAAAGTCTTGACAGTGCTGGGATGCCCCTTCTCTCCCCAGCTGCCTTCCCTGCCCAAAAGACCAAGTTCCTTTCCCAGTTTCTATGTCACTTCAAGTGTCACCTCCTTTATGAAGGGGCAGATTTAGCGACTCCTGCTCTCTGTACTTCCACAGCAAGCACTTTATCTATTCAGTGTCTATTAATCCAGCTCCTGCTAAGTAACAGGAAGATATGTCACCTTTACATTCCTGGACACTTTAAGCAAGTAGTCACACAATTAAGTAAATAACAGCAAAGTGAGAAAAATGTGATGAAATCCTGTGTGTGCAAAGGCCCTGAGAACAAAACGAAGCATGGTCTACTCTGAACATACATCAATCATAGCTTTTACTACATTGAGTTATAATCTGTTCATTTATTCATTGAAAGATCTGTCTTCCATTGTGTGTCCCCACATGAAATACAGTGCCTTGCTCACAGTAAATGCTCAGTAAAAATGTTAAAATAAATAAATGAGTGACTAAATGAATGGGTATTTGAAACTTCCATGCAGTACCTTATTTTATATTTTTACATGCTGTATTGTACAAAATATTAAAAAGTTGTTTTCTGTTTTCTAAAAATTATCACTAGATCTTAGTCTCATCTTTCTTCACTATTTGATCCTTCCAGCATAAATTATGTAATTTCTCATTTAATTTCACATATAAGTGGTATAGGTAGATAATATATCTTTGGTAAGAGGAATTTATTCTTTTTTTCTTTATAAATTTGGCTTTTAACATATGAAAAGCAAAGGCTGAAAACTGTAAGATATGAAACCAAAAGCACAATACATTAAAAAATAAATAAAATTGGAATTTGTCAAAATTAAAAACATTTGTTCAAGGGGAAAAAAAATAAGAGACTGGGAGAAAGCACAGACCAGGAGGAAATATTTGTAAATGCATCTCTATGACAAAGGACTTATAACAAATAGATATAAAAAAATTCACAAGATTCAAAAATAAGAAAACAAATTTTGAAAAAGCACAAAAGAGTTAAACAGACACTTTAACCAAAGACATATAGATAAAAACCCATGTAAAGATGCTCCATATCATTAGTCACTAGTGAAATGCTAATTAAAACCACAATGAGATACTACTATACTCTTCTAGAAAGGCTAATTTTAAAAAAGTCAAACAAAAAATCTGACAGTACCAAGTGTGGATGAGGATACAGAGCAACTAGAACTCTTGCACATTGCTGGTGGGAATGCAAAATGGTACAGCCACTCCGAAAAATAGTTTTATAGTTTTTTATAAAGTCAGACATGGACTTATCCATATGACCCAACAATCTCACTCCTAAATATTTACCCAAGTGAAATGAAAGCCTTTGTTCACATAAAAACCTGTAAGTGAATATTTGTAGGGATTTTTTCACCCCCAAATGGAAACAACATAAATGTGTTTCAGCTGGGAAATGGATAAACTGTGATAACAACCATAGAATGGGATGCTATCCAATAATAAGAAAAAATGAATTATCAATATAAGCAATAACATATGTATCATAGATGTACCATACTAAATCAAAGTAGACAGATTAGAAAGGCTAAGTACATGCACTGGTCAAGAATGTCAGAGTAGTGAGATAAAAGGAGCCAAGATTTTTGATGATGATGGAGGTACCATCATCCCTGAGAGCCTTGGGTAACCTATATTCACATAAGGCAATTGTTGAAATCATTTTTATTTCAGGTTTCCTATCACACAGAGCTAAACCTCATTATACCTAATATAATGAGTGCATGAAGTCCTTAATTAATGAAATTTCCACTAAATACAGCCTTCATGAAAGAAGAAACTGCGACTGTCTTATTTATTGATGTATCACTAGTGCCAGTAAACAGAAAGGGTATTCAATAAATATTAGTTATATGAATAAACAAATAGGAAGGAAGATAAAGTTAGGACTGCAGGCAATGTAACAAAATTTTACATTCAGATGAAGATTTTTCCCCTTCAAAGTAGCTATTTTGGCAAACTGCATATTTCATTCCAGTGATGATGCTGCTATTTCAAAACATTTTCCCTTCCCCTTTTCTGTTTATTAAAATATTATCCTTTCACCAAGGAAGACTGTTTCCCTCAAATAAAATATTTGTTCTTTTTTCCCCCTCAATGAACAAACAATAAATTTAAGCGCATCTTAATATTTTCATTTTTCAATATCCCAATAATGTCTAATACAACTTCTTTTACCGAACAACAAATATTAGAAGTTTATACAACAGGCACATGGTAAAAATTAAAATCAGAATTTATGCAAAGCTTGAAAGATTTTGGCTCAAGAAACCATCACATTTCCAGATGTATCACTAAAAGTAATTTTCATTTATTGGACACTGGTGGTTGTCATTAAGCTCTTGAAATATCATTAAAATATTTCTGCTTTAACCAGTTTGCATAATCGTGACTTTTAAAAAACCATTTACAGCTGAGCTGCTATGATGGAATTTATTTTAAGAACTTAATTTTCATTACCTGTTTTTCTACTAGGAAAAAGTAATCCTGGCTGCCAGCAGAGAACCTTCAGTTCTTTAAGATATCCATCAGTTTTATATCTTGTTCCTATCAAAGAGTACCTTTGCATAAATACAGATACCTCTTACACAGAATTGACACTATAATTCTTCAGATAAATAAGGTTGTCTCCTAATGACCATCTGACAATGCAAATATTGGAGGTTAAGGAGAAGAAGTCGAGGGTGATAGGCAGAAATATGTAAATGCTCTAGGATGTAGTAAAGAAGAATCAAAAAAGATCTAAGTCTCATTATTTTCATTTGTCCCAGTTTCCATCACCATACCTGAGATAATCAAATACTGGTTGAATTGTTGCCTCTGCTCTCACTTACACACTCAAGGCCCAGAGAGGTAAATTAGATAAGATTTCACGATATTCAGTTTCCATCATAGCTGCAACTTATTCCCAAATAGTTGAGAGATAAAGACAATGAGAGAGAGGAATAGAGATAAAGCAAATGTAGTAAAACGTTAACATTTGAAAAATCTGGATGAGGCCTATAAAAGAATTGTTTAAACCTTGTGTCTGATGCTCCTTTTATCGACGATATTGACAGACGAGTAAAAAATATGGATTAAAAATAAATAAATAATAGGGGGAATAAATGTTAAAATAAAATGAGCAGATTGAAATACTGGTGACCAATCAAAGGGAGTGGCAAGGGGTATAGAAAAAAACAGGAGGAACAAAGGTTAAAATCTATTGAGTAGATGGAAATACTAGTGGTCAATGAGAGGGAGAGGTAAGGGGTATGGTATATATGAGTTTTTTCTTTTTATTTCTTTTTCTGGAGTGATACAAATGTTCTAAAAAATGATCATGGTGATGAATACACTGCTATGTGATGATTCTGTGAGCCACTGATTGTACACCATGCACAGAATGTTTGTATGTTAAGAATGTTCATGTTTGTATGTCGTTTTGGTTTGATAAAAAATAAATTTAAAAAAATGAAGAAAAAAAGAATTCTTTGCACTAGTCTTGCAACTTTTTTGTAAATTTGAAATTAGAAAATTCTGTTGGTTAAAAAACAACACATTTTTGTAATTTTTCTGGCTTGTTCTTGATTTTAGGATGGGAGTGATGGCCTCTTATGACTCTACATCCTAACCAGAAGCAACCACCATTGTCTAAACCTGAACCTACCACTTAACAGATGACAAGCTTGTTCGAGTAGATTTTAGAGTTCTGTGTGTAAGGAAGGCACAGACAGAAACAGGAAGGATGAAACCCACCCTTTCTGGTGTCAGATGATTATAGGAAGAAAACAAAGCAGCCAAAAACGTGGGTCTTTATTTTCCCTCTTGGGACTATGAGAGAAGGTAGTGCATTAGAAACAAAGAGAAAAATTCCTGCTAACACTCCAATTAAGAATTCTGGAAAGAGACACCCGCTCTGATTGCACCCCACACTAACCAGGACACAGCAGCATCACAATGAACTTGACTACACAAGTCTGGTTTAGAAAAGGGAGGTCTTGAGTGAAATTTACTTCCCTGGGCTTTTCAGGGCGTGCAGTCCATGGAAAGACTAAAAAGTTTCTCAAATCTCTCCCTCCAATCCCAAGCACTGAGACCCACCCAGCCGGATGGTTTGGGTCAGGGGCTCACTGGTGGGGCCAGGGCAGAACCACCATCACGGAAGTGAGGCTACTCACTCAGGGCTCCTGGGCACTGAAATATGTTACTTCTAAACATTTTTTTAAAGAACTAATTCTAATAGCTTTAGACTAGCAAAAGGACACGTTGTCAAGACAGTTGTAGGAGCAAATTTGAGCTAGAAGACTGAGGAGCAGTTAATCACTTCTTTGGGAATAAGATAAAATGATCAAGAATAAAAAGAGATTGGACACAAAGCTTTACACAGATTTGAACAGGTCAGGTGATAAAAACAAGAACACATTCAAGGGCTAGTCTGCATTAGTTCTATTCAGTACTGGCAAAGACAGTCGTAGTTCCAGCCTCCAGCTCTCCATCTTCCAACTTAGGAAAGTAATTCAACTTCTGAGAACTTCAACTTCTTCCTCTAAAGCCATGATAATAACAATCCCTATGCCACCATAGGGTGGTTATTGTAAGGATTAAATGAGATAATGGACGTAAGAAGGTCTTTGGAATGGCAAAGCACTTAAACATAGGCATTTATGTGTATATACATGTAAAATATAAGTGCCTATAACATATAAGGTATATATAAATACATATATATGTAAAATATAAATGCCTATAACATAAGACCAGTTTTCAATAGTGTGCTAAGAACCCTAAACTGAGAGCTGGTTGATGCTGCAGCACTTCACCAATGTCGGGTGGGGGTAGGGGCAGGGGTTAGCCCTGCAGTGTGTGTTTGTGTTTGTGTGTGTGTGTGTGTGTGTGTGTGCTCTGGGGGGTGGGGGTGAGGCGGAGATTGCCTTGCTCCAAAAGCAACAATCATATCATAATGAAGATTCCTAAAGCTAAGGCGGTGGCTCCAAAAACTAAGAGCCAGCAACTGGAATCCCCAGCTGCAAATTAAGAACAGGCTCATTCAGTAATTAACCTGCAAGAGTTGTGGCTGTAGTTGATTTTACAAACTGCCTTTTCAACCTAGAAACCACCTTTCTTTTATCTAGTGGATCTTCAGGAAGAGGCGCTAAATCATACTTTAAGAGATGGCAGCTCTGAACCTTTTCCCTGGAAACACCAAACAATGTAAATAGATGCCAAATGTGTCCTCTTCAGGCTACCAACTTCTGCCACCTTTCCAATCAGTTTAAAAGGAGAGCCTCTGTCCTGCTGCTAACAGCATTTTCTTTGGGTATTAAGAAACATGAGGAAAATGTACAAGCAAGAGCCTTCCTAGTTACAATCCCTGTGTTAATACGACATAAAAATTTAAAAAGAAGAAAGTGGAGGGGGAGATGCTACATAAAGATGCCACACCCAGATTCCTTTTCTATTCCTTTCAGGACTTAACAAAAAGGTATTCCTAAGCATTGCATAGAGGGCTAGGTCATGTGGCAAGGGTATACAGGCTCTGCTTATCAAAGGCCTGCAATAGACTGGATTGTGCCCCCCAAAAAGATATGGTCAAGTCCTATGCCCCAGTGCCATGATGTGAACCTCTTTGGAAATTGTAGGATTAAGATAATGCAAACTGTGATTAGGGTGGGCCCTAATTCAATATGGCTGGGTCCTTCCAAGAAAAGAGAAATTCAGGCATGGGAGGACAGACGGCCGAGAGGAGAACACTATGTGACAATGGAGGCAGAGGTGAAGTGCTTCAGCTGTAGGCCAAGGAGCTCCCAGGACAGCCAGCCAAGGATGGGACACTAGGAAGAGGCAAGGGAGGATACTCTCCTACAAGTTCCAGAGGCAGCATGGCCCTGACCACGTGGTTCCTGACACCTGGCCTCCAGAACTGTGAGACAGACAATACATTTCTGTTGTTTCAGGCAACTTGTGGTACTTTGTTATGGTAGCCCCAGGAAACTAAGGAACGGCCCAAAGCTTCGAGTTAGAAGACAGAAGAAGGAAGTTCTCCTCTTCCTCACTGGCTTACTTCACTCCTTCCTCCTTGCCTTGCTTCTTGTCCCTCCATCTCAAATGCCTTTTTCTGTCCTTGTAAGAAATCTTCTACCTCAACCCTATGGAGCTTCATACAGTTTGGTGAAACGAATAATTTGACAGACTTTTAGGCGTGCTGGACAGGTAAAACCTGCTGAAGGTTATGGCTACTTCTCTTTGGGAAAGTCAATAGAGGTGAGGAAACTAAACTCCATTTCCCAGGGAGTATGCCACAAGGAAGGGAAACGTGGGCTTCTGGAAGTGAAAGAAGGTGAAGGTAGAGCCTGTAAAAGGGTCAAAGTCTGTATCATGTGAGATGTTGGCCCTCCTTCTGCTCCCTCCAAATCTCCAAAGATCCCATGTGGGGCAGACCATCTCGTGCTCGCTAACATTTCATGGCAACCAGGAAACTTGGGTACCTGGGTGGGGTGAGTCTCCTCTGGTGTTGTCAGATCATGAATTTCCATGCTGCTAATGAAAGCCAGGCATGTCTCCAGTTATCAACATGGTGGGGGTGGGGGGAGGGCAGGAAAGGGCTTTTTCACCCCTTGCACTCCCTCATCAAAAAGTCTCAGCAATGCATGAATGTGTGTGAGCAGGGTGGGGATATGGAGAGGGCCACTACATACCCAATAGACCCAGAACAAACTCCTAGGGTTTTTGTGGTTGTGGATAAATTTCTCTACAAAAGGAGCAGGGAGCTGTAAAATGAATTAGTAGGAGGTTGGGAATTGAACTTAACCCCAGGACCCGCTTATAAGGTCCTTTAAGGCAACCATTTAAATAACAGTGACCCTGATGGCTGCCCTCTTTATCTCTCACTCTTTCCCTGAAGCTCTCTTTTTGGAAACCTGACACAGCTCCCACTCCCTTCCCCACAGAAAAGAGGAATTCAGTTCTCCAGAGTCTCATTGTACCCAGCAAACTCAAGTAGCTTTACCTTCTTTGAGGCTTTCTTTGTCTCAGTCATTGAGGGGAACTGCTAAAGTATAAATTTCTAAAAGGTTAAAAAATATGGCTCCCATGAAATAAACAGACATGTGTCAAAGATTTTATTCAACTCATTAATGAGGAAAGCAACGAGTTTGAAAGTGGCCCAAAGAGCAAATGCATGTACTTACACACACACACACTCACACACAATTTAATAAAGACGTAATGTTTGCTAAGTACAAAACTAAAAAAATGTTTACAAACCCAAATGAAATGCCCAAGGACCTTGAAGTAAAGCAACTTAAAGGAAATAAAGAAAATAATTTATATTCTAGGGAGTTAAAAAAATATATATATTAGAATGGCAGATGGACAGAAAAAAATATGATGAAGCCTAGAAAGATCCAGAAATTAAAATACCAATTCTTAGAAAAATGGTCAGTTGACCATGTCATCTTAAAAGTTCTTTGAATAAGTCACTGTTCAGGTATGCAAGACTAGGCCCAAAGGCCAATAGAGCAAAGAAGCAGATATTCCAGCTCTTCCAATAAAGACCATTCAATCTATATTTCTGAACAGGTAAAAACCCTTTGCATGGTACCTCCTATTCCACCCACTTGTTCCTGGCAATCAATGTAAAAATAACAACTGAAAGCAGATGAAAGCTTGTCTCTGCACCTCTTGGTTATCTGCTAAGGCAGCTAGAAGAAGGGCTGCGATTGCACACATCTGAAGACCTACTTGCTCACCTGTCCAACAATCAAATCTAGCTACGGGCTGCAACCTTTGCTGGGGTTATAGCTACCTATACGTGACCTTTCCATTGACCTAGCATGGTGGTTGTGTTGCAAGGGCAAGCATACCAACAGAGAAAGAAAGCTAGGTGGAAGAGACATTGCCTTTATAATCCTACTTCAGAAATCTTGAAGTGTCATTTCTGCCAAAATTAGTCATTAAAGAAATGATTAATTAATCACTCCATCTTTTGATGGGAGATGTATCAAGGAATTTGAGAACATATTTTAAAACCACCACCACAACAATGCAGTGGTGGGGGAAGATCAATTTGGAAATTCGTGTTCTCCTATTTGGAGAAATTTCACTTAATTGAAAATTTTCCATCCTCTATTTTCTATTTCTTTATGGTATGATTTCTAGGCATTGGACCCACTAAATCTATCCCTTAATTTTCTTATCTCTTCTCTTCTATTTCCATCTCTTTCTTAGTTCTACTTTCAAGGACATTTCTTCAAATTTATTTTTCAATCCTTTTATTGATTCTTTAAATTTCTGCTAGCCTAGTTTGCATTTTCAAGAACTCTTTTCAGATTTTATGGTAACCTGTTCTTGTTACATGGATACAATAATTCTTATTTCTCTAACAACATATATTAATTTAGCTTTTACTATAAAAATTTCATAGATATACAAACCTAGAGAGAATGATATCATGAAGTCACACCCCACCCCTCACCTTCACCCCCAATATTTATCACCTGGTCTCTCTGCAGAACTGAAAGGCAAGTGAAGGCTGCCATGGTCAAATTATGTGAAAGTCTTTATCATAAAGCTCAGATCCCTGTCCTCGCTTCCTGCTCAGATTCCAGAAGCCCGGCAGCCTGTAGGGGACTGGGTGGGAGCGTCACTGAACCCTTTAGAGCCCTTTGTGCTTCCCAAGTCAAGGCAGCACTGGTCTTATAGGTTTTCCATGAATCGAATTCTCCTGAAAGTCAGTCTCAACAGTAACTCTTTTCTATGAATACGCTCCTATGCATTAATATATTTCACCTGAGTACTCACTTGAAAAACAAACCATTAAAGCACTTTCCTAGCATTCGATGGCCAACTCACCATGTTTTTTAAACCTGCCAATCAGTTTTAAGTCCATTTCACAGGGATTTAGAGATGCCTCTAAATCTAGTTTGTCTTTATAAGCCGAAAGTGAAACTTGAAAGGAAACCTAGAGTGAAAGGATATCCTTTCAATCACATAGCAAATAACGTTTTTGTTAAGTATCCCCATTTTCTCACACAGATGCATGGGCCCACGTGTCTTACGGTGGATTCCTTTAATTACAGGCTTTGCCACTTGAAGCCAGCAATTGCATATGTGTGTGTTGAGTGTGTGATGGTAGTGGTGGCATCATACAGATTTCACATCCATTTCCCCATTTCATAATTAAAATGCAAATACCTTTGGGTAAATGGAGTTCTTAGTAAATTGCCTTTCAATATCTGGTTTTGCATACAGTTCAGATTTCTCCACTTGTTTTGAGAGAGAGCCCTCTGGCTCTGGGAAGTACTAGGTGGCTAAAGGATTTGACTATTTCTTCTTCAGATGACACACCTTGTCACCAGCCACCCCCACCACGGTGAGAACAGCATGCCTACAGGCATGTTTCCTTTGAGTAAATGCCACCCTCCAAAGACCCTTTCTACAGGATAAAACATGCTTCCCACAAAATCCATTCCTGATTCAACGAGGGGCACAAAGAACATTCTTCGCAGAGGCAAATAAATCATCTAAAATGTAGAGGATACAGAGTTTTGCATTTTTTTCCACTGGGCTGCATCTTATCAAAGGGATGATTCCTATTGCCAAATCATTAACAACTGATGAGGTGTATTAATTAATTTACTGGAATGAAAAGAAAAAAGGGAGAAATAATAAGCATTTGAGTCAACAGACACAGGAGCCTTTCCATATACCTGAGCAAAAAAAGCTGGAAAGAGGTGTAATTTTCTGTATTGCTTCACTCATTGCCTGGGGCAGTGCAGCCCCTGTCTTTGAACAAGGTCAGGTGCATTGTGCATGCTTTAAAGAGCACTGAAAGATTCCTGGAGGGGGTGTGTCCCCAGTAACAAATGGCTCCGTGGGGGAGGTAGAGGGACCCCACACAGGCTGCCTTTTTTTCCTCCCAAAGGTAGAGGCCCTGCAGGCTCTTAACTAGCAGGGGTAGGTTAACACCTGTTTCCAGAAAATCAGTATTCAGGCTCTCTGGTCATAGGTAGCTGACTTTCTGGTGGACAGGGCTGGAGGCCCCTTTTATGGGGAATTTTTCCCTCTCCATTTCAATGGGAAATGGATAGAAAATAACTATATCATGTTTTCCAAGTTGAAAGGTCAGTGGACACTAACTTTCAAAGCACTCAAAAAAGGAAAAAAACCTGAAAATGCCAAATATGTAGATAGTTTTTGCACTTCAACATTACATTTGAATATATAAACATTTTTAGTAAGCATCATCGTATGCTGAGTAACTAGGTACGTTGGTCAGGGTTCTCTAAAGAAACAGAATCAACAGGAGATATCCATAAATATGAGATTTATAAAGGTATCTCACACAATCATGGGAATGGAAGAGTCCAAAATCTGTCAGGTGGGCTGGGAAGCTGGTGGCTCCGACAAAGGGTCTGGAAGGGCTCTAGAGGAGAGGCTCACTGGCTGAAGAAGCAGTGAAAAAGTCTCTCTTCTTCCTTAAAAACCTTCAACTGATTGGACTATCTCATTGTGGGAGACACGCCTTAGTTGATCACAGATGTAATCAGCCACAGATGCAATCAGCTGCCTGATGATTTAATACCCCAGCCTTCTGGTTTATCAACCAGCCATGAAATATCCTTGCAGCAATGGTCAGGCCAGTGCTTGCTTAACCA
This sequence comes from Tamandua tetradactyla, assembly GCF_023851605.1. NCBI lineage: Eukaryota > Metazoa > Chordata > Mammalia > Pilosa > Myrmecophagidae > Tamandua > Tamandua tetradactyla. The sequence goes on along the minus strand of NC_135329.1, from coordinate 119,316,803 downwards.
GGCAACTAGGCATAATCATTTGGCCAAGTTGACACCAGAACCTAACCATCCCACTAAGGAAACTTGAGATACATGGAGTGAATCAATCTGATAATTGATGTTTATTGAGGCCTACTGTGGGGGACTACCATCGACTGTGTCATTTGGGGGACCACTTTGATCACTCATGGTCCCTGCTCTTAAGCAGTTAGCAGATTGTCTAGGAGAGCAGGGCATACACACACATAACATTTCCAACAAATCAACAAGTACCAACTTGTATAATATACCTCAAGTATTAATAAATTCTCAGACTCTGTGAGTGGAGGAATAAGTAGGCGTCAGTCACGGGTGTCCTCCAGAAGGATTTCTCATATTATTGTAGAGTATGTGGATCTTACTCCAGACTTGGGTTTGGAAGGAGTGTCACTTAGTTTCCATTTTTACATTATTTCATCCAGACTTTTATAATGAACAAGAGGCAATGAGCTTACCTTTCTGCTCTGAACATGTGGTAATGACAGACAAAACAAGAACACAAAAGAAAGAAAATGAAGAAGGCTTAACCAGGCTTGGGTACAAGATGAACATCTCCACGGACCAGAAACTGAAAGAAAACATAAAATCAGTCGGTTGCCTGGGTCATGGTAGTAGCCAGGGTGCGTGGGAGTTTGTCCCCTGTAAGATAAGGAGTTCTAATGTGAGTGAGACCTGCAGCAGAGCCAGGCTTCTTGTCTGAGGCCAGAGGCAGAGGACTTCACTCTGCTAAGCGATGGCTTCACACATGAAGTGTCACTCCCAGGAACTGAGCCGACTGCCTACCGTCTCTGCAAGTGTGGATCTGCTATTTCCCTCAATGCCCTTTAGAGGCAGTATATCCCAAACTCAATTGTCAGACTTGGTCCTGGTTAGGTGCAGAAGTGTTAGGCTAGGTAGAGAAAACTACCAAGCTGTTAGAGAGGGGGAAAGTTTAGAGAGGACGCTCAAAATGTGCCTGCAAAACAAAATTCCAAAACACATGAAGAGGAATAACATCTGGAAGGACAGTTGAGAAACAAGCAAAACAACTGGATGAGTAATTCACAGGAGATGAAATTCACTTTAGAGAATAGTATAAAAAGATGTCTGAATAAATTCGTTGAGCTTGATTAAAGAGCTAAATGAAGATGTTCATGCATTAACGAAATAAATTGTGAAACAGAAGTAGCAAGAAACAAAACAGATCAAATTAAATCACATTCTGACTTCTATGTTCTAAAAGGCTGGGAATATGACCTTGGTCATAATCAGATTCCATCACCTTCCCAGGAAGGGATGATAAATCTCCCAAGTTTATATAACGCCAGGAGGAATGGAGGACCTCTCTGTCTAGTCCATCATGGTCATTGCTAACATCCTCACTGTCTAGCCCTGAGGGTCCCATAATGGCTCAGCTCCATGAACTCCAGAGGGGCAAGACCACACTGAGGCTGGGAGCCCACTGCCCAGGGTCTAGCCTTGCTAGCTTGCATCCCCTCAGAGGTGGTCATTGAGCAGAGGCTGCCAAGGAGAAGGTTATTGGTTCCACCCAACTCACCGCTGTAATTAAAGGCACAGATTCTCAGCCCCACTCAGAAACTCTGATTCCTAGATCTAGTGCAAGGCTTAGAAATTAGTGTTTCTGACAGGTATTTTCAGTGATTCTTAAGCAGCAGGCCGAGCATTTGGGAAATAGTGATGTTATTTACTACCCTCACTTTTCTAGTGAGGAAATTGGGCAGAACCAAAGAGAACAAAACTTGCCCAGGTCACACAGTCAATAAGTTCAGATTAAAGCCCAACCCTTTCTTCTGCTTATTATGGGTTTAATTCAAGCTTCTGTTTTTCTTGTTTCTTAAGGTGGGACCGAATTTCTTGATTTGAGACTTTTTTCCTATTCTAATATAGGGGTTTAGTGCTATGAATAGTGGCATCCCACAGATTGTGAGATTTTTTGTTTCCATTTTCATTCAGATCAAAATACTTTCTAAGCCTTCTTAACCAAGAGGGCGGGAGAGAGAAACGAAACAAAATAAAGTTTCAGTGGCTCAGAGATTTCAAGCAGAGTCCAGAGGTTATCCTGGAGGTAATTCTTATGCATTATATAGATACACCTTTTTGGTTTATGGTGTATTGGAGTGGCTGGAGGGAAGTACCTGAAATTGTTGAGCTGTGTTCCCGTAGCCTTGATTCTTAAAGATGACTGTATAACTATATACTTTTACAACATAACCGTGTGATTGTGAAAATCTTGTGTTTGATGCTCCTTTTATCCAGTGTATGGGCAGATGAGTAAAAAAATATATATACAAGGATATAAAAATAAATAAGTAATAGGGGGAATAAAGGGTAAAAAAAATTGGGTAGATTGAAATACTAGAGGGCAATGAGTGGGAGGGGCAAGGGTTATGGGATGTATGAGTTTTTTCTTTTTTTCTTTCTATATCTTTTTCTGGAGTGATGCAAATGTTCTAAAAATGATCATGGGAATGAATACACAACCATGTGATTATATTGTGAGCCACTGATTGTACACCATGTGTGACTGTGTGTGTGTGAAGATTTCTCAATAAAAATGTTTTTTAAAAATATTTTCTAATTTCTCTTTGACTTCTTTTTGATCCATGGGTAATGTAGGATTTAGTTTCAAAATTTTTGGAGATTTTTCCACATACCTTTCTGATACTGATTTCTATTTTAATTCCTTCGTGGTCAAGGAACACACTGTTTATACTTTGAATTCTTTTTAATTTATTGAGACTAGTTTTATGGCCCAGTATATGGTCTATCTTGGCAGATGTTCTGTGTGCAATTGAAAAGAATATGTATTCTGCTAGAAATGAGTAGAAGGTTCTATAAATGTCTACCAATGGGTCAGGCCAAATGGGTTGACAGTGTTTTTCACATATACTTGTTGATTTTCTGCCTATTCGATTGTTCAGTTATTGAGAGAAGGGTAGGAAAGCTCCAATTATAATTGTTGAGTTACCGATTTCTCCTTGCAATTCTATGAGTTTTATATATATTGAAACTCTATTAGATGCATTCGTTTTCCAGTCAAATAACACACAGTGGTTAGCTTAAACAATGGGAATTTATTGGTTTATAATTTGAGATTAGAAGTCCAAAATTGAGTTATTGGTAAATCTTGCTTTCTCCAGGGAGTCTGTGGCATCCTTGTGTTGGTTTCCCCAGTCCTTGGAGTTTCACGGCTTACCTCCCATAACATGGTGATGTCCTCTCTTTGCTGGCTTCTGAATTTCGGGGTTCTCTTTATAACGCTTCCATTAATCCAGATTAGGGCCCACCCTGCTTCAGTTGACCACACCTTAAACAGAAATAATATCTTCAAAAGGTCCTATTTATAATGGATTTAGACCCATGAGGACACCAATTAAGAACATGTTTTTGTTAGGGGCGCATAGTACAACCCACCACACCGCATAAATGTTTAGGATTGTTATGTTCTCTTGTTGAATTGATACTTTTTATCACAGTGAAATGGCCTTTTTTTATCCCTGGTAATATTTCTTACTCTGATATTACTTTGATCTTAAAATAGCCAGTTCAGCTGTCTTTTGATTAATGTAAACATGGTAAATCATTCCTTTTACTTTTATTTGTGTCTTTATCTTTAAAGTGGTTTTCTTATAGATAGCACATGGTTGGGACTTACTTTTTTAATCAACCTGATAACCTCTGTCTTTTCACTGGAATGTTTGGTTTATTTTCATGTAAGGTGATTATGGATATGGTTAGGTTTACATCTACCATTCTGCTGTGCTTCCAGTTTGTCGCTTGTTCCTCTTTTCCCCTTTTTCTCACTTCTTTCGGATTGAGTATTTTTTATGATCCCACTTTATCTCCTCTGTCACTTATTTAGATATAATGATTTGTTTTTTGGTTTGGTTTTTTTTTTTCTCTTTTAGAGATTGCTTTTGGGGGTTACAGCATTCATCTTTAACTTTTCAGTCTATTTGAATTGATGTAATACCATTTCATGTATAATAAGAACCTTGGCAATACAAGGTTCATTTTCTCCCTCCCAACCTCTGTGTTATTGCTGTCATGCATTTCACTTCTCCCTGTGTTAAAAACCCTACTCTACATCATTATTGTTTTTGTTTAAACAGCCATTTATTTATTAAAGATATTTAAATAATAAGAACACATTAAAATTATTATTAAAATAATAAGTTACTATTTGTGATAATCTTCATTCCTCTGCGTACATCCACAGTTCTGCCTAATATTGTTTTCCTTCTATCTAAAAGACTTCCTTTAATAGTGTTTGTGGTGTGGGTCCACTACTGAGGAATTCTTTCCACTTTTCTATGTCTGAATAAAAAGCCTTTATTTTGTCTTTGTTTTTGAAAGATATTTTTGTCAGGTGTAGAAGTCTAGGGGAAAAATTTTTTTTCTTGTAGTATTTTAAAGATATTTTTCCACTGTCTACTTTCTTGCATTGTTTTCCATGAGAAATCTGTTGTCTTGTTCTTCTGAATGTAATGTGTCTTTATTCTCTGGCTGTTTCTAAGATCTTTGTTTTTCACTGGTTTTGAGCATCTTGATTACGATGTGCCCTGATGAAGTTTTGTTCATGTTTTCTGTGCTTTGGATTTTTTGAGCTTCTTACATCTGTGTCCTTACACTTTCATGAAATTTAGTGATTTTTAAGCCATTATCTCTTCAAATACTGTTTTCTGTCCCCATACCCCACATTTCCCTGCATCCCACCTTTTGGGGACTACAAAAACATATGGCTGCTTAATGTGATCCCATAACTTACTGAAGTTCTGTTCATTTTTTTAAAAATTCTTCTCTTTATTCTGTTTCATTTTGGATAGTTTCTACATCTTCAGGTTCATTAGTCTTTTCTTTCCGATGTCTAATCTGCCATTAATCCCATTCAGCATATTTTTCATATAGGACATTGTCATTTTCATCTCTAGGAGCTTGATTTGCATCTTCTTACATCCTTCACTTCTCAAGTTAAAATCTTCAGTCTTTCTTTCTTTTGAATTTTTTCCTTCAGCATTTTGAACACATAGAATAAAGCTCTAATAACTGATTTAATGTCTGTGTCTACAAATTCTATAATCAGTGCCAATTCTGGATGAGTTTTGATTAATTTCTCCCCAATTATGCTTCTTTATCACTGGTAATTATTTTTTATTTTAACATTTGTTCCCCCATTGTTCATTTATTTTTTATCCATATTTTTTACTCATCTGTCCATACTGCAGATAAAAGGAGCATCACAATCACACAGTCACATTGTGAAAGCTGTATCATTATACAATCATCTTCCAGAAACATGGCTTCTGGAATACAGCTCTACAGTTTCAGGGTTTCAGCCTCTCTAATACACCTTAAACCATAAAGAGGATATCTATATAATGCATAAGAATAACCTCCAGGATAACCTCTCGACTCTGTTTTATAATCTCTCAGCCATTGACACCTTATTTTGTCTCATTTCTCTCTTCCCCCTTCCAGTTGAGAAGGTTTTCTCCATCCCTTGATGCTGACTCCAAGCTCATTCTAGGATTTCTGTCCCTGTTGCCAGGGAGGTTATACCTCTGGGAGTCATGTCCCACGTAGAGAGGGGGAGGGCAATCACTGGTAATTTTTGATTGGGTGCCCTAAATTTTTAATTGTATCTTACTGAGTGCTGGATATTTTGGCATTCTAATAAATATTCTTAAGCTCTGTTCTGGGATGCACTTAAGTTACCTGGAAATATTTTGATCTTTTCAGGCCTTGCTTTTACTTTGTGAGGTGAGACCAGAGCAGCTTTTAGTCCAGGGCTAATTTTGACCCATCTGAGGCAAACCCCTGCTGAATATCCGACGTTCTGTGAATCCTAAAGTCTGGTTGGTGGGAATAGATGCTATGTGCAACCTTTCGTGTGTCATTGTTCTAATATTTTCATATGATTCTGTGGCCCACCTCGAGTGGTTTCCTCGTGTGCTTGCACTGATTGGTACTCAGCTGAAAACTCAAGGGAAAACCTCCTCAGCTCTCCAGCATCTTCTCTTTGTGCAGCTGTTTCCTCTCCAGGGCTCTGTGTTGAGAACTCATGCCTCCTAGGCCTCCCCTGAGTCCCAGCTCCATTTCTTCCACTCCTGGAGACTGCCAGGTTCCCCTCCCTACTCCACAGCTGGAAGTTCTCTCTAGGCAGTAAGCTGGGGCAATTGTAGTATTCACCTCCTTTGTTTTCTCTCTCTCAGGTAACACTGCCCTTCATTGCCTGATGCCCAATGTCTTGAAAACTGTTGCTTCTTACATTTTGTCCCTGATTTTATTTGTTTCAAGTGGGAGGGTAAATCCATTCCCTGTTATTCCATCTTTCCCAGAGGTAAAAGTTTTCTCAAATATATTTTTTCAGTAAAGAACTGAATTACATAAAGAGAATGCTACAAAATTATTGTTCTCATGTCATATGAATATGGCAAAACTTATTTAAGTGCTTTGTAAATGACTGAACTTTAGGAAATACCTGTATATTCCAAATTATTCATTATACAAGGGAAGTAACTGAGGCATAGAGGGGGTGAGAAATGCAGTGAAATTCACATAATTCCTTAGTGAGAAAAGTAAAACAAAATTTATTTTTCCTCTCATTGTGTCCAATGTGCTTGCCAATATCCCATTGTTTCAAGTTGTCCCAAACCTGCCAATTAAAAAGAGCAGATTTCATGTACTTACAAAATATATCTGCTCAAATAATAATGCCTTTGCAATTGAAAGCCATGAAAAAAACAAGCCACTAGTTCAATTTATTTGTATTATTATAAAAACATTTTCACCCTGCTTAAGGACCTTTGGGGACAAAATTGTTCACCTTCCATCCATTAAAATTAAATAAGTTTGCAGTTCATCTGGAAGGTAAGGGCTGCATGCTATTAAGTGACAGAATCTGACACTGGTTTAAGGTTATCACACCTTGTAAACTCTGCTATTTTTATGAGGACCAGGAGGATAAATAAGTTGCCACAGAAAGTGTACAACTGACCATGAGCTCACCATCCAAACAGGTCATCCAATCCATCATACACTTTAGTTACAATTACCTGGGGCCATCAAGATTTCCAAGAGCCTGTGAAGATGTCGGACTTAGAAAAAGAAATTGGTTGCAAATATAAAACAGAAAAGTATAAAACTAAAACCAATGTTTTCATTTCTAAAAGTATAAGCTACCACCCGGTAACTGCAACTGAACTCCTATATTTCTTTATACAGTATATTAAATGTGGGTTGTTGCTTCATTTTAATATGCTTGGTCTAATGTCATATAAATACGGGGGGAAAAAATGACTGTGCCCAGGGCCTCTGAACATCGTTAACTCGCCCTCCTGTATTGTTACTGAAATTCCAGAGAAGTTCTGGAGTGTTACTAATCACCTTTGCTCAGAAATAGTGATGAATGTCAACAAGTAAATGTTAAGGTTTTTCCTTTTCCCTTTTGCAAAACAGGAACATTGTTTAGGTAATTCCTAGTTGGTTTGCACTTTTGTTTGTTAAATTCTGTTTGCCTATTAAGCCAGTTCTCAAACAGGATCAGAGAAATCCATATTCCAACACATCCTTTAGGTCTCTTTTATAGCATGCTTCTGTTGGAGACGTATAACAGATCTGAATTGCCGCACAGCTTCTGGAAGGTATCAGCGTTATGTATCTTAATTTTTCTAAATCAATTTAAATCTGTTTCCAATACTCCTCCACCACAGTTGATGAGTTGTCTGATTACCAGGGCTTCATTTCCACCACTGGATCTTACAAGAATCCTGGTTTATGGTTGTCCAGGAAAATGGAGAATAACCTAGTTGGGCTGGGTTTTTTTCTTTACAAGTCCCTAATGGTATATAAAACAAGGTATATATACAGTCTTTCAGTTAATCCTCCATACACCCACCAAGCTCAGCTAAGGAGATCTTTGTTGGAATCCCCAGAGTCTGTGGTGCTTTCCTCCCAGTTCCACAGACACAGAGTCCTTTCGATCCCAGGCCACAATTTCTAGAATGTTGCATTGCAGCTACCTTGTTTCTTTGCCCAGTTTTAGGGAAACCAACCACATCTGAGGCTCTCTTCCATCTGCAAAGCACCAAGTCCCCAACCTGATGTCTTTTCAGATGAACAACTCATTTCTTCAAAGGACACAGAGCAGTTTTTCTTATAGTGGATCCAAAGAACACTACAGTTTCTGTTAGACCATCAACTAATTTGCACGTGGCTTAGCTTCAGATGGAAAACAAAAAGCATTTAAGCAACTTTGTTACCATCCTTTCAAATATTGGGAATGTAAGATTAAGTATGATCTTTACAGAAATCCCATTACATCTTTTATAATAAACTCAGGTTTACCAAGAAGCTCCTACTGGAATAGATGCCAAAGGGAACGAAATGAGACATACTCTAAGAAAGGACAATTATGAAAGATAATCCCCCCAGTAGTTTTTTGCATTTGGCATTAACTAACTGAATCTTTGGAAGGGCAGGAAAGGTCTCCTTAAGCAACATCAGCTCAGATGCTATCATTGTTTTCTTCACCTTCCTCAATAAATGAAATACGAAACAGACAAAGAAGGATCCTTATTCCTCAAAAGGAATGTTGACATGCCATAGGACTTTGAGCTCTTGAGATGAAGAGCCCAGCTTTATGCCACTTACAGTAGTAACATGGTAGATGGTAAATGAAGTCACATAATGAAATCTACTGTTTTAAAACCCTGTCTCTAGTCTTCATGAAAATTGCTAGACATTTTAGGAAAAGCTAGGAGACACTTTTAAGAGAGAAGAATGAGTTTAGTCAGTGGGATAAAAGCTACCTGGTGAAAGCTTGAATTAGCACCTCTTTTCCCTGTGCTAAACATTCCCGGGAACCCTCTAATTCAGCCTAACACATTACAGAAGTATTGGTACATTCCCTTTCATCACAGACATTAGGGTAATTAAATAGGATCTGATACCAAGAATCTCAAAGCCAGTCAATACAACCAAGAACATGATTTTTCAAACACTGCCTCCTAATAAAGCTACACCAATCCTCTCTCCTAACTGCCTTTGCCTTTTTAACCTACACTATGCAATTAACACCTGATTCTACCCTGTTCCATTCTCTACAATTGATTATTGAGTACTTTATTTTGTCAGTGTAAAATATGGTTAATTATCACATTGTCTTCTCATTAATTGCTATTTGAGTCTATATGTTTCCACCACTTGAGTTTAAACTTCTTGTGAACAAAGAATATTGGAATGCTTTGGCATATCAGAATAACTAAAATAGGCCTAAGTACCTAAAATGTACACAATTATACAATCAATAATCAATAGGTTCTGAGGTTTAAACCATGTGCCAAAAATAAATAAAACTGGATTATTTGTTTCTTTTCCCCCAAAGCAGAAGTTGCCCCAATGATACTATGAAATATGAGATTTTTTTGAGATGAAGTCCATTATTTGTCTTTTAAAGGCCTTTATAGGAAACACTGGTAAGAAAAATACAATACTCCAGAGAGATGGTGAGATAGTTGAGTGAAGCTAAAAGTGACTTTCTCAAAGAAAATGAATCATTTCAGGTCGAATTTGAGTTCTCAAGTTGGGTTAATGAGATTAAGAAGAGTAGATTCATTCCTCAGGCCTATTTGGAAGAGTTAAATTTGGGCTAGGCAGAGCACTAGAAATATGAAGAGACCCAGGTCAAAGGTCACCCAAAAGAAAGGCTTTACAGCTCTGCCTGATGAAACCCTGAGTGTGTCACTACCTTCAAAGCACAGAATAGTCCAGAGCCCTGCATGGGCCCCTGGTCCTATCTGCCCTCTGATTCCAGACAAGATCACTGAATTGCAGGCAGACGACCCCAGCTACTGACTGAACCTGTCGGCTCACTTTTCCCTGTCCTAATATCCTTTTGTGAATGGCCAGTTTTTTTTCCCCTTCCCTTCCTGTCTGCTTTGCATCACTGACAAATTCTACTTTTCCTCCCTTGAGAAAGAAATTCTTCCCTCAGCCCTGCCTTTTTGGAAGAGGACATTCCACTTCAAGATGAGTTGGAATGCAGCCTTCAAAATAAAACAATTGTAAGTGGTTGAGATAAAGCACCCAATAAAGCAGCTGGAAGTAGAAAAAGGCAGAAAGAATTTGTGCCTTCTTCTACAGCAATACTCCCCATCCATCAGCTGAAAAGGAAAATCTGGGACATGGCTTAAAATTGTCATTAAAAAGGAATGGAATGTGGGGAGTCAGATTCGGACCAAAAACAATGAAGGCTTTTCCTTACAGTTCTTTCCCTCCGGACAGCCATGCTGGGGTCAAGTTCTCTCTGCGACCAAATTTAGTCAAGTTGCTTTTCCTTCTCTCTCTGATTGAACCCAGAGGTTTGGGAAGGGCAGTGAAGTAAGCCTAAATGAAATTGCCAAACTTATGGTTCTCAAGTAAATGAGATTTTCTCTAATGCTTACCAACTATCACCAGGTCAGATGGATTTTTCTCCTTGAAGTCCCTTGATGCATTAATTTCTCTGCTGTCTTATGGTATCCTTCTGAAAATAACTCCAGCAGCCATAAAAACATAAAAAGAAAATGTATAGCATAACTGATGCACAAAGGGACAGTAAGAAATAAAAAAGTGAGGAAAGAGCAGGGGGAAAAAAAAAAGGTCTTGAGACAAGCATGTCATTTGCTTGGTTTTCAATTCACACATCACTCTATACAGACCTACGAGAAAATGGCTTGATGTGATATCGGCTGAAATGGCTGGGAATCCTAAAAGGTAGCGGCATATTCCCCCCTTTCGATTCATCCAGTGGAATGTTTTTTGTTTAAAAAAAACATAACAAAATATGTTAAAGCAATGAAACCACCATACATAAAACAGCTGAAAGTGGAGCTGCACTGGTTGAAGTTAGGTGGGTTTCATGAAGTCTCACCAGTAAAGTCCTCCTCTCCCAGCAGAAGAGCCCATTCTAGCCCCCACGCAGTTCTAGGCGCTATTTTGAAAGGATTGTTTTAGCTCCCACAAGGGCAAAGCAGTGATCCAGTAAGTGGCAACACCAGGATTTAATTTCTCTGACTATGAATGGCTACTCATCCACATTAGAGGGCAAGGAAAGATATTCTGCTTCTCTCTGATCTAGTCATGAACATTTTCTCACTCACTCTGGTTCCCCGAGCTCATATATAATAGATGCCACAAGTCTTGCCATCTACTATCTAACTGCCCTCAGCTTCCTTCCTTTGAAAAATATTTCAACAAATGTATATTGAATGCCTCCTAGGTCCAAGGCACTATCTGGTCTTTGAGAGACATAAATAAGTGTATAGTAGTAGCAAAGTACTAGGGAAAGCAATTACATAGAGCAGTTACTAAGTGCCAGACACTGTTCTAAGCTCTTTATATGTGTTAAATTATTCGATCATCGAAACAGCACTCTGATGAACTTATTATTATTTCCAGTCTAAAGATGAGGAAACTCACACACAGAGCAGTCAAGTAATTTGCCCAAAGTCACATATCTAGCAAGTGGCAGAGCTGATATTTGAACCCAGGCAGTCTGGCTCCTGACTGTGCTTTATTTTCTTTATATGCAATATAATTGGGGTTTATCAGTGTACTTTTTATCAGTTTATTTTTATTGATTTTGGTCTTATCATCTACATTGCAAAAAGGAGGTTTCTGCTGATAGAGTTTTCAAATTTCTTCTTTCTTTTAGCATTTAATAGAGCACTCTCGCCAAAGGAGTGGAAGAGAAATGCTGCTGACTACACCTTTCCCTCCCAAATCATTCATTGCATATCTGTTATTTGCTAAGCACTTGACATCACCATTACCATTAATTAAAAATAAATCTTTGCAGGTCAATATTTTTAATCAATGAAAAAACTGAGAATTAGAGAAATCAGTTTGTTTTCTTGCAAACATACAACTAATGAAGAACAGAACTGGGTTCTGACCCCCAGTCCAGCTCACTACTAAGCCAACGTTCCTAACACTTCCTTACCTTGTCAGTCCTGGCTAAGACTGGGAGTGGTCAAGATTGTCCATTAATGCCTCTGAGTGGTATTAACACCATTAACACCATTCTCCAACTCCCTTCTCTTACACAGTTTCTGATCCCAGCTGGTCTTTGTGCATACTTTATATTTCACAAAACACATTTGTGGTATTTAACTTACTGACCATCATTTATCTAAAACCTGACACCTGGACATGGGACGGATGCTGCTCTCAGTTTCACGAGTGATGAAAATGGTAAGCGGCAAGTTGGAATTTGTCCACTCCAAGTCCTGGGGTTTTCCACATCCTGGTCTGCTCAGAAGCATCCAAATGTCTGAATATTTATGACCTCTTCCACTGATCAGAATGCTCCACAGAGCCTTGATGACTTGACTGAGACTAACATTAACCAACAGAGCCAGACCACACCAGGAAGGCTGAGCTAGTTTTGAAGCTTGGCAAGAATGATGAATCTGCGTCAGTGTAAGCTGGTTTTCTCTTCCCTTTCCTACCAAACCAGCAATCAAGCAGTGTAAATAATATATATACATATAACATACATAAATATATATACAGTATAAAAATATAAAGGTCAGAGTGATTGGCTGTCATTCTCTAGTTCCTCCTGTGAAATTCAGTAGTCCAGATGGAGTGAGGAATCTGCTCTGTGGGAGCATCTCAGTCCACAGGCCTTGGATTTTTATACAGGGGTGCCCTGGGGTGGGCCGGGCACACACTCAAGCACATCCTATTACCACATAAGGAATTTCTTGCAGCACCAGTCATACTTCTGAGTTCTATCACTCACTGCATTGCTGGACCCACAGCTGGCCTGCCTAAGGCCTACTATGCTGACACAAAATCATTGGCCTTAGATGTGTGAGGTTAAAAAGTGCTTTCCCAGCCAGATGACGCTGGGTGTTGTATCTAGGCTGGAGCTGAGATTCTTTGGGTAGACTGTAGGGTTAAGTAATACCACTTCCTAAAAGACTTTTGGGTTTTCTGGGCAGAAATCCTTCTGTTATAGATGTTCCGTAAATTTCTAAATTAATCTGGACTCCTTGGGAATACTTAAAACAGATGCCCACTAATCTCCTTGATTTTTATGGACCCCAGGATACCTATGTCAAATAACCTGAATCCTGCATACAATTAGATTACAGACATTATAGACTCATTGGCTGGACTAAGCATCCTTGAAAAGAAGAAAGCTATAGCAAAGGGAAATAGAATCCTTGGAGAAAAATCACATTGGTGAAAGAAGAAGCCTGTTGGGTATGACCAACAAAGCAAGGGGGGCTGTCACTTTGGATCTGGGAAGAGCTCACTTGCCCAGCTCTGACACAGCCCACCAACAACCCCAGAATGCCTGGGGAGGAAGAGGGTGGGGAGTAGGGAACTTGGTCCTTAGGGACCACATGGCTCTGTTATAGAGAGTCTTTCTGAAAGTTCTGGTCAAGCAAAGCAGAAAGTATTTCCTGAGTGAACAGAGGGAAGAGAAGCAATGGGGGTTGGTGAGTTAGAGGAAGGTAGGAGCTGCGTGGGCAGCAGGGAGGTCAGTAGTCTCTAGGGAAGGCCAGCGGTGGTCAGCGGAATCACAGGCGAAAGCTCGGTGGGCTCCTGGTGAGTGGTGTGGACACAGTCGGTCCAGGGGAAAACTGGCAGCAGGATGGGTGGCAGCAAGGACAATATCAGTGGTTGGTTCACAGGAAGGTAAAAGCAGAAGTAGAGGCTCTGCAAAGCTGCAAGCAGTGACTCTGATCATCTGTGAATCAGCATCAGCTTGGGAATTCCCAATTGATGAGTGGAGAAGCCACTCCATTTTGGACCCATAAATTCTGAGAAAGGAGTAAGCAGAGGATAAGGAATATTCATATTAATCTATAAGCATACTCAGAGAGTCTCTACTATTAAGGGACAAATCAATCGTCTTGCCTATTAAACAGGCAGGGGCTTTGGAGCATTGTGATTCAGGCTGTTACTATGAATAAGACACCTGACAATCATCACTGTTTCAATCCTGGGACTCACAAATAAATGACTTATGCAACATGTGAATTTCAGTCCAAATGAATGTGCCATCTCTGTTATTTGGAAAGAGGTTGTGAGAGAATTATGTTTCAGTTTATAAGTCTTTGGGAACCGCTTTAATTCATATTTTTCCATCTTTCCCAATTCACAAAATATTTATTGACCACCTATTGTATGCCAAACAGCAAGCCAGGTGTTGAGAATCCAAAAAAAATATATGGTACAGTCTCTGACCACAACAATTTCACAGATTAGTGGGGAAAATTGATCTATTAAACAAAAATGCAATGTTAAGGGATAAGTGCCATTGGAGATGTATGGTTTGGGGTAGGTAGATACAAAGGAAAGGTCTGGGGGGAAGTTAAAGAAGGTAGCATCCTGGGCGTGCAGAGATAGGTCTTAGTAGGTGACAAGGAGTTTCCTAGAACAAAAAATGGGAGGAAAGGCATTTAGATCTGTAGAGAACACCCAACATAATCTCCAGGCTTCCTCTCCCTGCTCGTACCCTGGGAGTTTGACCCCTGTGGACTGCATTCTCCACTGTTCTCTGGCTTTCAGTTTTGCATTGCCTAGAGGGTCAGAAGACAGAATGGCAGTGGTGTCTTTTCTTATAGCAACCTCGCTTCCAAACCAGGGTCTGATAGTAGATGTGTTCATCCCAAACCACAACTCCCTCTCTCCAGGCTGTGGCATGAGAAAGGAACAGTTACCAGAAGGTGCACTTCAGCAGTTTCCTGCTGTTGCCAATACAGGGTAGTTACCTTCCCTTACCAGCTCCCATTACCCCTGCCTTCACCTCTGTAAGTGTCTGCAGTCACCTTTGTGTGTGCACCATGTATTCCCTGCTGAGACTACATGATCTAGCATGCTAAGTGTAAAGGATAGTGTTTGCTAAGGAACTGTGAAATGACATGGTTTACTAAATGGAATGCTACCAGTTCAATGGCTGGAGGCAGGGCTCTGGAAACAAAGACAGAAGATGCCTGAGGAGGTTGTCAGGGACAGGTCACAGACAGCCTTGGGTGTTATGTTTAAGAGTTCAGACTATATCTCAAAGATTTTGTTAATACCACTGAGGTTTATGTTTTTGTTGTTGTTTTGGTGCATTCCTGAGAATTCCGCAAAACTCCTGAGAATCTCATATTATTCATGGCCTTGGATTATAATATAAAGCTTTCAAATAGCCTAAGCAAGAGGTAATGGAACCTCCTCTATGTTCTGCCAAAAATGTCCATGAATTACTCTCAGAATTGAATATACTGGACTTCATTAAAGGAAGTGGTTTCCCCCTCTTACTGTGGATCTCAACAAATCATCTCCTGGAGGATGATCCAGAATGAATTGTTCCACTAGAATTAAACATAATAGTTACTCTTCACTTTATCTTTCCCCTAAACAAGAATTGAATTAGCTTGGGGTCATGGGCCAGGTGAGAGAGTAATGTACAAGTGCAGAGAATAATAGGCTCCAGTATAGTCCATATTCCTTCTCAAACTGAGACCTTTATGCAAGCTGGGACTGGTAAGAGAAACAAGTGGAAGATAAGACAGATCTTTATTATTGGGCACAATACATATAACATAATAGGATATTGTTGGTTGATTTCTCTAAAGCAGATACTTAATTAACTCCCTGGACCTGAGTGAGACAGATATTGTAGGTGGGCCAACTGAACACCCATCCTCAATCCATTTCTCCCTTATCAGTCTCTATCCTAGGGAGTAGGAAAGTTAAATATTCATTTCAACAACATCCCTTGCAGAATTGACATGGGACAAAATTTTGGCTAATGAAATGTAAGTGTAGTCTGCTGGGGGAGAGTGTTTATATTTCTGATTTCTTTTTTATAAAGGGACAACCACAGTTGACATCAGCCCCTTCCTCCTTCCTCCTGACTTGAACATGAAAGGACTGTCTGGAGATGCAGCACTCATTCTGGAAACAGAAGGCAAGAACCATGAGAATGAAAAGGATACAAAGAGATTGAGTTAAATATGGTACTGCTGAGCAAATAAAAGAAAAACTGCCATGAATCCTCTGGATTTCTTGCTATATACATACTATTTTGGCCACTGTTTTTTGTTTGTTTGTTTGTTTGTTTGTTTGTTTTGAGTAATCCGTTCTTACAGTTAAATAACTAACTAAAGCACAGGTGTCACAGACAACCTACATTGTCCAAACCTCTCATTTTTCAATCAAAATCAGGACTTTTTTTTTGCATGAGCAGGCACCAGGAATCAAACCTGGGTGTCAGGCATGGCAAGTGAGAACTCTGCCTGCTAAGCCACCTGCCTGCCCTAAATTAGGACTTTTTCAAAGATAATAGCACATGCCTATAAATGAACCAGAATTTTTTTTTCCAAAATGACCCTGACATGTCTTCTCGCAGAAATTAATGTTCCCATCTCAACCAACACACACATTTCATAGGAAAAAATGAGTTCATTTACATTTTTGTCCAGCTTAGATTCCATAGTCATCATTACATCAATTTTTGAAAGCTCTCCCCCTCTCTCACCCCTCTCTCATTCTGTCATACTCCATTGGCAAAGCCCTAACAATAGAGAAATTCAAACATCCCCTTCTCTTTGTTGGCACCCAAAGAGATGACTGGTGTAGATAAGTTTCACATTTCATTCATAACACCCAAAGTCAAAAGGTCTCTCAACTCTGCCCCCAAATTTAACTATTTCTTTAAGGCTTATTTTCTACTCATTGGGACAGCTTTTATGACCTCTTCTCTCTTTTCAAATTTCCTCTTCAACCTCCTCTTCCCTCACTCTCATTATCTACTCAGAACCTAGAAACAATCAGACAGAAACCCTCCCCACTACTGCAGCCACCCAACTTCTCTAGCTTCTCTCCTATTTACAACTGAAGAAACAGCATTTCTACTATTAAACACTTATCCCTTTATGCTCTAACCTTGACAATCAAAGTGGTCTGTGGACCAGCAGCATTAGCATTACCTAGACTAGACTATAAACACAGAATCTCAGGCCCCACCCCAGGCCTACTAAATCAGAATCTGTAATTTACCCAGATCCCCCAGGAAATTCACAGGCACACGCACATTTAAGTTGGAAAAGCACTACTTTCGATTCTATACCTTCTTAAGACTTTGTTCTCCTTGTCATTCTCATTCTCCTGAGTCATCATTTACTTTTTCCCTCCTAACTAAATAATTAATCTCTATCAGTGAACAAATAACTGTGCAGGGACCCATATTCTTTCCCAATGACTACTGCCTTTCTTTACACCCTTTTACCAAGTCCCTGCCTGGGACATCTTCACATAGATCACTCTACTTCTTTTCTTGTTCATCCTGCACCCAACTCCACCAAAATAGCACTTGTCAAAGTCATCAATCACCTCTATGTAGCAAAACCCAATGCTCACGACTGTAACCTTTTCTTTCTAAATTTCTCAGCAGATTTCCTGCACAGTGGAGCTCTCCTTCTTCAGCAGATTGTTTTACATTGGCCTTTATGACACTGTATCCTCCGGATTTCCTCCTTTCTCCTTGGTGCCTCCTCTTTTGGCAACTTCTCTTCCTTTTCCATACTATTAAGTTTAGTGGTTACCAAGGCTGGAGTCTAGGCCTCTTCTCTACCTTCTCCCTGAGTGATTTCACCCAATTATGTGACTTTAAATATCCCCAACGTGCTAATGTTTCCCGAAAGTACAATATCTGAATTCCTTACCGGTACATTCACCTGCTCATGTGATATCTCCATGTGGATATCTCATAAGCACCTCAAAAGTATTCATGTTTACAACTGAACTCTTGATTTCCATGCCCTCCTCCCCAAAACCTTTCCTCCTTTAGGTCTCTGTCTCAGTAAATGGTACCACCATCCACACAGCGGTGCTAGCTAGAAACTTAGGAGTCATTCTTGAGTCTCCTTTTCCTCACTCCTTACACCATATAAATCAGTAAGAATTGTCTTTTTTTTAATCTAAACTATATCTCATAACGATTTATATCTCTCTGTCTCTACATTTCACTACCCTAGCGAGCCACCATCATCTTTCATTTGAACCCCTGCAGATACTGTCTCCCTTCTTTCCAACCTTGCCTCCTCCGATCTATTCTCATGACAGAAATCAAAGTAATCTTTTAAAAATATAAATATGATTATCTGATCTATGTAAAATTCTTTAATGTATTTAGAATTGCATTAATTCAAACATCTACTAGCATAATTTGACTCCTGTCTACTGCCCTGCCATGCCCCTTTTCCCTCTATCCTTGGCTTCCTGTCACTTCCTTGGATAGGCCCAGTTGTTTCCACATCCAGGAACATGTGCTCAGCCATATGATCCTTCAGGGATCATCTTAAATGTCTCCTTCTCAGAGAACCTCTCTTTGACCATTATATTTAAATAGCTTATGTATCACCTTTAGTCCCCATCATTACATACTGTTTGTTTACTTCATAGTTCTGTATATATATATATATACTTGTCCACATTGTGAGCATCATAAACACTGAGGCAGTACCTGTTTTAAAACCCAACATAAACCCAATGCCAGGTACAGAGTAGGTATATAATGAATTAGCTCACCCAACGAACTACCCTGATTCTTCCAACAAAAAAAAGGACAGTATATCTTTGTGTTTTCACACCAATAAAGATCTAAAAATAATAGAACAGAGTACCTTGGCAAAGACTTCTGTAACTGGGATGAATAGAAATTGGAGGAAATGTCTTGAAACTTGCAAGAAGTTTTCTGTTTCCCAAGATGTAGAAGATTGCTTTCATCTTTGGGGAAGGTAGATTTCTTGATCTGGAAGACCTATTAGTGGGGGCCCTTTACTGTCATATAAATGAAGCAAGTTCCCAACAAGTTTTCTTTGGATAAACTGTGAAGTTGTCATTGACCTAAACACAGATGTGTTAGCCTGGTTGCTAAGTGCCCCAGGCAGTCTGAATCCTTGAGTGTAATCAAAGCAGAGCAATTCTTTGCAAACATTATTGGTCTCCCCTTTTTACGGGTTAGGAAACAACTGTTATAGCACTCTAACTTCATATTCTACTTTTTCTGCAATTGTTTTCTTGTTCTTCAGAAATGAATCCATTCTTTTGGAAGTTAAAAACTTACTGAGGCAATGAGGACTGCAGGAACTCAGAACAGCAGCAGCTACCATTATTAAGAGCTTACGACAAGTCAAGCACTGGGCTAAGCACCTTAGATATTGTCTCAGTTAATCTTTTGACATGTCTCTGAGGTAAGTACTACTTTTGTCTCCATTTTACATTTGAAGAAAATGAGTGTTTCCTTTACTGCAGAAATGTGATATAACACTGACCAGGAGAGCCAGAATTTGGATTTAATTTTAGTCAGGGTTAAGGGATGTAGTTAACCAGGCAGTGTTAAGGGATATATATTGAGGGGTGGTCTTCCTTTATTGCTGGAAAAGAAGCAGTTCAAGAGGACTGCACTGGTCTCTCCCACTTAGGGTGTCACTGAAGGCTGAGGGTGACTGGGCATGACCACACTTCTGTGGGTGGGGTGGGCTCTGCCTATGTGGAGAAAGCATTACCACTATCAACAGTTTGGGGAATAGGCTGCTCCTAGAACAGGAAATAAGGCTTGGTGAGGTAGGCTTTTGACTGAAGGAATAAGAAATTGTCTCCTTTCCCTGGGCCTTGGCTCTGAAGGATGGAGGCAGTTGGAGACCTTGGAGTAGCCTGGCCTCTAACCTGTGGTTGGGCTGGGAGCCAGGCTGAGAGGGTGTGGGCCTGTGGGCTGTGAGTGAAGTCAGTGTAAAAACAGTTATTAAGATTTACTTTGCTCTCGGTTGTGGTATCCAAATGAAGAGGGCTATTCTGTCTCAGGTTTGAGAAGAAATGATAAAGGGAAGCACAGCACTCCCACCCCTGCCCCATACAAGGCCAGAGTAGGGCTGATGCATCCACCCGAGGGAGACAGAGTCCTGGGGCTCTGGGGAAAGTGTCAGAGACAGTGGTGTGGCCACTTAACATGGAAGAGAGAGCCAAAGAACATGAGGGGCCCTTCCAGGGATTATTTCTGAGGTCCAGTGAGAGAGCACTCTGTAGGACTCAAAATAACTAGGGACATTTTGGTTTCTTGCCCCCTTTCCCCCTGAATGACAAAAATCATAATGTTGCTGTGGATTATTTTGCCTGAGGTGCTCAATAAACAATTCTTGAGACACTGGGGTTTCAAAGAGAGAAAGAGTTCATTACTAGGCATGTAGTAGGAGAGCAGATGGCCCAGTGGCCCAAAATCTGTCTCCCTCAGCTCCAATAATTCTGATGGTTTTATTAGAGAAAAAGACGGGCAGGGTTTAGGATAATGAGCACAGTGGCTCCAGATGATGTAATTAGAGATGATCTAATTATTGAGCATGTGCCGACTAATTACATGCTTAGTCACAGAATGTGTGTAAGAAAATGGTGTGGAGGTATAAGTGACTTGTAGGCTAAGGTAAGCTACTGCGCACGTCAGGTGGGACCACTGTGGTTAGATCCAGTCTCCGTCATCCAGAGAAGTTTAGATTTGGGATGGGTTAGTTCTGGGCTGACCCAAGACCCTTCATTAATAAACAGTAGGGGCTGTCTTCAGTGATTACAAGACTCTAAAGTTGAAAAACTGGATAACTGGGTACAAATGAAGGTTAGTCACAGGGTTTTTACAATCACAGGAGCAGAAGATAAGGGCTATACAATCATTATCAGAGATCAAGGCAGCTGGATTATAATTCAGAGATTTCAGGTATTTCCTTCTGTCTACTCCAACATGCCAGAAAGCAAAATGGAATATTTAAATAACAATTCAGTAATCAAAATCATCCCTTAAATCCTGATTTCTCAGTTACAATAATCCCTTTTACATAATTCATTATTTACTATATGTGAAATTGTATTTCTAGTCATAAACTGGTAAGACCTTTTCTTGTTTAAAGTGGTATTCCTTGATTTATAATAAGCATGGTATGTATGTGTGTGTGTGAGAGTCTGGGAGAGAGAGAAAGGATAAAGGAGAAACTCAGAAATCTTCCAATTGCTGTGACAGAAAATCCAACTCAAATGGGCTTAAGAATAAAAAAGAATTTATTGGTCCATGTACCTGAAAAGTAGTGGCTAGGAGCCTGAGGCACAAACGGTATCTTGAGGATTCAATTGTCTTCTCTCTCTCTGGGCTTTGCTTTTCTCTGGGCTACTTTCATTCTTAGGTAGACTCTCTTAAATTATTAAGAGTTATTAAAATTAAGTTTTAGACTCCTTATAGCTCACAATCCCAGAAGAAATCTAAGAGAGGGCCACTTTTCCAAAAATCCCCACAGAAATCCCAGGCAGGACTATGACTGGCTTGGTTTAGGTCTCATGCCCACAGCTAGACACTGCAGGGTGCAGTTTAAAGGCATGAGCTATTTGTTCAGCTAGAACCAGGCGCTCCCTCCTGCAATAGAGGAGGGAGGGCCATGTGGTTAGATGGCTCCAGCAAGTGAAGGGCGGGGAGGGCAAGTGGCTCCTAAAAGAAAAAGATTTTGGAAAAACAAAAAGTCACTTGTGTCCCTTTCAGTAAATAATGCATAATCAGTTGATAATTTCACCGAAGGCCCTTACTGACAGGACCTGGAAATGATACAATGATGTGCAGCACAAGGAGTGCAGATGAATGGTTAAAGAGAAAGCTAAAGTCCTAGAGGGAAAAGAAAAGGGATGACAAGAAGCAGAAAAGGGTAAAAATGTTTTGCTTTCAAAGTAATCTCAGTCAAGCAGCTGAGAAGGCAACACAGATAAGACAGGTACCATATGTCTTAGTTTGTAGGCTTGCCAGAATACAATATACTAGAGATGGAACAACTTTTAAAAAAGGAATTTATTAAGTTTAAAGTTTACTGTTCTAAGGCTGTGAAATGTCCCAATTAAGGCAGCCAAAGAAAGATACCTTAACTCCAAAGAAAGGGCTGATGAAGTTTGGGGTTACTCTCTCAGCTGGGAGGGCACATGGTGATGTCTGCTAGCTTTCTCTCCTTATTTCATAAGGCTTCTCCTGGGTTGTTTTCCTTCTGCATCTCCAAAGTTCTCTGGCTATGTGGGCTCTGTCGGCACTTTAGCTTTTTCCAAAATGGGTCCCTCTTAAAGGATTCCAGAAAGCAACCCCACCTTGAATGGATGGAGACACATCTCCATGGAAACCATCCAATCAAAAGTTACCACCCACAATTGGGTGGGTCACATCTCCATGGAAATAATTAAGAAGATCGCACCCAGCAACACTGAATGAGGATTAAAGGACCTGGCTTTTCTGGGGTACACAATGGCTTCAAATCGGCACACCGTGGTTTCAGAAAGTGTAGAGAAGATTTCCAGAGTGGAGGCCCTGGGGTACAGAGCCCAAGACGTTGCCTTCCTTTCAGTTTGAAGGAGAAATGAAGCCTATCCACAGACTGGGATTTGGGGTGCTGGAAGGAAAGGCTTTTAAAAGAAATTCACAGATTTTGTTTGTCCTCTCTTATTTCTTGTAAATTAAACTTCTATGCAGGGGATCCATATTTTTTAAATATTCATGGGAGTTCTGGGAAGGGAAAATAGGCCAACGGTGGCCACTTACCCTGAAGCAGGCCACCAGGGGAAGTGATCTATGATCAAACTGCAGTGAGTGTTTTATGTGTAACACACATGGCAGCAAAAGACAGAAAGAAAAAAGAAACTGTATGTTGGTGATAATTTTGAGATACAGTCTTGCTAAATCTTAGAAAAGTTTTCAAACAGGCCCAACTGCTATCTCTGCCAGTCAATCTATGGAAAACCAGCCTGGCAGTGGAATCCTGTTGCAGATAAATATCTGGACTCAAGACAGATTTAGTGGACCGAAAGCCATCTAATACGTAGGCCTATAAATGTTATCACTTCAGAAACCTTAAAAATAGGAAAGGGCATATAGATAGAGAGGATCATAAAAAATAGGGATTAAGAGAATGATTTTAGCATATGTTGCAACTACCACTTCATTTTCACAAAGAAACCTATACAACTTAAGATAGTTAAATGTACTGAATCCCACAAGGCACACCATAGCTAAGGAACTTCTTTGGTACCTAGTGATCATGTGACAGCCTGTTCACATAGCTTTAGTCCAATGTCCAACAGAAAGATGTAACATATTTCATCATTTCCTCTCATCATCTTTCTTTTACAATACCCAGTCTCTCATTCACAGTTTGTTTTGTTTATTTTGCTGGGACCCTCTCTGGTCAACTCCTCTTTTCAGTTTACATGACATCCAGCAATGCGAAAAAGAACAAAAGGTCTTGAATGTGAGGGTGTGTGAGGCTCTGTACGTGATGCTGGGGAAAGGGGGAGAATGCGGGTGCCTTTATCCCTCAACCAGTCCCCCAAGGGACTAACCAGTTCCACAAGAAATCATTAAGACAACTATTTCACTGGCACTTAAACACTAGCCACCATCTGTTATATCATTTTCTAGGTGCCACTCGTCTTTCAACTTCAACAGCTAGGACACAACATCACTTGGTTTTTAAAATAAAATACTAATAAATAACATACCTTGCAGATTCACTTTAATCAGCCCTATCTTGAAATAGCTGTTTACTAATTTTAGATAATATAATTAAATGTGCAAACACAATATTTAAGAAACATTAATGGTGTGACTTATCCTGAAAGGAGTTGGGAAATTCCAAATTTAGAATGTCTGTAGCACCTGATGTGAAAATATGATTCTCCACAAGGACAGAAAATTGAAATGGAGATTAAAGAGTATAGTTTCGCGGCAGGCCATGGTGGTTCAGCAGGCAGAAGTCTTGTTTGTCAAGCCAGAGACCCAGGTTCGATTCCCCGTGCCAGCCCATGTAAAAAAAAAAAAGTATAGTTCCCTTTCTATTTTTTCTTTTTAGCTTTTATTATTGTATAGTATAACATATACACAAAGCAAAGAAACAAAAAAGCAATAGTTTTCAAAGCACTCTTCAACAGACAGTTACAGGACAGATCCCAGAGTTTGACATGGGCTAGAGGGCTTAAACATTTTTTTATCATCACAATCGACTTTTTTCCTTTTTTGTGTGTGAAAAATAATATATATACAAAAAAGCTATAAATTTCAATGCACAGCACGACAATTAGTTGTAGAACATATTTCAGAGTTTGACATGGGTTACAATTCCACAATTTTAGTTTTTACTTCTAGCTTTACTACTAGCTGCTCTAAAATACTGGAGACTAAAAGAGGTATCAATTTAATGATTCACCATTCATATTCATTTGTTAATTTTTATCTTCTCTGTATAACTCCACCATCACCTTTGATCTTTCCATCCCTCTCTTTAGGAGTTTTTGGGCTATGGCAATTCTAAATTTTTGATATTGGAAGGGTCTGTCACTAATATGGGATAGGGAGATGGAACTATATGATGTTCTGGAGAGACTGGGCTAGGTTTCAGGACTTATCTGGACCAGGGACCCATCTGGAGGTTGTAGGTTTCTGGAAAGTTACTCTAGTGCATGGAACCCTTGTGAAATCTTATATATTGCCCTCAGTGTTCTTTCGGATTGGCTGGAATGGTCCTGGTTGGGGGTTGGCAGGTTATGATAGGTAGCAAGGTCTAACTGAAGCTTGCATAAGAGGAACTTTCACAGTAGCCTCTCGACTCTATTTGAACTCTTTCTGCCACTGATACTTTATTAATGATACTTCTTTTTCCCCTTTTGGTCAGGATGGAATTGTTGATCCTACGGTGCCAGGTCTGTATTCATTCCTGGGAGTTCTCTCCCATGTCACCAGCGAGACTTTCACCCTGGATGTCATGTCCCATGTAGCAGGGAGGGCAATGATTTCACTTGCAGAGATAGGCTTAGAGAGACTGAGGCCACATCTGAGCAACAAAAGAGGTCCTCCAGAAGTAACTCTTAGGCATACCTATAGATAGCCTAAGCTTCTTCCTACATCAGCTTCACAAGAGTAAGTCTCCCGATCGAGGGCATAGCCTATTGATTTGGGTGTTGTTGTTTTTTTTTTTTTAATTTTAACTTTTTTATTGTATAGTATGACATATGTACAAAGCAAAGAAATAAAAAAGCAATAGTTTTCAAAGTACTCATCAACAACTAGTTACAGGACAGATTATTGTTCCCTTTCTATTAAATATTGTATGGATAAAGACTGCAAAATGTAAGGGCTTAAGGATGCTTAGAATCTGGTTTGATATTTCCACCTTTTGTGAATCTGGTCAACAAAAATCTGAATTTAGTATTAAGTTTAGGAAGCTCCCAGCTATAAAAGTTTGCAGAAAAAGAAAGAGGGATGTGTTAAAGCAAGTTAATCATATCTTCTATCTTCCAGGCTGCCCATTCCTTTTCTATCACTTGATATCTTCCCTTCCTCTTGGTGACCAGGCAGGGAACCCTGGGGTCACTTTTGACTTCTTCCTCTTCCCTAATGCATATCTTTGGCAGTTTCCAGTCTGAAGATTACTCTCTGTCTGCTTATAAAGGACTCCAGTAATAAAATTAAAACCCATTCTGATTCAACTGAGCCACACCTTATCTGAAGCAACCTCATAAAAAGATCCTATTTACAGGAGTTCACACCCACAGAAATGGATTAAGTTTAAGAACATGTTTTTCTGAGATGCATATCTTCAAGTTAGCACATATGCCAAGAGTTGCTCTTCAAAAGGTGAGTAGGTCCCTGTGGCAGAGGGCAGAACTTTGCTGCAGAACCCTAGGGGTCTGCACTGTGACTCTCCTATCTAATATTGCCAGAGAATCCACCTACATGCTCTCCTTATTTATCATGGATACTTCTATACCACCTGTTGGGACATATTGCCCATATGGAGGACTACTTTCCAACAGCTTATACTTCTCTTGTTCTGGTCCCTACTGGGAGACTTCAGGGTCAACCAACAGATTTTAACACATTTATTTCCAAAATCCAGAGGTCTATCTAGTGCTGTGCATCTATCTTTCTTAGTGGTAGAAAGTACAGTGATTTTCCTTTCTCCTTAATAGATGTCTCAACATACTTCAGACTCTGCCTCCCTAAAAACTGCACCAATGTGGCAGACTACTTAATAATCATAGGGTTTATTTGTCACTCTCTGGAATGCTGTGATTTACCAGGACATTCAAATTACTTACCACTTCTTGCTCCCCAGGTCCAATTACCATGATGTCTTCAAAGTAGTGGATTAGTATGGTGTTCCGTGGAATATGAAGATAACCAAGATCCTTTTGGATTATCTTCTGCTAGAAACAGGACATGTAACATAGGCCTGGAGAAAGACCCTGCATATACCTCCCCCCACCCAGATAAATTGAAACTGCTTTAGCTCCTCTTCCTAATGTGGCCTGAAGGGCATATTTGCTAAATAGTTACATACCACATTTGAAAGGATGTGTTGATCTATTTCTCGTAAAGATATCACATCCAAGGATCTGGGAAGATTGTGGAATAGGATAAGTCAAGTTCACCCCTGCTCCAAGGAACAGCTAGAAGGATGATGGTGACTGGGACAGGAATTCCAGGGTGTTAGTGACCTGGGAGGGTCTTCTACACCACATAGGGAGGCCTATGTGTGCCATCCTAACCCCATAAACTATGCCTGCCCCCATATCCCACACACCTGAACCCAGTCTCCCAACCCTCAAACACACTCTAAGTGCTCCCATCCACGCCCCCCACATGCATATGCACCTGCTCCAGCCCGACCAATCTCTCCCATGCAAGTGCACAGTCTCACGCCACCCCTCCTGAGACCCATGCACTTGTGCCTAGTCCTTCGACCCCCCCCCCCGCCACCTACCCCTTTCTGACCCCTGTGGGCAGTTGCTTGAACATCCAGGCTGCGGGTGCTTTCCCTCATGCCCAGGCCACACTGCCCCCAGCCCATACAGTCATGCAAATCTGCCATGCCCCACTGAGCTCTATGCAAGTGTACATAAGTATCCAGCACACCTGAATCTGCACATGTGTGCACCCCCACCAGACTTCAGCTCAGCAAGCGCTGAACTACACATCCAAGCCACACCCACCCCTAGCCCATGCAGAAACAATGCTACCCTGCTGCCCCTGAACTCTATGCACACATAAACCAGGACCTGGCCCCCTTGACCTGCACACACCAGGGCCCTGCCCCCAGACCCACAGCCACAACCTCCCTGCTAGGCCATGCACCATCCTTTCAATCCCTGAACTCCACCCCACCCCTGTGCCCCGCACACATGCATACCCTTGCCCCAATCCCTGGCACAAGTGACCTAACCCACACCTGGCAGGTGCTCACAAATGCATCTGTGCTACGTAACCCCACCCAGCACACATGCAAACCCCTGCCCTAACAACTCCACACCTGAGGAACCGCACCAGGGTTCCACCAGACATCACCTGCCCCTAAACCATATCCCACAACCCCCTGGACCTGTGCTCCATCCATATACATTTGCACGTCCACATCCTGGCCCCCACTGGATCCCTCCCCCTCTGCAAAGATACATCTGCACAATGCCCTCTCTGTTCCTCAACCTCTGTGCCCCATACCTCACACCCTGATACTATAAGCCTGATGCTCCAAGTACCCATCCACATCCTGCCTATGCAACATCCCTTGTGCATCCACATAGCACCCTGCATCTGCCTCCCACTGCACCCTACCTCTGTGTCCCCCATGCCACACCCTGCTCTTGTGTTCCAAGGCCTGCTTGAGCTGCACCCCATCACCAAGACCTCCACACTGCACCATCACAACACAGTGCCCCACTCACAGGCACAAGTATAGCATATCCAACCCATGCCTATACCTGCCCCACCCCACATCCTGCTCCACGTACATCCCACAGATACAAAGCTTTAGACTACTAAAGGAAATTGACTGTCAAGGTAACTCTAGCAGGATATTTACATGCCATGAAAGCAATAGAAGATCACTAAGCATATGAAAATGCAGACAGATTAATCCAGCTTAATGACCAAATTAAAACACCAAAGGAGACACAGACTTTGGAACAACTAGTCAAAAATGTTCCATGTAACTCTACTAAATAAAATCAATTGGATGGTGTCATGGTAAGGTTCATGTGACAACTTGTCCAGGTGGTGATGCCCGTTTCTCTTGTTGGGCAAGTGCTGGTCTGTCTGTTGCTATGAGGACATTTCATAGAATTAAATCATGATCACATCAGCTGCATCCACAGCTGACTGCATTTGTAATCAGCCAAGGGGAGTGTCTTCTGCAATGAGTGATGCTTAATTTAATCACTGGAAGTCTCTTAAGGAGGATTCAGAAGAGACAGTTGCTCTTCCTGCTTCAGCCGGAGAGACTCTCCTGTAGAATTTGTCCAGATGCTGCATCAGAGTCATCAGCTTGACAGTCTGCCCTATGGATTTTGGACTCTACATTCCCATGGTTACATGAGACACTTTTATTAATTTTATATCTACAGATATTTCCTGATGATTCTGTTTCTCTAGCGAATCCTAGCTGTTCTAGTTTGCTGCTGCCAGAATGCAATATACCAGAAACAGAATGACTTTTTAAAAGGGGAATTTAATAGGTTGCTAGTTTATAGTTCTAAGGCTGAGAAAATGTCCCAGTTAAAGCAAGTCTATAGAAATGTCCAATCTAAGGCATCCAGGGAAGGATACCTTGATTCAAGAAGGCCAATGAAGTTCAGGGTTTCTCTCTCAATTGGTAGGGCACATAGCAAACACAGTCAGAGTGTCTCTCTCATCTGGAAAGGCACATGGTGAACACAGTCAGGGTTCTTCTCTCATCTGGAAGGGCACATGACAAGCATGGCATCATCTGCTAGCTTCTTCTCCTGGCTTCCTGTTTCATGAAGCTCCCCAGGAGGCATTTTCCTTCTTCATCTCCAAAGGTTGCTGGCTGGTGGACTCTGCTTCTCTTGGCTAAGCTGTTCTGCTCTGCTCTCTCTGAATCTCTTTCATTCTCCAAAACATTTCCTCTTTTATAGGACTCCAGAAAGTTATCAAGACCCACCCAAATGGGTGGAGACATGTCGTCCCCTAATACAGCTTAACAACCACTCTTGATTAATTCACATCTCCAGGGAGATGATCTAATTACAGTTTCAAACATACAGTATTGAATAGGGATTATTCTGCCTTTATGAAATGGGATTTACATTAAAACATGGCTTTTCAAGTGTACATACATCCTTTCAAACCAGCACACTAGCTAATACAGATGACTAATGACATAAAGGAGATCAAGAAGAAATTAGAAGAGCATAAAGAGGATTTGAAAGAATAAATAGAAAAATAGCAGTCACCACAGAGATTAAAGATGCTGGAGACCAAGTAAAAAATATACTAGAGACACACAACAACATATTTGAAGAGGCAGAAGAAAGAACAAGTGAACTAGAGGACAGGACAACTGATTTTGAACACACAAAAGAACAAACAGCAAAAAAAAAGGAAAAAAATGAACTGGATCTCAGGGAAATGATGGACAAAGCAAAGCACACAAATATAAGAATCATCAGTGTCCCAGAAGGAGAAAAGAAGAATAAAGAGCAAGGAAAATTAATTAGAGGATATAAAGGGGGAAAAACTTCCCAACCCTTACAAAAGACATGGATATGCAAATCAAAGAAGCACAATGAATTCCAAATAGAATGAATCCAAATCCAAGACACATACTAATAAGTCTGTCAAATGGTGAACAGAAGGTGAAAATCTTGAAAGCAGCAAGAGAAAAATGTCTACTACAAACACAAGCAAAATCACATAAGACTGAATTTGGACTACTCAACTGGAACTATGGAGGTAAGAAGACAGTTGTATGACATATTTATGATCCTGAAAGAGAAAACCTTCCAGCCAAGAATTCTGTACCCAGCCAAATTGTGCTTTAAAACTCAGGAGAGATTAAATTTTCACAAACAAAGGCTGAGAGAATATGACAGCAAGAGATGAACCCTACAAGAAATACTAAAAGGAGTTCTGCCCACTGAAAAAGAGAGAGATATCTGGAGGAGGGCATAGAATTGAACAGTATCAATAAGGGCTACTTAAAGGATAAAAAGACAAAGATGGAAAAGAATATATAGATCTGACTAATAAAATCCAAAGGATAAGATAGTGGATTCAAGAAATCCCTTTACAGTAATAACTTTGAATGTTAACAGACTAAACTTACCAATTAAAAGATAGATATTGGCAGAATGGACTAAGAAACATAATCCAGCTATATGCTGCTTACAAGAGACTTATCTTAGACACAATGATACAAATATATTGAAAGTGAAAGGATAGAAAAAGATGTTCCATGCAAACTGTAGCCAAAAGAAAGCAAGAGTAGCAATATCAGACAAAATAGACTTTAAATGTAAAGAAATGATAAAAGACAAAGAAGGACACAATATATTAATAAAAGGGATAAGTCACCAAGAAGAAATGAAAATCATAAATATTTATGCCCTCAATCAAGGAGCTCCAAACTACATGAGACAAACAATGGCAAAACTGAAAGGAGTAATAAATATTTCAATAATAATATTAAGCGACTTCAATACACTACTCTCCTCTATAGATAGAGCAACCAGGCATAGGGTCAACAAGAAAATAGAGAACTTAAACAATTTAATAAGTGACTTAGAATTAATAGACATATATAGGTTACTATACCCCAAAACATCAGGATAAACAGTCTTCTCTAGTGCTTATGGAATGTTCTCCTGTATAGATCACATGCTGGGGCACATAACAGATCTTTCTAAATTTAAAAACATTGAAATTGATCAAAGTACTTTCTCTGATTACAATGGAATGAAACTGTAAATCAATAACCACCAAAGAATGAGAACTTTCACAAATATATGGAGATTAAATAATACACTCTTACACAACTAGTGGGTCAAAGAAGAAATTGCTAGAGAAATTAGTAGCTATCTGGAGACAAATGAGAATGAGAATACAATATATCAGAACTTATGGGATGCAGCAAAGGCTGTGCTGAGAGGGAAATTTATTGCCCTAAATGCCTATATCAAAAAACAAGAAAGAGCAAAAATCAAGGACTTAACTGCTAACCTGGAGTAACTTGAGAAAGAACATCAAACCAACCCCAAAGCAAACAGAAGAAGAGAAATGACAAAGATTAAAGTAGAGTTAAATGATTGGGAGAACAAAAGAACATAGAAAGAATCAATAAAACCAAAAGTTGGTTCTTTGAAAAAAATCAATATAATTGATGGATCACTAGCAAGGCTGATGAAGAAAAAAAGAGAGGGGATGCAAATAAACAAAATCAGAAATGAAAGAGGGGTTGGCACCACAGACTGAATAAATAAAAAAAAATCAGGTGGATACTATAAACAACTATAAGTCAACAAAATAGACGACTTAGATGAAATGGACAAATTCCTGGAAACACATGAACAAGCTACACTGACTAAAAAAAATAGAAAATCTCAACAAACCAATCACAAGTAAAGAGATTCAATCAGTCATCAAAAATCTTCCTACAAAGAAAAGCCCAAGGCTTCACAGGGGAATTTGATCAAACATTCCAAGAAGAACTAATTCCAAACCTGCTCAAACTTTTAAAAAAAATTCAGGAAAAAGGAATACTACCTAACTCACTTTATGAAGCTAACATCACTTTAATACTAAAACAGGGTGAAGATACTATAAGAAAGGAAAACTACAGGCCAATCCCCCTAATGAGCACAGATACAAAAATTCTCAACAAAATACTAGCAAGTAGAATCTAATGACACATTAAAAGATTTATACACCACAACCAAGTGGGTTTTATACCAGGAATACAAGGATAGTTCAACACAAGAAAATCAATTAATGTAATAGGCCACATTAACAAATCAAAAGGGAAAAATCACATGATCATCTCCATTGGTGCTGAAAAAGCAGTTGACAAACTTCAACATCCTTTTCTGATAAAACACTTCAAAAGACAGGAATCAAAGGTAACTTCCTCAATATAATAAAAGGCATATATGACAAATCCAAAGCCAGCATGGTACTCAATGGTGAGAGATTGAAAGCTTTTTCTCTAAGATCAGGAACAAGACAAGGATGCCCTCTGTCGTCACTATTATTCAACACTGTAGTAGAAGTTCTAGCTAGAGCAAACGGGCAAGAAAAAGAAATAAATCTATCCAAATTGGAAAGGAAGAAGTAAAACTTTCAATATTTGCAGATGACATGATACTACACTTGGAAAATCCTGAGAAATCTACAACAAAGTTATTTGCACTAATAAATTCAGCAGAGTGGCAGGATATAAAATTAATGTGAAGAAATCAATAATATTTCTATACACAATTAATGACCTAACTGAGGAGTCAATTAAAGAAAACATTCCATTAAAATGGCAACTAGAAGTATCAAGTATCTTGGAATGAACTTAACTAGGGATTTAAAGGACTTGTACACAGAAAACTACATAACATTGCTAAAAGAAAACCTGCGTAAGTGGAAAGACATCCATGCTCATGAATAGGAAGGTTAAATGTAGATAAGATGTTAATTGCACCCAAATTGATCTACAGATTAAACACAGTACCAATCAAAATTCCAACAACCTACTTTGAAGATTTGGAAAAGCTAGTTACCAAATTCATCTGGAAGGGAAAGAGATCCCAAGTAGCTAAAAGCATCCTAAAACAAAGAATGAAGTGGGAGAATTAACACTTCCTGATGTTAGAACTTATTATAGGGGTGCAAGGGTAGTTCAGTGGTAGAATTTTCACCTGCAATGTGGGAGAACTGGGTTTCATTCCTGGTCTATGCACTCCCCCAAAAATGAACAAATAAGCAAAACAAAACAAAACAACCAAACAAATAAAAATTCAACAAAATGGTGCCGCAATAATGGGATACTTACATGAAAAAATACTGAAATGTGACCCTGCCACACAGCATACAGA
Organism: Tamandua tetradactyla; assembly: GCF_023851605.1. Classification (NCBI taxonomy): domain Eukaryota; kingdom Metazoa; phylum Chordata; class Mammalia; order Pilosa; family Myrmecophagidae; genus Tamandua; species Tamandua tetradactyla. The sequence goes on along the minus strand of NC_135329.1, from coordinate 119,283,860 downwards.
AAAAAAAAATCTTATTATAAAACCACAATGGTCAGAACCTATGGTACCTATTTCAACATGAAAAAGTTAGAATGGCATAGCCCAAATACCCCTCAAGAGTGAGAGAAAGATCAAAGATGATGGGGAGTTATACAGAAAAGGTAGGGCTTAACAAATGAGTCTGATTGCTAAATTATTATACTGATATATTTTTAGTCTCCAGGATCTTAGAGCAGCTAGAAGTAAAAAACTAAAATGATGGAATTGTAACCCAAACTAAATTCTGAAATCTGTTCTACAACTAATGGTTGCAATTTGCTTTGAAGTTTTTTCAGCAAGGCCCCCAAATCCACTGAACTGGGATGAAATAGTCTTTTCAAAAACTGGCAATTGGGAGAACTAGATATCATAACCAAAATAATGAAAGAAGACCCTTATCTTATACCCTATACAAAAATTAACTCAAAGTGGATCAAATGCCTAAATATAAGAACCAGTACCATAAAGCTCCTAGAAATAAATGTAGGGAAACATCTTTAAGACCTAGTAATAAGAGGTAGCTTCCTAAACTTTATACCCAAAGCACAAGTAATGAAAGAAAAAACAGATACATGGAAACTCCTCAAAATCAAATACTTTTGTGCCTCAAAAGACTTTGTCAAAAAGGTGAAGAGGCAGCCAACTCAATGGGAGAAAATATTTGGAAATCACACATCAGACAAAGTTTGATGTATTATATACATAAAAAAATATGCAACTCAACAACAAAAGAACAAATGACCCAATTATAAAATGGGCTAAAGATATGAATAGGAATTTTTCTGAAGAGCAAATACAGATAGCTAAAAAGCACATGAAGAGATGCTCATTTTCATGTGCTATAAGGGAAATGCAGAAAGACTACAATGAGATCCCAGCTCACACCTACAAGAATGGCTGCTATTAAACAAACAGGAAACTACAGATGTTGGAGAGGATGTGGAGAAATTGGGACACTTATGCGTTGCTGGTGGCAATTTATAATAGTACAGCCACTATGGAAGACAGTCTGGCAACTCCTCAGAAAACTAAATATCCAGTTGCCCTATAACCTGACAATACCATTACTCAGAATATACCCAGAATTGCTGAAATCAGTGACACAAACAGACATTTGCACACCGATGTTCATAGCAGGATTATTCACAATCGCCAAAAAAAAAAAAAGTAGAAATGATCCAAGTGCCTACCAGCAGATGAGTGCATTAACAAAATGTGGTATATACACACAATAGAACATTATGCAGCAGTAAGACAAAATGATGTCCTGAAGCACATGACAAGATGGATAAGCCTTGAGGACATAATGGTGAGTGAAATAAGCCAGACACAAAAGGATAGATACTGTATGATTCCACCTTTATAACCAGGGGAAGGGTAAAATCAGAGGCTTATAATAAAGAATATAGGGGACCGAGAGATACATGGAGGTTAAAGACAGGTAAACAGTTAGCTAATGAGGTTGGACTCTGTTCTAGTTTGCTAGCTGCCGGAATGCAACACATCAGTGACGGATTGGCTTTTAACAAAAGGGGATTTATTTTGTTAGTTCTTCAGAGGAAAGGCAGCTAACTTTCCACTGAGGTTCTTTCTTACGTGGAAGGCACAGGATGGTCTCTGCAGGTCTTCTCTCCAGGCCCCTGGGTTCCAACAACTTTCCCCAGGATGACTTCTTTCTGCATCTCCAAGGGCCTGGGCTGAGCTGCAATTGCTGAGATGAGGTATGCTGAGCTGCTTAGGCTGTGCTACCTTGCGTTCTCTCATTTAAGCACCAGCCAATTAAGTCAAACACCACTCATTGCAGCAGACACGCCTCCTAGCTGACTGCAGATGTAATTAGCAACAGATGAGGTTCACGTACCATTGGCTTATGTCCGCAGCAACAAAACTAGGTATGCTCACCTGGCCAAGTTGACAACTGAATCTAACTAACACAGACTCAAATGTAAGGGAATAGATAGAAGTGAAGGTGGTTCACTGGTGGATCTATAGGTAATATTACTATATTGAAAGTGAACATGATTAAAAGGGATAGTATAGACCCATATGTCCCACCAATTAACACTACAAATATAAACAAGTTCTTGCATGACTTCAAAGGTATGAATCCTGTACAAAGAGTGTATAAATTCAGAGTATAGCAGAAAAACTACCATTGCATGCTATGGGCTTTGTTTACAGGAAAACAGCAACAGTACCACAGCAATAGCAGGGGTAAATAATGGGGGGAGGGACAAGAGTTAGGGGAAGGTTTGGATTTTCTATTTGGTGAGGGTGTCTTTACTGGTTATCTTTCTCTTGGGAATGGTTAAATTATCTAAAATTGAGCATGTTGATGGACTGTTAACTTTGGCATTATACATGATGCCCAATGAATGGAGGTAGCTGAAGGATGCACTGAGAAGTAGATTGGTGCACCAATGATGGTGTATGTATACGAACGAATATTGTGCTGTTACAAAAAGGAACAAAGTTGTGAGGCATGCAACATTGTGAATGAACCTGTGGAACATTTGGTAAGGCAAAATAAGTCAGAAACAAAACAGCAAATATTGTATGGTCTCACCTAGAAAATACTTATAAGAAAACTGGGGCCTCAAATGTAAACTCTTATAGCAGTCACATTTAACCCAGAGTGGGAATTGTTATTTCTGGATTTTGAGAAGCTGTTTTATATGTGTATAATCTGGTACTTAGAGATAAGAATGAAGCTGATCAGGTTGGGATTTAGATAATTCAGAATACAGGGCTAAGGAAGACATTGTATTTTTTAGAACCTCATCTACTCTTTGAGAGCAAAGGAGGAAAGGTTTATTTTATCCAGAATCTAAATTTTCTGTAGCACACAATTTAACTCAACTTGTCTGGATAGATCATTTAAACAATCTAAACACAGGGAACCCAGCATAAAAATGCAGGCCTTTAATCCTGTATATCTTGATGTACTGCCTTGATAAATCCCAGAGTATATTAAGCAGATAATCAAAAAGTATTGGAAAAGTCCCTTGAGGGATGGGAGAAAAAATATGGAACTAATAAACTTTACCTCCAGGGAATTCCCTGATACTGTGTTAAACATTAAGGACACCCAAGTCAATAGGACAAGCCCTTGATCTTGAGGCTTGCTCTTGTGGAGATTAATGTACGTAGTGGAGAAGCATAGCCTACCTATAGGTATGCCTAAGAGTTACTTCTGGAGGACCTCTTTTGTTGTTTAGATATGGCCTCTCACTCTCTCTAAGCCCAACTCTGCAAGCGAAATCATTGCCCTCCCGCCTACATGGAACATGACATCCAAGATGAAAGTCTCCCTGGTGATGTGGGAGATGACTCCCAGGGATTAACCTAGCCCTGGCACCAGAGGATCAACAATTCCAACCTGACCAAAAGGGGGTAAAGAAGTGTAACAAATAGGGCATCAGTGGCTGAGAGAGTTCAAATAAAGTTGAGAGGCTACTCTGGAGGTCACTCTTATACAAGGTTCAGTTAGACATTGCTACCTATCATAACTTGCCAAACCCCAACCAAAACCATTCCAGCCAATCCTGAAGAACACCTAGGGCATCATACAAGATTCTACAAAGGTTCTGTGCACTAGGGTAACTTTCCAGAAACATACAACCTCCAGATTTTTCCCTGGACCAGATAAGTCCTGAAATGCAGCGGGGCCAGCCTCTCCAGAACATCAACTAGTTTCAGCCTGCTATCCCGTATTATCGACCACCCCTTCCAACATGAAAAAGTTAGAATGGGCATAGCCCAAATACCCCTAAAAAGTGGGAGAAAGATCAAAGGTGATGGTGGAGTTATACCAAGAAGGTAGAATTTAACAGATTAGTATGACTGCTCAATCATTAGAGTGATATTTCTTTTAGTCTCAAGTATCTTAGAGTAGCTAGAAGTAAAAACTTGAAATGATGGAATTGTAACCCAAACCAAACACTGAAATTTTTGTACAACTAATTGTTGTGATGTGCTTTGAAATTTATTTCCTTTTTTATATGTTATTTTTCACAAAAGAAAAAAAAAAAGTCGATTGTGATGATAAATGCACAGCTGTATACTATATATTGTATATTGTGAACCATTGATTGTACACTTTGGATGATTACATGGTGTGTGAATTTATAATATATATCAATAAAATAAAAAATAACATATAAAGGCATAAAAAATATATATAAAGAGATAGCCTTACTTGGTCCTCAAAAGATAAAGCTTGGGCAATATCTCTTAGAAATCCATCAATAACAATGCCCTCTTCATCAGGTATTTGCATCAATTTCTATTTTATCTCTGAAATTGTGGCCTCCTTTCACAGAGAAAGTATTTTAAAAACCAGTTCAGCCTGATTCTCTCACAACTGGTATAAAATCTTTGCAGAATACTACCAAATTATACAGCTGTACCTGTGGAGCCAAGTCTCCAGTTGCAATTATTTTGGCAATAAGAATACATTTTCTATTGCTTCTGGTACTGTGGATCTGCCTCCTTAATAATTCTCCCACCAAAATGTATTGGAATCCATAACATTCTGTGATACCCTTCTGAATACCCTTCTGTGATACATTCTGAATACCCTTTCTACTTCCTGGACCACCTAATATTTAAAACAGGCAAAATTATGAACTTCTGTTCCAAAAAGAAACTTCCTTCTACAGAACTACTCCCTTTGTCTTAATTCTGAGCTACCAGTACCACCTCCAAAGGCAGAATGAGCGTGGACTTTGCCACAGAAAGGATTAGACTGTCTTAACCAATTGTATTAGATGAAAGAGACTTTTCCCCTCTCTACCTATTGTATAAATAAGGTTTTTTTAAAATTCTGATTAATACAATTTAAAGAAACTTTCATTATTCTTCTAAGTAGAGTCTAATATCTTTTCTAACCAAGAAAAACCATTGGATACAAAAGAAAATTATTAAAGTAACAAAACTGCCTTGTTCCATGCTGACAAAGAGCTAATAAAAAATCATCTTTCAGCCAAAAAAAAAAAAAAAAAGATATCACATCCAGTACAACTGCTGTGATTGAGGCTACAACTTGGCTAAGTTTATGGAGGACCACCACAACTTACGCTGATCCACCTGGGTTTTTGAAGGGCTAGATTGGTGTATTAAATGCAGAAACCAGTGTAGGGAATTCACAGGATACCTGGATCTACACTTTGAAAACTCTGACTTTGTGGAATATATTTATGTGTTTTGTTAACATTTTTTCTGGTGAGGATATAAAGCCTTGGTTGGCACTTTCCTGGGGGTCTAGCCATTTCCACTGTCAGTCATCATGGGAAAACTCATCTCCTAGGACAAGACAAAGACCAACGAGATAGGCTTTCAAGGAACTAATCTTTTGAGAAGGAAAAAAGCATATAAACACATTATTATTATAATAAATAATTCTAAGCAAGAACAAGAGAACTAGGTATCGTTGTTTTCATCACAAGTTTAGCCACCCAAACAGGTTTAACCTGAAATCCTATGAACCAGCTCCACAGAAGGCAAATACATATCCATATCAACAATCCACACAAATAGGAAGTAACTATTTTATCCTGCAAAATAATTTTCAGTGTGATGGAAACTGAGCCAGGAAGAAATAGGTTGAGGTTTAGGATAAAGGAAGTACAGAAGTGCCTCAGCAGTACATAAATTTGCATATATATATATAATAATAGTATATAAATATATAAAACCGTTCGTGAAAAGGACAAACTCTCATCGATAGGCAAATATTTATATTGTTGTTGGTGGATGTCTGCAGTGCTAAATAGCATGTTACTACTGGAACAGCACAGGACACTTGCTTGGAGGGAAAAATCTATAGCTGGTGCTCTCCAATCATCTTCTCCCACTGCTCTTGGAATCTAGTGGATGCCTCTACAAGGCACCACATTTCTACAGCCCCATCATCAGAATGGGAATTTGTCTCTCCACACATCTTAGGGAACTTTCTTTTGCATCATTATATGATTTAATGTATCCCATTGATTTCCCATTGATTTAATGTATGTCCATTGATTTCCATGGCAAATATGGGGCTAGAGTTAATTAGAAAACCAACATGTTATGCAACAACATCATCTACACTATCTATAGAGCATGTGCTCTTAGGACCAAGGGGCAATCTTATTATTCGACTGCCACTGGACAAATCCTAATTATTGCCAATTTTGTTATAATAAAGGTATGTGTGGTGGTTAGGTTCTGGTATCAACCTGACCAAATGGTTGTGCGCAGTCGCCTGGTCAGGAGAACTGGCCTAACCATTTCTGCAAGGATGTTTCATGGCTAGTTGATAAACTGGAAGGCTGGTGTATTAAATCATCAGTCAGTGGATGGCATCTGTGGCTGATTACATCTGCAAACAACTAAGGCGGGTCTCCCACAACAAGAAAATCAATCAGTTGAAGACTGTTACGGAAAAAAAGAGACTCTCACTGCTTCTGCAGCCAGTGAGGCTCTCCTGTGAAGTTCGTCAAGACCCTTCATCAGTGCCACCAGGTTCACAGCCTGCTCTAATGGATTTTGGACTCTCTTTCCCACAGCTGTGGGAGACACCTTTATAAATCTCATATTTGCAGATCTCTCCTGTTGGTTCTGTTCCTCTAGAGAACCCTGACTAATACAGCTTCATACCAGGAGTGGTTCTTGAGAAACAGAATCTTAATAGTAGGTTTTTAGAATTGGTTTTCTACTCTGACTAGACTCAGAGGCACTAATAACTCTGCAATAATCAAAGGGGCACTAACAGTCCACAGGGTAAGTTGGCAAAAGAGATACTCAAAATATCACCATTCTGCTAATTGTATGCTTTTATGAGGCAAGGCTCTGGGTGAGAATGTTTTTGACACCTTTATGGAATTTTGTGGAATTAAGAGGTATAATGATATTGGCTCATTATTGTTAGATACACTGGCTACAGTGATGAGGAAAAGAGATGAGCTGAAGGCTTCAAATTTGCACCTCAAGTGCCATATGAATGATGTAAAAGTTTCCATGTGTGCCCTCAAAAAAATCTTATTTCCTGTGTCAAAGACTTGAGCTCTCTGAAAAACAGACACAAAGCCTCATCATGCAAGTAGCAGATTTGCAACATAAACTAAAATCTCAACCTAATTTACCAGCCTACTGAGATTAATCCTTCAGTGTTTGCTAACCCTGTAACCACCTGCCCTGGGGAAACAGACTTCACTCTTCTGCTGGAGCAACTCATCCTGTTTCACCAGATGAAACTGCAATGGTATGCGCTGAGGTAGTTGGCCTGAAAGACACGTCTATTTCTTTTCATGACCCACCCCCACCACCCCTCTTTTCTTTAAGACTTATAATTTATAAAGTCCCATCAGGCCCCAAAAGGTGAAGGACACAGTGTGACCCATGAGGAGGTATACTATACTCCAAAAGAACTGCATGAATTTTCTAATCCATATAGACAGATATCAGAGGAATATGTGTGGGAATGGATATTAATGGTGTGGGATAATGGTGGAAGGAATATAAAGTTGGATCAAGCTGAATTTATTGATATGGGCCCATTAAGCAGAGATTCTGCATTCAGTGTTATAGCTCGAGGGGTTAGAAAGGGCATTAACAGATTGTTTAGATGGTTGGCTGAAACATGGATCCAAAGGTTGCTGACATTACCTGAGATTGAAATGCCAGGACTGCCCTGGTATAATGTGGATGAGGAGATTCGGAGGCTTAGAGAAATGGGAATCTTAGAGTGATTTATCATGGAAGACCTGCTCACATACCCCAAGAATGTCCAGAGGACATATCTTCTACCAGAACCTTAAGAAATAAATTTGTGAGACTAGTTCCATCATCCTTGGAGAGCTCTGTAGTCGCCCCTCTCTGAATGTCAGCTATTACTGTGGAAACTGCTGTCACTGAGCTGGAATTCTTAAACACAATGGGAATGACTGGATCTCAAGTTGGCAGAAGCCATGTAGCAACAGTTAATCACCACAGACAAGGTGGGCATGGCCACCTTAAGGGACAGCAGACTCAAAGTAGCAGTCAAAATAACTGACTTGCAGAGACTTGTGGTGTTGGCTAGTAGATGATAGGGTACCTAGAAGTAAAATGGATGGACAGTCTACTGAATTCTTATTTAAGCTGGATAAGTAGAAGAATTCTGGGTCACGTGAACAGAAGTCTAACTTGAATTACAAAAACAGAGAATCACAGCCCCTTAATCAATTCTCAGACTTGAAACAGTTTACAGACCCAGAGCCCCTTGAATGAAGGGAGGGCCGAGTATCCTTGGGGAAGGACCCTTTTACAATGCCCCAAATTTACACTGTTAACCTTCCTCCCAGCCTTCCCCAAGGAGACCTCAGCCATTTACCAGGTGACTATGCACTGGGGAAAAGGAATTGATAGGTATTTCGGGGATTATTGGACACTGGCTCAGAAGTGACACTAATTCCAGGAGACCTAAAACATCACTCTGGTCCATCAGTCAGAGTAGAAGCTTACAGAAGTTTTAGCTCAGGTCTGTCTCAGGTCCAGTGGATCCCCAGACCAACTCTATGATCATTTCCCCAGTTCCAGAATGCATGATGGGAATCAACATACTCAGTGACTGGCAGAATCCCCACACTGGTTCTCTGACTCATGCAGTGAGGACTATTATGTAGCAAAGGCCAAGTGGAAGCCACTAGAACTGCCCCTACCTAGCAGAATAATGAATCAGAAGCAATACCATATTCCTGGAGGGATTGCAGAGATTAGTGCCAATGTTAAGGACTTGAAGGATGCAGGGGTGGTGATTTCCACCATATCCCCATTCAACTCTCCTATCTGGCCTGTGCAGAAAACAGAATGATCTTAGAGGATGACAGTGGATTACTGTAAACTTAGCCAGGTGGTGACTCAAATTGCAGCTGCTGTTCCAGATGTGGTATCATTACTTCAGCAAATCTACACATTGCCTAGTACCTGATATGCAGCTATTGATCTGGCAATTTTTTTTTCCCAATAGCTGTCAGTAAGGACCACCAGAAACATTTGTCATTCAGCTGGCAAGGCCAGCAGTATAACTTCACTGTCCTGCCTCAGGAGTATATCAATTCTACAGCCCTTTGTCATAATTTTTGTCTACAGGGACCTTGATCATTTCTCCCTCCCACAAGACATCACACTGGTCCATTATATTAATGATATCATGGTGATTGGACCTAGTGAGCAAAAAGTAGCAACTGCTCTAGGCTTACTGGTAAGGCTTTTGCATTTCAGGGGATAGGAGATACATCCAACAAAAATATAGGGGTCTTCCACCTTAGTGAAATTTCTAGGTGTCCAGTGGTGTGGGGGCATGTTGAGATATCCCTTCCAAGGTGAATGATAAGCTGTTGCATCTGGCCCTTCCTAGAACCAAAAGAAAGGCACAATGCCTAGTTGGCCTCTTTGGATTTTGGAGACAACATATTCCTCCTTCGGGTGTGCTACTCCAGTCCATTTCCTGAGTGATCACTGCTAATTTTAAGTAGGGACTGGAATAAGAGGAGGCTCTACAACATGTCCAGGCTGATGTGTAAGCTGCTCTGCCACTTTGGCCATATGATCCAGCAGAATCAATGGTGATGGAAGTGTCAGAGGCAAATAGGGATGCTGTCTGGAGACTTTGGCAGGCCCCTATAGGACAATCACAATGCAGACTCTTCAAATTTTGGAACAAAGCCTTACCATCCACTGCAGATAACTATTCTCCTTTTGAGAAACAGCTTTTAGCCTGCTACTGGACCTTAGTAGAGACTGATTGCTTAACCATGGGCCACCAAGTTACCATGAGACCTGAGTTGCCTATAATGAGCTTGGTGTTGTCTGACCCACTGAGCCATAAAGTTGGGCATGCACAGCAGCGCTCCATCATAAAATGGAAATGGAAGAAAAAATGGAAATGGTATATTAGAGATAGGGCTTAAGCAGGTCCTGATGGCACAAAAAAGTTCCATGAGGAAGTGGCCCAAATGCCCATGGTCCCCACTCCTGCCACATTACCTTCTCTTTCTCAGACCAGAGCTATGGCCTCTTGGGGAGTTCCTTACAGTCAGTTGACTGAGAAAGACAATACTTAGTCCTGGTTTATAGATAGTTCTGCACAATATGCTGGGACCACCCAGAAGTGGACAGCTAAAGCACTACCACCCCATTCTGGGATGTCCTCAAAGGATACCGATGAGGGGAAATCCTCCCAGTGGGAAGAACTTCAAGCAGTGCACCTGGTTGTTCATTTTGCTTAGAAGGGGAACTGGCCAGAGGTGTGTTTGTATACTGACTTAGGGGCTGTTACTAATGGTTTGGCTGGATGGTCAGGGACTTGGAAGAAGCATGATTAGAAAATTGGTGACAAAAAATGTCTAGGGAAGAGGTTTGTGGATGAACATTTCTGAGTGAGCAAAGAACATGAAGATATTTCTGTTCTATGTGAATGAATGCTCATCAGAGGGTGACTTCAGCAGAGGAATGTTTTAATAATCAAGTGAATATGATGACCTGTCTTGTGGACACAAGTCATCCTCTTTCCTCAGGCACTACTGCCATTGCCCAAAGAGCTCAGGAACAAAGTGGGCATGGTGGTAGGGATGGAGGTTATGCATGGGCTCAACAACATGGACTTCCACTCACCAAGGCTAATCTGGCTACAGCCACTGCTGAATGCCCAATCTGCCAGCAGCAAAAACCCACACTCAGTCCCCAATATGGTACCATTCCTCAAGGTGATCAGCTTGCTACCTGGTGGCAGGTTGATTACATTGAACCACTCCCATCATGAAAGGGGCAACGATTTGTTCTAATGAGAATAGACACACTCTGGACATGGGTTTACATTCTCTGCATGCAATACTTCTGCAAATACTACCATATGAGGACTTACGGAATGCCTTATCCACCATCATGGTATTCCACACAGCATTGCTTCTGACCAAGGAAACCACTTCACAGCAAAAGTACAGAAATGGGCACATGCTCATGGAATTCTCTGATCTTATCATGTTTCCCATCGTCCAGAGGCAGCTGGGTTGACAGAATGGTGGAGTGGCCTTTTGAAGATCCAATTACGATGCCAACTAGGTGGCAATACCTTGCAGGGCTGGGACAATGTTCTCCAGGAGGCTATGTATTCTCTGAATTAGCATCTAATATATGGTGCTATGGTTTCTCCCATAGCCAGTATTCATGGGTCCAGGAGTCAAGGGGTAGAAATGGGAGTGGCACCACTCACTATCACCCCTAGTGATGTACTAGGAACATTTTTGTTTCTGTCCCTGAAACCTTAAGCTCTTCTGGTCTACAGTTCTTAGTTCCAAAAAGAGGAGTGCTTCTTCCAGGAGACAGAGTCCGTTGAACCAGAAATTAAGACTGCCACCTAGCCACTTTGGGCTTCTCATGCCACTGAATCAAAAGGCATAAAAGGGGATTACTGTTCTATCTGGGGTGATTGATCCTGACTATTAAGGGGAAACAGGACTACAAATACATAATGGAGGTAAAAAAGTTTTCCTGGAATACAGGAGATCCCCTACGGCATCTCTTAGTACTACCATGCCTTGTGATTAAAGTCAATGGAAAACTGCAACAACCCAATCCATGCAGGACTACCACTGGCCTAGAAACTTCAGGAATGAAGTCTGGGTCACCCCACCCAGCAAAGAACCATGGCCACCTGAAGTGGTTGCCTCATGAAGATAAAAGAGAACATGGAATTGGTAGTAGAAGAAGGTAGTGATAAAATGAACTACGACCACGTGACCAGTTACAGAAAAAAGGATTGTGATTGTATGAATATCTCTTCCTGGTTTTAAGTATGCTTGCATTTGCAAATAAGCAAATATCTTGTTTTCCTCTTATCATATGACATAAGTTGTATTGTTATGTGATAGCATTTAGGTCATAGGATATAAAGTTTAAGAGTGAATGTTACCAAGGACTTGCACCCTATTCTGGAGAGATGTAGTGCATTTCCGGTTGTACTCAGGACAACTGACTTAGGCAAAACATATGTCTGTTATTGTGTTCTATTTGGAAATTAGGCATGTTTCAAGATGATGTGTATAGCTGTCAGTTGTCAGCCTAACTGTGATGATTAGGTTCTCTTGTCATCTTGGCTAAAAGATATGCCCAGTTGTCTGGTCAATCAAGCACTGGCCTGACCGTTACTGCACGGGTATTTTGTGCCTGATTGATAAACCAGAAGGCTGGTATATTGAATCATCAGTCAGTTGACTGCATCAGTGGCAGATTACATCTGTGCTCAACTAAGCGGTGTCTCCCACAACAAAATAATCTAATCAGTTGAAGCCTTTTAAGAAAGAAGAGAGATTCTGAGCCTCCCTATGGAGTTCATTCAGATTCTTCACTGGATCCACCAGCTTCACAGCCTGCCCTACAGATTTTGGATTCTTCCACTCCCGAGGTTGCATAAGACACCTTCAAAATCTCATATTTGCAGATCTCTCCTGTTCTGTTTCTATGGAGAACCTGACTAACATAGTGTGTCTAATAGTCTGATCTTCATATCATATAAAAAGATACCGGGGGGGATGCCTGGGGATTTGGTAATTCTTTTCGCAAATGCATCCTTTTTTTCCCTTTGTTCACTGTGCTCTCTGTGTTATCCTTTAGTCTGAAGCTAATGGACACTGCCTCCACTTCATCTGCTCTCAGCAGCTGTGGTCATCATCTAAATGAATATATGAATTGAATTAATGTGCAGTGACTGTCTAAAGTATCCTAAACTATATTTAAAATGAGGAGTGATGGCCCAGAGGAGTAAGTGTGTATTTTCTTTGAAGCTCAAGATCTGTGTAAGGAATAGATTAATACTATCTAGTCCATAGTTCACCTCCCAGATGTAAACTAGTAAAATGAATATTTCATAACAGTACTTTAGTTCAGGTTGGGTTTGTTTGTTTTTGTAACTTACTTGTTTGGGTGTGGGTGAAATTCTGGGAAATCACAAAACTTCAATCAAAATGAGAAAACCACTATATAAAGCTCTGATTCTACCACGAAATGATTCCATTTCTTCCTTCTGTCTTCATGTTCAATTCCTTCTTAGCTGTCCATTCCAGATGGAAGAATCCAGAAGGTTGAGACCACTTCTGTAGTAGTAGTTAGGGGGCTGACAGGAAACAGAAGGCCTGTTCCTATGGGATGAGAGAAAGAGAGAGAGAGTAATAAGAGAACTCTTTATGGAGGTGTGGGTGTGAAAGGGCACCGACAGGCCATGTTGAGACTCCCAAGGATAGCACCAAGGCAAGTTATTGCCACCCAGAGGTGTGAAGAGGGTGGAGAAGGGTATGTATGCAATACTGAATCCTCAGAGAACTGGAACTATGGAAAGGGGTCCACCAGGCAGGAATTATTGCCCTGATGGATGTAGCCACTAGCAGAAGTTCAGTGCCTAAGCACAGGGAGCAAGCAGAAATCCTCTGGCCTCTCCCTCCTCTTGCCCTTTGATCTCCTGCATTGCTTCAAACTGGCCAAATCCAACCAGAGGGTGATGAAGTCTGTAAGATCTCTTCTGGAGAAGTAATGATAGAGGACGGTAGAGAATGAGTTTGGGGAAGGGGAAAAGGAGAATGACAAGCATCTAGACCAAGACAACAACCTCTATTGAGCTGTCTTTTCTTGCTCTGAGATGGTTTCCCAGAATGTGTTCCAGATGGACGCTGTGTATGTATGGGAGAGTGGGGTTCTGTGCAAGAATTTATTTGGGGAACACTGCAATAAACAATTTGAACAGGTTCTTTACTCCAGGAATTCTCAAAGCTACTATAGGCTAATTTTTCTCTCAGCAGATAATCGTTGAGAACTATGATGTGCTAGGCATTTGGCCAGGTGCTGGGGGCGAAATGGTGCATAGACAGACACCCACACTTGGAGTACATAGAGACGAATGGAGCAGACAATAAACAAGCAAACAAAAAACTAATTCATTACAAAGTGTTTATGAAGAAGCCCCCAAAGGGGATAAAACATTCAGTTTGTCCCAAATGTAAGTTATTTAGTTCGGGAAGCTTTGTTTCTGAAAAGTTTTTAGGGACTAACTTCCTTTGAGCAAAGGCTACTCTAAGCTATTTCCTGAGTACTGGTTATATATTTGGTCCCAAATCTACATAATTAAACACTTAATACCTACTTTTAATGATAGCTTTTCACCCAGCTGGCCCTTGACAGTTAATGTGAGAGCAAATCTGATATCTATGGAAAATGAGCACCGGGAAGGTATCATGAAAAAGGGGAAGCAATATGTCAGCTGTCAAAACCATTTAAATCAAGTTGGCATTTTTCTTGCAATGTAAACTTTTTCTTGGAATCTACCCTGCAAGGTAAGATGGTATAGTTACTGAAATGGCCACTGGGGTGGATGCATATGAGGGAGATAAACCCACATATTTGCCAGATTTAAAGCAAAGCCCAAATGGTTGGACAAAACTGATACAAACAGAAGAAAGTAACTTTCAGGGGGAATTTATTCACAATACATTTATCTAACTTTCTGTTAGAGGGAAAATGTTTTACAGGAAAATGTATGGCCAGTTGTTTTAGCTGTTGTTTGGTGTCCTGCCCTGTTTCCCTTTATTGAGGGGTGTACCCCTCTCCCAGCAGCTGTGAGTGTTGGTTGCTAATGGCTCACAGCTGCCCCTTTTTCTGGAAAATTGGACTCATCCAATGTTATGCCTCTCTCCCAAGAGAGAGGTGGTGGTCCATGTACCAGAGATTTCTCCATGGGAGGCCAAGGTTCCATTTTACCTGGTGCCTCATCCTTGCAGCCTCTTTCCCCTTTGTACCCTCTCTCATAAGTTTTTCCTAAAGAATCCTTCCATAGTTGTGGACTCCTTGACTTCATCAAGCTTCACAGGAAACTGAGACTCAAAAGGTTTAAGGGATTTGGTGGAAATCACACAGTAATTTAATGACAGAGCAGGAAAGAGATACTTAGCCCCTTCAATCCTCAATCCATTGGTCTTTCCACTGTGCCTTGTTTAGATATAGCTGAATTAGCTAACTTAATAGTTTTAAATTTTAATTATTTTTCCAAAAAAAGAATATATGTTTAGAAAAACTTAATGGAATAAGCATTAATTCTTTTCATCATCCACATCTCTGAGAAGCTGAACTACTTAGACCAACACTCACCATTATCCTCCTGGTGAGCAATGATCCAAAGTATGGGCTTTAATATCTAGGAAGGAAATAAAAAGTGTAAGCTTCCAAGACCAGCACCCCAGAGAACATTTTAAAGTGACAGCAAAGGTTACAAGCTTTAAAGCACTTTTGCCACTTGATATTAAATGTTGTTAGAATAATAGTTGCATTAAACATTATGGCTTATAATATATGTAATGGTTAGGTTCTGGTGTCAACTTGACCAAGTGATGAGGCCTAGTTGTCTGGTCAGGCAAGCACTGGCCTAACCACAGCTGCAAGGATATTTATTGGCTGATTGATAAACCCGGAAGAGTGGTGTAGTAAATCATCAGTCAGTTGATTGCATCTGTGGCTGATTACATCTGTGATCAACTAAGGTGTGTCTCCCACAATAAGATAATACAATCAGCTGGGGACTTTTAAGGAAGAAGAGACACTTTTTCATGGCTTCTTCAGCCAGTGAGCCTCTCCCATAGAGTTTGTCCAGACCCTTCATCAGAGCCGCCCGCTTCACTGCCTGCCCTGCAGATTTTGGACTCTTCCATTTCCACAGTTGCATGAGACACCTTTATCAATCTCATATTTATAGATATCTCCTGTTGGTTCTGTTTCTGTAGAGAACCCTGACTAATTCAAAATACTTGCAGAAATATTTCATCTATCTGCACAGCAACCCTAAGACCTGAGTAAAATATTGGTATCCTTCTTTTAAAAATGAAGAACCTCAAGTTCAATGATAAGTTAGTGTTCAAGGTCAAATAGTTATGAAGTTGCATGATGAGGTATTGATAATAATAATAATTATTATTACTATCAGGAAAGATGGAATCTTTATACTGTATTGACTATTTTATCTGCTTTAGTAAGTTTTACATTTCTTAAATTATTAGTGTTTATAACATCAGTTTATGGTTTGGTCACCATAAAACTCTGTAATATTATTTGTATTCCAGAACACAAAATCTTCTAGAATTTCTTTAAAGTAACAAAATAGGCTGTATAATTAAAGATTTACCCTATTTCTATGAAATTGATATATCAAGACTTTATTTCTCTTCCCTTTTTATAAATTTGACTTGTGGTTCTGTAAAAATTAATGTCCATTGATTTCTTAGAAAACTGTGCCTTCACTACACAGAGGATTTGGTTTTTAGAGGAACCAAAGGTACATCATTATTGATTATGCATTGCTTTTCCTTAAGAGCTGTTGAGAATGTGAATATACTTCTAAATGAATACTCAGATGTAACATTTTATTTAATTCATTTCCCAAATTCAGCCTGTCTTCTAGCCAACTACAACATAGTTTACTTTAGAAATATCAATATATACTTTTCAGCCAAAAAAAAAGTCAACCAAGAAAATATTGCCCTCAGGGTTAGCTTTTATACATGGAGCAAATATATAGTTTCAGCTTAGTGGGAGAGAATGAAAACCATCTCTTTTCTGTGGCTTAAAAGAACATAGCTTCATTTGCAGTATCTCCTTGAGTTTGTGCAGTTAAAGTTACAATGGGAATATTGATGAGGCAGAGAGGGAACACAGAGCTATTGAGGGGCTCAGGCATATCTTGGATATTATCATTCCAAAAGTCTTAGACATGTATTTTAACTCTGGGCAAGCATAAAAGAGCCAAGCAAATTTCATGTAATTGCCATGCTCTGAGGGTTCCAGAGGGGAATTCCTGATCACAATTATTTACTTAAACACAAATGAGAAACTCAAGTAACCTCAGGGTCACAACGAAATAGTTCTGGACTGGGTTACAATTTCAAAATTAATAGGAACGAGCAGGCTGTAAGGCTGTTGGATGCATTCAGCAGTCTCACCATAATTAAAGACCCATATGCAGCCAGATGACATTATCCACCACTCTGGGAGGGGAAAGGGTTTACTCATTCCAGCAAATCTCAAAACATCAGGTGGTTACAAGTTCTTGTCACATGGTTTCATGCCTTTAAGAAAGCCAGCCTCCTTCAGTGTTGTTGATGAGCTGATTGTCATGGGCGGTTGTTTTAATTACTTTTTAATCCTCAATAATCATGTTATCAAAGGATTTAAATGCCATCCCATGCCTGGTATGGGGCTTCAGGCACCACACATAGACGGTATCCATGTACAATTTGCTCTAATGAGCACGGAGAGCTTAACTCTGCAAGCTTCAAACAAGCATAATTTGCAGGTCGATCAAGTCACTCAGAGCCAGAGATCTGTTAGATTCTCTGAAGGCACAAATCTCTTAGGAAAGTTATTATGATAACAAGATGAAGTAAGTTTTGGAGTGGAACAAGAAGTACACACAGTATATGTGAAGCCGGCAAAACTTTACTACCAGGTTCTGTCTGTTGAATTCATTCAAGCAATGATTTACGCCGGTGGAGGAGTGAGGTGACTGCAATCATTTGGCTATTTCACTGCGGCTGGGTTTGGGTCATTCTGTTGGCAGGGTCTTTCTCCAGAGATGAGTCTTCACACTTAGACATCCCTGCTCTGTGGCCTCCATAAAACTCTACCTTGGCAACTAGCCCTTACATATGGAGACACTGGGGAGCTTATTTTCATGAATGTGTAAAAATAAGCAGAGACCTGAGCTGATATAGCAATAATGGAGAGAAAATTTTTTTAAGTATTTCTTTTCAAGATGTCTGATGAAATTATCTGGCAGGATTTTTTTGCATCATCTGCATAACTGCTTCTGACTCCATCTATCTGATCTGCGTGGTGACAGACCAGGTACAAGGGCCCCTCCTCAGAGTCCAGAGGGATCTCATTAGAACCCAAGGCTGATATAGCAGCAGCTAACTTAACCATGACCAAGGCCACCTTCCCTCAGCTCTTCTGGCTTGAAGGAAGCTGAAGCAGCACCTTAGAGAGCCATACTAACAAAAGACTTCACGTTCACAGCACTTTCCCACATGACACCCCAGAAGGTGATGATGAGGAAATAACTTGCCCTGAGGAAATAACTTGCCCAAAGTCAGAGAACTAATAAAGCAAAATAAAGCCACCCTCATCCATGCGTAATCTTATTTACTGTCCCAGTTGTAGTAGAACATCCCTGTCAGTACAATTGTTTGGGATTCACCACTTACAAAGGTGCTCACAGTTCTTCAGTTAAGCATTCTCAGCAAACACCTGAAAATAATGACCAATGTTGGTGAATTTCTCTATGACTTGCCCAAAGCCTTCTTTTGCCATTTTTATTTATGCAATGCCAAACTGATTACAAATACTTACAGACTCTTGAATACACTGTGTGGAAGATTTGAATTTTAAATATTTCTCATTCCCAAGCATTAAATTTATCTTGTCAGTATCACTCAAATGGTCTAAGAGAAAAGGGTAAGGTCCAAATACCCGTATGTTTGGCAAACTACAGAAAAATCAAAATAATATAAAATGTTTTATTTACTTGCTGTCTATAAGACATTGCATTTATTATTATTTTTTAACTAAAAGTAATATTTGTCTAAGTGGATTGTTAAACATGCAATACTAACATACTTGTACTGAGGGGAAGAGTGATTAACGTGCTGCTCGGTTTGCCATATGGCAGGAGGCAGTGCACGCCATACATTCCCCTATGTTGTCACCTTAAACCTGGGGTCAGTAACCATATTCCCTAGACAGAAGGCTCAGAGACCTCTAACTTCTTGTAAAATCTTCTATCAGGCTTCCGTGGCTCATTAAATGAAAACTTCAAAGGATGTACAAATTAAGCTGCATGCGGAGAGAGGCATTTAAAGGAAAGAGTTTGAAAATCTACCCTAATATTATCCTACCATTCTTTTTTTTTTTTTTTTTTTTTTTTTTTTTTTTTTTTTTTAAAGGAAAGACAGAGAGAAGGAAGGAAGGATAGAAGGAAGGAAGGAAGGAAGAAAGGGAAACATTTTTAAACATTTTCTTGTTTTATTGTATTCTGTTTCTCCGTTTTTGTTACATGGGCTGGGGCCGGGAATCGAACCGAGGTCCTCCGGCATAGCAGGCAAGCACTTTGCCCGCTGAGCCACCGCGGCCCGCCCTATCCTACCATTCTTGTTCTAAAGAAATCCATCATATTCTTTTATAGTTTTTTAAAAAGGAAATTACTCATTGCAGAAAAATGAAGTTAGATCATTTGAATTTGTGTCCATGTTTTCAATGACGGATAGGTAGAATCTTCAAATGAATGTCCTTTTGTTTCTGGAATTTCATCTGTTCTAATGTTATGCTTTATTTTCAATTATTCCAAGGCCTGAGAGCATTAATTATCCCAGCAGTGAGTCAAACTAAAACACTGCTTACAGACATTTAAACTTGACCCTAAGTAGTAGTTGCCCTTCAACATGATTCATTTTATTTTTTCCCTCCAGAGGTCTAATCTTTCAGCCCTTCCCCAGACAACCCATAATTCTGCTCCTCTACCTCTCTAAAATTACCCAAGTGCTGTCTGCCTGTAAGGGAGATTTACTGCTCTAATGGCACAAGAACTGAAAGTCAGCTGAAAACTTTAGGTCTGTCTGCCCAGGGACAGGGAATGCTTAAATAATTTCAGCAGTCCTCCCAAATAATGTTTGGTTTCAGTAACCTGATGACAGGCAAACTATTACCCCATAAGCAAGGAAGTATGTTTTTCTACTGGGAAGAATTCATTGGCTGAGCTTCTGTGGATAATGGAGTAGCTAACAGTGGGGTAGAGTAAACACAACTGGCTATTTACCACTACATCGAAACCATTAAAAATGGTTTGCACTCCAACTCCAGGAGTTGGGGTGCTTGTCTCTGTTAGCCTGTAAGTGCACACAACTTTCATTCTCATTCCACATCTTTCACTTGCTTTCCTCTGGGGCATCATGAAATCTCTTCAGACCTGCTTTCCTAATTTACCTTGAAAGATTCCTGACATGGTTTCAGCTAAGCCAGTTTGAGGGTTTGCTCTCAAAATTTTTGTCTAAATTTTTTGACGTAAAATTTGTCCACTAGAAATTGACTCTGAATGCTAAAGTCAATTCTCTTTTACCTGTGGGGGGGTTTACCTGCTGGAGAGTCAGCCTGTCAAATATCAGAAGGAGGCTAAATGTTCAATTAACTCCACAGTCTTGTCCAGATTTTTTCCTCCTACCAATTGAATGTTTAAATTCTAAAAAAAAAAAAAACTTCATCACAGATATGACACTGGTAGGCCTACAGGTATTTTTCTAGATAGTTGTCCTCTTATCTAACTCCAATCTCAAGTAGACAAAAAGTGAAAGAAAGAAAAAAACACACCACTAGCATGGACCAAGGATCTGAAGTATCGAAGAGTTGAGTTCCTGTTTTGTAGTTGGCATCATTAAAAGCACTATTCAAATAATGAAGAACAGGAATTTCTTCTAATTTATACCATCTCCTTTCAGGTTTCAGTTTTCTGGAATTAGGATCATTCAAAAAGTGTCAAATAAGCAGCCCAAACACATACTGATGCATATTAAAGACCCATAATCTCTGGTGTCAAGGAACAAACAATTGTACCATTTTCCATAAAAGTGTTATTAAAAGGTCATTCTCAAAAGAACAAAAATAAATAAGCAAATAAAGTCATTCTCTTCCATTCCTTGGCCCTCATTTGCTATTTCTCAAAAAGGTGATATTGGCTTCCCCTCCTTGGTCTCCATGAAGAAAGGATTCTCATTTAAAGCTTAAAATGTCTGCAAAGAATTGTTTCCTCGTGACTGTCAGGGATGAGCCTGACCCTGGCATTGTAGGATCAATAATACTTGCCTGACCAAAAGGGGCAAAAGAAATGTAATAAAATAAGGTATCAGTGGCTAAGAGATTTCAAATAGAGTCAGGAGGCTATTCTGGAGGTTACTCCTATGCAAGCTTCAGTTAGATATTGCTAATTGCCATGGTGTGCCACGTCCCAAGTAACAAAATTCCTGAAAACCCTAAAGAATACCTAGGGCTCTATCTGAAACTCTATAAAAGTTTCACTTACTAAGTTTCTTTTTGAGAAAGCTAAAACCTCCAGATGGTTCCTAGGCCAGAAAAGCTCTGACACCCAGAGGCACCAGTCTCTCCAAGAACATCAACTAGTTGCATCCCCCTACCCCATAATGTTAACACCTCTTTTCAACATGAAGAAGTTAGAACAGTCCTTGCCCAAATATCCCTGAAGATTGAGAGAAGGATCAAATGAGAGGGAGGAGCTGTAACAGAGAAGATAGGATTTAACAAATGATTGTCACTACTGAATCACTATATTGATATTTTTTTAGAGTCTGTGATGTATTAGAACAGCTAGAAGGAAATACCTGAAATTGTAGAACTGTAACTCATACCATACTTTGAAATTTGCTCTATAACCATTTGTTAAATTCTACTTTGAAATTTATAACTTTTCTGAATATATTTCTGACAATAAAAAAGTAAAAACAAAAATAAAAGAATTGTTCCCTCTTAAATGTCCTTACATCTTCACTATTACCCTTATATATAGCTGCTTCTTCAGTTTATTACAAATTCCCCATTGCTATTTGGTGTCAATCGTTCCTTCCTTTCTCTCAATTTGAATTCATGAACAAATGAAAAGAAAAATCCATTTGGCTTATATTTGTCCTTGTTCCAAGGAACAATTCTTCAGTTTTAACAACTAAATTTTTTTCTGTATATCATTGTGCTGGTATGTATACATATAGACTGAAACAGAAGAAAAGTTACTGGTTTTCTAAATACTAGGCCATAACCTCACTAATTGCTATTCTTGTTTAGAGCTATTTATGTAGGTTTGAAGGTCATAATTTAGCCTGGTTTCCTTAAACAAGTTTCTGCCTAATTTTTCTTTCTTTATTCAAACTCATTTTGTCCCTTTTTCATTCTTCAGTCTGATTATTAATCACCTGTCCTTGTTTTTCACCAAACTTAGATTAGATTTCTTAATAACAATTTCCCAAATATTAAATCTGCATTTCCTATGCAGGAAAAGTCACAGTCATTCACATTGTGCCAAGGATTTGCCATCAATCCACAGTAACATCTGCCTTCCAAAACTTAAGTCAGATATATTATTTTTGTTGATTTTTATATTTTAGTTTTTGGCTTCCTCAGAAGTTCCAGATTTATTGCACCATTACTATGATTTGGTCCCTTCTTCATCTTTGTGTGGTTGACCCTTCCATCTATTCACTGATACAATTACTTTCCTTCAAAAATGGATATAAATCTGCCCAAACTTAGGATGGAATTATAATTTATTCCTTTGGTTTACTTCCCTTGATTAGTTTCTCATTTTTCTTTAAGAGTAGAAGATGACTTTGCACATCCTTTCTCTGTCCTTCGTTGTCCTACTTGAGCCAACACCCTATAGCAATATGATAGCAATAGGGTAGGATTTTTACATACACACATTTTTCCAACATCCAGTAAATTCTGCACTAGTTCCTTAAGGTTTAATCAGAATAATTTGTCTAGTTTGGCCTAGCAGATAAGCTTTCCTTGAAGTTTCTCAAGGAAGGGAACTAACATTTACTGAGTACCTCCCAGGAATCTATTATCTTACTACTTTAACTCATTTAATCATTGCAAACAGTCTCATGAATCATATACTATTATCTCTACTTGGCATAAAAAAGTGACCACATAAGTGACTTTGCCCAAATCATAAAGCTGGTAAAGTAGCAGAGATAAAATTAGTACCCAAGTTCACCTGACTTCAAAACAGCTGCTTTGCTACCACACACTATATCAAACTATCTCTAAACAAATTCTATCTTTTCAAGAAACAGAAGAACAAGACATAGCTACCCACCCCTCTCTTCAAGTCAGAATAATAAATAAATAGATTTCACATTCTTTGCTAATGGCCTACCATATATTATTCCCAGGCAAGCGAGGGTAAGTGTTATTCCTTGAGTGTTCGTATTAGATAGACTTTTATAAAATCATTTACCATATTTAATTCCCAAAGTGTATTTAAATTGCTATCCAAATTATCCTTATAATTTAGTATCACTGTTAACTAGTTCTTGACTCTAGTCAAGCTATTAGTTTATTCTTGAATGTTTTTTACTCTGAGTGTACACAGCATGTTTATATCAAAATAGCCATCAATGATCAGGAAAAAAATAATTTAGATGTATGTTTCATCTAACATTTAAACAACTGAATATGTATTTGAAAACATCTGGATTTTTAACTACATGTCCCCAATTTCTCCCATCTCTTCAGTATCATGAATATAAAGCCTTCCTTCAAATAATTCCTTTGATTTTCCTCTTTCCGTCCATTCTCATAAGCCTGATCCATGGATTTTCATTCCTTTGTCACTGTAAAACCTTCGTAAATGTACTCTCTCTGCTTCCAATTCATCTGACATCTAAATTAGCCAGACTAATCTTTCTAAAGCTTTGCTTTCATCCTTTCGATGAAATGCACAAGCATTTCCAATGGTTCTGCCTATTTCATCAAATTTAGAATTTCTCTAACAGCAAAGGCTCTCTGAAATCACGCCCTGCTCCATCAAAGTTCTTTCTTACAGTCCCTAGCAAAAAACCTCCCTCTGATTAGGCCATTTTTCTTTTTGTGCTCTACACAGGTGAGTGCCACTTAGCCCAAATCCCACCTCTGTACCAATGGCTAAGGAGTTGCCCCCACCTGGAACCCTCCCACCTCCTCTTCATGACTCATGACTGAGATGTGTGGGTGGTGGAACAACTCATCTGTGGACAACCAGAACCTCAAGACCAGACAGACACCAGGTGACCTGATCACTAGGAGTCAGTGAACTAACTGGAAATGTTTCTATTCCCCTCATGTAAAGGCAGAAGCTTTATGAATTCTTCTCTTCACCCTACGCATACAGGTGGGCAAAGTAACTCAAGACTGGGAAGATCAGAGGACATTACCAGGCTGCCAGATAGAACATCACAACAATTGAAACTTCCAGGGTAGTTCAGCACCTTCCAAGAGGACAAGGATGTGACCCTAACTACTCCTTCCATGCTTGCACTTTTGCTCAATCTCACAATGTCCAGCATCTTTCTTGTGGCTGCAGGAACTGTTTTCAGGCTTACATGCAACTTATTTCTTTGTTTATATGTGGTATGGTACTGGTGGTGGTGGTGGTGAGGTCTTTATGAATGCTAAAGCTGGTACAATAGCTAGAATGCCTTTGGAATTTCCTCTCTGTTTCTTGAAACTCATGCAACTTTTCATTCAACTGCGTGTCACTCTGAAGATCTATGGCTGGAAATTGATCTTCCTATGGGCCCCCAAGTGCCAAAGGGAATTTCCTTTTGGGTAGGTGGACAGTAGCAAAGTAATCCCAAAACTGCTATTCATATTATTATTCAACATTTTCTCTGGTATAGGGCAGATGCAGCCATAAGCTTGTATGTAAATACTGAAGTTCTGACAATGGCCTTCATCAGTCTAGGTCTGGTCATACTTTAACTTGGGGTAGGAAGTTTGAAGTGCCCCCTTGATTGTGCAATCAGCATTGGGAATTAAGGGAAAAATTTTATTTTCAATGTCATGCTCTTATGAAAGTGTTGGGCATAGCAAGTGAGCTCTGTCCAATCACCAACCTCTCTAAGCTTCACGTTCTTCAGCTCTAAATGTGTACCCTTGTCATACCATATTCCATCTCATAGTATTGCAGTTATATAACCATACTGATAATGTGTACAATAGTCTTTCAATTAGCAGCACTGTTTAGAACTATGATGTATTTTATAAGTAACTGAAACCTAATTCTGTATTAAAATCTTACATGTTAAGTCATTTTACTTGAAAATATTTCTAACCTGTGTTCCATGTTTCTGTCTTCTAAATTACATAAAGTGAGATAAAGTCACTCCTAGGAACTAAGCACAGGAGACTCTGTGGAAGGGATTTTTACTCTCATTTTAACTCCTGTTATTTCAGTTGTTTGTGTGTGCTTTTTTAAATTTATTAGACCCCAAAGTGACTCTGACAAAGACTTAGAATATGAAGACTAGCACCAAATTTTTTCAATCATAACCTTTATTACTGCTATAGTTTGCTACCTGCCAGAGTGCAATATACCAGAAACAAAATGGCTTTTAAAAGAGTAATTCAATTTAATAAGTTTCAAGTTTACAGTTCTAAGGCTGTAAAGTTGTCCAAATTAAAGAAAAATGTCCAAATTAAGGCAACAACAAGAGATTACCTTCACTCAAGAAAGATCAACGAAGTACAGGGTTTCTCTTTCAACTGGAAAGGCACATGGCAAACATGGTGGCATCTGCTAGCTTTCTCTCCAGGCTTCTTGTTTCATGAAACTCTCCTGGGGGCGTATTCCTTCTTCATATCCAAAAGGTCTCTGGCTGGTAGACTCTAAGCCTTGTGGCTCTGTGGCTCTCTCCCCGTTCTCAAGCTTTCTCCAAAATGCTTCCTTTTTTAAAGGATTCCAGTAAACTAATCAAGACCCACCTGGAATGGGTGGAGTCACAGCTCCCTCTAATCCAAGTTAATACCCACAGTTGGGCAAGTCACATTTCCGTGGAGATAATCTAATCAAGTTATTCCAAATTCCATTGTTGAATAGGGATTAAAAGAAACTGATGCTCCCATAAAATTGGATTAGGAGTAAGACATGGCTTTTCTAGGGTACATAAATCCTTTCAAACTAGCACAATTACCATTTCTCTAAAATACCCCTCAAGCTCTCAAAGGAGGCAATAAATTTGATTAATTTACAAATACTTGTTGGGTGCCTAGTTTGATGTAGATGCTGAGTAAAAAGCAGGACAGGAAACAAACACAAATCCCCTGTTCTCATGGTGCTTACTTTCTGGTAGGAACTTACATACAGGCAATAACAAAAAAAAATTATATATGATATTAAAAGGTGATAAGTGCTGGGGAGAGTTATTACCCTTGTAAATATGTACTCAGGCAAACCCTTGTGGGATAAGGTGATGTTTTATCAAAGATATGAAGGAAATGAGGGAGGGAACCAAGTGGAAATATAGGGAAAGACATTCCAGGCACTAGAAACTGCAACTGTGAAGGCCCTGAGGTGGGAGCTCACCTGCCATCAAGGAACAGCAATGGGAGCAGGTTGTTGCTGATGAGTAAGGGGGGGGGGGCATGGTGGAAGATGATGCCAGAAGGACTTTGTAGGGTATGAAGGTCATTTTAAAGACTTTACTTTTACTCTGAGTACAGGGAAAGGCCTGGAGTGTTTTGAGCAGAAGAATGGTTTGAATGTTTTTTTTAAATTTGTTCCAGGCATTGAAAATAGATAGTAGAAGGCAAGGGTAGAACCAGAAACCAGTGTGTTCATCTGGAGGGGATGTGGCTTGGGAAGTTGTCAGATTGTGGATATATTTTGAAAATAGACTTGCTGATTGGTGGGGGGAACAAAAGAGAGTATTCACAACAACTCCGTGGTTTGGAGCCTGAACATTTAGAACAATGGAATTATGATAAACGGAAATGGGTACAACTATATGTAGAAAAGGTTTGAAAGGAATAAGGAGTCCAGTTGGGGATATGTTGAGCTTGATATGTCTCTTGGACTTCCAAGTGGCAGTGTCAGATAGGGTGTCATGTTCAGGTTCATGTGTCAACTTGGCCAGCTGGTGGTGCCCGATCGCCTGGTCAGGCAAGGGCTGGCCTGTCTGTTGCTATGAGGACATTTCATGGACTTAAATCATGATTACATCAGCTGTATCTACAGTTGATTGTATTTGTAATCAGCTAAGGGGAGCGTCTTCTGCAATGTGTAATACTTAATCTAATCAGCAGAAGACTTTTCAGGAGGATTCAGAGGAGACAGTCACTCTTTCTGCTTCAGCTGGTGAGCCTCTCCTGTGGAGTTCATCCAGACCCTTCATTGGAATCACCAGCTTCATAGCCTGCCCTATGGATTTGGAATCCTCCATTCCCAGGGTTGTCCAGCCAGCCTCTCTTGAGAGTTCACTGAGGAACGTCATTAGAGTTACCAGCTTACAGCCTGTCCTACAGACCTTGGACTCTACATTCCCATGGTTACATGAGACACTTTTATAAATTTTATATCTACAGATATCTCCTGCTGATTCTGTTTCTCTAGAGAACCCTAGCTAATACATTGGGCATTTGGATGTTGAGTCTGAAGAAATATTCAGAAACAAGCTGATTAACAACCGATTTTTTTTTTACAAAGATACTATGATAAATTCAATGGTAAATGAAAGTCTTTCCAATAAATGCTGCTAAAACTGATATCTATGAGGAAAAAAAACACCTGGATCCCAAATTCATGCCATATTAATATATTAATCTGAGATGGATCATACATCTAAACTATAAAAACTAAAATTAAAAACTTTTAGAAGAAACATGGAGGAAGATCTGCACCCAGTTGAAGCAGGCAAAATTTTCTTAGACTAGAAACACAAAAAAATACTACCACAGAAAAAAATTCACACTTCAAATTTCAGCAAAATTAAAGGTTCTGCTCCTAAAAAGAGCTATTAAGAAAATTAAATTTAAAACAAGTCTCAGAATGGGGAACAAGTTTGCAATACACATGACAAATGTCATATATTCAGAACACATAAAAATCTCCTATGAATCAATAATGAATGGTAAATAATCCAATTTACACAATAGGCAATGGTCTTGGCTGGTCACTTGACAAAAGAAAATACAAGAATATACAAAAAAAAGGACCATAAAATGTATTCAATATCATTAGTCATCAGGGAAATGCAGTTGTAACACCCATTAGATACTACTATACAATCATTAGGATGGCTAAAATTAAAAAGATTGATAATAACAAATGTTGGAAAGGATGTGGAACAACTGAAACTCTCACACTGTCTCAATGGGTCTGTAGAGTGGAGGAAGCTCTATGGCAAATCATGATGGCCATTTGTTAAGTCAAACACACATATGCCTAACAGAAAAAATGTAGGTGAATATTAATATATCCTTGACATGGGGGTATGCTATACTTTCTGTCATACTTAAGGCAGAAATAATAAAGAAATGGCTGCCTGATTTTAAATTCTGACTCACAATTTACAATCTGGGGTTCTTAACCTCTCTGAGTCTCATTCTTCCAACCAATAAATAGGGATAAAGTAGTTCCTACCTTTTGATTAATTTTATTACAGAAAACTACAACAATTTAGCATTTAAAGGATGGATTAAATTATAAGGCAATCAACAAATAAGAAAAAGTAGCTGTACATTTATGATAGCCTAAGGATTAACATGCTCAGTACATGTTAGGGATTGAATCATGTTCCTCTAAGGACATGTTCAAGTCCTAACCCCTGTTCCTGTGGATGTGAACTCATTTGTGAATAGGATCTTTGAAAATCCTATTTGGTTATGTCAATTTGAATCACGATAGGCCTTAATCACTATGACTGGAGTCCTTTTAAGAACAGGAAATCTAAACAGACAGAGATGACCGAGCATGAAAATTAGAAGCCAGGTGATGGCTACATGGCAGACGTAGGTATTGAATTCTGGCTCACAAGCAAGCCAGACTTTGAGGAAAGCCTGATTCTGCTGAACCTTGATTTTGCACTTCCTAGCCTCCAAAATTGTGAAGCAATAAATTCCTGTTATTTAAGCAAAGCAGTTTTTGGTATTTGTCATAGCAACCCTGGCAAACTAAGATGGTATGTAAAGAGTTCTTATAAATAAAAATTAAAAAAAAAAAACAAAAAACAGAAAAACCCATAGGACTACACCACAAAAAAAAAGTGAACCCTATTGAAAACTATGGATATAATTAATAGTACAATTATAATAATATTCTTTCACCAACTGTAACAAAGCTACCCCAGTAATGGAAGGCGTTATTAATATGGAACATTTTCTGCATGATTTTTTTCTGTAAACCCACAACTTCTCTAATAAAACATTATATTAAAGTGAAAAAACACCCAATGAAAAATAGACAAAGACCATGCAAAAGTAATGCATGCAGGAAGTGTGGCTGCCAAGAGTGAAGTATTAAAGGGACTCTCCTAAATAGGTACATGGACATGGGCTTTATAACTGCTATCTGGGTAAGTTTATTCTCTTCCTAACTCTCCTTCTAGGTTGATGAATGGTTAAATTTACCAGTTAAAAGTGTAGGAGTAGAGAAGGGTTTTCACTGATGCAGCCATATTTTCACTGAAGCTTCCATTAACCCATGACCACACTTATAAAACAAGTATTCTGAGCTAAGAGTGCAGACTATGAACATGGAATAGATAAAAGTTTATTGGCTTTTACAGCCTGGAATCTCTGTGGCATTGTTCTCATTTACATAGTTGTCCTAAGTTCCTGAGATAAACAGTCATAGATACCAAACGTTGTCTTCCATTTCTTTGTTACAGGGATAAGATGTGTAGAGGAAGTTCAGTGGAGTATTGAAAGAAAACTTAGACTTTTCTAGTCATAGCTACTTCATTTTGAATCCTGGCTCATAATTTACAAAACTGAGTTCTTAACACCCTAACTCTTACTTTCCCTACTCCAAAATGGGATAATCATAGTACCTACCTTTTAAAGTTGCTGTGAATATTAAATGAGATTATGCCTAGAAAGCATTTAGCATTGTAAATGACACAAAAAACTACCCAGTAATTTTTGGATATTATCCTTATTATGGGTACAGGACCTTAACTCTCTCTCTTCTGAATAAAAATGTGCTAAGACATCAAAGGATGGTTTAGTCTGCCTTTATGCAGACATTCATTGGTACAACGGAAAAAGTGTAGAATTCAGCAAGAGGAGACTTGACTCTAGTTCCATCTTCACCTCTAACTAATTTCAGAAATCACATGATCATTTTGGGCTCAGTTTCCTCACCTGCAAAATAAAGGAATTGAATTATTTATTGGTAGTCTCATTCCTGTCCAACATTCTGCCCTAGAAAAATGCAAATGAGCAGATAGATCAAGGTCTTTGAACTACTGTAAGCCATAGTTTTAAAGTGTAAAGGAAAGTATAACTTAATTTGCTGAACAGCAGGAATTATACTAATCATTATAGCACAGATTATGTCATGTCAATCAGAAGCTCCCAATGGCAGTTATTTATCTTTCATGAATTTCTTAAATTATTTAATGAAAGCAGTTCATTTAGTGCATTACAGAGCAGAGAGAACTCTTCAGTGGTGAAGAGTTTGGCAACCATTGGCCTATGCACTCATTATTAGTGAAGTTATCCCAGACATGCCAAGTTTCAGAGGAAGGCAGAAGTTAATGCTAACAAACGCAACAGAGCATATGACAATAGTAACAATGAAGATAGCCAGTAGTGATTGGGTGTTTATAGTAAGCCAAGAGCTGTCCAAATCGACTTATGTGGATTATCTCTAATGCTCATAGCAACCTGTTTGTTTCCATTACACAAATGAGAAAACTAAAACTTAAGGATGGAAATTGTTGCCATCCAAATAGATGAAACTTCCAGTGTTTCAAGAATAAAGGAATCTACAAACAGTAGCTTGAAAACATTTGAACTTAAATCCCTTCTTTTATTAGGCTAAGCATTGGCAATATGCAAGCTAAACTTATGAGGCAGCTCCTTCCATTGAATTTAAAATCTCTAGAAGGGGAGGCATTGGTCAAACACACAGGTAACATATACTGGCATTTAGAAGAATTAACTGTGAATGGTTATCCATTTATGAATTATCAGTGGGACATTTTTAGTTTACTCTTGATGTCTCCTTGCTATTCAGCACCACTTTGGCTTGTAAATTCACATAATTAGTGTGAAAGTACTAAAAAACATGAATTTTAGCATTAACCCAAGAAAAATGTAATTAAGGAAGTAAATCTACAGCAGAAAAAAAGAGAATCACATAATGTTTTGCAATGTCCAATAAAGTGGCTTTTGGATTATCTGCTACTAGGAAGTATTTTGTTCGTGTTCCTTTCTACTCATTTACTCACTTTGTATTTATAGGGAATTTGCTAAATATATGTAAATTAAACTCTGAATTGAGGCAAATCATGGGAAACTGATGATGCTGAATTGATGTTGGACATCTGTTATCGCCATTAACCCACAGTCCCCTTCCAGAGGTGTCCTTTGATTTTTAAGTACAGTTGCAAAAAGTGAAAAAGAAAGAAAAAAGTCAACACTGGCCACACTTCCAGGCTTTGTCTTTTAGCCAGAGGGCTCAAGGTGGATTTACAGATAAATCTTTCACAACCGGATGCCAATTATACATCTAAGTCTCACCCCCCTATGGGTGTTGTCTTAATCTCCTCCAAAGTACAGAGGTCACTTTGAAGGTGCCTCCAACAAACTCTAAATTATCAGGATTGCTTGCTGATTCTTTGAAAATGGCTTTCATGTGAAAGTGCTTCAGAAACATAAAAGTTAATCACCCCCTATCATTACTTGCATCTAGCAGCAGGGTAAAGAGGAAATTAAATTCTTCTTCATTCTTTCCTACAAAATGAATGTGTATCTCATTCAATCTTCTCTACGTTATAGTAGAAATGGAGCACAACCCAATGCTTCTCTCTTTTTTTTTTTTTTCCAAAAAGATAAAGGCAAAACAAAAAACACAGAATGATCTAAAGCTTTCAAAGTTGGAGAGGAAGTTCAGGGAGAATTGTATTTCCACTGGAGATACATGGTGAAGGTCTGGAAATACAAGTCAATGAAAGGTTAGTCCTATAGCAAACCAGATGTGACTTATTCAAATATTCAACATAAACCTTTGAAGGCTTCATAATAAGACTGTTACTTTAGATATTTTATTGTCACTGTTTAGCAAAACCTTTATGTTCGTTAACCATTGGGTGCACAACTCCCAAATTTCCCTTCTATTTCAAACATTTTCATAGACCGGCCTGAGGGTGAAATGGAAACCCTGTGTTTTACTAACTCCAGGGTTCTCAGCTGGAGCCCTATGAATAAAATATGACTCTGATCATTAAAATGTAATAAAAGCTAGTACTTGGAAACCTGAACCTAAAAAAGCTTGCTCTCTGATCTTGGGGGCAAACTTCAGCTGTTTCCTCAGCAGGGCCTCCTCTGAAGAAAGTCCAGGCCTGGTAGACACCGTTAGAATCAGCTAATCGGAGACAGGCACAGCCGAGCACAGGCAGAACCATCCCCACAGGCGGAGGGGAGGCAGACTGCTGGGGGTTGTTTTTCTCGGGCTACCCGGACCTTCCCATTCTTGCTCATGCCAGAAACAACAGTGCCAGAGACAAGAATGCGGCTCAGGCTCTGGTGTTTAAGGTTAAGTCTGTGGTTGAGGGTCCTTCCTTGTCTCCTCGAAATAGCCTTTCAGGAGAACAGAACAGAGGGTTTTTCAGTCAGTTCATTTCTAAGAGTGAGCTGGGCAAATGCTCATAACTGACCCATGGGATCGAGCGAGGAGGCCATCCAATAAAACAAGGCATGGAAATGCCTACCTGCAGTCAAATTGTCCTCTTAGAATTTCTTTACAAAGGTGTGGAAGTCAATTTTTCTGTTTAAGAGAGCATAGTTCAAGATTTGCAATATGTAGCTAGCTAATAGGCTTTCTGCAGTGCTTTTCAGAAGGCAGAAACTCCTTAGCAAAACTAGTGATTAAACTTTTATACTGTGAGTGAACTTGGGGCAATCATGTAAAAAGAGTGATAACTTCCATTAGAAAAAAAGGTTTGAGAGTTTAACACAAGATCCCAAACACACCAGTATTGAGAAGTATCACTGTATCAAAATGGGCGGGGGGGGGGGGGGGAGTGTTGAATCTATGGAAATTCCGATCAGTAAATTTTTACCCATATTTCACATCGCACAGCAGACGGAAAAGGTAACTGGCCAAAACACACACACACACACACACATACACACACAAAGGGATGTCTACATTGGAAGCACAGAGCCAACCTAGGATCTAACTGTTAAAATAAGGTTTTCTCAGATCTGAAACTCTGTTGAATAAATTTCTTCCTGAGGGATCTGATGTCTTTAAACTCCTTTAAAGACAGCAAATTATTGGATAAGTAAGGCAGAAGTGTAGATGGAATACTGCCAAAATCCTATGCTCAATTGAGTATTCTGCTTGACCTCAATTCCAGAGTAAACAGGATGCCACAGAAGAGAGTAATGATCTAATCCCAAAATTAGTTAATATCTGGGAAATGTCTGAATTTTTAACTGAAGTTTTCTGTTAGACTTAGACCAGGATTGGAAAAAAATCTGGCATTCAGAGTAATCTACTTCTTTTCTAAAATTAACTTTTATTTTGAAATAATTTCAAATTTACACAAGAGTTGCAAAAATAATACAAAACCCATACAAAGATCTCCAACATAGCCCCCCTTCCAGATACCCGGATCCACCAACTTTTAACATTTTGTCATTTTTGCTGTATCATTCTATCTACCTACCTACCTACCTATCTATCTAACTATATCATCTATCTCTGCCTACTCGCCTAGTTGTTTTCTATGCAATTTGAGAGTAGTTGTATTCATTCTCCTCCTTGAACACTTAATACTTCCATGTACTTTTCCTAAGAACATGGATGTTCACTCATGAAACCACTGTAAGTGCAGTTATCAAGTTCCTGAAATTTAACACTGATAAAAGGCAAGTGATTTATATTCCAATTGTTTCCTATGCTTCAATAATATACTTTTAAGCATTTTTCTCCTCCATTATTTGATCCAGTCCAGGATCATGTATTGTATTTGGCTATTATTGTCTCTTTATTCTCTATCTCTCTCTATAATTGCAGAAGCATATACACAACATGAACTTTCCAATCTCAACCACCCCAAACGTACAATTCACTGGGATTCATTGCATTCACAATGTTGTGGCACCCTTACCACCACACATTACCAAAACTTTCCCATTACCCAAACAGAAAACCTCCACCAACTATGCATTAACTCCCCATTCTTCCTCTATGAATTTGTATTCTAGCCATTTCACATACGTGGAATCATACAATATCTGTCTCTTTGAGTCTGATTTTTTCAGTCAGTATGACATTTTCAAGGTTCATCCATGTGTAGCATGTAGTAGAACATCATTCCTTTTTACTGCTGGATAATATTCCATTGTATGTCTATACCACATTTTGCTGTTTATTCATCTGCTGACAGACATTTGGGTTGTTTTCACCTTTGGGCCATTGTAAAAAGTGCTGCTATGAACACTGGTTTATAAGTACGTGTTTGAGTCCCTGTTTTCAGCCCTTCTTGGTATATATTTAGAAGTAGAATTGCCAGATGATATGGTAATTCTATGTTTAACTTTTTGATTAATCACTAAATTGTTTTCCACAATGGCTGCACCATTTTACATTCTCACCAACAATGTACAAATGTTCCAATTTCTCTGCAACCTTACTAATACTTATTTTCTGTTTATATTTTTTAATAATAGCCATCCTAACAATATATGGAAGTAAAGTGAAAAATAGGCTTTTGTTTTTACTGTGCCCATTACTAATTTTAATCTCCCTTTCAGCCACACCTGGATGCATTGTTAGAAAACACCCTACTTTTGACTCCCCAAGGCAATAGTTAGGCTTGTTTCCATAAATTACCTTACTATATTTTTCAGCTGAGGTCATAAGCTTGGACACTGGGTAGTTCACTCCTCCCTTCTCCTCCATCTGCATCATCTGTCCTATTCTCAAATGTTCATGGCCTTGGACAAACCTGAGAAGGACAGTCATATCCCTTCCAACTGATAGCAGCTTGATCAAAAAGCTTAGTCAGAAGATTTCAAGGGACACTACCAAGCTCAGCAGATAATATGCACAAAAATAGCCCAGAACCTCTAAAGAACGTGGAGAGAAGATTGTTGGTATCCCACACAGTGCAGCTGTCCCAAGCTTACCTTGTCATTTGGAATCTATTGGCCTTAGATTGAGTCCTGCCCTTCCCTGCTCTGATCTGATGCCCAAGCTCCCTTGTCAATTGGCTTCTGGCTGGGTTGGCCAGTTGGAGGCAATGGCTGGAGGAAGAGCTAAGCCTGTGTATTTCTCCCATTTTCTTTCTACTTTGAGCTACTTTCCCCCTACATAACTGCTTAAGAAAGGCCGCTGGGGTGGCAGTCTGTTCCTTGGTTGACTTTTCAGCCTCTCCCATCTGCTGTGTAATCAATGCCCTAAATTAAATTCCCTTTGTTTCAAATGCTCACAGTGGTTTCCATTTTTTCTGGTTGGACCTTGAATGATTCATTCTTCCTAGAAGCAGCCTCCTTTCTAAAAAGCAGCACTATTCTGCCTTTCCCACTCCCCTAACTGCTAGACACACACACACACACACACACACACACACAAAGACATTCAACCATCACATGTACAAACCTGCACCTTCCTTTTTGCAATTCCTGTTAAATTCTAGTCACCACAAGAACCATATGCCTAACATTCCTTCACCAGACAAAATATAAGGGCAGAGTCTGGAGTCAAGCAGGCTGGGATTCAGAGCATGGCAGAATAGGAGGTCACCCCAGCACCCAGCACCTGTTCCTTACAAGTCCTTTTAAAGAACTTTAACTGCTTACAAAAGCAGCACTTCAGTTACATGTAAGTAGTCAGTAACAGGATGGTCACCTGTACCGCCTACTTTAAACCTTCGACTATCTCCTGAGTGCAGAGTAAAGCAAGTCTATTTCCAAAAACCCAATCATTTACCATTAATACAGCAGGGTAGCAGCCAGCCCTACCTCAATTCTGAGTTTCTGAGACTGTCAGGTTGAAAGCATCCTGCCTTAGATATCAGTATTTCTTGAAAAAGTACCGACTACCACTTTCAGTCATTACAAGTTCTAGACAAATGGAAGACATTTCTAGAGCTTCTAATGAGACAGAGGCTTATTTGTGTGTGAAAGAAAATCCTGTAGTCTGAGGAAGGCAAGTGGCATGAAAAGAGCAGCAGATTTACAGAATTACTAAATTCTAAGGGTCTGAAACTGCTCAACAAGCCACAACACCCAGAAACCTCTGGATGTAAGTTCCTCTTCTTATTATTGACCCAGGGGCAATAGTTGATTCCATGTTTCATGTGGCAGAAAAGATACAGTCAGTTTCCAACATGCAGGAAACACCAAGGAGTTGATGTGAGGGAAGGGTCTAGTATAACTTTCCTGTTTTTCAAAATTTGATATTTACCA
The DNA here is from genome assembly GCF_023851605.1 of Tamandua tetradactyla. Classification (NCBI taxonomy): domain Eukaryota; kingdom Metazoa; phylum Chordata; class Mammalia; order Pilosa; family Myrmecophagidae; genus Tamandua; species Tamandua tetradactyla. Next base: position 119,247,608 of record NC_135329.1, on the reverse strand, counting down.
GCATTCCCTGTCCCCCAGCAATTCCACTCCTATGTATATGCTCAACAGACAGGCATATACATATGCTACTGCAGGACATGTACAACTAGTAATAGCAGCTTCATTCATAATAGCCCCAAAGTGGAAGCAACTCAAATGTCCATAAATGGAATGGATAAACAAACTGTAGTGTACCCTAGAAAAGTCATGTTTTAACCCTAATCCTATTTTGTAAAAGCAGCTGTTTCTTCTAATTTCTATTCAGTACTGTATGTTTGAAACTGTGATTAGATCATCTTCCTGGAGATGTGACTCAATCAAGAGTGGTTGTTAAATTGGATTAGGTGGAGACGTGTCTCCACCCATTATAGGTGGGTTTTGATTAGTTTACTGAAATCCTATAAAAGAGGGAACATTTTTGAGAAATCTAGAGATTCTGAGAGAGCAGAACAACATAGCCATGAGAAGCAGAGAGTCCACCAGCCAGTGACCTCTGGAAATGAAGAAGGAAAACATCTCCCAGGGAGCTTCATGAAAGGAAGCCAGGAGAGAAAGCTAGCAGATGACACTTGTTCACCACTTCCCTTTCCAGATGAGAGAGAAACCCTGACCCTGTTTACCATGTGCCTTCTCACTTCAGAGAGAAACCCTGAATTTCATCGGCCTTCTTGAACCAAGGTATTTTTCCCTGGATGCCTTAGATATCTATAGATTTGTTTTAATTGGGACATTTTCTCAGCCTTAGAACTGTAAACTAGCAACTTATTAAATTCCCCTTTTTGAAAGCCATTCCGTTTCTGGTATATTGCATTCTGGCAGCTAGCAAACTAGAACAATAGTCATAAAAAAGAATAATAATCAGCAATGAAAATGAATGAACCTCTGCACACAGCAATATGAATGAGTCACAAACATAATACGGAGTCAAAGAAGCCAGAAAGAAAAGAATATAAACCTGTGGTAACTTGGAGCTATGTATCCCAGAAAAACATATTCTTCATCCATTCTTGTGTGTGTGAACCCATCTTAAGTTGGGTTGATGAGGTTACTTCAGTTCAGGTGTGGCCCAACTGAATGGGGATTTTTTTTAATGCAATTTTATTGCGATATATTCACATGCCATATAATTATCCAAAGCATATAATCAATGGTTCACAGTATCATTATATAGTTGTGCATTCATTACCACAATTTTTGAACATTTTCATTACTCCCCCGCAAAATAAAGAAATAATAAAAAAGAACATCCAAAACATCATGTACCACCACTGTGGAAGGCAGTTTGGCGGTTCCTCAAAAAGCTAAATATAGAATTGCCTTATGACCTGGCAATACCATTGCTAGGTATCTACTCAGAGGACATGAGGGCAAGAACACAAACGGACATTTACACACCAATGTTTATAACAACATTATTTACAGTTGCCAAGAGAAGGAAACAACCCAAATGTCCATCAACAGACGAGTGGCTGAACAAACTGTGGTATATACATACGATGGAATATTATGCAGCTGTAAGGCAGAATAAAGTTATGAAGTAGGTAACAACATGAATGGACCTTAAGGACATTATGCTGAGTGAGATAAGCCAGAAACAAAAGGACAAACACTGCATGGTCTCACTGATGTGAACTGACATTAGTGAATAAACTTGGAGAATTTCACTGGTAACAGAGACCACCAGGAGATAGAAATAAAGTAAGATATTGGGTAATTGGAGCTGAATAGATACAGATTGTGCAACAGGACCGAATGTAAAAACTCAGAAATGGACAGCACAATACTACCTATCATATAATTATGTTAAAACACTGAATGAAGCTGCATGTGAGAATGACAGAGGGAGGAAGGTTGGGGGCACAAATGAAATAAAAAAGAAAGATAGATGACAAAGGCTAAGATGGTAAATCTAGGAATGCCTAGAGTGTATAATGATAGTGACTAAATGTACAAATTTAAAAAATGTTTTTGCATGAGGAAAAACAAAGGAATGTCATTACTGCAGGGTGCTGAAAATAGATGGCAATTAATATTTTAAAATTTTACCTTATGTGTGAGACTAAAGCAAAAAATATTTGTTGCAAAATTTATATTTTGACTAATGCATTTCCTAATATAATTCATGTACACAGCTTAATTGAACACCATAAGTACATGGAACCTTGAATAGGACATGAGATTTTGTTGGTTTGTCCAGAGTGATACCCTGATAAATCCCAGAGTGATTTGAACAGTGAATAAAATAGTATTTGCAAAGTCCCCTTCAGGGAATGGTAAGAAAGGGGGAAAATTCAACTACCTCAAGTTGAATTCTTGATATTTTCACAAGCAGTGTGGACAACTGAAGCAATAGGCTGAGCCCCCAATCTTGGGGGTTGTTCATATGAAACTTAACCCCACAAAGGATAGGTCAAGCCTACTTAAAATTAGGCCTAAGAATCACCCTCAAGAGAACGCCTTTTGTTGCTCAGATGTGGCCTCTCTCTCCAGCCAACACAACAAGCAAACTCACCACCCTTCCCCTGTCTACGTGGGACATGACTCCCAGCAGTGTGGACCTTCCTGGCAACGTGGTACAGAAATCCTGGAATGAGCTGAGATTCAGCATCAAGGGATTGAGAAAAACCCTAGAATGAGCTGAGACTCAGTATCAGGGGATTGAGAAAACCTTCTCGACCAAAAGGGGGAAGAGTGAAATGAGACCAAATAAGTGTCAATGGCTGAGAGATTCCAAACAGAATCGAGAGGTTATCCTGAGGTTATTCTTACACATTAAATATCTATCACCTTGTTAGTCAAGATGCAGTGGAGAGGCTGGAGGGAACTGCCTGAAAATGTGGAGCTGTGTTCCAATAGCCATGTTTCTTGAAGATGATTGTATAATGATATAGCTTTCACAATGTGACTGTGTGATTGTGAAAACCTTGTGTCTGATGCTCCTTTTATCTACCTTATCAACAGATAACCAAAACATATGGAATAAAGATGAATAATAGGGGGAACAAATGTTAAAATAAATTTAGAGTGAAATGCTGGTGATCGGTGAGGGGGAGGGGTGGGGTAAGGTATGTATGAATTTTTTTCTATTTTCTTTTTATAAATAGATGCAAGTGTTCCAAGAAATGATCATAATGATGAATATGCAATTATGTGATGATATTGTGAATTACTGATTATATATGCAGAACAGAATGATCAAAAATTACAAATGTTTGCCAAAAAAAACATCATGTACCTCCCTTCCCCTATTGTTTATTTATTTTTTGTCTTTACTTTCTTACTGTTCTGTCCATACACTGGGTACAGTTGTGTCAGTCACAAGGTTTTCACAATCATATGGACATACTGTGAAAGCCATATAGTTATACAATCTTCTTCAAGAATCAAGGCTACTGGATTATAGTTAATCAATTTCAAGTATTTCCTTCTAGTTCTTCTAATGCACCATAAACTAAAAAGGGATATCTAATACACAAGAATAACTTCCAGAATGACCTCTAGACTTTGTTTGAAATCTCTCAGCCACTGAAACTTTTATTTTGTTTCATTTCTCTTAGCCTTTTCGGGCAAGAAGGCTTTCTCACTCCCATGAGGCCAGGGCCAGGTTCATCCCCGGGAGTGATGTCCCATGTTATACACCTCTGGGAGTCATGGGAGATGAGTTTTAGTCCATTACTGAAGTCTTTTATAAGCAGAATGAAATTCAGACACAGAGAGTAAAAGCCAGAGGGAGCAGCCAGAAGCAGGCAGGCAGTGAAACCGAGAAGCCAGGAGAGGTGGCCAGGTGCATCACACGGGACAGAAAAAACCGAGGCCCAAAGAGTGCTGGCAGGCAGCCCCAGATCAACACCGTCTTCTGGTAAAGCATCACCTTGATGACACCTTGATTTTAGGTCAACCCATTGCATAGGTTTTGTTTCAGCAGCCAGGAAACTACACAGGATTGCTCGTTTTTTTTTTAATTGACAAATCTTCACACCTACAATCCATACATGGTGCATAGTCAGTGGCTCACAATATCATTACATAGTTGTGCATTCATCACCATGATCATTTTTTAGAACATTTGTATCACTCCAGAAAAAGAAATAAAAAGAAAAAAAAAACAACTCATATACACCATCTCCCTTACTCCTCCCTCTCATTGACCACAAGTATTTCCATCTAACCAATTTATTTTACCTCTTATTCCCACTATTATTTATTTTTTATACATATCTTTTTACTTATCTGTCCATACCCTGAATAAAAGGGGTGTAAGACACAAGGTTTTCATAATCACACAGTCACACTGTAAAAACTATATCCTTATACAATCATCTTCAAGAATCAAGGCTACTAGAACACAACTCAATACTTTCAGGTACTTCATAGGATTGTTTTTATGAAAGACTCAAAAACAGGCAACACTTATCTCTGATGTTGGAGGTTAAGAGAAGTGCCACCTTTGGGGCAAAAGAAGGAGACAGTGATGGGGAAAGTGCCCTGGGGGGCTTCTGAGGGTGCTGGTGACTTTCTATTTCTGACTCAGGTGGTAGCTATATGAGTATGTTAACTTAGTGACTATTCATCAGACTGTCGCTTTGATTCATGCATTTTCTATATGTATCTCACACTTCAATTAAAAACTTATTAAAATATTTTTTGAAAATTGGCTAATACAAAAAAATGGAAAATTTGCTTTATTGCTTTAGAGGGATGGACGATTCAATCTAATTTTCTCATAATAAAACCAAGAGACATGCGTTGGTGTAGTTATCCTTGGCATGGATTTATTCATTAAGTTAACCTCCCTTCTTTTGTCGAAATAACCTATTTGGAAGCTCTAATCTAATTATTACTTTCTTGAAGTAACAGTATTATTATTTATTTGACTTAGCAAGTTCCACATATTACTGCTATGCAAAATAGTTCCTTCTTTTATATGTAGTCAAGTGATCTCTTTTAAGCCTTCAGGGGTTTTCCACACATTCTAGTAACCAAAATGTAATCAAGAAATCTGTTTCCATAATTCATAATTTTGTTAATATGTTTGATTTTTTCTGTCTGCATTCATATTTCCAGAATGAGTTCTAAGGTGTTGGACTCCGTTTATAGACGTTTAGGATTGGAGCTTATTGGTGTAGATATCCTTGTGGCTTCCTGGTCATTTAGTTGCCTTCTTTGGAGCTGGCCCACATTCACTGAGTCTTTCCTGGGGTTCTTACGTGTGATGACGATGTGAGAGGCGGGCCAGAGCTCTGTGTTGTCTACACACCCCTCTCTCGTGCCCGGCCTTTCAGTTTTAGGCCGCCGTATGGAAGAAAGGAACTGCTGGCCTGGATCAGACCTGCTAGCTCACCTTTCATATGGGTTATAAAAAATGCATTATCTGTATTTTCCACATTGAAGCTCATCTACCTCATTTTTGGAACACTCACAGAGCCTTATGTTTGCTTTCTAAAACAAATGGCTACTGGACCATCCTAGTGTTTCTTGATTCTTTTTGCAAACTTGATGACTTCAGGGTGTATTCCTGCCTTCAGAACATGATAAAGCATCAAAAATGCATGGGCCTGGCACAAATGCCTTTGTGACTCGTGTTTAGCCTTTCTGATCCACAGGCATACCACTCACATAATTCTTTGTTTTTATTTCCTAGCATTAGTCTGGTTTCTCATCCTTGATGACATATTTTCCAAAGTCTATAATTATACATTTTTAAAGATGTTGACATGAAATGAAATATAAATAAAGATGTTGATATAACTACGTTTTTTTGAAAATCACATACATGTATCCCGGAGCTGACACATCCAAATAATGGCAACAGCTGTGATAATAACTAACATGGAGAACGTTGCTAAGTGAATACAAGCTTTTGCCCCTTTTAATCCTTTCAAATGTCCCATGAGATAAGTACTATCGCCATTCCAAGTTTAACAACCTGGCTGAGGTCACCTGTCTATTAAATGGAAGACTGTGGTTGTGAATTCAGGTGTGACTGATGCTGTCCATACTCTTTGTACATTCCCAGCCACCCCCTCCACCGTGCTCTGCCCCCACCAGCATATTTAACTTGTTTAAATATGCTAATGAGATACACTATTTTGCATGAAATATTATGGATCTTCATTACCTCTTATTAAAATTAAAGCACCAAAAAGCATTTCAAAGCTAAGTTTAAGTTATTTTTGGATGAGGAAGGCTCTTGAATTATCTGCCTCCATTAGCATTGGTAATGAAGATTTGAATGTAAAAGTTAAGAATTTAAAAAGTGGTTGGACAAAAAAAACCTTGGCTCAAGATTTTGGTGCGAAGAAAGGATCCCCCCTTTTGTTCAACCTCCCTGCTACAAAGCTAATATGACCCTATTGTACTGAAGATGTTACTAATTAAAAAATATGTAGGAGAGGATATTAGGTGCCTTCAATTATATTTGGTACTTTATTTTCTTCTGTTCCTGTCTATTATTGAGTAAGAAGACAAAGGGATTAGTGTGCTAGTTACTTCTTAACGTGAACAGTAAGTATTGCACTTTAATTTATCTCTAAAAGGGTCACAGTCGTCCTTAAGACTACTTGCAGATGGGCAGTAGTCTCAAGGAAGTGGTACTGAATCCTTCATAGGAAAAGCTAAGGGTCAAGGAGTCATTGAGAACATGATACTAATGTGTATAAATATGTATAAACAGTGTCCACTAAATTGGAAGCCTTAAACCTGCTAGAGAAGCTAAGTTCACCGAAATTGTTCCTCTGAGATTGCGCTTTCAAAACAACCTCAAATGAGGACAAGAAGATCTTTAAAAGCTTCATTTAAAACATGCCACAAGGAGAAGTCTGAGAGTGAAGAACTACTGGCCATAAGTAAACTGAAGACATTTTAGAAAAAATAGTTTTATCCTCAATACCATTAGGTCTTCAACTGAAACAAGATGAACACTTGAGAATTAATTACACACCAACTCAAAAATGGAGATACGCCAATAAACACAGGTCAGGGAAAGGCTTGTTAGCTGAGTGGGTTGATGCAAAAGCACCGAGCTCATGGAACACCTCTGCGCAAACCACAGTTAGTTTGGGGAATTCAACAATGAAGAGAGGAGAGGGCTGATGGGACCTCAAAGATATTTATTCATTTCAAGTATGAGCTGATTTCACCAGATTGGATTATCTCTTTGGAAGTGGCAATAAAGTATTTACCAGGAATAGGCTTTCTCTCCTACAGAAAAAAACAGGAATAATAACCTGGATCTTCCTCACTGAGTCGGCTCTATCCATCCTAACTGTAGTTGCAAAGGAAGGCAGGAAGGCAGGGAGTGGGGGGGGAGGAAGGAGGGAGGGAGGGAGGGCAGGCAAAGAAAGTTAGGCAGGAAGAAACTTTTGAACAGCATAAGGACTACTCCTCCTCCTTTGTCCAAAAGGTAGTATGACAGATCTAGTGTTAAGATGAAGGCAGTTTGTAAAATATACCTGCATGCCTTACTTTATCCTCCTACCCTGCTGTATTTTTCTTCATAATGTTTATCAACACCTGAAATAATCATATATCATTTATCTCGTGCCGTTTGCCATCTGTTTTCCCCACTGGAATGCAAGCTCCATATAAATAAGCACATGATCTTGCTTCAGCTTTTTCTTCAGCAACTAGAACAGTGCCTAGAATGCAGTAGGCACTCAATATGTATTTGTGGAAAGACTGAACAAATGGGTGAGTTGATTAATTAGCTAATTAATTAATTTGTGGAGGTATTTGGATAATATGTTTTTTAAAAAAGAGTTGGGCTTCCTTTTCCTCCACAGAGTATACTGACATTAAGGTTGGGTAATTCAGATGTTATTTTCCCAACCCTAAGCCCAATTCAGGATGACTGTCTTGAGCATACAAAAAAGAGATCTTGGTGTATGCAAAGAAATCCAAACTTTAAAAAAAAAATAGAAAGTGAGCAAGAGGCAAACAGACAATTTACAACAGAAGAGAAATAGTAATAAACCAGTCTCTGCATTGCTTAAAGAAATAAAATTAAAATAGTAATGAGATATCTGTTTGTTTTTTAAATCTTTGCCATTTGGATGAAAAGAGGCAATATCCATTTTTGAAAGCATACCTTGAAATGAGCAGTTTTATATGCTCCTGGTGGGGATGTAAAGTGTTAGACATTCTGCAGAACAACTTAACAATATAAATTAAAGGTTAGTTTTCTTCGTACCATTTGACTTCTGGGCATTTATCATAAAGAAATCATAGGAATTGACACACAAATTGCATTAAAATGTTCTTACCGCTTATTTGTTTTAGTGAAAAGCTCAAAACCACAAAAGACATTTTTCTGTTGTAAAAATGTTATGAAAAAATACTTAACCCCTACCATATGTGATGCCGTCTGATATCTTCCTGTTCTCCTCCTCCTTCCCCTCCTCTTCTCCTCCTTCCAATACTAATACCAGTAAAACAACAACAACAACAGTGCTGGGTCCCACCCACTCTATATATCACAATCCGGTAAGGAGGCGTCATCCAAAATATGAAAAACACCACCTAATCTTTTTGTTCTAATGTATTCCAGTACATAATGGCTACGATACTTAGAAGTAGCTTTTCTAAAGCAAATTGGAACTTGCTCTCTCCCATCTGCAAGGAGAGAACTAGGAAAGAAAAACTGAAGCTCTTTTGAGTGCTCAGAATTCTGAGCACATTCCGCACATCACCGGCTTCCCCTCCACACCCGCACCCTCAACCGGATGGGAATAGGTTCCATTGAAGATCCAAACCTCAGCAGCCAGGAGTGGAGAGAATGAGGGTGCTGGTGGGGGTGTGGTTACAGTCACACAAACACACTGACCCACTTAAAGGGCAGGCGACATATTCCAGACCAAGGACAGGGCAGGAACCTGCCACAACGGCCCCTCAGTGTGCACCAGTCCCCTGGGCTCCAGGCAGAGTTTCCTCTAAACAGCTCTCCACGTTCCAACTGCTTCAAGTTTCCTTGCAAATAGTGGGCTGTTGGACATCTGAGGCTAAAAAAGTGAAACTGATCTGAAACTTCTCACCTTTGGGATGAGAAAAGCTCTTTTGTCTTTTTGAGACCCTAAGAATGTTTGTGAGACTCAAGGATAGCAAGAAGCTTGGCAGAGAATTTTCTCTTTGGCTCCCTTCACTTTCTTGTGCTAATCTCTCTTTGCCACAAAGCAACTTTTGCAGTCCTGTTTTGAGGGCTTTAGTTGTGGCCACCTCCTATTTTAATCAAAGACCATAAAGCAGAAACACATTTTTTTTTACTAAAGGTTTACATTATCATGATAAAGCAATAAAGTGTGGGCAGAATATGCTAAGGAAAAGAAAACGTACACTGAGGGGTGTCATTTTTTTAGTGCCCCAACCAAGTTCTATATTAGAAAGTTAACTATATCCACCATTCTTTAGACAATCATATTTTATTTCAATCGTTTCATTATTTCCAACTCTTCATTTCTTTTGTTAGCATATTATTCAGTTTAAAGAAAAATAAGAAGTTTAAAGTACTTTGAGGAAATATATGTCAAAAGAGAAATTAGAGTTTAACAAAAAACAAACTTACAGATAAATGGTGGATAATACATCTCTATCACTCATAACGCCAATCTGTGAAAACAGTGATTTTAGGATAAACTCCCCCATAAAGTGAGCCACCAGTCAGTTAAGTTAAGTCCATATCACGCTGTTACCCACTTGAAATTCACTAAAAAACCAAACCAACTACATACAGTTGCCATGCAAAAGCCCGAAACAGCCATATACGATGGTCCGCCTGAAAACCAAAACATCGCAGAGCAGCAGCTCCTTTCTCGACGATGCTCTCCAGCCTCCCATCTGCGTAAATGTGAGCATTGCAGTAGTTATGATCCTGGGATCACAGGATGTTATTTTATAACAAAAAGCACTATTTAGAGGTAATTAATGAAAGCCTAACATATTGAATTTATTGTCCTGAACCATACAGAAACAAAGAAAATATTTTTAAATGGTTAGAAATGGAAAGTAAGACAGAAATAATTTAAATGAAAATACTTACACCCCTAAATAAATTTCAAGGTAATTAAAGCAAGTAGGAAAAAAAAAAGAAGTGGTTTCTATTAATCTGGTCTTAGAAGAGGATTTTTTAAGCCTAAAGTACAAGGTAAAAGACAAAAAAACTTCATAATATTTTATTTCAAAATACTTGATAAAATATTTAAGTTTATTTCAAATATTTAATAAAATAAAAGGCAATTTTAAGCTGTCATATATATTACAAATTCTTTTTCCCGTTCTATTTTCCAGTCTTATTTTATAAAGGAATTGTATAAGACAGTAAGAAAAAAAATCCTCATAATAAAATAGGCAAAAGGTGTTGGGTCACCGAAATGATCAGAAATGTAAATTAAAACAAGATGTCAGTTGATTATCTAACAAATTGGCAACGTAAAAGCCAAATTCCTAACATTGTCAAGTATGCAATGAAATGGCTGCTCCTATATCCTGCTGAAGAAAAAGTACATTAGTACAGCTTTTCTAGAGATCACATTGGCAACGTGTGCTGTAAGAAACACTAAAACTGTTTAAATCTCAACTGAGAAAGTGTGCTTTTAGGAATTTGTTCCACAGAAGCAATGAGTTATATTGAAGGGTATATACATGCATATACATCACAGCATTATTATTATTATTTTGTACGCTGTATGGTGGGGTCACATTTCATTTTTTTTTCATGTGAGTATCCTGTTATTGCAGCACCATTTGTTAAATTTTTATGTTTTTTGTTTGTTTGCTTGTTTGTTCGTTTTTTGGGGGTGGGGGGGAGTTGTGTATGGGCAGGGAATTGAACCCTAGTCTCCTGCATGGCAGGCGAGAACTGTACCACTGAACTACCCTTACACTGCCTAGCAAACAGTTAGAAACAATGCAAGTACCTAATGATAGGATGTTGCTTAAATTTCAGTACAGACAGGTAGTTTTGGCTTCTGGTAATGGTGGGGTAGCTTGTAACAAAATAACCTTTCTGCTAATAACAATTATAAGCACAAACAAGAGTAAAACAAAAAACTGTCTGAAAGCTCTGGAGAACATCCAAAGCTGGTAGAAACTGGAGGAAATCCATTCCTTGAAAGCAGGGAACTAAACTAGTTAAGAGTCCTAATTCTATGACTTTTGAGTAGAAAGGCTAGAAGTCAAGCAGAAAACTGCAGTTGCATTGGCCTAAGGAGTCAGGATGGAGTTTGAAGCTGCCAAAGCAATGGAAATTGAGGAGAAAAAAATTCAAGAAAGGAGGGATCTGCAAAGGGGACCCAAAATATGCATATAACATTGTTCAAATCTTTGTTTGCCCCTAACTGCACATGTGTGGAACTAGATTCTAAAAAGTCAGGGGAAAACAACAGCTGCAAGTATGAAGAAGTAGAAGAAAGACTTCAGCAGTTGCCCAGTTCAGGGGAGACAGAGTTTTCAGCCTGACTTCTTTAACATCAAAAGGGCTAGGTCTTAGGAATAAATACTACATCCCAGACCAAGGATGTTTATTCTAGAACGAAGGGCAAAACTGAAATGAACATACATCTACAACGTCTAAAACCCAACCTCCACAAATTTCTGGTGATCCACCCATCGTTTCATAGCCTGTTAAATAAAGCTCAACCATCTTCAAAGGAACCTAATAGAATCCAGACTCTATACAACACATTGTTGACAATGTCCAATACATAATTTTTAAAAAGACTAAAATGTGAAGAAACAAGAAAATCTGGTCCATTGTCCAGGAACAAATTAGTCAATAGAGACGGATGATTGGAATTAGCAGATGACTTAAAATATCAGATAAATTTATTTTTTAAATATTCAGGAAATATGGATAAAATGGGTGAAAAAAATGGGGACTGGCTAGTGAGATATGAAATCTGTTTTTAAAAAAGAACAAACAAATATTAAAACTAAAATATATGCTATTTAAAATAAAAACCTTTTTGGATTTGGTTAACAGCAGATTGGACCCAAAAGAAGAAAAACACAGTGAATGTGAAGGCAGATTAATAGAAATCAACTAAAATACAGTGCAGAGGGGAAAAGTTAAAATTTGAATGCAGCCTCAGTTAACCTCTGGGAGGAATCAAGCAGTCTAACACATATCATAGGAATACCAGAAGGAAAGACAGAATGTTGCAGAAAGGTATTTGAAGAAATATTGTCCATTAAAAATGCAACAAAGAGACTCAGGAAATTCAGAAAACATCACTGGGATAAAGAAAAAGAAAATCATACCCAGATACACCAAAGTCAAACTGCTGAAAACCAAAGATAAAGAGAATATCTTAAAAGCCTCCAGAGGGGGAAAATAAATATATATTTACACACACACACAGGGAAATAATGAAACTATAGATTAATTACTAAAAGTACCCAGCACAGGAGCCATATCTACTTACATTCTGCAAGACCAATCCTCATCCCACATGCAGGGGAAATCTCAAGGGAAATGCCTCTCTCCTTAAATGCATTTTCCTCAATGGATTTGAGCTTTTCTAAACCGATATCAGGCAACACAATGCAACCTCCCAAGAAGCAAATTTTGATGTAAACCTCTCTGCTTGACTGGGAGAGAGAAGGGAAGAAGATATAGGGAGAAAATGTAAAATGTTTGTGGCAAAGCAATATTTGGCATATTAATTGTTTATATTAAAGGTTTGGTAATAATTCCTAAATGCCAATGGTTGTTACCTCTTGGAAGAATAATTATATGGATATTGGGGGGCACTTTTATTTTTACCTCTTGCTTTGTACTCTCAAATTTTCTTTTACAATGAGTATGTATTTTTGAAACAAAAAAATTTAAATGCATTTTAATTATAAAATTAATTGTAAAAAATATAAAAGTATATACAAAACTGTTGCATAGGAAAAGTAGATGGCGGCATCAAGGCAGTGGGAATTCCAAGCGTTACCTCCCGTTTTTTCTACATCTGCTGTTTACTTCCTTAAGCTGCAGTCTGTTCTGTTTTGGACTGATACTGGGTTCTTCTCCCCATGCTCACATCCTTCCCTGCTGCACATTAAATACAGGAGCCCTTCCGAGTACAGGTTCTAGAGCAGAGATGTCTGCTGTTTCTGAGCAAGAAGGGAGCTCTGGATGCTGTCAGTGTTCTGAGCTGGATTCAGCCCTGGGGGACAACCCCAAAGCTGTAGGCAAGAAAAACGGTGTCTGGAAGCTTAAGAGTGTTAAAAACCCAAGAAAGAGTCTGAGTGAGAATCATTTCCAAATGCCCAACAGAGAGGGGAATGTGAGGCAGCAGCTTTGGAGAGTCCAGCCAGGGATATACAAATGGAGAGCCTGTAGAGCTTTCCTGATGGGCTGAAGTGAGGGACTTTTTAATATGCTGCCAATGATGTCACCTATCATTATGAGGTAGCTTGTATTGATTAGGTTTCAAGAGATATAAATCCAAATCAAAGGGGTTTGAACAGCATTTATTGGTTTGTGTCACTAGGAAATCCCACAGAATTCGTGCCTGGTGGTATTAAGGCACACCAAGCCCGAGTATTGACATACCATTCTCTTTCTCATCCCCTGGGTTCTAATGGCCTCTGCCTTGTTTCATTCTCTCCATTGGCAGGTGCCATCAACAGCTCTACATTTACATCCTTCCAGTTATCAACCTAGCAGAAAAAGTACCTCTTTTTCCTACTATCCATATAGCAATTCTTAGGAAGATCCTGTTTGACTTAGCCTGGTAATGTATTGGTTCAACCCTGAATTGAGAGGAATGGGGGAATGTGGGGGATGCCTCATCTCTTCACTGCATGCAGTCTTGGTGGAGCTACCAATCATGAGTTGTCCCTTCCACCATAGGGGTAAGCCCACGATGGCCACAAGCCCAGCATAAGGAAGATAGGAAGTTATGCCAGGAAGACTAATCCTTTAGTTGCCACAAATCACTACAGATACTTAAAGGTGTTGAACACATTGAGACAAGTCGGTGACCCAAGGGTAGACCCTCTGCTCTTAAAACAACCATAAGTACAGCATCTGCTATGGGCTAGAAATAATTCTGGTGAAGGAGAGATACAAAGAACATTGTCTTTGTTAAGTGACAACAATCAAGAAGAAGGCATTGTCGAAAGTACTGAAAAGAAACCTGTCTGTGAGTATCGGTTCCTATGAAGCCCACATCCCCACTGAATCACATGGTTATCTAATAACACTGTGGGGAAAAGAGTAAGGAAGGAAAGATCTCATTGAACTATACAGAGGCCGGGTGCTACACACTGGGCATATGCTGTTCCTCTTCCTGTATATATTTCTCCCTTGAAGATCAGTAGCTTTGTTTTATACATTATAGTAAACATTTATCTATCAATCATCCATCTATCTACCTATTTATCTGTCTATCTATCCATATCTTACACACCAGAGGAGACCAGAACTATTTAGTGTCTGTTATCAGTACTAAGACAACATTTAAATGGGCTTTTAGTTTGCTTAGGGTGAACATAAGCTAGTTAGATATTGAGACATTTTTTATAAAGGCCAAATGGAAATTTGTGTTTCAGTCATCATTTTCCTAAAGTGATTTCAGCTAAGTCAAAAGAAATATGCTTTCTTTTCTCTATATTTTAGAAGAGCCTTAAGAGCAGTTTTGAGATTCTCAACTAAATCTCCTTCTCTGAAATGGCACATGTTCTAGTCTACCAAAGCTGCCAGAATGCAACACACCAGAGATGAACTGGCTTTTAATAAAAGGGGATTTATTTAGTTAAAATGTATAATTCTTCAGAGGAAAGGCAGCCAACTTTCAAGAGGTTCTTTCTTACATGGGAAGGTTCTTTCTTACATGGGGCGATCTCTGCTGGCCTTCTCTCCAGGCTTCTGGGTTCTTACAACTTTCCCTGGGGTGATTCCTTTCTGCATCTCCAAAGGCCTGGGCTGAGATGCGAGTGCTGAGATGAGGTATGCTGAGCTGCTTGGGCTGTGCTACGTTGAGCTCTCTCATTTAAGCACCAGCCAATTAAGTCAAACGTCATTCATTGCAGCAGGCACACCTCCTCGTGAACTGCAGATATAATCAGCAACAGATGAGGTTCAGATGCCTTGGTTTTTGTCCACAGCAATAGAACTAGGCACCTTCACCTGGCCAAGTTGACACCTGAACTTAACTACCACAGCACACAAGGAATGTCATGTATAAAGAAAATATAAATGCTGAATCTTTCACTTTCACTTTGGTGATGGAAAAGTCAAATTGTTGGGTCTCCAGAGCTAGCTGGTGATGACTGGGGAATGAGGCGATGATGGCTAAATGGTGTGAAGCAAGAATTTTTATTGCTAGACATACTGCCACCAATTTCCACAGGTCCTTAGTGGGGCCCACCATACAGGTAAAGAAAGCAGTCACTTTTTAAATTCCTACCGCTCTTAACCCAGCGATAGATCATGGTTCTTTTATCTTCTATCATTCCCTTTCTACCAAATGTAATTTCCAGAATTGCTACAGAGGAAGTATGGAGAAGATAATACTGATTATTACTCTGAAACTTTATCCCAAATAATTCAAAATCCTTTCCATGGAAAGGTCTCATTCCTGGCCCTCCTTTCCTCCATACCCTTCCATGCTAGTAATAGAATGTTCCCCTAAATTTGTCTTAAGTAAGAAAGAACAAACCCGCATCTATTATCAAAGCCAGAGGCACTGCAGTTCCAGAGTCAGTTTGTTCTGAATCTGATTCTCTACTACCCTCTAGGTTTTTATCTTCATAGTCACAAAATGACCGCTCAGCTGTAAGGATCACACCTTCCCTGTACATTGTTAGAGACAGGAAGGAAGGGAGGGAGGTGATTCCTCTCATACTCACAGGAAGACTATTTATCATTCAAACTAGAATATATTTTAAAGTAAACAGGGGCACTATTAATAATCACACAGTAAGAATAAATTGTCACTATCTCAGGCAAACTGGGACATAGTCTCACCCTACTTATCAGACAGAAAAGCAGCAGAGAGAAACCCCAGGAGTTTGGAAGGCACTTCCCTTCCCAGAACATGTCATCACCCATATAGGGATCTGTTTGCAAGGAAGAAGGTAGGTTAGCTGTTGAGTAGGCAATTGCATCTGCCATGATCCCAGTTTTCAATCTAGGTGTTTGGCAATAAAATTGAATTTGTCCTTCTAGCCAATCCTAAAGAACTCCTAGGGCAATAGATAAGATTCTACAAAGGTTGTATGCACTAGGATAAGCTTTTCAGAAAGCCAAACTTCCAGATGGTTCCCTGAACCAGATAAGTCCTAAACCCTAGAGGGGCCAGCTTTTCCAGAACATCAGCTAGTTCCCTATCCCTTATTAGTGACAGCCCCTTCCAACATAAAAAAGTTAGAATGGGCATAGCCCAAATACCCTAAAGACTGAGAGAAAGATCAAAGGTTATGGTGGAATTATACAGAGAAGGTAGAGTTTAACAAATGAGTATGATTGCCACAAATATCATTATATCGATATTTCTTTTAGTCTCCAGTATCTTAGATCAGCTAGAAGAAAAAATCTAAAATTGTGGAAGTAACACATACCGAACTCTGAAATCTGTTCTACAATTAATTGTTGTGTTATGCTTTGAAATTTATTGCTTTCTTGTATATATGGTATTTTTCACAAAAAAGAAAAAAAAAGCCAATTGTGGTGATAAAAAAATATTTATTCCTTCTAGCCTCCAATGCTCTGGAGCAGCTAAAGGAAAAATCTGAGAGGATCATATGGCAGCCCATGACAAACTCTGGGATCTGTCCTGTAACTACTTGTTGAAGAGTGCTTCGAAAACTATTGCCTTTGTCTTTCTTTGCTTTGTATATATGTTATATTACACAATAAAAAAAATTTAAAAAAAACAAAAACAAATGAATTTGTCCTTTAGGTCCCAGAAATAGGGAAGGAGGTCTGCTTTTCTGAGAGCAAAGCTGCAGCAGGAGGGAGGAGCCGTGATGGGATAAGTATCCTTTCTCATGCTTCAGTCCTCAACAATACCATCAGAAGGCGCCAAACTCTCCACTGTTCCGTTCAGGTTTGTATCCTCAGAGAGCACAGGGCTGTGCCCTATGGTTGGCAGGAACCCTGCCAACGGTTTTTCAATGAATGGGCACTCCTTAGCCCAAGCAGATACACCCACATGTACACGAGAAGCCTCACACTGGAAGACATATTTCGCCCAAGTGTCTGGTTGAATGGCATATATATTCTCAAAGTGGAGAATTTCAGAATAAATACTTTGAGACCTTATTCTAGTTCTATCCTCTAAGTCATAACAGTGGAGTATCACCTCTTATATAATCTCTAACTACCCCATTTCTTAAATTATTTGATACATCTTAAAACCAAAATGCCTCAAAGTCCTGAAAGGTTATTCAGAAGATTGGCAAGCAGTCAAACAGATGAGCAAGTAAAATCTTTCCTATCCTTCTTTGGAGGTGTCTGAAACATCTGAAGATATAAAATCAACCTTCTGTTCCCAGATTTTGTTCCTTATGGTAGGAATGCATATATAGCACACCTTTAAAACTGTAAATGCTGGGAGCGCTGTTCTGGTTGACATCAGCAAAAGGAAAATACTGTCAGAGTTTGACTTTCTTATACTTTCATATAGTATAATGGCTAAGTTTCAAAACCCAAGGCTCTGACATTCAGTGGGAAAACATATCTATTATTAAATCTTTTCATATTTCTATTATTAAGTCTTTATTTCCATCTAGAATAACTGACAAAAAAGAATAAGTTGGGGATGGGAATGGGGAGTTAATGTTTAACTGGTATGATGTTTCTGTTCAGGGTTATGAAAAAGCTTTGGCAGTGGGTGATGGGGATGGAGAGGCACAATTTTACGCATATAAATAACACCATTGATTTTGTATATTTGAAAATGGAATGAAAGGGTAATTTTAGGCTGTATATAAATTACCGTACACACACAAACCCATAGAGCTTGTACAACACAATGAGTGAGCTCTAATGCAAACAGTGTGCTAAAGTTAATAGCATCACAACACTACTGATTCGCGAATTTTAACAAAGGTACTACACTAACGCCAAATGTTAATAATAGGAAAAACTGTGCATACAAGGCGGATATATGGGAAGCCTATACTTTCTGCATGATATTCCTGGAAACCTACAACTGCTCTAATTAAAAAAAAAATTAAAGTGGAATATGGGATGTAACTCCTTTACATTCCCCAAAGTCTGGTGCCGACCTAAGTAGGAATGGTAAGATGGTAAAGAACAATCAGTTGTTGAGGCAAATAACCACATGGAGCATGTTGTAGGCTGTGCGTGATATGTGCATGTAGGGAGGGCAATGCTGATCACCAAGGAAGAACTCAGTCAGTCTCTACACTATGGAACATCGATTCCAAAACCCTTGAGGATGGGATGTTAGTCACCTGCTGGACCTCTCAGTTTGTACAACTCCCCACAGCCACTGAATAATTGAAAACCCCCAATTAAGAAGAAAGCAGTAAGTATCAGACAAGATCCTCTATTTGATACATAATCTTAATCCCATTATCTTAAACAAATGGCTTCTGATTCAGTTTTTAGTGTCAGAGAGGAGAGACCTCAATTTTCCATGAATGTATAACATGTCCAAGAAAAGAGAAAGCCTTAAGTGCATTTTAGACTCTGACTTCTATGATTATTTACAAAGGAGGATTTGTATCTCATAAATGTGCTTCCCAAATGATAGTGCATGTTCTCTTCTTAATCAATCTAGTAACTCCCCCCCCTTTTTTTTAACCAAAATATTAGATTTCACCATTATTTTGGTCCACAGTACATTGTTTGAAAACAACTAAAAATCAACTCCAAAATTTAAAAAATTAAACTTCTCTATTTCTCAGGAAATGAGCAAAAGAGCTCATTATAGTGATCACTATTATGGCTCATTTTTTTCATGCAACAACAAAGAAATAATGCCATTGGGGGGATATTAATTTCCTAATAACTTTTCCAGGAAAATTAATTTCCTAAACTCAAATTATTGCCAATGGGAAAAAGAAAGAAGCAGCTTTGTGTCTGTCAGACATAAGGATTTTCATCCAGCACATAGTAAAGTAAGTTTCTTAGCATCCCCTTCCAAGGTCTCAGACTGAACCATAATATCTCCACATAAAGCCCCTGTGCCAGTATGAAACCATCATGTACCCCAAGAAAAGCCATGTTCTTTGATCCTCATTCAATATTAGTGGGTGGGATCTTTTTTATTGTTTCCATGGAGATGTGACCCCCCCAATTGTGGGTGGTAACTTTTGATTAGGTGATTTTGATGGAGATGTGTCTCCATCCATTCAAGGTGGGGTTGCATACTGGAGCCCTTTAAGAGGGAACCAGTTTGGAAAAAGCTTTAGTGCTGAGAGAGTCCACAGAGCCAGAGACCTTTGGAGACACAGAAGGAAAATGCCCCCGGCCCCCCGGGAAACATTATGAAATGAGTACAGCTGACAGAGATGTTCTGACCCATTGGCCTTGAATCCAGGTATCTTTCTCTGGATGCCTTAATTTGGACAATTTCATGGTATCAGAACTGTAAACTTGTGGCTTAATAAATTCCCTTTTTAAAATCTGTTCCCTTTCTGGTATATTGCATTCTGGTAACTTTAACAAACTAAAACAGCCTTCCTTCCACCTTGGAAGACTGTGTCTATTTCTTTGCATTGCAGCTCCTTGAGTGAAGATTGTATATCAAACTTGCCATCCCAGGAAGAGGAGAAAAGTGAAATGCAGGCTTAGGATAATATTCCAATGTATTACAGAGTTGACATACAGTCCAACAAACTTATGGGTAAAATATTTATTCTTTGTCAATAGTGGTCTCAGAAAAGCCACATGTTGCTGGTCTGAAAGGATAATGTACCTAGAAAAGCCACGTTTTAATTTAGATCCACCTTGTGAAGGCAGCCATTTGTTTTTATCCCTATTCAGTATTGTAGGTTGGGAGGTTGATTAGGTTATCTCCATGGATATGTGACGCACCTAATTGTGGTATTAACCTTTGATTAGAGGGAGATGTGACTCCACCTATTCTAGGTGGGCCTTGATTAGTTTACAGGAATCCTTTAAAAGAGGAAATATTTTGAAAAAGCTTCAGAGCCACAAGAACCACGACAGTCCACACAGCCAGCAACCTTTGAAGATGAAAGAAATCACCTCCAGGAGAGCTTCATGAAACAAGAAGTCTGGAGAGAAAGCTAGCAGACATCGCCATGTTTGCCTTTCCAGTTGAGAGAGAAATTCTGAACATCACTGGCCTTCTTGAACCAAGGTACCTTTCCCTGGATACCTTAGATTGGACACTTCTATAGCCTTGCTTTAATTTGGACATTTTCAAGGCCATAGAACATGTAAACTTGCAATTTAATTTCCCCCTTTTAAAAGCCATTCTGTTTCTGGTATATCACATTCTGGCAGCTAGCAAACTAGAACACCACAGGATGGTGGTGATGGTAGTACATTATTGTAATTGTAATCAACAGCACTGAACACTGTAGATGAATGTGGTTAAAAGAGGAAACTTCAGGATATATGTATTACCAGAATAAAATTAAAAGATAAAGCATAGGACTGTACAGTACAGTGAACCCATTGTAGATGATGGATGATAGTTAATAGTACAAGTAAAAGAATCTTTAATGAATTATAATAAATGTACAATACAAGGTGGTAAGAATAGAGTAGCATATGGGAAAAAGGTGGTAAAAACAGAGTAGCATATGGGAAAAAATACACTTAATGTAAATACTGGAAGATAGAACTATTTTAACAATCTTTTATCAATTATAACAAAGGTTACTGCTACTAAAAAATTTAGTACAATTATTCTGTAAAAGTGCTGTCATCGATAATAACTGTTTCATAGCAATGAAAGGTGTTGGTAGTAGAGTGGAGCACAGGAACCTGTATTTTATGTATGATTGTTTTAAAAACCCACAATTTCTCTAATAAACAACAACAACCCCACGGGAACATGCTTTGCTTGTTTATTTTTGATGTGCCTTATCTATTGCACTTAAGATTGTACATTAGTAAATAGGCAGACTATTGTAGTCTGAGAACAAATTTCATTGGACAATGGGCAATTCATTTCAAGCCTTCCAAGCAGTAATTACCTCAATGGGATTCTCAGTGAAAGTATATCTAGATCAGAGGAGGCCATTAGAAGGTAAAACACCACCAAATAATCAGGGATTTGTTCCCAAACTGTCTCTGCACTCTCATATTAAAAAATAAAATTGCTAAGTAAGTAAAATTGTTTTCAGGACACAACTCCTCAGGGAATAAATCAAGTCTCTCTTATAGGATAAAAGATTAAACACAGCTTGCGGTGCCCTGGGCCAAAACTGAACTGAAGGCCTTCATTGCCAACTCACCCTTCAAACTCATGGCTATTGAAATCAAGCTTCTCTGCCTCTATGCAACTCTTTTCTTCTAGAACTTAGTTCTCATTGCACTCCTGCAGTACATAGTGGCCTGAACAGATGTAAAAGAATTTAGAATTACATGGAAAAATATGATACATAGAAAGTGTAAGACAATGGTAGTTATTCTTGAGTTGCCAAACTATGGATAATATTTCTTTTTCTTTCTACTTTTCAAATTTCCCTCAAGTTCTTCAATGAATATTTTACTTGCATAAAGAAAAATATATGCATAGAAAACAGATATCACAATAATTATATTGCTGATACATTCTCTCTTCAAAATAAAGCTTCTGGATTTTTCCTTTTTATGCAGCTTCCTTCACTAGGTTTATTTTCTACTCAATTTCCTAGTTTGCTTTTTTAATTTCTTTGGAGTTTGCAGACTTTTTAATCTGAGGTCAGAAAATGCTCTCTCTTTTATTCTCTTTAACAGAAATTTATTTCTTTTAGATATTTACAAAGTCTGTCTTTAATTGAACACAGATGGATTAAATACCCTGTGTTGGAACATATAAATATTGTCCAAGTATCTATGTTTTACTCCTTTGCAAAGAAATATCTTGAGGACAGGGTAAGTACTTATCTATGCATTGTGTATAGCAGCAACTACGGAAGTTCAAGTGGAAAAATAATACAGTTCCTATTCCCTGACTGAAAGTTTTATTATTCATCATCTGTTCAAATGTTCCAAAAACTAATCAAATAAAGCCCCAGAGTCCTGAATGATAAAAATGTGGAGGAGATGTCCTAGATCTGGAGATTCTGAGTGCGAGGTTTATCAACTTTTTGCCACTTCCAAAATATAACCTTAATATTGTTCTAGTACAATACTTGATTTTTAAGAAGACTGTATACCAATGAGTCTGCCAGGTTAGTTAGCTATAAAATATACTCTGAGGGAAATCACTTAGTCATGCCCTGCCATGCCCTTCACAAGCCCCCTTCTTTTTTTTTTTTTTGTATTGAAAAATATACAGCATTTATTCACAGACAGACAAAAAGGCACAAATTCTACTAAACAGTTCGACAAAAAAAATAACTGTCCTCAATTAGTTTTATAAATACTTTCAAAAAGGGGATAGAAATAAATACAAGATTGGGCCACGTAATATAAAATAGTCATCTCTGCATAAACTTTGTTCAATTTCTGATTTTTAACTTTTTTTTTTCAATTTTAGCTGAATGGACACAAAGTTAGTCACATAGTGAAAAATCCTCTGTACAATGTTACAAATGTAATGACAAGTTTGTCCATTTCAAAATAATCAAGATTTGTACACAACACATAAAACCCTTCATTTAGATTTTCCACAAGTTCCTTTTAAATACAATTTCCGTACTGAATTGAAATCATCCCCCTCCATGACTATCACTCTTTAGGGAAGGGCCCCATGAGGGCAGATACTTTCTTATCCTCTCCCTTCCAGTCCCTGTACTTAGTTAATGTTTATAAATATCTATTCAATGGTTCACTTTCTGGTATATTGATTATTTGAACTTTTGGATGAGCAAAGCTATGAGAAGAAAATTATTTTGTAAAAGAAGGCTTCAGGATAGCCAAAGCATAGCATTTCAACTTCTTCCTCTGCCAAATCTTGCCGCCCCCTCCCCTCCTTCACGGATTCTGATCCCTAATAAATATCACGTACTCCAAATTGTGTTTCAGCATCTGCTTCCAGAGAACCCACCCTGTGACTGGCTGGAAATAGATATCAAACAAAACACCTTAATGGTCTCTACTTAAATGTCATAACCTCCAAGACGCCTTTGCTGACCTCCCTTCTTTATAATATGTCCCCTCCACCACTTACACCCATTGCACCCTCTTTCTTCCCCTTAAGTTGTGTTTTTCTTCCAAGAATATCTCTTCCTGGGAGATACTCATTGCCTCCCTGTACTAGAATATAAGCCCATGAAAGCAAGGACTGTGAGTTGTTTGTTGCTATATACCTAGCACCTGTGTGCACCACCTAGTACACAGGAGGTATTTCATAAATATTAATTAAATGAATAAACTAGTAAGATATTTATTATCTTAAACATGGAGGGAAAACCTAAAAGCCAGGTTCTATGCAGTGAAATTTAAATGTGTCTTTCTAATGGCTGAATTAAATTTTTTTCATTGAATGTATCAAATGGTCCTAGCTGTGAATTGGGATTCAAAAGTTATAACCATAAAGTCTTAGAACAATCATGGAAATAGTTACAAATTCATTAAAATAAACAAATAAAAATCTGTGGCAGACTAAAAAGGATCATTATTCATCCCCACCCCTGACTCCCATGTTGTATTTTGGTTTGATTTCCATATAATCTTTTTTTTTTTTTTCCAAAAGAAAACATCAAGCATATGTTTCAGGAAGATATGGCCCCCTCAGAGGCTAGAGAGAGAGATTGTAATAGAAGGGAAATGAAATTGCTGGGAATAGAAGAGGATGACATTACTCTATGTGGACTCAGCCTATTCAGTCATTCATTTTAAAAGTATGTATTAGATGACTGCTATGAGCAGAGTATAGTGCTAGACCTTAGAGAAATAATTGAGACAGGGTAGCTATTGTTCCTTACCTCTAACAGAGTATGTGCTAATCCGAGAGACAGATAATGCACAAGTAAACAGAGAAGAGGACCAAATAATTATAGATTATGAAAAATCCTATTAAGAAAAAAGGGTGCAATCTATGATAAAGAGTGAAGGGGATTAGGGTAGGGTTAGTGTTAAGATAGGATGTTCATAGAACCTTCCCTAAGGAGATATCATTTGGGCTGATGCCTGAAGGCCAAGAAAGGAACAGCCATGCAATGATCTGATGAAGGGCAGTCCTCATGCAGAGGGAGATGAGGGAGCAAAACTCATGAGGCAGGAATGAACCTGCTGATTTGAGCAGTGCAGGGACTAGGGTGAGGCAAGTGAGGCATTGGTCTGGGTTGCACAATTCAAGAAAGCAAGTGTAGGCCAAAAACTCAGTCATCTAGATACATATTTTAATACAATATTTTTAAAATAAAAATTAATGCAAGAAATCCATGATGAACAAAATATCAACAGTCAACATTTTAAATGAAGACAGACTCTGCATTACTGATTTATCCTTTTGCCTCAAGCTCCAAATTAGCTTGGCATGGCACTGGTACTGATCCTGTCATTAAGATGTTGATATTTTGTGTTTTATTTGCCTCCCACTAATCTTATCTCTGGGCTTGAGAAACAAAAAGAAGGCAGATGACTGGACTACAGTGAGTGAGAGGGAGAAGGGCAGAACAGGGAAGCTGGACCCAAATCCTTCCAGGCATTAAAAAGTATGGATTTTATTCTTAGGGTCACTGGAAGTCATTAACGTGACAAGCAAAGTCATGTCAGGCTTCTGTTGACATTTTTAAAACATCATTCATTCTATGGGTGCATTAGCAGAACTAGGGTGAACAGGTGGGAGTTTAGGTAAGGGTTGCCTTTGGTAGAAATGCATTTTAGTGATAGAAACAAAATTTACTGATACAATAGATGAAGACATTAAGGGAAAAGAAGAAAACCACAACGGACCCTCACTTCTGGTTTGTGCTGGCTGGCTGCTGGTGCCATGTACTGAGACAGGAACAACTGAAGGGGAGTAAATCAAGAATTCCACTTTGGTTTGCTTATGTTTGAAATGCCATTGAGTTATATAAAATGTCAAGTGGACAAGTGTGAATATGAGTTTAGATTTCAGAGGGAAAGATCTAAAATAGAGTTAGAAATTTGGAACACAGTGGCAGAGGGCTTGAGTGATGTCAGAGTTCAGATGGATAACAGAGATTGAGGAGGTGAGAAAGTCTGTGAGCAAAAAGGTAAGCTAGGTACAGAGGAAGGACTTTGGACAGAGAAGAGAAATTAGGAGATGTACAAAGCAGCATGCAGAAAAGAGTCCTGGCCAAGAGAAAGTGACTTTTGGAAGGGCCTGAAATAAACATGGATGAGATGTGATGGAACAAGTTTGAAGATCCTGTAGAGGGAGAAAATTCAGTTCTAGAGTTATGGACCTGAATATTAGCTACATCCAGCTCAAAAGATTATGGCAGCAAAATGATTTGTGAGAACTAAGAGTCATTCTGCTGAAGGTCTCCACCATAACAAGTGCGGTAGGTTGATGATAAACACCTCAATGGTAATATCTAATCTGCCAAAGGATTCTTTGTAAAACTCATGTCATATATCTAATTATCTAACTTTGAGGCTCCCCATCTACCCTAATCTAGGAGGTAAATATAATGATATCCATAAATGTACAGATGGAGAGTATTTTTCCAATTTAAAGGCGAAATGAATGCGGGCTTGGAACTATGTTTCTCTGTCAACATGCCACTGAGTCAGTTTGTGATGAAAGCAGCAGCATATACCCAGAGGCTGTTTTGCAGTGGGATTATCGCACCCCCGAGCTTGATAAGTGAGGTTTGAAGAAGCCTTTTGTATTCTGCATGTCTTGGATCAAGTGAAGTAATATTGAAGAGGAACACATGTGTTAGAACTTGAACCCAACATGTCCAGCATAACTCCTTAAGGCAGCAATCTCCTTCAACAAGGTAACCAAGTAAACTGTAGCATGGTTTTAAAAAGAAAAATCCTTTTACTACACAAAGGTAGGGCAATAAGATGATCATCTCATATACATTTGTCTAAAAGGACCCACTGATGGGGGTCCTTATTACATTTTACATTTGTAATATGATAGGTGTCCCTCTCACATACTCCCACAACACCTTGTGTATACCTTTATCTTGCTATCTTTGTATGCCATGGCTGCTCTAACAAATACCACACACTAGTTGACTTCAATGACAAGAATTTATTGTCTCACAGTTTTGGAAGCCAGAAGTCCAAAATCAAGGGATAGCAGGCCACATTTTCTCCAACATTTGTAACATTCTGGTGATGGCTGCCAGCAATCCTTGGTGTTCCTTGGTTTATAGATGCATCTCTGCCTCTGTCACATAGTGATCTGTCTCCTTCTCTGATTTCTACTTCTGTGCCCAATTTCCTTTGCTTATAAGAATGCCAGTCATATTGATTAAGGCTACCTAATTTAATTTGGCCTCATCTTCATAGGATATATATTTTTTTGTATGCTGTATGGTAGGGGTCACATTTCATTCTTTCCCTATGTGACGATCCCATTATAGCAGCACCATTTGCTGAATTTTTTGGTGGGGGTGGGTAAGTGCACGGCCCCAGAATCGAATGCAGGTCTCCCACATGGCAGGTGAGAATTATACCACTGAACTACCTTTGCACCTTTAATAGGATCTTTAAAGATCCTATTTACAAATGAGTCCACCCTCAGTGGATCAAGGTTTAGGATTTGAACATGTCTGGGGTCGGGGAATGACTCAATCCCCAACAGCTACTTTTTTTAAAAAAATTTATTTATTTATTAATTTAAAAAAATTAAGAACAAACAAACAAAAACATTAACATATTATTCCATTCTACATGTATAATCAGTAATTCTCAATATCATCACATAGTTGCATATTCATAACAGCTACTTTTTGACGATTTATATTTAATGTCTATATTCTTTTTTGTCTTCCCCACTGCTCCTGAGTTGGATCTGTGGTCACAAAGATCAATAACACCTTCTTTACATCCCCAATGTCTGACACATATCAAGTATTCAGGAAGAATTTGTAGAGTGAATTGATGTAGGCTGACAAAGCAAGGTAACTAACCCGGACTGGGAAGGAAACTAAAGCTGTTACATCTTTCACACAGGATTCATGGCAAAATAATACTTCACCTTCAATTCTGATTTTCATGAAAAGAAGGAGTTAAAAGAATGACATGGTCAGACTCATTCTTCAAACTGAGTTTTGAATAGCACTCCTCTAAAAAGAGAGTTTTAATACATCCAGGCCAGAGGAAATTAAGATAATTTACTAACTCCCCCAAATGTGCCCAGAGTTGACTAGATTCAAGGAGGGCAAAAAAGTTTCTTGTAGACTTGTGAGAATCAGGGGGCATTTGGTAGTTAGCCTTTCCTGACACTGAACTGAGCATGGCCTGTCTCAGCATATTGTGAGATTCACTCATGGGAAATAAAACTGGGGCATTGCAGTTGGGGCTGTACGACGGGGAACTCCTGGTTTAGTTCGCTCCTTCAAGGCTTGTGCAGTAATAGCTTTTCCAATTACATCCATGGAAAACAAAAAGGGACAAATTGTATCTCAGTGCAGGGAGATGAGGGACGTTAATCGCATACTTTAAAAAGAAAAAAAAAATGCCATGAGATGGCAATATATTCAATATATAGAAAAGATTGTAGCAAAAAATCTTAAAGGCAAACATTCAGATTTTGCCTCCAAATATAATCTGGCTAGACTGCCCAAACAGTTCCAATGGTAATATATTTCTTGTGCCCTGCCACATTCCTGTGAATGCCAAGCCCTTCTCTGCACAGCCCTCTGCAGCCAGACGACTTGGCACTGATTTATATATGTCCTCTGTGGACATTAGGATAGGTGCACATCTAAGAGTCCTGTTTTTCTCATTATAGTAAAGATTCGCAAAAGAAGGGGACGCTCTTCTTTCTCCTTTTCTTCTTTCTCTTTCTTCTGTGCCTCTGCCTTTCCTTCTGTCTTTCTTTCCAGCTTCTTCTCACTATTTTATTTAGTCTCTAAGAGGACTGTACAATTCATTTCTCTATCCTTGCCTACTACCACATCTCCATCCTTACCCTACCCTCCCTGGCTCTCTCATGGTCTTGGAACTTTATTAGGTGAAGGCAAAGGTATTCCATGCAGAAGGAGCAACAAGAATTGGTCTTGGAGGGTGGTAGGAATTTGTTCAAGCACACCTCTTTTTCGGTGTGTCTTACAGTATATTTTAATTTAACCCTGTGAGAAGACGGTGTTTATCTCAAACAAAATGTCATTTACCCTGGGCAGCAAAAGAACATCAGGCCCTTGGGCTAGAGAGTGAGGGGCCACCTCTCATTTTAAGGGCTGGAATATGGAGGTGGGCAGAGAAGGGCTCATTCTAGGTATAGTGTTATCCTAGTTTCCTAGGATTGCTGCAACAAATTTTGACAGACTTGCTGGCAAAGAACAACAGAAATTCATTCTCTCATAGTTCTGGAGGCCTGAAGTCTGAAGCCAAAGTGTCGGCAGGGCTGTGCTTCCTCTGAAGGCTCTAAAGAAGAACTTTTTCTTCCTAGCTTCTTGTGGCCACCAGCAATCCTTGGCATTCCTTGGCTTGTGGCAGCATCACCCCAATCTCTGCCTCCATCTTCTCTTGGCCACCTTCTATTGGTGCATCTCCATTTTCACATGATGTTCTCACCAGTCTCTGTATATCTACTCCTCTTCTTGTAAGGTAAACAGTTATGTTGGATTAAGGGCCCACCCTACTCCAGTCTGACTTCATCTTAACATGACTAATTCCATCTACAATGACCTGTTTCCAAATAAGGGCACAATCAGAGGTACTGGGGGTTAGGACTTCAACATATCATGTTGGAGAGACACCATTCAACCTATAACGAATATGTGGCCAAGATTAAAAACTCCTCTGACCCACCTATCTGCCATTGCACCATAGGAATGCCAGGGAAAATATGTGTACTTAAAACCCAAAAAAGCTGGCAACTTTGGGAGCCCAGTTCTGGGGAGGATTGGAGCGTGGCTGTTAATGAACAAAGCAATGGGATGTGGCCCTAGATCAAGAAAACTCTTTTCTTTAGTGGGGCCTTATGATTCCAGGCTGTCGTGTTACTGAATTTTAGTGCTGTGCCCATAGCCATATCACCACAAACCTTCCAGCAATCTCCAGGGCTGGCATGGCACCAGATGGCACCAGTAGGTCTGATCATCAGTTTTCCAACAGAATAAAGGCATCAACAACTACCAAAAATATAAAAGAACTATTGGTGGACTGAGCAGGTCTCCTGATTTTCTGTCAATAGAAGATTCTTATATTAGGCCTAGATCCTAGAACAGAGTGACCACTGCTAGAGTTTGTGGAGAAATCCCAGGAAGGAGAATGTCAGAGAAAGATTTTTTTGTTTTGCAATAGAATGAGATTCAGTGTCATTTAATATGAATATTAAAAGTAATGAGTAGTTGTGCTATGTCCTAGGCAGAAGTTGTTACTGACCCACCGCTATCCCCTGGCCAGCTCCAGAGGTCCCAGACAGATAATTTCTGCACTTGCTAAGGCTTCTGGCCGCTCTCCTTCTCTGGGGCACCCGCTGGCCATAGGAGCATGCTCATCAGTGAGCAGGGCAGTGCAGAGGACTGGGAGTTAACACCCTGGGAATAACCCTCAACCAGTGAGGCACCAATGAGGGAACTGGTGGATAAATGCCTCAGCTTCCTCAGCTGAGGTGTGCTCCACAAAGCCTCTCGGAAAGACTCAGAAGGATTGAGCCCTAGTTGCCCATAGCGGTAACCTGCTCATGTATGTCCTTCTCATCCCACCTCTCCTCCCTGACAGTGCTTCCTGGGACCAGCTCTCCTTCCCTCAAAAAGACAGAAAGAAAACATAAAGCAAAAAACTACTTGAACCCAAATCCTTGTCTCAGGATCTGCTTTTGGGGAAACAAAACTAAAACAAGCCTAAGCTGTGGAGGGGGACATATGTGTTTAATCTCTTTGCACATCTGGCTCCCCACTAGATTTACCTCTTTTGGGAAAGGGACTCTTTTTGTAATTCTTGCACCTATTGTATCCTGATGCATGTCAGATCCTTAAATATTTGCTGAATAAATGAATGAGGAGGCTGAAAATGTTGAATTAAGCTACTAATTTCCCATCTTAAAGCAGCATGCTCAAGTTATTGGATAAAAACAAACTGGTGACAACTACCGTAGCCAGTGAAAAGTGGCAACCACTTCTCAAAAAGAGGGTCACTGAGCTTTTAGCATAGTGTGAAGGAAAGGTGCCCTCAGGGCCTAGGCTTGCCAACAGTTCACTGAGGCACCATCCACCATTGACACACACGTACTCAGACGTACACACATGCACACACCTCCCTCCAGCACAATATGAGGCCACACTGACACTACACATACCATGAAGAGACCTGACACAACTAAAAAGGCAAAGTGCCTTCTCATTCTATCCAAAAACATGCAGCAAATCCCATTCAGGTTGGTGAAGCTCACTTGGGGACAGTATTTAAACACTTAACAATCTGGTGATAATATCTGCTCCTTTAATTGACTGCTGCTGTCTGAGTGAAGAAATATCTGAAGCTCAATGTTGAAAGGTAATAGCTCCAAACCTAACTTTTTTACCTCCTTCTCCCTTAATTTTCTACATCTTCCTCTTTATATCCTACTCCTCCTCCAAATTAACTACATCTCCAATAGGATAATGATACAGTATTAACATATTCTTGATTTTGCAGTCTTAACTATTTTTAATATAATATAAGGGGCAGGGATTGTCAAAGGGCCACAATGTACCTTATAGGTGGAGGAGGGGCTTTCTTAAATAAAGGAGATATTCCCATGCAATCATCTTTTATGAGGCAATTTCTGGTGCCAGAGATGAAGCCTGGGGAGACAAGCTATAAATCTGAGGGAGAAAGAACCCCTTCCTTTTTCTATGCCAGGTATGGAAGGATCCTCTAGTAATTAAGGTATTAAAGTGCTCAGCAGATTTAAGTGGGGAGGGAGTGTTGCAGGTGGGATCCTTTCTATGTTGCACTTCCTCTCCAAGGTCACCTAGCCTTCACCAGGGTTTTATTCAAACTCTGCAGGATGGTCTTAGGTAGGGGAAGTAAAAGAGAAGATTAATGTAGAGGAGGTCATACCCTGTCCTCTAAGTCCTGAGTGGTATTAAAAGAAGCAAAACATAGGAGAGCAGAAGGGAGTTTGTCTTGGGGGTGGGTTGGGAGACAAAGTAGAAGGACAGGAGGAACCAGTTGCTGTAGAAAGCAGCACCTTGGGGGAGGATTTAGAAATAACTAAAATTACTCTTTAATGGTTGGTACCCAGGTTTCCTCAAAGTGGGTAAAGCTGAGCATTTCCTGGAAGTCTTTAGTTACCTGAGGTGAGAATCTATTTGTTCTACACCATTATATGAGCTTCAGATCCTCCCAAGATAATCCCTCCCTACTGAGCTAGGAATGACCTTTCCCATTGTAAATACTGTCCAGACGCTACCTGATATTTCTCACCTCCCAACCATTTGACAAGGAAGGATAAATACCATTTATTGATTATGGTGCTGGCTCATTCCAGTGACCAAGGTTAACGATTTGTTCATTTCAACTAGTATGATGTGTTTACATTAACCATTAGGGTTCAGGAGCAAATACTAAAGGAATTTGAGTTTTCTGACATCTACTTGAATTTCTCCTCAATCTTGGCAGTTGACAACATAATTCATCAATCTGCAAATCTTTCCTACCATTCAAACATCAGCTTGTTGGATTTTGCCTTTTAATATAAATCTATTAGAGTTAATCAATGGATGTTAAATTCCAATTCTCACCTGCATCAATTCCAAGAGACCCTCTCTCTACCAACCAACCAAAACAAAACCTACACGTCAAATAGATTGTTACAACAAATTGAAAACTGAATATTGTATGAGATCATGTTTATGAAACTTTGATCTTGGGGCACTTTTCTGAAAAAGCTCTTATATACCAATAGCCCAAATCCCAAACCCTTGACCTTCAGGGAACACAAGGGAGACAGCCTTTGACCTAATTCAGTTGAGTCCCAAAGCTGACATTATTTATGGAAACATGAGTGGTTGGATGGATAAATGCCCAGGGGCCTTGGCACTGTAGGTACTTAAATAAATCAAATGATCCAGAAAGCCCATACTAAGTGAGACTTACATATGAACTGCCACCTCCCTCATACCCATGAACAAATGCAAAGGGCAGAGAGGACCTGTATCCATTTCAAGGGGAAGCAGAGTGAGGCAGAGTGAGGGCAGAGGGAGCCCAGACAAGCAGGCCAAGTGTCTAGCCACAGGGAGACCTTGTTTTACCAAGGCAGGGATCAGAAAGGTCCCGCTCCACGCCCCCACCCCAGAAGTGAGAAATGCCACTTGGATTGTTCATGGTGCAAACTTGGCTTGTAGAATCCAGCCTCTGCCTGAAGACCCTGCTCTGAAGTTTTACCGAAACATAAATGACAGGGTGGGCAGAAGCAAGAATTTGTCTTTTTAATTAGGGTTTTTTTTTTTAATCACCTCTATCATTTTACTAAATACTTTTACTACTATGGCTTTTTTTTTTTCCCCAAAACTCTGGTTATCTTGTAGTGTCAGACATTTCTCAGATATTTCCCCCCAGGAAAAGTAAATTCTACATCAGCATATTAAAGAAATACAGCCCCTACCATCTAAAGACTCAGGTAAAAGACAAAAAGACCCACTTGAATTTTGACCAATGAAAAGTTATCTTGTTTGTTCCTTACTTTAATTTTCTTTCTTGAAGCAAATCTAGCAGTGCAGCCGTTGCTCTGTTAGACAGACCTTCCAGCAAGATCAGCAGGAAATTAGAAATGCTGCAGTAAAATATTTAGATCATAAGTCTCCAGAATTCAAACCATATCTGTCTCCTGCTTCAGTATGGATATTTGGAAAAACCAAAGACTCAATTATCAACAGCAACACCAGCAAATATTCATGAATTACAGACTGACCTATGCATGATAGTCTTTGCTCCCAGGGGATTTATATGAACACTATACATATTAAAGATCTTACACATTTCTAATTCCCTACCCTTGTCAGGGCAACCCTGGACTTGCAGCCTCTTGCTCTGTTTTGTAACTAAGTGTTGATTTGAAAACTAAGAGCAACTAATAAAATGGTAGGCACCAGAGGTAGAGTAAGTACCTGGTCTGTCACCTTTACAACCTTCTTCATTGTGCCTCTATGGATTTTATCCTTTCACAAACAGTGTCACCATGAGAACACTGGAACATGGAATGTTTTTCACCAGCACTTATCGTCATAAGCTGCTGAAGATGCGATAGCTGCCAAGTCATGGTCTTTTTACTTGAATTTTAAAAGCTGATGGAATAAATTTGACATTGGGATCAGTTGGGATATGGAGGTAAGAAGAGAGATCAAGAGAGAAAGGTGTCCACCATATTCTCACATTTAGCTTTAATAAGACTCTCAAAGATGGGTTCCCATACCTTATTCTTGAGTCCCGGCCAGTCAATGGAGCCCACCCATCACCACTTTTCAGGGAAGTGCCATGGGGTGGGGGAGCACCAAGGAGTTACATTCTCTGTCCTGTGACCCACACTCTACACCCCTACCCCTCACTACTGAAACACAGTTCCCTGGTCCTGGGGCAGCTAAACTCTAAGCTGGACAAGGGCTTACAAGGGTACCTGGAATGGAAATGTTTCCAAAACAAGAAAGCGCTGAGCAAACTGGATTGTGCAGTGGGAGCAAATGCAGAAAGGTCATGAAGGAGGGCAGTGACAAGGACCCAGAGAGCCAGAGTTATGAGAAATCTGAAATTTGAGTAAGCAGAAGATATTCAATAGAGGCAAGGCCCAGGAGCCAGTGCCTAGGAGGGGGGTCAAAGTGGGAAGACACTAAAAAGAGGCACAATTGGAAAGTCAATTTAAGGCACTGCAATAGAGAGAAGAATGAAGATCTTCTGGCTTTCAAAAGTTGTGAATCCCAGAAGGTCTTCCAGTTCCTGTCTGAGAGAGGACCAGCTAAACCAGGCTCTGTTTTGCCCATGATGCCTGGTTCCTACCCTGCCTTGTAGCTGAGAGACTTGCTTTCATTTTCCCCACATATAAAAACTAAGCTGCAGATAAGCAAGGCTGATGTTTTTCTGGTGGGTATATAAAAGTCTTTCTATGTGACAGGCATCAAGGAGAGTGTAGGACTTGAGATGAATTGACTTTTAACTGTCAAGTGCAATAGAACTGTTACCCATCAGCATCTTGATATACAGGCAAAAAAAAGAATAATTAAGCCCTGCCTTTCAAATAAGCATTGTAGCAAAGGCTACAAAGCACTGCAGTATTGCCAAATTTGTTGAAATCAATTCCTATTTTGTTGCAGCATGTGGCATGCCGAGATTGCTGAAACTAACAAAATGAAAAGCATTAATAATTGGTATTAATAGCTTGTATAAACCAATTTGCTTATTTGCCTAAGAAAATTCATCAAACAATTCATTAAATAGATGCTCTGTGCATTAGATAACATAAGGCATATATTTTCTGTTTTTAAAAAATGAGATATTTAGGGATTGGGGAAATCTAGCTTATTTTAAGAAAACTAAATGAGAACCTTTACATTTGTCAATAAAATGAAGCCAATTTGATGGAGTACAGAAGAACTATCTTAGAGACTTCAAAACCACAGAAAATATAAATGATTGACTTAAAAGAAAATGAAAATACGATAATAAGTTCATATTTGTTTGCAGTATTTGCTGACTAGCAACTACTTAAAAGAATCATTACTTGATCCTTCTGCAACATCTAGGAGGTAGATGGGAATAAATTACAAGCATAATTGGGAACTCAAATGTGGAGGGGTTAAACACTTTGTGAAAATATTTCACAGATTCAACTGAACAGGTATTTAATGATTCCCAGGCAAAGCTGTGGTTCCTACAGGATATGGTAGAAGATGTAGGATATGGTGGAAGATGTAGGGGATATTTTGGGCCCAGTTTTTGTTCAGAATTCTCTCTTGTCATGTGCCCAAGTGATGTTTAATTCTTTGAGAACTAAATTACAAGTTTTGAGGATGCTAGGCTTTAGGGTTCTTTCTCGGTTCTTCCTCGCTTCCAATCTACCCCCTTCCTGGCTGTTTATTTTTATTAAATATTTTACTACAGGTTGGTTGCTAACTGCTCCCTGTAAAGGACAAATAAATAAATAATTGACAACAATTTCAGATTCACAGAAATTTATCTTAAAAAACATAGGAGTTTAATTACATGGGAAAATACCGGGGTGAGGGGATGGACCTGATTTTCAAGTGGGATAATATGTTGTTATATGCAAAGCCAGGTCCTACTCCAGTCTTATAAATAATTCACCTCCACACTGATTGACCCACATAGCATCATCAGTCCATCTTCCATCCAAGAGAATCACAGCTAGTAAAAGCCATGACAACCTCGTCCTGAGTCTTAGCATTTCATACACTAGGGCATAAGTCATTCAAACTTCAGCTGTTTATAAAGCTAAACTCTTAGAACAGCTCTGCATTGGACATTGCTGCCAAAGGATAACCGGTTAGGTCAGCGTGATTCCTGGATTTAAGTTATTGTTGGATCCCAGCAGAGATTCTAAGAGAGCACGTATAGAGAAGCCTCTCAGGCATACGTTGTTTTCCTACTCCATCTGTACCAATCTCAGACAATACTTCCCCTCAGGTACTGCAGACGTCTAAGTAAAAGAATTAAATGTTTATTAGGATTCTGCACAAGCGCTCTGGGAACTTCATCCTCAGCCTTGCATCCTTAGCTCACACCCTTATCCACATCTGACAAAGAACAACAAACTACTTCAGGTAATTGCATTTTCAGAGCAGCCGATAATGAATTGGGGAAGATCTGGCCTCGCCCCTTCCCTTGCTGAAAAAGTAGATAAGATCTAACATTCTTGCTCTTTTTCTTTTTCTCTTTTGATAGTCAGTCAAGAAAGATTTACCTCGAACTATATGACTGTTTTCTCCCTAACCATGAATTCTAAGCTTTTGCCATGTTTGCAATATGTGTTTCATTATCTTATGTAATCATGGATTATCTTTCCACTTAATTAAACTCACTTTGAAATTTTGTGTTAACAAGAAAAAATGCAGAAGCCATGTAGAATTATTTCACTAATCTATTACACCAATCAAATAACTGCTACCTGCCCCTAGGTAAAGATGAGACATTACTGCAACTATGATCAAAATCTTTCTCTTGTCTTTCTTCAAATTCCTGAATTTTCAAAGCCAGGTAAGCATTAGAAAAGCCAGATGCCAAATACTGCTGAGAAAACATCTTCTAAAACCAGTGTTAGACATTCGGATTTACGATTACATACAAGAAGAGAACAATAGAAAATGTGAGCATACCAAAGTTAGGCAAAAACTGGGTTGTTTCTTTACTTTTCAACTTAGTTCTATCTTCATTTTCCTTTGTTAGTTAAGATACAGAAATTGGAGAAATAGGTATTGTCAGTCTATTAGCGAATTTTGCACTAAATTCACCAGTTAAAATGAGGATAGATATTTAATATCTCTTACCTATCTCTGACTCATGGTTGATTTCATAGTAAATTTAGAAATATTCAGAAATAATAAACTATTAATTTCCAAAAAGTCTTCAGAGGGCATATGGAAATAAAGGAAATAAAAAAAAAAAAAACTAATACTCAGAAAACCTAATATTCAGCCTCTCAATAGATTTCTAGTCGGGTAAACACTAAGGAACAGTGGGCACTTCAGACTTAGAGGAAAATGCCATGAGTGGAGAATTACAAATTATTCAGGATACTGAATCAGTCAGGAAACATAAGAACAAAACCAAAGGAAAAGTATTTGACACCACCCCCTTTTATTTCTTTTTTTATGAAAAATAACATATATATATATATGTTCAAAATATATATGATATATATATATGTTCAAAAAAGCAATGAATTTTCAAGCATAACATAACAGTTGTAGAACAGATTTCAGAGTTTGAAATGGTTACCATTCCACAATTTTAGGTTTTTACTTCTAGGTGCTCTAAGATACTGGAGACTAAAAGAAATAACAATTTAATGATTCAGCAATCATACTCATTTGTTAAAACCTACCTTCTCTGTATAACTACACCATCAACTTTTATCTTTCTATCCCTCTCTTTAGGGGTATTTGGGCATGGCCATTCTAACTTTCTCATGTTGGAAGGGGTTGTCAATAATATGGGATAGGGAGATGGAACTGGTTGATGTTTTGGAGAGGCTGGGACCTCTAGGTTACAGGACTTATCTAGGCCAGGGACCCATCTTGAGGTTGTAGGTTTCTGGAAAGTTATCCTAGTACATGGAACCTTTGTAGAATCTTATATATTGCCTTAGGTCTTCTTTATGATTGGCTGGAATGGTTTTGGTTGGGGTTTGGCAAGTTATGATAGGTAGCAATGTTGACGCTACCCCTTTTTAAGCACCTTTTCAATTTTCTGCCTCTGCTCCCCCAGGCTAATGGAAATAGAGCTGCAGAGGAAGGAGCCTATGATCCTGGAGAAGGGAGTATTTCAGAAGGTTGTAAGGTCCATTCAGTCAACACGCTTTTATTAGTACGTAGGATATCCCACTTATTCAGGACTCCATCTTAACCACCCCCATGCTTCTGCAGGTTTTCCCCTCATATTTTTCTGCATTCCAAAGTCAGTTGGCTAAGCTCAGTGAACAAAAGCTTCTCTTGCTGAATACTTTGGCAAGTGCTACCTACTCTCTACACCCCTTGGAGATTTACAATGCACATAAATCAAAAGGAAATGTGATGGAAATTGCAATAGGCAGGGATCTGGGGTCTTCTCTGTCTGGGTCTGCTTCTAGCTACCTCTGCAGTTAGGGCAAGTCCATACACCTCTCTAGGGCTCTGCTCTTACTCTTAATGTGATAGCATTGCCTCAGCCACCTTTACTCCTCTCTCCCCACACTGGCTCAGAGTGTGGGAATCTACAGCAGACATTGCTGACTGGCCACCCCAAACCTATTTCTTCCTTCATTCTTTATAAACTGTACCTTTTCTTGTTTAAGTATCTAGCCCTGCCATGCAGAACCCATGCTTAAGGGGACACTGAACTCTCTTAGCTAAGGATTACCATATCTTTCATGCTTGGAAATGATTCTGCAATGGGCATAGGACCTGTTAAATCAGTGAGGGAAAGGTTGGCTGGGAAGTTCTCTTCTTGGACAGGTTCCAGCAGTAGCCCTCTGTCTATTCCTCTGGACACTGGGCAGGGGGTGGGGACAATGGGACAGCTGTGGCCATCTCACTACTAGAGGACAGGGCAGAGGGGAGAGCCAACAGAATGGCAAAAAATGGAACAAGAAACACTGGATTAAATCCACCCTGATAATTACTCTTCCTCTGAACTTAGAGTTGTATGAGACAATTAATTCATTTATGACAATTTGAATGGGGCTTTCTGTTATCTGCAGTTGAAGTCATCATAATGAATACAGCACTTTATGACAGGATAAGTGTTCTCCTTAGGGACCCTCAAAGGCAGCTTGCCCCTTATTGCTTATCCTCTTTTGTGGTCTATTTGCATTAGATGTGGCTTTTCAACTTGGTTCAGCCCCTTCGACAGGCTCATGTTGTTGCCCTTTGCCTCACATTGCTCCTTCCCTTCTCACTCAGCCATGACTCCCAGGGACTCCAGTCAGTGGGCAGGACCCTGGACTGCTGCTTGCCTGCAGTTATTTTCTAGGGCCCCAAGTTTCTGAGAGCTCTCACTTGTCAGCCCTTCCAAGCCACAGAGTTCTTCAGGCACTCCCTGTCCCTTAGATGGGACCAATTTTCATGAACCTCAAAAGGGAGAGGTTTACCAGACACATGATGTTCTCAACCTTCACAAATGTGAAACATACTTTCTTAATTCCACATCTCAGCAGTTTTATGTTGGGGTCCTGGATTATCATTTGCAAAAGGGAGGCCCTAAGACTACCAGTATCAAAATCACCGGGGTGCATGTTAAAAATGCAGAGTCCCAGATCTGCTGAACAGCATTCCTGTGAAGAAGCTGTAGAAGCCTACTTTCACAACCCAAACCATGGTTATCAAAGATGGGTCAGCTTCTAATCTCAGCATCTGCTGCAGTAGAGGCCATGGCAACTGGTAGAGAAAGGCTGGGAAGGAGGAAGAGAATTATGAAGACAAGGGAGAAGTGCGAAGTGTGACAGGAAGATGTTGGACTGTTTCAGATGCATAGTAGTGGAAATATGCCTAAAGGTTGGCTCAAATTACAGTAACCGTTTGTTTTCTAGTTTCTAGAACTTTCACCTTTGTACATTCTAGCCTTTGTCTCCTGCTATGACTTGCACCCAGACAGATCCAGCACCATGATGGAACCCTTTCACAAATCACAGAGTCAATGACAAAGAACAAGGTGAAAAATAAAATGCCCAAGAGCTAAAGTTCAGAGTAAACTTTTATAAACTGGCTAATCTAAATGTCACAAAAACTTTGTGTATTGGGTTAGTCATTTCACAAACATGAAATACATTTTCCTGGTTCCATACATCACTTCCCAAGTCCATGCCAATTCAGACTATTCATTTCATACCTTGCATGGCTTTATATGTTCTTTCCCAGTGAGAAAGAGAAGCCAACTCACCTCCTTCTCTTTTCTTATGAGATATATTTTATGCAATCACTGACATGAGAGAATACAGATTGTATGGAAAATAATGACTGCCATTTCTGACTGTTCATTTCACTGAGGGTTTAATTTAGGGAGTCTTTGGATTTAGTGCCTTTTTTTTTTTTCTTTTTCAGAAAATGATTGGATGGATGGGATTTAAAAGTCAATTCCAGAATATAGATCATTTCAAAATGGACCCTCAATAGGCCATTCCTTCAGACCCTTCTTGCATTCATAGCTAAACTCCCTTGTCTCTTTTATAACAACAAATCTTCATATTTCCCTTCTTTTCTGCCCCTACTTTTCTACTGCAACTCTCACTGGACATATTGATGATATCACAGTATTTCTCATTTTCCTATTCTCCAGGGAAAAATTAAATTATTCTGAAGTATGAGATACATGGCCATTCCCAATGCAGCGACTAAAGAAATCTAATGCAATTTATTCTAATAATAGGATAAATCTTTTGGCTTCTAGTTTTATAATGACATTGGAGATGCACCATTTTGAATTGACTCATAATGCATGAGGTTTCATGTTAGAATTCAATGGCCAGGTATTGGAGCAAGAGTCTTCTGGTTACCACCATCATCCCATCTCTTATTCTCTGGTTTTGGTGGCTCCCAAAGTGCCTGTGTATCAGAATCACCCAGGAAATTTCTTAAAAATAAGGATTTCCTGACTCAACCCAGCATAAAAAATCCAACCCTAAGAACATGGAGCCCAGTGATCTGATTTTTCTTTTTTTTACAGGCTCCCTAAGTGATTCTCATACAGCCACTAAGGACCTCCTGGTTAGGACATTTGGGAAGCACTTATCTGGTCCAGTGGTTCTTGAACTTGAAAATGCATGAGTCACCCAGGGAGGTTGTTAAACAGATGGAATGCTCAGAGATTCTGATTCAGTAGGCTGGGGTGGGGCCTGAGAATTTGTATTTCTAAATGTTCCCAGGTGATTCTGATGCTGTTGGTCTGGGGACCACACTTTGAGAATCACTGGTCTAATGCAGAGTACTTGTCCATGTGCTGACTGTTCATTAATATTTCTATTTGGGAGCCAAGAACTAGGCTTCAGAGGAAGGAACAATCCTCTAAGGTCAGCAGGTAACAAACCTGGCCGATCATCACAATCACCTGTGAGCTTTTAAAAACAATTCAACTACTGGGTTTAGGTTTTGGCTTAATCAAAGACCTAGGTTACTCTGGATGGTTTGTATGGTGTATGAATACATCTTAATAAAATTGCATTTAAAAAAAGAGACCTGTGGAATCAACATCTCCATGATGCTGTGGGAATTTGTACTGTTTTAAGTCAGCCAGAAAACGTTATTTCCTAAAAAGATTTGAAACCATTTTCTTAGGTAAGCCACACTTGTAAGTTCATACCTAGCTTACACTGAAAAACGATTTCTTGTTTATCTGAAATTCAGATTTAACTAGGCATCCTATAGTTTTATTTGCTAAACCTGGCACCCCTACTCATTTGGCTGTTGCCAGGAGTTGGATTCTGCTGTGCATTCCTGCTTTTGTTCAACTCACCCTATTTTAAAAGCTTAGAGGAGTGGCGGTGAGGAGAGAAACCCATGTAAACATAATGTGGGGGGTGAAGAAGAGAAAATTAAGATGTTTCCTCAGGAAAGGAAAAAAAAACCACAAAGGAAAATTCATTAGACAGCAGGAAAAAAATCAGAAAAAAATTACTGTCTGCTAATGGTTTTTACCAGACAATTCGTCAATTAGACAGTCATAAGAGACCCTGGGGAATGAAAAAGACATTGAAGATGCTATTAAAATGCTTCAAGTGAAGCCATATATAATTAATTTCAAACAAGCAGAAGCTATGAAAGCTCAAACACTTTAAGGTGCTGAGTGAAGGGCAGGATACATATACATCAGGCTTCCAAACGATGCGTCCAGGTGAGTCCAAGATTGGGCCGCAAACACAGAGATAATGATGTCTGTCCCCTCCCTGAAGCAAAGCGGCTTAAGATGAGACACTGACAATATTTGGAGGAAGAGATGAAACATACATACAGCCAAGTACCTGACAGCGGCACATAACTACTAAGATACAGAATACAATGAGTAGAACAAACTATTATAACAGAGAAGAAACATGCAGTGATGCAGAAGACAAAAGCAAGCAAGAGATATTATCTGGCACACCCAGACACAGAGTGACCAATGTTCTTGCAAAGAAAGCAGCTCTCTCCCTCTGCAGTCTTACTGTTTCAGACATTAAGGGTCAGCAAACTTTTCCTGTAAAGTACAAGATAGAAAATATTTTAAACTTTCAAGGCCATATAGTTTCTGCCACAACTAAAGTCAGCCACTCTTGCAGAAAAGCAGACAGAGACAATACGTAAATGAATGGATATGGCTATGTGCCGATAAAACTTCATTCACCAAAAGAGGAGGTGGGCTACACTTGGGCCACAGTTTGCCAAGTCCTGTCACGGGGGAGCCTAAGTGGCAGGGGACAGATTCACTAGTGGATTCTACAGAGCAGACTGCATTCTAAGGTAGATCCTCAATTAGAAGAGAAACAGGAAAACAAAAAAAAAAACATTCAATTAATCCATCACTACACATAAAGGGCAGAGTGTTTAATGGTCACATGCAAAGTGTGACAGCAGGAAAACAGGATCCTGGAAACAGGGAGAAGATGCTTATTTAAAATTCTGAGGTCCTGCTATAAAAGGGGAAGAGAAGATGATGAGGAGATCCAACATTCTAGTACATATCTAGAGAGGTTCTCTTGGGGGACTTGACATACAGAGGGAAGGAGATGACCATCAAGACAGAGGGGTCACCTTGCCAGTTTCGCTGATTTGGTAGAGGCCTCTGACTAGCACTCTTTAAGATGCTACACTGAGGGTACCTCAAATGATTAGCTGTCATCATCCCTGATCACAGAGGTTTCCTGACTGTCTTGATTCACCAAATTTGCATTTAACATCCCAAGAAGTGTACTTCTTGAATAAGAAAAATATAAGTCACTTTCGCATAGACTTTTAAACTTTAAGTCAGAATATGTCACTGATGGTGTGTGAAAACCTAACTGCAATGAG
This sequence comes from Tamandua tetradactyla, assembly GCF_023851605.1. Taxonomy (NCBI): domain Eukaryota; kingdom Metazoa; phylum Chordata; class Mammalia; order Pilosa; family Myrmecophagidae; genus Tamandua; species Tamandua tetradactyla. The sequence continues at coordinate 119,204,780 of NC_135329.1, read as the reverse complement.
CTCCTTTGTGATACTGTAAACGTGTTTCATCTGAGATGTTCAGGTCAGTCAAGAAACACACATACATGCATCTACATTATGTAATTTAAAAGCTTTATTTCCACTCCCCACAATTAATGAATAGATTTCATATTAGTTCAATTGGAAGTTTTCTTCCTTCGGCTGCCTTTCTCATTTGCTGTGCCTTTGGAGGAATACTGCTTTCTCACATGGGAGGGGACAGATTTCAGTGACACACTGAGCAAATCACAGAAAGAAAAGGGTCTGACCCAGCAGCCTCGGAGGAAGTCAAGGAGATTAAGAAGTCCTTTTGGCTAAGATCCTCTTGGCAGAACCGAGAAAATGCAGCTCCCTATGAAAAGGAAGACCAGAAGCTGAAGAACTGTCCTCAGTCCTTGCCAAACACCCTCCTCTCAGTCCCACAGCCTTAAACATGAGTGTGTTAGCTAAGCAAACAACTGGCTTTGCTTTGGGGTCCAAAGTGAGCTCTTCACCAAGTGCAAAGTTGGTCTTCAGGCAAAAGTTCACCATTGACAGTTTTTACACTTGTGCTTTAGAGTGCTGGTCTCTGCCTCTCCTCAGAACGGTGGCATCATAGCAATGGAAGCACCAAGACCCAGGCAAGCACGAGTAGGTAGAGCGTGGGTCTGCTGCTGCCTGATGTCCTCTGAGCGTGCATTACGGCGAAGACGGCATTAGTGTGATTGGTGGGCAATTCTACGTTGCAGATCATTCCTTCACAGCAAGACCTGCACTCCTGTTATAAAGGAAGAGGAGAGGGGGAAGAGGGCATGAATGAGAATAATATGAGAGAAAGGATAAAACCAAAGAAAGCCTTCCTTTAACGACAGAAGAAGAGCCAATCATCCAGTCTGCCTGGCACACAGGCTCTTGGGTGCCCTACCCCCAATGACCAGGAGATAAAGACCATTTGAGAGTCTTTTTATCCTAACTGTGATTTGTATCAAACTTGAACATAACCAAGGGAAAGAAAAGGAAGGAAAACTGAGTAAGACTGCTTGATTGATTCAATAACTCTTCTAAAGGTCTGTAAGGGAAAACACTGAAACAAAAAACAAAAGCTAGGAACTTTTTGGATTAGTCACTGATTTCCTCTATCAGTAGTCCTTGTTAGGGGATAATAAGGACTCTCTATTGTCTATGCTAACACCTGATTGCTATCATTACAGCCATGCCGGCTGGCTAATTATGACTGCTGAGTGGTGAAAAAGGCGGGATTGCTAACAGTCCAAGGTCGTCAGTGTTTCCAGGGAAAACTGTCCTGTGGTAATACCCATGCATGGCTGGTACAATGCTTCAACCTGATAAGTCTAGCCATTCACAGAGGCTTCCAGAATGACTTGGTGAAAAAAAAGGCACTTATTGAGTATTTAGGTCAGTGGTTCTCAACTCTGGTTATACTCCAGAATCCCCTCAGGGAATTCTGATTTACCAAGAGAATGGTGTAAGATGCTCCAGGGTGCTGTTCACCCACAGACTTTTAACAACTAGCAAAAACTGGCAGCGCCAGCTTCCTTAAAACTCCAGAAAACAATTAAAGGTCTGCAGTAACTGGGCAAGAAAACACAACTCTAAACACAGTAGGAGAAGCTTGTGGCACCTTTGCTAGCCCCTTCCCCAACTCCCCACTGGCATGGGATGGAGACAGCCTATGCCCTGACCGTGGGTCCATGGCCCTATTCCAGAGGGAGCAGAATAACCCCTATGTACAAACTGGGATGCCTGTATGTTAGTGCCAATCTATTAAGTGGCAGCCTGAAAGTTTGACCCAGGCAAACAGTCTCTTGTTTGCCCTTCCAGAATTAGCCCTACAGGCATAAACAGCTTACATACAACCAAAGGAGGGCAAGAAACAATTAAGACAAAGCAGCCTGAGGCAACGGGTTACCTACTTCATGTCATACAATCTAGTACCCTTAAGGGGGAGAATGTCTATTTCATAGGGGGTGGAAGGGGCATTTGAATTTCTGTGAAAGGAAGAATTCCTAAGGTGGTGAGCAAACACAAGCCTAGGACAAGAAACAGGCTCAAAAGAGACACAGAAGACCATGCATGTTATAGTTACCTTGGACTGATTTTCTTGAGAGGAGAAATAAATCCTGAAGGAGGGCACCAGCCAATGCAGAGAAGATTTTCAATGACTATAAATGGGATTTTTATATTTGTTTGTTTATGTTAGCTCCTGGCCAAGAGAGACAGGAAATCTTTTGTATCACTAGCTGAAAACAAACTTAAGGAACAGACAAATGAGGGACTAAATCTCAGAGTTTACACTTTAAAATATTCAAATGTACAGTGTGCAACAAAAGATTACAAGACTAAGAAGCATGAAATGATGGCCCATCCAAAGGAACACAATAATAATCCAGAACCATCAGCCCAGAAGACCAGACTTTGGACATAGGACAAAGATATTTTTTAAATGATCCTCAGTATTCTTGAGGAGATAAGGGAGGACACAGAGAATCTCAAGAAAGAGAGAAATTTTTAAAAGGAACCAAATGGAAATATTGGAGGTGAAGATGAAAATAACTGAAATGAAAAATTCCTTCGAAGGTTTCAAGAACAGATTTGAGCTGGCAGAAGAAATAATCAGTGAACACCAAGGCAATACAATTAAAAAGATTCAGGCCGAGAAGCAGAAATGAAAAAGAAAGAAAAAAGTAAACAGAGCTTAAGAGACCTGTGGAACACCACCAAGCATACCAATATATGCATTATGTAGACCAAGCCCTTAATCTTGAGGCTTGCTCTTGTGTAGCTTATTACGTAGTAGAGAAGCTAAGGCTATCTATAGTTATGCCTAAGAGCTACTTCCAGAGGACCTCTTTTGTTGCTCAGATGTGACCTCTCTCTCTCTCTCTCTCTCTCCAAGCCCAACTCTGCAAGGAAAATCATTACCTTCCTTCCTACAAGGGACATGACATCCACAGGTAAAAATCTCCCTCACAACATGGGATATGACTCCCAGGGATGAGCTTGTCTCCTGCACCATGGGATTGACAATGCTTTCCTGACCAAAAGGAGGAAAAGAATTGTAACAAATAAAGTATCAGTGGGGCTGAGAGAGTTCAACTAGAGTCAAGAGACCACTCTGGAGGCTATGCATGCAGGCTTCAGCTAGATATTACTATTTAATGTGATTTGACAAACCCTTACCAAAATCATTCCTGCCAACCCTAAAGAACACCTAGGATTTTATATGAGATTCTACAAAGGTTCCGTGCACTAGGATTACTTTCCAGAAGGCTAAGACCTCCAGATGGGTCCCTAGGCCAGAGAAGTCCTGAAATCTAGAGGGGCCAGCCTCTCCAGAACATCAACCTATCCCATATTACTGACACCCCTTTCCAACATGAAAAAGTCAGAATGGACATAGACTAAATACCCTTAAAGACTGGGAGAAAGGTCAAAGGAAAAGGTGGAGTTATAACAAAGAAGATAGGATTAAACAAATGAGTATGACTGCTAAGTCATCATATTGATATTTCTTTTAGACTCTAGTGTCTTGGAGCAGCTAAAAGGAAAAACCTAAAATTGTGGAACTGTAACCCATACCAAACTCTGAAATCTGTTCTATAACTAATTGTAGCAGCATGCTTTGAAATGTATTGCCTTTTTTGTATATATGTTATTTTTCACAATAAAATAAATACTTATGCATTACAAAAGTCCTGTAAGGAGAAGAAAAGAAAGGAACAGAAGTAATATTCAAAGAAATCATGTCAAAAAACTCCAAATTTAAAGGCCTCCAAATCCACAGAACTGGAACAAAATAGTCTTTTCAATAAATGTGCATGGGGGAACCGGATATCAATAGATATCAAAAGAATGAAAGATCTTTACCTTACACCCTATATGATGTGGATCAAACACCTAAAAATAAGAGCTAGTATCATGAAGCTCCTAGAAGAAAATGTAGGGAAATATCCTCAAGACCTAGTAATAGGAGGTAACTTCCTAAACTTTATACCCAAAGCACAAGCAACAAAATAAAAAAATAGATAAATGGGAACTCCTCAAAATCAAATGCTTCTGCACCTCAAAAGACTCTGCAAAAAGGTGAAGAGGCAGCTAACTCAATGGGAGAAAATATTTGGAAATAACACATCAAAGGTTTGGTATCCTGTACACGTAAACTCAACAACAAAAGAGCAAACAACCAAATTATAAAATGGGCTGAAGATATGAATAGGCATTTTTTTTTTGAAGAACAAATAGATAGCTAAAAAGCACGTAAAGAGATACTCATTTTCATTAGCTATAAGAGAAATGCAGATCAAGACTACAATGAGATACCACCTCATACCTATAAGAATGGCTACTTTTAAACAAACAGGAAACTACAAATGTTGGAGAGGATGTGGAGAAATTGGGAAACTTATGCACTGCTAGTGGGAATGTATAATGGCACAACTGCTATGGAAGACAGTCTGACGGTTCCTCAGAAAACTAAATATTGAGTTGCCCTATGTCCTGGCAATACTACTACTTGTTATATACCTAAAAGAGCTGAAAGCAGCTACACAAACAGACATTTGCACACTGATGTTCATAGCAGCATTAGTCACAATCACCAAAAGATGAAAACAATCCAAGGGCCCATCAACAGATGAGTGGATTAACACATTGTGGTATATACATACGATCGAATATTATGCAATAAGATGAAACGATGTCTTGAACCACATGACAAGATCAATGAGCCTTGAGGACATAACGCTGAGTGAAATAAGCCAGACACAAAACAATAGATTACACTTTTATGATCATGGTAAAGGTAAAATCAGAGGCTTATAATACAGAATATAAGGGACCTAGAGATACACAGAAGCTAGAGATGGGTGAATGGCTAGCTAATGAGGTTGAACTTAAATGTAAGGGAATAGAGAAAAGTGAAGGTAGTTCACTAGTGGACCTATAAGTATTATTATCATACTAAAGGTGAACATAATTGAAAAGGATCATATAGACCCATGTGTCCTACTGATTAACACTACAAATATAAATAAAGCCTTACATGAACAACTGCGAAGGTATGAATCTTGTACAAAAAGTGTCTAAATTCAGGGTATGGGGGAAAACTGCTATTGTATGGTATGGGCTACTAACAGGAAAACATCAATAGTACCACAGCAACACCAGGGGTAAATAATAGGGGGAGGGACAAGAAATAAGGGGAGGTTTGAATCTTTCTATTTGGTGAGAGTGTGTTTATTGGATATCTTTCTCATGGGAACAATGAAATGATCTAAAATGGAGTGTTGATGGACTGTTGATTTTGGACACTATACATGATGTCCAATGAATGGAGGTGGCTGAAGGATACACTGACTGAGAAGCAGGTTGACAAATGATGGTGTATACATATGATCAAATATTGTGCTGCTACAAAAAGGAATGAAGTGACCAGGCATGCAATGTTGTGAATGAAACTGTGGGACATCTGATGAGGCAAAATAAGCCAGAAACAAAAGAGCTAATACTGTATGTTTTCATTTAGAAAATGCTTATAAGAAAACAGGGTCCTAGATTGTAAACTCTTATGGCAGTCACATTTAGTCCAGTGGTAATTGTCATTTCTGGATTTTGAGAGGCTATCTTATATATGTATAACCTGGTATTTAAAGATAAGAACTAAGGATTAAGGTAATTCAGAATACAGAGGTAGGGAAGACATTGTCTGTATTTTAGAACTTCATCTATTCTTTGAGCCCAAAGGAAGAAAGGTTTATTTTTTCCAGAACCTAAATTTCAGTAGCACATATTCTAACTCAACTTGTTTGGATAGATCACTTAAATAATCCAAACACAGGGAGCCCAGAATAAGAATGAGGGCCTTTAATCCTATATATCTTAATGTAATCCCTGGATAAATCCCAGAGTATATTAAGCAGATAAACAAAAAGTGCTGACAAAGTTCCTTGAGGGATGGGAAAAACAATATGGAACTACTAAACTTTATCACCAGGGAAACCCCAGATATTGTGTCAAACATTAAGGACATCCAAATCAATAGGCCTACCCCTTGATCTTGAGGTTTATTCTCATGAAGTTTATGTATGTATCAGAGAATCTCAGCCTACCTATAGGTATGCCTAAAAGTTACTTCTGAGGGACCTCTTTTGTTGTTCAGATGAGTCTCTCTCTCTCTCTCTAAGCCAAACTCTGCAAGTGAAATCATTGCCCTCTCCCCTACGTGGGACATGACATCCAGGGATGAAAGTCTACCTGGCAGTGTTGGAGATGACTCCGAGAGATGAGTCTAAGTCCTGGCAATGAGGGATCAACAATGCCATCCTGACCAAAAGGGGGAAAAGAAGTGTAAAAAATTAGGTATCAGTGGCTGAAAGAGTTCAAATAGAGTCGAGAAGATACTCTGGAGGTCACTCTTATGTAAGCTTCAGTTAGACATTGCTACCTATCATAGCTTCAACCAAAACCATTCCTGCCAACCTAAAAAAACACCTAGGGCATTATATAAGATTCTACAAAGATTCCGTACACTAGGGTAACTTTCCAGAAACCTACAACCTCCAGATGGGTCCCTGATAAGTTCTGAAATGCAGAGGGGCCAGCCTCTCCAGAACATCAGCAAGTTCCATCCCCCTATCCTATATGATTGGCAGCCCCTTCCAACACAAAAAATTAGAATATGTAGGCATAGTTCAAATACCCCTAAAGAGTGGGAGAAAGATCAAAGGAGTTATATAGAGAAGGTAGGGTTTAACAAATGAGTGTAGTTGCTGAATCATTATATTGATATTTCTTTTAGTCTTCAGTACCTTAGAACAGCTAGAAGTAAAAACCAAAGGCATCAATTCAGCATGGTACTGGTACAAAGAGAGAAAGGCAGAAGAATGGATCAAACTGAGAGTTCAGAAATAACACTCACATGCAAGGCCAACTGATTTTTGAAAAGGGTACCAAGCCTACTCAATGGGAAAAGAATAGTCTCTTTAATATGTGGTGCTGGAAATCTGGATATACATAGCAAAAGAATAAAGATAGACCCCTACTTTCTCATTATTTACAAAAATTAACTAAAAATTAATTAAAGACCTAAAAATAAGAACCCAAACTATAAAAGTCCTGGAAAAAAAAACCCCGGGATGCAACTTCAGGACTTTGTGCTAGGTAATGGTTTCTTAGACTCTACATCAAAAGCATAAGCAACAAAGGAAAAAGTAAATAAATGGGACCTCATCAAAACAAAAAATTTTGTGCATCAAAGGACTTCTTCATGAAAGCAAGAAGACAAGCCTACAGAATGGGAGAAAACATTTGGAAAGCAAGTAGTTGATAAGGGTTCAATATCCACTATATACAAAGAAATCCTGGAACTCAACAATAAAAAGACAACCCAATTTAAAAATGAGCAAAAACCTTGGACATACATTTCTCCAAAGAAGATATACAAATGGTCAAAAAGCACATCAAAAGATGTTCAACATCATTAGCCATTAGGGAGATGCAAATCAAAACCACAATGAGAAATGATTTCACACCTACCTCATACCCACTAGAGTCATACCCTCCAACAAGGGTTGGAGAGGGTATGGAAAGATAGTAATCCTTATTCGTTGTTGGTGGAAAATGGTCTGGCAGCTCTTCAGAAAGTTAAGTATGGAATTACCTATGACCCGACAATCCCATTTTTAGTTATATACCCCAAAAAACTGAAAGCAGGGAATCAAGCTGATATTATACAACAGCATTGTTCACAACTGCCAAAAGACGGAAGCAACCCAAATGTCCATCAACCAATGAATGAATAAACAAAATGTAGTCTATATATACAATGGAATATTATTCACCATAAAATGGAAAGAAGTTTGAAACATGAGACAACATGCAGCAAACTTGAAGACATCATGTTGTGAAATAAAACAGACTTAAAAGGACAAATATATGATCTCAGTGACATGAAATAATTAGAATGAGCAAATTCATACAGTCAGAAACCAGAATACAGAGTATCAGGAAACGGAGTAGTGACTGAGGAGTTAACACTTAATTGGTACAGAATTTTTGTTTGGGGCGATGGAAAAATTTTGGTTATGGATGGTAACGGTACAACATTGTAAGTATTTATTATTATTATTATTATTCATAACACCACTGAATTATAAAGTTGAATGTGTCAAAGGGAGAAATTTTAGGTTGTATTTATGTTGCTAGAGTATAAAAATTAAAAAAACAACATCATAGGCTTGTACAACACAGTGAACCCTGAATGTAAACTATGGTCTATAGTTAATAGTATAAGTATAATAATATTGTTTCATCAGTTGTAACAGAGGTAACACCATTAATGCAAAATATCAATAATAGGAAAATTGTATTATGAGGGGGAGGGTATATGGGAATTTTATTTTTCTGAATAATTTTTTTGTAAGCCTACAACTTCTCCAATAAAAAATAATTAAAAAAAAATCATTTCAGAGAACTTTTTAAAAAGATACTGAGGCCAAGACCACAACCCTGAGGCTCTGTTGCAATTAGTCTGGGGTACCCACCTACACATCCAGCACAAATGGGTTTCACGTGTAGCCAGAGCTAAAAGCCACAGATAGAGCTACTTCCTGCGTATCTAGGATAAATCAAATTCTAAAACCTCATGATAATAGTATACATTCAAGTAATTTTTTTTTCTTAACATTTTGGGATTCCAGGCATATAAAGGGGTAAAATGCTCATTTCAAATAATAGAATAAGAAAATTAAAGAGATCAACAGATCTAAAAATGTCTCTATAAGTTTTCATATTAAACTGTGGTAAATCTTTCAGTCCCCCTCTTCCTCTTCTAAGTAGAGGTAGTGGCAAGGAGAGTCAAGGTCTCCTTTAGTAAAAGGCACTGCAATACACTGTTCTCTTATTCATAACTCCCTGCTCTCCTGTGCAGTGTTCTTTGGGATTCCTGGCCAAGAACAAAACAGGTGAGCTGGGTCTAAAGTGATTGTCATTCTCTCACGGAGTTTTCTCTTGGAGACACCAGAGCTGAACTCAAAGAATTCACCTGAAGTCCAAGGTTCAGGTGAATTATCACTCTTTTTTTGGTAACATGATTTCTTGTTGATGGCCAGAAAATCTTCAACTTCTCTTTGGTTTCCATGTCATCATTGTGATGGAGTCTTTCCTCAAAGTAAAAATAAGTTCCACATAAAGATCTCTTCTGCCTGTCCCATGATGTACAACTTACTATCACTGGAATGAAACCTTAGAAAAGTAACTTTACACACACACATGCCCACATGCAAAATCCTTACTGTTTGTTTGGAATCTGGGCTGTGGTGGCAGCCAACAAAACGGCATTCGCTCCCGGAGGCACACTTTTTGGTGATGGATGTACTCCTTCCATGACTGGTGAAGTGATGAACTGTCAAACAGTACTGTGTATCTAGGCAGAAAAAGAAATCAAGGCGACTACATTTTCCACATGGCAAAAGAGACTTCTTAACAGTCGCTTTAGAGATGACTAAAGTCCAGAATGATCTGAGGTTTCCAAGCAGTAAATGCTAGATTCTCTAGGTATTTTTAAATTAATTTTTTCTTTGGTATTATTTTTGAAGACATCAGATGCTGAAGCACACATGTATTTTGAAAGTGCACCTACCCTTCAGTGCCAGCTGAAGCAGATAAAAAGTTTTGCAAACTTTTCATTAGAAACATAGGTCTATTTATTTCATATGAAAGCCTCTCTCTCTGAAGTACATGTACTATAATTCTAAAATGAGATGAAAACTGTGAGTTTAAAATGCAATGGGTCAGAGCACTTGTATTTGCATTATTCAACATTTAGTTCTCATCATATTCTGACTCGCCATGTGGTAAAATGGAGTGAAAAGCAGGTGCTTCAAATTATACATCAAGATCATCTTCCTGGGCGGGCCACGGTGGCTCAGCAGGCAGGAATGCTTGCCTGCAATGCCAGAGGACCCGGGTTCGATTCCCGGTGCCTGGCCATGTAAAAATTTAAAAAAAATTAAAAAAAAAAAAAAAAAACATCTTCCTTCCTTGTTAAGCTCTTATTTAAATTTGTTTAACTTTTCCTCATCTACTTATTTCCACTTTTTTTCTCCTCCTCTTTAATTCTTACTTTCTCTATATTTCCTTGCTGCTCTATATAGCTAACCATTTTCTACATGGTGTTATCCTTAGAACTGTAATCATTCATGTTTTATTGCTTAGGGTGCTTTTAAGAAAGTTATTTCCTTCAATATTCTAGAATAGTCTACTTTGTTTCTATAACTCTTCTGTAGGTATATCTTAGGCCAATGAAATACTGTTTAGTTTATTTGGTAAAGACCAGCAGAAACATCATAGAATGGGAACAAACCTGGACTAAAGTGAGAACACAGGGCTTATGGAACTGCCTCTGTCACACGTGGACAAACCATGTTAAGACATTTGGGCTCAGTTTTCTTTTGTTCCCTTTCATTTACTTTTCAGTAAAATGATGATAAAAAGTGCCCTGCCATTTTTGTAGCATTGTTGTAAACTTTAAATAAAATATTATTAAAAGCAAACACATACTGAGTGTGTACAACTGTCAGGCAGTCTTTCAAAGTCTTACATTCAATCTTCACCATACCCGTAAGATAAGTAATATTAATATCCTCACTCTACAAATGAAGAAACTGAGGCACAGTTTCTTTCTTACACTTGTGATTAGAAGGTGGTGGAAGGTAAGATTCTAATCCAGGAAGTTTCATAGGGTTAGTGCTCTAAGCTAGAAGATTATTCTGCCTCTGAGTAAAGTTCATATTAAACTAGATGCCACTTTAGAGTGCTCTGCAAGAGCAGCTGATTCTGGATTTAGAAGGAATGAAAGTGACTGTTTCAAGGAGTGCTTTTCAATTTATACTCCAAACAAAGAACTGAAAACTGGTGGCTGCATGTGTGTTCATATAGAATGTCACACATGCTAAAACAGCCCTAAAAAGTCAGAAGAAAGACCAGCGTAAATAAAACAAGAAATGACATTCCTGTCATATCCTATTATATAGAGAAGGTCTTTTAACAACATTGGCAGACCACAGCAGTGAAACTGTAAGGTACAAAGGAAACCTGAGATGACAAAGAACCATAGCTGCAGGCCTGTTTGCCCTCACAGTGATGAGACTGCTCCCCCAGAAAAGAAAAAGTAAGAAATTACGCCTTCAGTTATAATTCCAGATGCTAAGCTTTTTTGGAACTTCGGAATTCAGTCAAGTATGGATTGTCACACTGCACTAGAATGGAAAGTCTGTACATATTATCTCTGAGCGTCCAGCTTGCAGGGTAGGCATGATAGAATCAACTCTTTTCCATCTGGGGGAGAGAAAGCTGCAGCTTCCCCTTTTGTTTGCACATATTTCAATAGAGATGAGATGAAATTCTACAACCAGAAGTAGCCACATGTGCTCAAATTAAAAATGGCTTTGGTTAACGGATGAGAAATTGGAGCACTATGCACAGGCCTACTAGGAACAATGCTTAGGAGCAATTCTAAAGGAAAGCACAGTCCCAGAAGGTAAAGTCAAGAGGACAAACATCAATGGCCCAATTTCCTACTATCCTAACCCTCACAACCTGTGTTCAAAAGAATTTAAAGGAAATTGTTAAAGAATGAAAGAATGAAAGCCATAGTCTGAAATAAGTTGATAAAGAGAGGCATCAGTCAACCATTAAGATTTGAAATAACTAAGATAAATTTCTGTAGAAACAAATCCCTAAATTTGGATTTGTTTCTACAGAAACTCACACATGCATTTGCAGTCACAAGCCTACACTCACAATTTAAGGGTGATCACTGCACAGAAAGGTAAAAAAGCCTCAAGAAAAAATATTCTGGTAATTATTCTTAAAAAGAAAATAATGAAAAATACTGTTCATATCACTATCACAGCCACTTACGTTAATTTATGAAATCAGATTTCCTAGGCACATGTACTATAATTCTAAAATGAAATGAAAACTGTGAGTTTAAAATGCAATGGGTCAGTTCCGGGTCAAGATGGCGGCTTAACAACATGCGCGTTTTAGTTTGTCCTCCTGAACAACTACTAAATAACCAGAAACGTTACAGAACAGCTCCTGGGGCCACGTCAGTGACCAGACACACAGCGTACCCCAGTCTGGACCAGCTGGACCGGCTGCGAGCATCTCCCCCAACCGTGAGTTCCCAAAGCTGTGGCGGCCAGCACCCCTCCCCCACAGGCCGCTTCCCAGAGAGGAAAGAAAAGGACTTTACCAGCAGCAGGGACTGGGCACAATCAAACACCAATTGTGGAACTAATTAACAAATTCTGACTACTAAAAATAGGCCCCCAGCTTAGATGAACCTGATCAAAGTGGAGGTTGCTCATTTTTGCCCTGGCACCAAGGGGGCAGGACTGACAGAAAAAGGGGGAAAAAAAAAAGAAGGAAACAGAGGTTTTTGTGGCTGTGTATCTACAAAGGCTTGACTGCCTCTGGATACAGCGGCAGGACTTTTCAGGCTGCAACTACCCCAGGCATAGGCAGAAGTGAGCTCTTTTGGGGGCTTATCTGGAGCCTGTGCCTTCCCCAGGGAAGGGGTGAAGCCCAACTCAGGTAGAATCCCTCCATCAAGGAATTCAGACCCCAGGGCTTGGTAATTTGAAGCCATAAAAACCAGCCTACAACCTCTCCTCTGTCTCCACCATGCCCCCAGCAGGGAGAGTCTGCCAAAGTTAAAGGTACCGCATCACCTTATGCTGGTGGGACCTGCAGTCAGACAAGCACCACACACAGGGCAGGATAAGAAAAACAGAGTCCAGAGACTTCACAGGAAAGTCTTTCAACCTGCTGGGTCTGACCCTCAGGGAAAACCGATGCAGGTGACTCTTTCCTCCTGATAGGAGGCTAGTTTGGTCTGGGAAAATCTGGCTGGGGTATATAATATCTAAGTAGACCCTCCTAAGTGTGTGTGTGGGGGGAAGGCACCACACAAGCAGGGCAAGAAACAAGAACTGAAAAATTCTCCTCTGTTAAATAAAACTTAAGCTAAAGGTCCAGATAAAGCTGAACAGAATGTCAAAGAACAGATAGACAACAAATTCATCCAGCAAGAAAACCCTAGATAAAAGAAGTGAAAGCAATCTCCAGAATAAACCAATTAAGGTAATTAAATGCCTAGATGCCAGCAAAAAATAATAAATCACACTAGGAAAATTGAAGATATGGCCCAGTCAAAGGAACAAACCAACAATTCAAATGACATACAGGAGCTGAAACAATTAATTCAGAATATATCAACAGACATGGAAAACCTCATCAAAAACCAAATCAATGAAGTGAGGGAGGATATAAAGAAGGCAAGGAAAGAACAAAAAGAAGAAAGTCTGAAAAAACAAATCACAGAACTTATGGGAATGAAAGATAGTAGAAGAGATGAAAAAAACAATGAAAACCTACAATGGTCGATTTCAAGAGACAGAGCACAGGATTTCAAAACTGGAGGATGGAACATCTGAAATCCAACAAGAAACAGAAACTATAGGAAAAAAAATGGAAAAAACATGAGCAGGGACTCAGGGAACTGAAAGACAATATGAAGCACACGAATATACGTGGTGTCCCAGAAGGAGAAGAGAAGGGAAAAGGAGGAAAAAAACCAATGGAAGAAATTATCACTGAAAATTTCCCAACTTTTATGAAAGACTTAAAATTACAGATCCAAGAAGTGCAGCGTACCCCAAAGAGAACAGATCCAAATAGACATACTCCAAGACATTTAATAATCAGAATTTCAGAGGTCAAAGAGAAAGAGAGGATCTTGAAAGCAGCAAGAGAAAAGCAATCCATCACACACAAGGGAAGCCCAATAAGACTATGTGCAGATCTCTCAGCAGAAACCATGGAGGTGAGAAGACAGTGGGATAATATATTTAAATTATTAAAAGAGAAAAACTGCCAACCAAGAATTCTATATCCAACAAAACTGTCCTTAAAGCATTTTCAGACAAAAAATCACTGAGAGAATTTGTGACCAAGAGACCAGCTCTGTAAGAAATACTAAAGGGAACACTAGAGACAGATACGAAGACAGAAGAGAGAGGTGTGGAGAAGAGTGTAGAAAGGAAGACTATGAGTAAAGGTAAAAAGAAGGAAAATTAGATATGACATATAAAATCCAGAAGGCAAAATAGTAGAAGAAAGTACTACCCGTGCAGGAATAACACTGAATATTAATGGATTAAACTCTCCAATCAAAAGACATAGTCTGGCAGAATGGATTAAAAAACAGGACCCATCTATATGCTGTCTCTACTCAAAGGACACGAGGCCAAGGACACAAATGGACATTTACACACCAATGTTTATAGCAGCATTATTAACAATTACCAAGAGATGGAAACAGCCAAAATGTCCATCAACAGACAGTTGACTAAACAAACTGTGACATCTACATAAGATGGACTATTATGCAACTGTAAGACAGAATAAAGTTATGAAGTATGTAACAACATGAATGGACCTTAAGGACATTATGCTGAGTGTGATTAGCCAGAAACAAAAGGACAAATACTGTATGGTCTCACTGATACGAACTGACATTAGTGAATAAACTTGGAATATTTCCTTGGTAACAGAGACCATCAGGAGATAGAAATAGGGTGAGATATTGGGTAATTGGAGCTGAAGGGATACAGATTGTGCAACAGGACTGAATATAAAAACTCAGAAATGGACACACAATACTACCTAACTGTAATGTAATTATGTTAAAACACTGAATGAAGCTGCATGTGAGAATGATAGAGGGAGGAGGGCTGGGGACATAAATGAAATCTGAAAGAAAGAAAGATAGATGGTAAAGATCAAGGTGGTATAATCTAGGAATGCCTAGAGTGTATAATAATAGTGAAATGTACAATGTACAAATTTTAAAAATGTTTTTGCATGAGGAAGAACAAAGGAATGTCATTATTGCAGGGTGCTGAAAATAGATGATAATTAATACTTTAAAATGTCACCTTATGTGTGAGACTAAAGCAAAAAATGTTTATTTGTTACAAAATTTATATTTTGACTAGAGCATTTCCTAATATAACCCATGTAGATAGTTTGATTGAACGTCATAAGTACTTGGAATCTCAGGTAGGACATGAGATTTTGTTGGTTTGTCCAGAGTGATGCCCCGATGAATCCCAGAGTGATTTGATCAGTGACTGGAAAAGTATTTGCAAACCCCTTTGGGGAATGATGAGAGTGGGGAGAAATTCAACTTCCCCAAGTTGAATTCTTGATATTCTCACAAGCAGTGTGGACAACCGAAATTATAGGCTAAGCCCCCAGTCTTGGGGTTTGTTCATATGAAACTTAACCCCACAAAGGATAGGTCAAGTCTACTTAAAATTTAGGCCTAAGAGTCACCCCCAAGAGAGCCTCTTTTGTTGCTCAGATGTGGCCTCTCTCTCCAGCCAACATGACGAGCAGTCTCACCACCCTCCCCTTCTCTGCGTGGGACATGACTCCCAGGGGTGTGGACCTTCCTAGCAACGTGGGACAGAGATCCTGGAATGAGCTGAGACTCAGCATCAAGGGACTGAGAAAAACCCTAGAATGAGCTGAGAATTAACATCAAGGGATTGAGAGAACCTTCTCGACCAAAGGGGGAAGAGTGAAACGAGACTAAGTGTCAATGGCTGAGAGATTCCAAACAGAGTTGAGAGGTTATCCTGGAGGTTATTCTTATGCATTAAGTAGATATCACCTTGTTGTTCAAGATGTAGCGGAGAGGCTAGAGGGAACTGCCTGAAAATGTGGAGCTGTATTCCAGTAGCCATGTTTCTTGATGATGACTGAACAATGATATAGCTTTCACAATGAGACTCTGTGAATGTGAAAACCTTGTGTCTGATGCTCCTTTTAGCTACTATATCAACAGAGGAGTAGAACATATGGAATAAAAATAAATAATAGGGGGAACAAATGTTAAAATAAATTTAGTTTGAAATGCTAGTGGTAAATGAAAGCGAGGGGTAAGGGGTATGGTATGCATAATTTTTTTTTCTGTTATCGTTTTATTTCCTTTTCTAAATCAATGCAAATGTTCTAAGAAATGATGAATATGCAACTATGTGATGATATTAAGAATTACTGATTGTATATGTAGAATGGAATGATATCTTAATGTTTTGTTTGTTAATTTTTTTAATTAATAAAAAAAGTTTTAAAAAATGCAATGGGTGAGAGCACTTGTATTTGCATTATTCAACATTTAGTTCTCATCATATTCTGACTCGCCATGTGGTGAAATGGAGTGAAAAGCAGGTGCTTCAAATTATACATCAAGATCATCTTCCTTCCTTGGTGATCTTCCAAAAGATCACCAGCATGTACTTTTCATTGGCTCTTCACATTGGCCTTATGTGGAAGAGGCAAGGCTAGTCTGAAATAGCATAGTATAGACATTTTTGAAAGATTCAAGATAATAATAGAACAAACAGGTAATCTCTAGCTTTGGAAGGATTTTTGATTTGTTTTTTCTTGTTCTTTTACAACTGAAAACCTAAAAGCAGTACACCTTAAAACCTGGATAACCTAAGTCTCCTTATAGTTCTAACCAGAGTTTTTCAATTCCAGATCACACACCAGCACATCCTATCCGCTTCACCTACAAGTTTCGTGTGTACTAAATCATTCAACTTCTCCCTCCCTCGATTCAATCACCCTAGTACAAATCACCTTCTCCTGCCTGAAGACAATGATAGTCCCCATTTGGTGGGACCATCTACTTTCTACAGAGGAGCCAGAGTGATCTTTTTAGAACCCAATCATCATCATGAGCTCCCCAGCTTAAAGCCCTCTACTGCCTTTCCATCACATTTGCAATGAAAATCCAAGCTCCTTCTTAAAAAGCCCTTGTGTGTACTGGTCCTTGCCTTCCTCTCAGATTCATTCTCCATCTCCCACCAAGCCTCAGGGGCCAGTCTTCCTTCTATTTACTGAAGGTCCAAGCTTCTTCTTGCCTCCTGAAGCCTTTGCATCTCTGTTCCCTCTTTCTGTCATGCTCTTCCTACAGATCTCTTCATGGTTGGTTTGTTTTTGGTCGCTCGGGTCTTAGTTCAAATGTAACCTCCTCAGAGATTTCCCTGACCACCCAATCAAAGGCATCCATTCATTCAGTCAAAGAATATCTACCAAATGCCTAATATGGTCCAGGTACTGATCTAGGTACTAGGAATGTATCAGTGAACTAAAAAAAATGAAAGTTGCAGTCAAATATATGTGAATAAGTGAAAGTTTCCCAAGCATCAATGTATCTCAAGTGTACAGATATCTTCTTTGCTTTAGCCAGTAAGGATGGCTTTTCTTGAGGTATCATCAAGCATTCCTGAAATTCTTAGAATGCCTCAGCCAGCACTGTGGTCTACGTGTACTCCTTGGTAAAAATCAATTTCAGAAATTCTTCCTCAAGGCATACACAACTACAAATCGAGGCTATTCTCTCAGAGTCTGACTTCTGGTAGTCTCTAAGGAGAAAGCTCTGAATGCTATATGACATCCTCAGCATATTGGTGTGCTAATCCCATTAAGTAAGACATTTCTGCTCAGGGAACAAGTGGGAGAATGAAATGAAGTGGGATCACAAGAGTTTTCAAACTTAGCACACTTACTTTGTGGACACCATTTGTCTTCTGCCCATCGATTGCAGTTATAATTATCCCCTGCATTTTCACAGGTAAAACACTTGAAGCTGTTTGGAAATGGTGTAGCTTAAAAGAAAAATGTAAAGGGAAAAAGTAAGGCTAAAAAGACAAAAATTTTAAACATCAAATGTGGCACGAGATTCAAAATTAGCAATTTTTGTTAGCTCAAACAACATTCAGAAGTCATCATCTTTAGAATTTCTGTTTCTAGGGAGCTCAATTTATCTGCCAAAATTTTAGGCATTTTCTTTATTTCATTTTCTTTAAATATTTCATCTATGATGTTCTATTCTAGAGTGAATAATGAAAATAATTCCACAAGCCACTTTCATATGTCCATGATATCATTCTGGTATAATGCGTAATTTGGGAATAAGTGGGGATGAGTAGATGGAAAAGGCAGCAGCAATAGTGGAACCAGTAATTTAGTCTATAGCGTAGTATCACCTTTGAAAAGAAATGGAGTCAGATTAACCCGGACTTCGAATTCTGCCCTTGTCACTAATTAGTCACAAGGCTTTTAACTTTAAAGAAATAATAATGTTTATAGTAATAATGATGATGATGATGGAAAAGAAGATGAAAATCCCCATGGCTTCCAGAGATAGTAAGGATGAAACAGAAAGTTGCAAGAGAAATGCTTCATAGTTTCTGGCTCATCAAGTCACCCTGGATTCCATCAACATCAATTTTCATTACAGTTACATTAAACCTCAAACAAGTAATCACATTTGATATATGTCAATTATCATGACATTAGACCTCGACCAGGAATATAATATTCATCATGAGGTTGATAGTTATTTCTCTTTAAACTTAAGCCCAAAGTGTTTATGGAAAAAAGTAATTATGAGTTATTGGCAGCCCAGATTGAAAGCAACGAGTATGTCCTTTTTGTCTTCATGCTTTTTCTTTTTTTACCTTGCAACTTGTTATTTAATGGGCAACATGTCAAAAGCAAAATCATTTGATATTTCTGTATGAGCCCCATGTAAAACTTTCAATTTTCTCACTTTAGGAGCAAGAAACAAAGATCAAAGTAGCCCCAAACCATCCTAGGAATCTGACTAGAAATGGAGATATAAATCAGAAAGCAGTGGCATTTCAGAGACAGAATAGAATAAATGTTAATACAGAAAACAACAGCAAAATAGCAAAAGCAAAAGTTTGGAAGACATGAAATTCAGTACTTTAAAAATATTTCCGTTTTTTGCCCGTGCATAAAAGCATATTATTTAGGTAAATACATAAATAATGAATCTCTTTTCACCTATTAAATCAGTACATTAAAAAATATAATACTCAGTGCTGGTACACGAATGATTAAATTATAAATTTAGCACAACTTTTCTGACTTACTAATTCTAATTCCAAAAATCATCCTAAGGTCATTAGCTAATTAAAAAAAAAAACATTTTAAAAGATTTCCTGTGCCAGTGCCATGCAAAAGAAAAAAAAAAAAAGATTTCCTGTGAAACATTATTCAATATTTAGCTTGCTTATGTTTTTTTTTCTTCTTGTAATATAAAGCATGGGGAAATAGTTAAATAAGCTATAGACTGGCCTTAAGATTTTTAAAAATTGTAATATAAAGCAGGAATTAAAATATTTTCAAAGATATGGAAAATATTCATAATCCAGTTGAAAAGGGGAAATTTTGTTACAAAAATAGATTCATATGATTTGGTTTGTGACACATTTAAATACAAATACAAAGAAAAAACACTGGAAACAAATATTCCAAATATAAAGAAGAGTCCACTCTGAATCCTGGGATTATAAATACAATTTATTTTCTTCTACATATTTCCTGTCTTTTAAAATTTTTCTAAATGAGCTTGTATTACTTTGTTCTCTTTATTAACAATTTTTTTCTTATCCTAAAATTGCATTAGGCTTAAAAAGTATAAGAATTACAGATAAGAAAAATTATGTGCCTTGCTTTTAAACTGTTACTATATAATCATGATTAGATTATAAATGTATAACAAATGTAGTCCAAGAATGTGCATGAATAGTATAAGTGTGTGTGTATATGTGTGTAGTATATATGGCACACACTCAACTATGACTGAGTCTCCTAAATTAAAAAGAAAACACAAAGCGGAGGACAGCAATGATACAGACTTCATTTCAAAGTGGTATAAAGAGGTTCCCAAACTTGGCTGTGCTTCAACAGTATCAGGAGAGCTTTTAAAAAAAGAAGAGTTTAAAAAAATTCCACATCCCTCTCTCCTGATTACCAATTCCCTAAGTACAGACCCAGGAATATGCAGTTTTAAAAGCTTTCCTGGTGATTCAGATACTCTTCCAGGTGTGGAAATTACAGGAATGCACAGGCATACCAAGTGATTGCTACTTTTAAGAAACTCTGATAAATTTTTATCAGAGAAACTTTACATATCTAAAGATGGGAGGGAAGATGATAAAAATATATAACAAATATATGCACATATAGGTACATAAAGTATATTAACATCTATTGTCCTATGGATAATAAACCTGGTATTTGCTTATTTTTAAACTATTTGTAAAAAAAGTTGAGTTTTATACAGGCTTACTAATGGTGACTTTGAATATTAATGAAAGGCTGATAATATTCCCCTCTAAATTTCAAACATACTAATATGTCTTCAAAGTTGCTCATGTCTTTTTGAAAGAACATTTATGCAGAAATTTCCTATAACTAATGTCCTTCATCAAAGAGATGAACAAAGAACAGTAATTTATGCTGCTAAACCAAGAGTAGGTACATCGTTCAAAAGAGCTTTAAACAAGACCCTTTTCAAGACTTCAACAGGAAGTCATTTTTTTAAAAAAACTTATTTTGAAATAATCTCAAACACACAAGACCGTTACAAAAATATTATAAACTCCATATAGAGAATTCCAATGTACCCCCCACCCAGATACCCAGATCCACTAACTTTTACAGTTTTGCTAGGAAGCTGTACCATTTTAAAGAAATGGAGAAAATTTCTGTCACTATGCATTTCCATCACCCACAGAAGTAACGGAGACTCTGTTTCATTCAAGGTATAAACCAAACATTCCAGAAAAAGGCAAAAAGTGGGCCTTCAAATGGGCACTTTGACCTCAAGTAAAGAACTAGGAAGTTAGCCACTGCTACTTACGGTCGAGAGGAGGCCTCACATTATAGAAGTTGATGTTCTTGGCAAACACCCAGTTTTCTGAGAGGATAAAGATCTGGACAATGGCTACAGCTAGAGCATGACAGAGGAGCAGCATTCTGACCTTGTGTCTTGGAAAGTCCAAAATTCACGTTTCTACATTGAAAAGAGAGACTGTTGAGTTTATTTGTATTTTGCACATCAATAGGAGCCAAGTTATATTTTGCACATCAAAAAGGAGTTTGCTCAATTATTCAAATATAGTTACCATCTTCCTATTTCATAAGGCCAATACCTGTGAGAACACTGCATTATTTCTGATGAAAGTTAAGCTATCACTGCCTTCTACACTGACCAGCTGGGTTTTACAGGACACCCAATGGCCTTTCGGGTTTGGCAAGAAGGAACAGCCAGATAGGCCTGTCTGCATCCCATTCCATCTCTGCCTGGAGCCCATGGGTTTACTTCATGCTGAGTCCCCTGGTTTCTGTTAAATCAGCCATGGTTCTCAAGCACGCTCAGCTGAAGGACCACATATCCATCAATTCCAATACACGAGTAAACACTTATTTTGACACATTTTATAACTCTTTCAAAACCTGGAAGAAACAATAAAAGTCGGAGCAGTGAGAAGGGCAGTGAGTAAAAACACAACTAGTTGAGAAATAAAATCTTTCCTGGATCCCAGTGCCTACAGGCATTTCCAATAGTTTCTGCAACATCAAGTGCAAGGAGAAGCTGCCAAGATGGTTCTATAGGAAACAGAACAAAAGCTATTTGAAAAGCTGAAAACCACGTGATGTTAGAACCAGTCCATAAACACTACTCGCTGTTTTCATACACTTAATGTAGGCAGGGCTGAGTCTCATGAAACAACAAATAGGCACGTGGTCAGCAGTGATAAAAGGTAGTCCACCTTACAGCCCATAGATCCTACCCTCACGAAGTCGACCTAGTCATCTTCAGGAGAGATGCTCAAAACTTAACGTCACTACCAGCGGGTCTCCTTTGACACTGGGAGGTGTGCATCAGCAGAAAAAGGATGCAACTTGGAGCCCAAAGGCTTTGGTTCAAGTCCTGGCCCAGCTTTTTATTAGCTTCCTGACCTCAGGCAAGCTCTTCAAACTTCTCAACCTCAATTTCCTCATCCGTAAAGTGACTAAATAACACTTGCCCTACCCACATCTTTGGATAATTGTGAACATCAAATACCGGCTCACGCTGGGGTCACATTGTATTGTCTATATAAAAGCACTCGTAATAAAAGTTCTGTGAAAATGTTGGTATGTTAGAATTCAATAATATTGGCTAGACTCATTTTCTTCCTAC
The DNA here is from genome assembly GCF_023851605.1 of Tamandua tetradactyla. NCBI lineage: Eukaryota > Metazoa > Chordata > Mammalia > Pilosa > Myrmecophagidae > Tamandua > Tamandua tetradactyla. Next base: position 119,182,639 of record NC_135329.1, on the reverse strand, counting down.
TGAATCAACTGGTCTCAATGGGTTTAGGGAATTTTTTCAAAGAGACAAGTTTCGATCTCTGCTTATATGAGCCTATTTCTTTTACGTGGACATTTTGTTTTAAGCCATAGTAATAATAGGCGGGCTACAGAGTTTTTACCTCCTCTACTTTGTGTTACGAGTATGTTAGTTATTGGTGTGACTAATAACACATTTTTCTGAGAAGGAACTGAATATTAGTTAAAGGGCATTTTGATAACAGCGCACTGACATGAGGGGAAATATTGGTTAAATAAGTGAGCTTCCAATTTCCTCCTCTCTGCTGTAGCCAAAACATCCTATCATACATCCTATCTGTAGCCTACAGATAATATCGGGCTCTTGCCACTGACAGAATTGAGTCCCTAAGGAAGTATTCTATGTAAAAATACCTGATGAGCAAATTTCAAAACAATAGTACTAAACATTTTACACTGCATTTCAGCTCAGTACAGAATCAGACCTAGGGATGCATAAAAAATACATATAATTTTGTCCTGTTTTATTTTAGAAACTGAGAATGACCTTCCACAGTTATCAGATTTCCAAATGCTGCTCCTATGCTTTTACTGTAGAAATGGACATTTAGCCAACAATATTATTCTTTATAGACAAGTGGTTTCACTGATACATCTGCTTCTCCTATTCCTTTCTCCGAACTGACTACATAGTCTTTGCGAACTTTTAGCAAAGTAACGGATACCCCTTCTTTATATCCGTGAAGGCCCTTTGAGGAAAAAACTAATCTGGCTTTCATAAACCTCAGAATAAATGTATACCAGTAGCAACCCCCAAGCCAGTAACAGACGACGCTTACGATTATAGGTTTCAGAGACTTACTGTCTTCATTCAAATCCTATTTGCATAAGCAAGCAACCATAGGGCCTTAGGCAAGATGCTTAGGCTTTTCAAGCCTCAGTTTCCCCAACTGTAGAAAAAGGCACACCACAGTACCTTGCACATAGTGTAGACTCGAGGACTGAGTGACACATACACAGGAAGCACTCAGTGGAGTGCTAAGCACAGGGTTAGAGCTTTATCAACTGAGTGCTTTCCATTAGGCAGTAAAAAGCACTGGCTCAAATTCTCACTTCCAAACCTACTGTTTGTGAAGCCATGGGTAAATTCCTTGACCTGCCTGCACTGCAATTTTTTTTTAACTTTTTAAATTATAAATCATAACATATATACAAGGCAAAGAAAGAGAAAACCAATAATTTTCAGAGCACTCTTCAACAAGTAGTTACAGGACAGACCCCAGAGTTTGTCAAGGTCCACCATACCATCCTTTCAGATTTTTTCTTCTAATTGCTCCAGAATATAGGAGGCTAGACGGAATAAATATTTTTTTATCCTCACAATAGACTTTTTTTGATAAATAACATATATACAAAAAGGCAAAAAAATTCAAAGCACAGCACAATTAGTTTTAGAACAGATTTCAGAGTTTGGTATGGGTTACAATCCCACAATTTTAGGTTTTTACTTCTAGCTGCTCTAAGATACTGGAGACTAAAAGAAAGATCAATCCAATGATTCAGTAATCATATTCATTTGTTAAACCCTACCTTCTCTGCATAACTCCACCATCCCCCTTGATCATTCTATCCCACTCATTAGGGGTATCTGGGCTATGGCCATTCTAATTTTTCATGTTGGAATGGGCTGCCAATAATACGGGGTAGGGAAGGAACTAGCTAATGTTCTGGAGAGGCTGGCCCCTCTAGGTTTCAGGACTTATCTGGTCCAGGGCACCATCTAAAGGTTGTAGGTTTCTGGAAAGTTATCTTAGTGCATGGAACCTTTGCAGAATCTTATATATTGCCCTAGGTGTTCTTTAGGATTGGCTGGAATGGTTTTGGTTGGGGTTTGGCAAGCTACAATGGGTAACAATGTCTGACTGAAGCTTGCATAACAGTAACTTTCAGAGTATCCTCTCGACTCTATTTGAACTCTCTCAGCCACTAATACTTTATTAGTTACACTTCTTCTCCCCTTTTTGGTCAGGATGACATTGTTGGTCTAATGGTGCCAGGGCCGGGCTGATCCCTGGGAATCATCTCCCATGCCCCCAGGAAGATTTTCAGCCCTGGATGTCATGTCCCAGGTGTCAGGTAGCTGATGGCTGGGGGTAAGCGGCCGTACTGAGTCAAGCACACAGCACACAACCCACAGCACACAGTCACGAAGAACCGACTCAGGAGACAACCCTCAGAGGTGAGTGGAAGGCGTCTGCTTTATTGAGGAAGTGCACAGGCTTATATAGGCTGGGAGCATGCAGGGACATGTGTCGGGCTGGGACTGGTCATCGTTGTTGCTAGGGTGGAGGGCAGATTTAAGGTTAGCACTTTTGGCGCGAACCACCGCCAGTTCCGGGAAGAAAGCCGGTCGCGGGCTAGGCCATTTTGTGTTGCCTTGCATCAGCCACGGCAGCCATGTGGGCAAGAAATTATGATATCTCCATCACCAGGTAGGGGGGAGGGCAATGATTTCACTTGTAGGGTTGCACTTAGAAAGAGTGAGGTCATATCTGAGTAACAAAAGAGGTCCCCCAGAAGTAACTCTTAGGCTAAGCTTCTCCACTACCTACATAAGCTTCCCAAGGGTAAGCTTCAAGATCAAGGGCTTGGCCTATTGATTTGGATGTTCCCAATGTTAGACACAGGATCAGGGGATTCCCTGATGGCACACACTGCAATTTTTGCATTTGTAAAATGGATGTAATAATGATACTTACCTCTTAGGGTTGCAAGAATTAAATTATATTCAATTCAATTCAATCAGTTATAAGTTGATAGATATAAAGCATTTGAGCTATCTAATTAGCCATGTGCCTGGCATTTACTATCATGAACAAACCTAACACCTGGTCTTCCCTATGTAATGTCACTGAGGCAAAGATCCATTCATTCATTCAACACATTATTATTGACATCTAGTGTATTAAGGACATTTTTATCAATGGATCCCCAACAAGATCTGTGTTTCTATGCAGCATGTATTCAGACAAAGAAGATAGACAATAAACACAGAAAAATCATATAGTTTCAACTAATCATAAATTCTGTGAAGGAAATATTTGAAAGGCTATGTTAGAAGTAGGAGAAGTCATTTTGCATATATGGAGGCACAGCACATCTCTGAGGAGGTTATATCTGAATAGGTGAATTAAATGATAAGAAGAAACCAGCCAAGAAAATAATCCAGGGAAAAGAACACAAACTCCTAAGGTGAGAAGAAGCTGCCGAGCCATGTTGGGGGGAATGAAGAGGGCAGCCAGTATGACTGGAGCATGCTGGGCAGAAGGAAATGAGGTTGAGGACAAAGACAGAGAGTTGGGCAGATGCCAGATCACATAGAAATTTATACGCTATAGCAAAGGTAAGGATTTAAGATCTAGCAAAGTCGAGAAATTGCTTAATTTTAGATGATCTTTTTTAAAAAATACCAAGAATTCTTTGTTGCTATAGAGTTAATTGGTCCCAAATTCTTAGTCTTATTTCTAGCTCCTGGAATAAAGGAATATAATTACTTGATAGAAAATATAGAATATGGAATTCAGATACACCACAAAACTTTCCCTGAATGGATGAGACAACTTTAAAAAACAAACAAACAAAAACAGAAGAAACAACAAGCCAAAGTAGTAGAATCATAGTTTTTGTTTGTTTGTTTTTTGGGGAAGTATATGGTTCAGCAATTGAACCCAGGTCTCCCGCATGGCAGGCGAGAATTTTACCACTGAATTACCCTTCTACTGCCCTAGAATCATATTTTGATCTCTCCATTCCTCAGAGCAACACTGCAGGGGCAAAATGACAGCATGTGAGGTGTGGAATTTAGTTCGTCCTCCAGAGCAGCTAGTAAACAGCCAGGAACCGTATGGAGCAACTGTCGAGGAACATCAGTGACCAGACACACAGCACACATCAGTCTGGAAGGGGTGGAATAGCTGAGATCCCACACAGATCTAAACTTCAGATATTTATGTGACACCTGAGACTCAGAGGTAAAGCACTGAAGCTATAAAAGTCAGCATTATCCCATATAGGAACTATTTAAAAAGTTGAAGAAGTGATTAGACTTCAACTAGAGATATGAATGAAGTGATCTGGATAAGACTAAGATAAATCAGAATACAGGGTAAAGGGTGATATGGTCCATATTTTAAAACTTTGACTTTTATGTGAGATCAAAGGAATATATGTTTATTTGGTACAAAATTTATATTTTGGGTAGCACATTACCTAATTTAATTTGTATGGTCAGTTTAGTTGAATACCATAAGTACATAGAATATTGAATAGGGCCTGAGATCTTGGTTTGTTCAGATTAATGTGATGCCCCAATATATCCCAGAGTAATTTGGACAGTGAATAAAGTTGTATTTGCAAAGTCCTCTTGCGGGGCTGGGAGAAAGGAGGCAATATTCAACTTCCCCATCTGGGGAATTCCTGATAGTCTCACAAACAGTAGGTACCACCAAATCAAGAAGTTGAGCTCTCAATCTTGGTGTTTACCCCTAGGAAACTTATTCCTGCAAAGGAAAAGCTAAGCTTACTTATAATTATGCCTAAGAGTCACCCACAGAGACCCTCTTTTGTTGCTCAGATGTGGAGTCTCTAGGCCAATTTGGCAGGTGAACTCACTGCCCTCCCCTCCGCGTGGGACGTAACTCCCAGGGATATAAATCTCCCTGGCAACATGGGACAGAACTCCTGGGATGAGCTGGGACCTGGCATCGTGGGATTGAGAAAGCCTTCTTGACCAAAAAGGGAAAAGAGAAATGAGACAAAATAAAGTTTCAGTGGCTGGGAGATTTCAGTCGAGAGGCTTTCCTGGAGGTTATTCGTAGGCATTATATAGATATCCCTTTTTAGTCTGTGGTGTATTGGAGTGGCTGGAAGGAAATACCTGAAACCATTGAGCTGTGTTCCAGTAGCCTTATTCTTGAAGACAATTGTATAACAATATACAATGAGAGATAGGGGTAAGGTGTATGGGATAGGTGAGTTTTTTCTTTTTTCTTTTTCTTTCTTTTTCTGGGGTAATGCAAATGTTCTAAAAATGATTATGGTGATGAATACACAATTATATGATGATATTGTGAACCACTGAATGTACACCATGTATGGACTGCAGTTGTATGAAGATTTCTCAATAAAAATATTTTTAAAAAAAGAAAAAAGAGGGAACCATTTTGGAGAAAACTTTAGAACCCATACAGCCAGAGAACTTTTGGAGATACAGAAAGAAAATGTCCACGGGAAAGTTTTAAAAATGAGAAGAGAAAGTTAGCAATCATCGCCACGTGCCTTCCCAGCTGAGAGAGGTGTTCCAGATGGCATCAGCCTTTCTTGAGTAAAGGTAATCTCTTGTTGGTACCTTAATTTGGACATTTTCACAGCCTTAGAACTATAAACTTGCAACTTAATAAATTCCCTTTTTAAAATAAATATTTTTATTGACAAATCTTCACACATATACAGTCCACACACGGTGTACAATTAATGGCTCACCATATTATCATATAGTTGTATATTCATTGTCATGATCATTTTTTAGAACATTTGCATCATTCCAGAAAAAGAACAAAAAGAAAAAATTCATATATCCCATAAACCTTACCCCTAACTCTTATTGACCACTAGTATTTCAATCTACCCACTTTATTTTACCCCTTGTCCCAATTATTTATTTATTTATTATCCATATTTTTTTACTCATCTGTCCATTCTCTGGATAAAAGGAACATCAGACACAAGGTTTTCACAATCACAGTCATACTGAAGTTATATCTTTATGCAATCATCTTCAAGAAACAAGGCTACTGAAAACACAGCTCAACAGTTTCAGATACCTCCTTCCAGCCACTCCAATACACCACAAACTGCCTAAGAATAACCTCCAGGATACCCTCACAACTCTGTTTGAAACCTCTCAGTCACTGAAACTTTATTTTGTCTCATTTCTCTCTTCTCCCTTTTGATCAAGAAGACTTTTTCAATCCCATGAGACCAGGTCCCAGGTCATCCCAGGAGTTCTGTCCCACATTGCCAGGAAGATTTACAGCCCTGGGAGTTATGTCTCATGCAGAGGGGAGGGCAGTGAGTTCACCTGCCAAGTTGGCTTATAGAGAGAGGCCATATCTGAACAACAAAAGAGTTTCTCTGTGGATGACTCTTAAACATAATTATAAATAAGCTTAGCCTATCCCATGCAGGAATAAGTTTCATAGGGGTCAACCCCAATATTGAGGACTCAGTTTCTTGATTTGGTTGTCCCCACTGCTTGTAAGAATGTGAGAAGTTCTCCAAATTTGGAAAAAGCCCCTTTCGGGTTTTTTTTCTTCCCCCCAACGGGCAGGCACCAGGAATCGAACCCGGATCTCTGGCATGGCAGGCAAGAACTCTGCCTGCTGAGCCACAGTGGCCAGCCCAAAAGTCCCTTTTCAAAAGCCAAAAACAAAACAAACATTGCAGGGAATCATTTTATAACTGAGAAAATTAAGGTTCAGAGACAATACATGTAAGGATTCTAGCACAGTCCAGAAGACAGTATTATTACCCTCAATAAATTTCAAAATAGCTTGTTCTAGTTCTAGTCTACTAATCTTAAAAACCAGTAAAAAGTGAATTGAAAGAATATTGCTTGGGACACCTGGGTTTGATTCCTGGCCCTTGCTCCCAAGAAAAAAAAGTATATTGCTTTCATATAGACTAATGCATAGTATATTTCTTTTCCGTTTTTAACTAAAACAACATAGCTTAGTTTAATAAAAACACTCTCTAAAACAGCAAAGATTTTTACCATCAAATGGCAAAAGTATTAAATAAAAATATCTTATATTTCCAAAGCAAGCTTTATTATCTATTATCAAATGCTGTTTTTTCTCCAAGCACCTATATCTCTCTATATTTTTCACTATATAGTTTGTGTTAAAGTGACTATTTTATTTTTCACAACCAAAAGACAACAGGATAATGAAAAAGTAACTAATGACATTATCTGCAGTGGCTCAACATTTAGAATAATTTCATGGAGAGTTGGAACTAAAAATTATCTGCTGGGACTTTGCCGAGTACACTCTCATTGTAGCAGAACAAGGTTACACCGGAGCTTGTGTTTTGCTTTAGAAGAAAAAAATCTTTAATATGAATGGGACTTGGTACTTTCCCCAAGGCCATCACATAGAGCAGTGTTCTTCACATGGGGTTAGGTGTGGTCTGTTAACTTCCTGAAGTTATATATATTTTTCTGTACATATTTCCCCCCTGAGGGGAGTATCTCAAAGGAATCTGAGACCTATGCAATGTAAGATCAGCTGCTTGCTATTTCGGAATATGGCTGCAATGATTCAGCTTTGAGAGAAAATTCCCTGTACATATTAGGTATCTGGTTAACTCCCCTCAAACTCAAGTTTAGCTCAAAACATTCTGTCCCAGACAGAACTTACGACCTTGAATCATGTTCCCTAGATAGTAGATCCATCCTGTATTTTACAAGTCCTCTCTTTATATTAATATAAAGTACTAATATATCAGTACTTGCTACCGAATACAGTTTGCTTCTCTGCCAGGAGAGGGAAAGAATGTTTACAAGACATAGCTGTAGGGATGTAGCAGGCATGGGCAGCTCTCAGGCATTCCAGGAAATGGCCAGTAGCCAGACCAGTGAATTAAGAAAATCCCAACTAAGACTTTGGACCACTACTGTCCAGAGTAAAGGACCTTACTTGGTCCAGCAACATGCCTATTTCCCAGGTCTAGTCCGAATCCTGGTAATCATCTCATCTACATATGGCATTTTACACTTCCATGGAAAATAGGGAAGGTTGATAGGGGCCCTGACAAGAAGTAGTACATCCTCCTCAAGATCATAAACTCTTCAGAGATAAAATGACCTACATCATTTTTATATTCTTCAGGCCCCTGTCACGGTATATACTCTGTAAATGCTTTTTGGAATAGAACCAACATTAGCTATGACCTATAAGAAGAACCTCTTTTGGCAAATAAGACAAAGGTTGTGAGCTGTAGGGAGTTTGCAGGGTGTCCAAAGATGATTGAAAAATGGATTTGAAAGAAAATTTTAAAAAGAAGAGACCAAACAGAGGAGGTAAGTACTGGCATTTCTTGCACAATTGTTAAAAGTGAGTCAGCATGCACAAGGCCAACTTCAATGCCTAATAAAACAAATTAAATAGATAATTTAAGGGAAACAGCCCTACTGAGTATATAACATATCTATCAACACTCACATTCACACGCCCTGCAATCATCACTTATCTTGCAGTAGGACACTTTAATGACAAACCTTAATAAGCCTGGCTTCCTTTGTAAAAAGAAAAGAAGGCAAAATGGAAAATCAAAATGAGTGCTAAAATTTTAATCAGAAAGAATGGAATATATGAAAATATTCCTCTCAAAAGGGGAAATTTTTCCAGAAAACTGAAGATGGGCAAACATCGTTCCAATTTTTCAACAAGAGAAAAGCTATCAATAGTGAATTGAAAGCTGATATCCATGATTTGGGATAACTTACAGAAAATCACAGCAATCACCTGAATCTAGCCTGCATCACTAACATCACTGATATTGAAGTAACCAACCTTTTTTTTAAATTTACAGGCAAGTAAGCTTACATAAAAGAAAACTGATGTATATACAACGTAACTGAATTTTTACAGCAGCTGAAGATTTCCTATCACACAGATTAAAAAAGAGTGATGTGGTAGGATGGTAGCATAGCAATGGGTGGGTGTAGAGTACAAGAGGACTGACCTTAACTCAGCAGGAAATACTGGTTGATTCTTACATTCCAAACATTTATTCTAGAGGAGTTCTTTCTATGAGGATCTGGGTTATTAAATGTTGTAAGTTCGTTAGTTCTCTCTCACTTTATATCAAGTACATTTTGCTGATGGAATTTTCAATTATTTCCCCCAAGTCTTTTGAGGCATCCTATTGTCTACCGGCATCTACCAGTGCTGTTGAGACATCTGCTTTCAATCTCATTGTTATTTCATTGTAGGTAATCTGCACCTGCATACAGTTCAGAGATGTGGATTCCAGACCCTTCTGGATGACGACCACTCACAGCAAGAGTTGTGCTGCTTGCTTCCAGTCATTATATTAGGTTGGCCAATGGAGGAGTTCTGGTTCCATTAAATTCAGGAAGAGTGCTCCTGGGAGCTAGGTAGGGAACTACACAGCTCTCCTCGGTGCAGGGCAACTTGGGTTCCAATTCCTCTCCTTGCCTGGGCATTGAAAGCCCAACTCCTAAGGCACCAGCTCTTACCTACTTTAATATTTTCACTGTTTCTGGTACATGGAGTGTTCTTTTTTGTTTTTCTTTAGTTTAAACATGAAGTCTTTTAATTTTAAAAACATTTCATCTAGCATTTATATGTGTCTGAAAGCAGAATAAGGAAGAGTATTTTAGCTGATGCTCAATCCATCATCTTGTTCTGAAAATCTAAAATTTCCATGGAGTTACCAGGGATTTTACTCTAGGATAACAATGTTTGATAGGGAAAAATAAAACCATGATTCAACTTTTCATTACAAAAATCTTGAAAATAGAAAGATTATACGTCCTGCACATATAACAGGCACTGTGCTAATCACTTAGTACACAATAGCAAATAAGAGATGCAAAGTCTCTGTTCTCTCATAAACTGTTGGGACCAAAAACTCAATAGGAGCCATTACTGGTATGTGACTGCTGAACATTAATACAGGAAATGTTGGGTGCCTGCTTTCCTCACTTTTCCCTCCTTTCCTCTTCTTCAGACATCATTAGCAGGAAAACAGAGACCAGATCAAGGGATATAACTGTCCAATTCCATTCTATACTAGCTGGATCGAATCTGGTACATAGTTTAGAGCTCTGTGCACCAATTTCTTCAGAGGTTTCACACATTCTCTCTACTGTAACCAAGTGAAAAATTGGAATAAATGACCACCTTGTCCCTTCAACTTCTAAGATTCTATGGCATTTATGGAAGGAAATTAATGAAGAATTCCAGATATGCCATAAAGAACCATAAATGTAACAGTGTTCCCATAACATTTTAGATTTAGTAAAGGACACAAAGTTAAAAAAAAATCCCATCCAAGAACAGGATCAAAAACTCATAGTAAGGTATCTCTCATTTCTTAGCATAAAGCTGAGCATTTTGCAATGCAAAAGAGAATATTTTCAACTACATGCAACCTGATGAAAGCTGATATCTAAAACAATGCTAATGTTAAAATAATCCTGTTATGCAAATCAATTTTATATCTAATCAAGAATTAATGCAGAGCCTGTAAGTGTGTGATTTTGGTGAAGAAATAGTCTAATCAATTTTAAAGACATCTTTATAAATGTGATTTAAATTTTAAGGAAAAGCTAAAAGACACAACATAATAGTTTCACTGTAAATCTTGACAAACATACAAACAAAATAATAGTTTTCAGCTGCATTTTTGTCAAAGACATGATTTTTCATCTCTCTTGAGAAGGCATTCATGACCCCAAAAGGAGAGACAGTAAGAACCCCACATGAACAAGCCTTATAAAGCTTACATGTTTAGGCATTGGAAGTTGAACCCCTTTTAAAAGATCAAGATTGTTTTTTTTCATGTTTTATTGAACTATTTGGACAAACAGCAGAGATCTAATAAAAATGTGCTGATTGATTAAATTTGAGAGTATCCTTTGCAACAATAGAAAATTTTTTACCCAATTTATTTCCATAAAGGATTTTGAGGAGGCTTATGCCAAGTCACTTACATACTAAGTCTCTCTATTATGTAATAAATATCTAATAAAGCCCACACCGAATGAGAGGATAGTAAATATCCTCCTGAACTCCTTCCATGAATGGTGTAACCTCTGCTTGCATGTTACCCTTTAATCTGAACTTTGAAGAAGTCGAAGGAGACACAATGGAATACAAAATTCTCGTGATTTCATAAAAGGAAACTCTTTCTCAAATTAATGGGTCCTGTATATTACTATATAGAAAGCACCAAACAATATATGGAAAATGCCCAAAATTTGTTTTGAAGAGCTCCAGGTGTATCCTTCATTTGGCCATTGCCTAAAAAAATAGGAAGAAAAAACAAAGGCTACCATTTATGATCCAGCAATTCCATTTCTAGGTATGTACTCCAAAGAACTGAAAGCAGGGACTGGAACAGACATCTGTATGCCACTGTTTGTAGTAGCACTATTCACAGTTGCCAAAAAAGAGGAACAACCCAAGTTTCCATCGAAAGATGAATGGATAAAAAAAATGTGGCATATCCATATAATAGAATATTATTCAATCCTAGAAAGAATGAAGTTCTGATATGCACTACAACATGGATAAATCTTTAAGACATTGTGTAAAAATAAGTCAGGCACAAAAGAACAAAAAATATTGTATGATTTCACCTATATGAAATCTCTAGAACAAGCAAATTTATAAAGACAAAAAGTTGATTAGAGGTTACCTAGGACCAGGGGGAGAGGGAACAGGGAGTTACTTCTTAAGAGGTACAGGGTTCTGCTTTGGGTTATAAAAAATTTTTGATAATGAATGGTGGTGATGGTAGGACAACATTCTAAATGGAATTAATGCTACTTAAGCATATATTTAAAAATGGTTAAAATGGTAAATTTTATGTGATAAATATATTTATTATAATGAAAAACATCAATTAAAAAGAAAAACCAAGGACAAGTTTATGGCAATATTTCTGCCATCGAATAGCTAAATGAGAGATTTTTTTTCTTTTTGTGAGGAAGAGAGGTCAACTTTAAATTTGAGAGAAGATATCCTTGAACAGAAATTCTGCAGGAGATCTGCAGGCACACAGGTATTTGGTGCTATTAATGAGCAATTCCACTGGCAAACAGCATAGTTATAAGCCAATTGGTAATATAGGCTGGGCACAGAAGGCACTCTTTTTATGTTCTGAATCCCTACTTTCTTTACTAACTGTATTTCTTTTAATAATTAATCAAAGCTCTCATAATAGAATCTAGGCTGTGTCCGGCAGCTGGCTAAGGATCCATTATTATACATTTGTGGAGTGGAGGAGAGTATCATCCAAAGGATACAGTTTCTGATACATGACTTATATTCAATTGTGAAAATTTAGCATTCAGGGTTACTTGGATATGTATGTGATGGATAGTATTTTTTTACTTCATTTAAGTTTCAGGTGACATAGAAAAATAACCATAAAAATAAAATATCCATATATATGTGTTTCTCATTTGAATCTCTGTATACATTCTAATTTGACAAATGTCTGTACCAAAGCCGAAATCTTAGGCAATAAGTTCATTTAAATATATGTGTGGGTATATAAATGTGTGTGTATAGATATGTGTGTATATTTGCACACAAGCATACATGCATATATAGTCATTTGTACATGCATATATTTTATTGAATAAATTAATTTCTTAAGAACTATGTGCCAGGTTGTAAAAGTCCCTACAGTTCTGTTTAAGAGGCTGATTTGCCAATCATGTCAGCAGGTTTCAACAACACACAGATATCTTTCTATTAGGAGGGATTTAGGATGCAGAATTGTTATATATTTGTCCTATCTTCTTTCTTCTGCTCTAGAGCTTTATATCACTGATCATTATTTATAGAGACACCACCCACTCAACTTTATTCTTCATTCTACATCTAAAAATGTATCACATAAATAAAGGACATGGTTATGGCTATCATTTTGAAATGGGAGGGCTAGAAAACCAACAGTAAACTACATGCTATGGCAAAAGAATATAGCATGACTTTTGCATAGTCACAAAAATCCAAACAGAATATTCAAAGGAGCTCTCTGGAAGCTGACAAGCTTAAAAAAAAGCAATCCTAATAAAAAATGTCTACATTCTGCCTATGTAACAAAGTTATAGTGTGTCACCTGCTTTATAAATGGTCACTATTACCACTTGGAGCAGAAAGAAATGTACATATATAAAGATATATGTGCATAATTTTATACTCCCAGAGGAAATGGAAAAATTATATGCATTAAATAGTGTTTTAATTGCAACATGAAAAACTACATTTAAGCATTGGTTCACAATCCCACAAGGGCGCAGTCAAAAGTAAATGCTTCCCAGTATACTAGAGAAAGAATGGCCTTTGGAGGCACTCACACTGAATGTGAATTCTGACTCTGTCACTTGCTGGATCGAAGATCAACTTTACTAGGACATTCTGTTGCTCTGAGACTCAGTTTCCCTATCAGTAAAATAAAGATATTAAATACTCATTTTGGAGGGAGTTGTTCTGGAAATTAAGTGAGAATGGATACATCCCTACCTGTTATTGTTTTAATTATCAAATTATTAAATCAAGTAGAACATTAAATGTAGATTTATTCTTCCTCTATGGATTATCATACTAGCTAATATCAGTGTGATCATGAAGTATCTGACTAGATTTAAGACTGAAATTCTACAATCATATTTTCAGCTTTCAAATTCCATGGTTGTCTGAGTATATAGGAAAGAAGGATGTGACATTCCTCCGAGTACCTATTTTAAGAAAAGTACTCTAGAATATATGTGAAAAATATATTTAGGCCTCAACAGACTATATTCCTTTATCTGCTTTCTGATAAATCTAAGTTCTTTGTCTATATTCATAAATAATCTGCAGTAGTTCTCAAAACACTTTCAAAAGTAAAAGACTCTGTGCTTTCAATGGATCATTGTCTTTTACTTCTCACCCTTCTTTGAAGGCTCAGTTCAAATATTTATCACTCATGAAGCCTTGAAGTGTTTACTCCAGCCAGTGAGTTAATTACTACCCTGCAAAAAGTTTAGAATTTGTTTGGGGACTTAAGATCCTGTCCTTCCCTGCTTAGCTCTGGGTCAGCAGACCAAGTTCAGTACAAGCTTGGGGATAGGCTAAAGGTCTCTGAGTGATTACTTGACTCACACACCTGCAGGCATTACCAATAAAGAAAATGATTTTTCTCTTTCCTTCCAAGAGAACTGCTCTGCATTTTGACTGCTCATTTAGATTTTAAGTCCATCATGTGGAGGATATGTGAGAAACTCCAAATTCAGCAAGTGAAGATCTGTCCAGCAGTGGTCTAGAGCATTTACATGCTGTTCAACACACACTACTATTGTGTTTACAATCACACGCCCTTCCTAAGCTACCCTGGTAGGGCCAAAGGGGAGCTAACTTTGCTGGGCTCTGGCTTTGTACCCCTCCAGGCCTATGCTTCACCCCTCTCTACCTTGCTCTGTGTCTGGGAAAGGCAACCCATAAAGCCCACTTTATGGGGCTCTTTTATTCGCTGGCTTCTGGCTTGGTCTGGCCAATGGCAGGTACTGACAGACTGGAGGGTGGGAAGAAAATGAGACTGGGGTGTTAATTCCCATCTCCTTGCCAGGATGCCCTTGGGTTCCACAGGTCCAATAGGCGGCCAGCTCCAAAGCGACCTTCTCCAGGGTCTAATAACCATTTTTAACTCTTGTCCTTTTGGCCTATGGAGAGGAAATGGCTCTCTGTTGCTAACTCTGGAGTCCAGAACAATTCTTTGTTGGATTCTCTGAATCCAGCCCACACCATTACAAACAGTCCCTTTATAAGCTCTCTTAAACAGTACTAGTCTGAGTATGGTGTATGCCACATGGTTCTTGCCAGGACCCTGACTGATCCCTGAATCTAGGCCTGAACCCAAAGTGTCATGACTTCCTATTCTAGCAAAGCTATTATCGGAACAGCTATAATGGATAAATAGTATCTTCTTTACCATAAAGTATAAAAGCAACTGCCATGATCTCTCAGTTTATAGGAAACCAGCAACTGGATTTATGCTACCAACTAATGAGGGCATAAATTAAAGCTTTAGAAATAAAATGAAAAAATCTTAATTAGCAATATACAAGAAAACAAATTTAGCTCAAGGAAGAATATTTCATAATTTCATCACAAAACCACCCAAAATTCAGGTTTTTCTGCCCCTTCCATCACTAGATAACATCACTAAAGAAACAGAGAAAGATGATCAAGATTCTTAACTTTAATAAAAGAGCTGAGAAGAAAGGACACATACTGTTATAGACAGAGCACTAAGGCCCACTGAAGCTTTGTTACATTCAGGAATAGATGAATGCTTTAGAATATCTATAAATATCTGCACAGAGTATGTAAGTTTATATGAATTTAATAAATTTACTGAAAACTGGAATCACAAGTGTTCTAGTTTGCAAGCTGCCAGAATGCGATATATCAGAACTGGAGTAGCTTTTAAAAAGGGGAATTTATTTATCAAGTTGCAAGTTTATATTTCTAAGCCTGTGAAAATGCCCAGATTAAGGCATCCAGGTTCAAGTAGGCTGATGATGTTCAGGGTCTCTCTCTGCTGGAAAGGTCCATGGCGACATCTCCTATTTTCTCTCCAGTCTTCTTCAGCAGCTTCCCTGGGGCTCTGCCCATTCTGTTGGCTCTGTCAGTTCTGGTGGCTCTAATACTTATTCAAAAATGGTTCCTTCTTAAAAGGCTCCAGTCAGCAACCCCACCTTGAACAGGTAGAGATACATCTTCAGGGAAACCATCTAATCAAAGGTTACCACCCACACTTGGGTGGGTCACATCTCCATGGAAACAATAAAAAAGGTTCCACCCAGCAATATTGAATTAGGATTAAAGGACATATATATACTCATATGCAGTATATATGACACTTTTCTCAGGTACATTATAGCTTCACAAACCAGCACAAACATGTCAATTCAGCATTGGTTTTCCCCATCCCTTGGGAATATTTCCATATTCCCAAGATCCTTTCTAAGATCTTGTATCTCAAAAACCAACATTAACTTTTTACTTGACAGTAGGCTTCTCACTTAAGAACCTTCTCCTCTCTCCAGCCAACAGGACGAGCAGTCTCACCACCCTACCCCTCTCTGCGTGGGACATGACTCCCAGGGGTGTGGACCTTCCTGGCAATGTGGGACAGAGATCCTGGAATGAGCTGAGACTCAGCATCAAGGGACTGAGAAAAACCCTAGAACGAGCTGAGAATTAACATCAAGGGATTGAGAGAAACTTCTTGACCAAAGGGGGAAGAATGAAATGAGACTAAGTGTCAATGGCTAAGAGATTCCAAACAGAGTCGAGAGGTTATCTTGGAGGTTATTCTTATGCATTAAGTAGATATCACCTTGTTGTTCAAGATGTAGTGGAGAGACTGGAGGGAACCACCTGAAAATGTAGAGCTGTGTTCCAGTAGCCATGTTTCTTGATGATGATTGAACAATGATATAGCTTTCACAATGAGACTCTGTGAATGTGAAAACCTTGTGTTTGATGCTCCTTTTAGCTACTATATCAACAGAAGAGTAGAACATATGGAATAAAAATAAATAATAGGGGGAACAAATGTTAAAATAAATTTAGTTTGAAATGCTAGTGGTAAATGAAAGTGAGGGGTAAGGGGTATGATATGTATAATCTTTTTTTTTCTCTATTGTCGTTTTATTTCTTTTTCTGTTGTCTTTTTATTTCTTTTTCTAAATCGATGCAAATGTTCTAAGAAATGATGAATATGCAACTATGTGATGAAATTAAGAATTACTGATTGTATATATAGAATGGAATGATATCTTAATGTTTTGTTTGTTAATTTAAAAAAAAGAAGAAGAAGAACCTTCTCCTGAATGACCCTCTGGTTGTTCTCTCATCATCTCCTGTCCTAAACCATCTCATTGGGATAATATTTCTTAGCCTCTTTTGCCAAGAGAAGCCCTTTAATTCACCTTCCAAAGTTATTTGTACCTGATTTTCTTTATCAGTTTTCTTTCCTACTTTTTCCTCCCTGCTACCCTCATTCAAGGACACCTGAAAGGAATTCAAAAAAAAAAAAAAAACAATAAAAAAAGTTTGGCTTGAAATGTACATTGACATTTCATCTATATTCTGTTCTAGTTTCCAGACCATAAAACTCCTTATTGGCAGAGAGAATATTCTATAAGGCCTAAAATAGTCCCTCTACTTTTGACTTAAAATAAAGCACACTTTGAATTTACTCTTTAAAACGGTGTCATGCAATAGCAGAGTCAAGGAGCCCATGTGAGGGATTCTTTTTGTTATTCCTTGTTTTTTATTAATGGACCCAAAGATTCACTTCACTGAAAGAGAACCTGGCTGAGGGATTTGGTAAGGTTGGCATCTGGAAGGTGGTGGACAGAGGAAGCACCAATGAGCCTACTTCCTGGATTATTCCTAGTGTGACAGCAAAGCTGACCTCTAGTCCTTAGGTCACAGTTCTGGGCTATTGAAACAATTCCTCCAGCAGCCAGCACAGTGCCCCTCCCTCAGGGTTTATCACTCCTTGCTGCAACTCCCTGAGCCCCATCCCCCAACCCTCAGCAGGGCTGTTCACTACAGTCTGTAAAGAGCAGGAACTCAGTAAGTATTCTTTTAATAAATGCTTGAGCACGGTTGACTTCATCCATTCAGAAAGCAAGGCACATTCCATTTCCCTGACTCTAAGTTAAGTCATTTTCCATTAACCCTTTGGTGAGTGAGTTTGGGCAGCAATATTATTACCCAACTTGTCAGCCACGTTAGCCTCAAATTAACACATTCACTCTACCATATGATTCATCTTCAAAGAACCTTCCGAAACTAAAACTAATTACTCTTTCCCACATCCCTGTGAGGTAAGCGCTGTGTGATCGTCTCCAGGTTTTAAGAAGGAAATTGGGAATGAAGAGGTCACTGGTTTGCCAAAGGTCATTAAGGGTATCTGCAGGAGAATGAAGTTATAATACAGTAATCCTCTGTCCGAAATCTAGATCTTTTCACCATGACTTGGCCACCTTGTTATTCCCTGGGATTTTTATGAAGGTGTAGACAGTTTAGCAGATTTGTGCATTTCAGGGAGAAAAAAATGATGATGCTGTGCTCCTGCTAAATACTTTAGATTTCCCTTGCATAATAACCCAATATTAGAAGTCATCTCTTGCAGGTCTTTTGCAGTAAAGACATGTTCGCAGGTAGTCTTCGTATTGTCTCCTAGAAAGAAGGCTGAGCATCTTCCAGGGAAGAGCACAGCAGGGTTCATGTTCACACCTTCAGAGGTACAAGCCTACACAATGGCAGCCTGGGGGTGCTGGCTGCTGCCTGTTCCAGCCTGTGAGCTTCCCAGGACAGAAAGACAGCATTCCCCCTACTGAGACCCTTCCCCGAGGCTTTCATCGCTACTTTGTGTCTCTGATCAGTTCCCTAGAATACAGCAAATATTTCACCATTCTCTATTGTAGGCTTTTAAGCTTGCTGAAGAAGAACCAGGATGTGATAGCTCCAAGGAAGAAACAAGCTTCAACCACCAAAACCTTGTCCTTTTTCCTTTGTTGGTTCACTTTCCTTCCATGATGAGGGTCTGGTCAAAGTGCACACTTCTATGTTCTGCTCTCTTACTTTCCTTAGGGATACATTTGCTCTCACATATTTCACTCCCATTTCTATATTGCTGATTTCACCAGGCCTATCCCTGACCTAAAGAGGCTGGATTGTAAACTATGATTTTCTGCCGTTTTTATATAGCGTAGGTTAGAGTAGATGACTTACTATTTCATTTGGGGGAAGACTAGTCCTAACAGACATTAGAACACACACTAGAGCTTCAATAATTACTAGCATATGAACAGAGAAATGGAACAGAATTTCCCATAAAAAAGAAAATACGAGCGACTTCCTTCATTACCTTGCAGTGAGAAAGTCCTTTCTAACTATGACTCAAACCCCAGAAACTAAAATTAATGTCTCATAAATTCAACTACATTAAACAATAGCAACAATATCATGACAAAAAAAATTATCAAAATCAAGAAACAAATAACTTAGGGAAAAATGTGCAAATCATCACAGCCAAAATAATGGATAATCTTGCTAACATGGAAAGAACTACTAGAAATCGATAAGAAAATTATCAACAATCCAATAGAAAAGCTGGCAAAGAACATTAAAAGACATTTCATAGAAAAATAAATAAATGGCCCTTAAGCATTATGAGAAAAGTTAAATACCTTTACATATTATAGAAATGTAAATTAAAACTATATTTTATAACTTCTAGATTTTGGCCAATGTGATAGGTGAAAATGTTTTCTAACACTTTCTGTTTGAGAGACCATGGGAAATCAGCCACTTTCATCTACTGCTGGTGGGAATAAGACCCCAAAAGGGCTATTTGGCAATATTATTAAAATTTCAAATGTATTTACTCTTGACCCAATAATCTTACTTCTGGGATTTTTTTTTTCCCTGAGATAGACTTGCATACACATACAATGATATAACGTCACAATATTCACTGCAGTGTTGTTTGTAATAGCAGATGATTGGAAACAAACCAAGTATCCATCAAAAGGAGATTGGTTAAATAAAAATAGTATAACTAGGGCAGTGCAGTGGTGGCACAGTGGCAGAACTCTCACCTGCCGTGCCGGGGACCCAGGTTCGGTTCCCAGTGCCTGCCCATGTACTAAAAAAAAAAAAAAAAAGTACATCTACACAATGGAATGTGATGCAGCTGTCAAAAGAAAAATGGAGATGTTCCCTATATGTCAGTGTGGAAAGAGTTCTAGATAAGTTTATATTGGAGGACACATATATGAATATCATATGTCACCTTCTGTGTTAGGGACCAGAAAAAGAAATACTGTATACATTTACATATATATACATAATGATAAAGTAAAAATATATAGGAAACTAATAGAAGTGATGACCTGTAGGGAGAAGGCAGGGGTAAAGATTATATAAGGAGCCAGAAGTGAGAAGGAGACTTCTCTCAAGATATTTTTCATTCATTGTTTTGATTTTTGACCCATGTGAATACATGACCTATTCAAAAGTTGAGTTGAAACAAAAGAATTCAGTTAGCTCTGTAATTTATGCTTAACTACCTACTATATAGTTAAGACTCAATTGTTCTCTCTAATGGCCCAGTTGCTTAAGAAAATCTAACAGCAGATGATACAAAATATCATTTTTATTTGGCTCTGGAATGTATCATTTGATAGTGGTTGAGGGGGTACCAGACAATCCACCCTCCTAACTGCATTTTACAAATTACATTGGTAAAGTCCCCTCTGATCTTGGTGAGAATGCATTCATAGTTGTCTGAAATAAAAGTAGATTAAGAATGAAGGCAAGAAAGATTAATAGCGAGGAAGTGTGGCCCTCCCTCGTGACAGAAAGGTACTATTCAAGTACACATGATTTGCCCACTATTAGCATTACATCCTCTCTTATGCTACAGGCCAATAGGTGCCAATTTTTCATCCCCAAGGTCCATTTCTATTTTGCCCCACCCCAGACCCTCAGATTCCACATTTAGAAAAATTTGTCTCAACTATATGTAGGAGATAATTAATTACCCATTTTGAAAATTAAAAACACATAATTGTCATGAAAAGTATCTAACCCATATGAGAGATAATTAATATTACACTAAGATAACATATACAATTTGGGCAAAATGCAAAAAAAAATTATTATATACTTAGACCACACTGTTTTATTACCCCTAAATGAACATATTCTGCTAGGTTCTTTGAAATATTAGAAAAAGTTCAAAGTCTCCTCTGACTACCTTTGAAGTTTTGGAATCTTGGTTTTCAGGCTTTGAACCAGGTAAGAGGAGGCCTAGGAAGCCCCACCTTAGCCCCCAGCATAAAGGCTACAGCACAACCCCACAGAAAAGGGGGCATGGCTTCTTGTGCATATATCTTAAGGAGGGAAATTCCTATTATTTGCATAGTGAACAAAATATTCATTCTTTAATTTTTTTGTCATATCTGGGCTTTCTGTCAGCATTTCAGTTTCCTGACATGTAGAATTGTAAAAGGTACTGTACGACATTAGGCAAGTTACTTCACCTCTCATGCCTCAGTTTCCTCATTATAAAAAAAAAAAAGAGAGAAAGATAATAATAGTGTCAAGTGAGCTAATATGTTTGAAGTTCTTAGGAAAATGTCTGGAAGATGGTAAGAATTCAATAACTATTAACTACCATCATATAACATTTTAGAGCATGTTTAAAACTCTCTCTCTGGAGCCCGTCTTCCAGGGCTACCTCCTGAGAAGGTTTAGAATACATCCTCACCCACCATTTTCCTTAGACTCATTAGCTGTGGTAACAAATAGAAATCATTGACTTTCATAACTTCGACTTGACTCATGTTGAGTGATTTACATAATCCTTGAGCTAGGAGGTCCCAGAGCTGCATTCCTGTCTTTGGCAAACCTGCACTTCTTCCTCCAGAGGCAATATTTGCTCATCACATCTTGTCTGAGTAATGACTTCAGGCTGGGGTTAGGCAGAGAATGTCAATCGCTTTTCCCACCCTCTGTGCAAGGGCTCAGAGCACTGGGAGGAGACACCTGCACACAGACCTGGACAGAACCACCCAGTCCAGGGTTTGGCAAGGGTTTAGAAGAGAACTGGGGTGGGGTCTATTTACAAAAGAGTGACTCCAGTTAGGATCTGGGACCTGGCACCTCTAAGGCTCTTTTATCCGTCATAAGGGGGGGATATTAAAGTATCACACTCCGGAAGTAAATGAGAAAAAACAGTGCTTAACTGTGTGCTGGCTTACTCCTAAAATGTCTCTTCTTAACACTAGCCAAGCAGGAGAGCAAAAGGAAATGGGAATATTATACCCAGGAAGAGATGGCCTGGGGCATTAAAAAAGTACTTTCCAAGATCACGCAAGCTCTTCAGGCAGAAATGGAATCAAACTGTTCTCTGAGGGAACGTGAAAGGACTAGTAATTCTCTGGCTAAAAGTATGAAAATGTATCTTTACTATACTCAATATTTTCACTCATTTATTTTCTTACACTTTTCTCATTTAAAATACTCATTTTCATAAAATAATCTTATTTTTATACTCTGAACAGACTGAACTCACATGTTCCTTTATTCAGTCAATATTTATGCAGCACCTACCACATACCAGGCACCGTTTTCTTCACTGCTGTGGCTTCAGCTCTTAAGACAGTTTCAGCTTGGGAATCTCACTTTCTAATGAATTTGCTTATGGTTTCATCCTGGTACCCTCCTGCAGACTAACTTTCCCTTTTAAGTTAACATTTATTGAGGATTTGTAGGAGTCAGAAAGTGTGCTAAGCACCTAAAAACCATGAACTCATTGATTTCCCACCACAACCCTGTTAGGTGAGAATGGTAATTATCTTCCCCACTTTATAAATAAGGAATCTGAAGTTTAGAAAGAGGAAAAGTAACTTGCTCAAGGTTACAAAGCTAGTGACTCCTGGATAGAATTTAAATTCAAATCCAATTACAAATTCCTCCATCTTAACCCCTACACTATATTATCTTCAAAACTTAAATATAGCTTGCTATGATGGATATATTTGGTTTATAATGGTATCTGTGCTGGTTTGAAAGGAAGTATGCCCCCTAAGAAAAGCCATGTTTTAATATAAATCCCATTTCTTAAAGGTAGAATAGTCTCTATTCAATACTGTATGTTTGAAACTGTAATGAGATCATCTCCGTGGTTGATGTGATTTAGTTAAGAATGGTTGTTAAACTGGATTAGGGGACGACATGTCTTCACCCATTTGAGTGGGTCTTGATTAGTGTCTGAAGTCCTATAAAAGAGGAAACATTTTGGAGAATGAGAGATTCAGAGAGAGCAGAGAATGCTGCAGCACCACGAAGCAGAGAGTCCACCAGCCAGCGACCTTTGGAGATGAAGAAGGAAAACGCCTCCCGGGGAGCTTCATGAAACAGGAAGCCAGGAGAGAAAGCTAGCAGATGATGCTGTATTTGCCATGTGCCCTTCCAGCTGAGAGAGGAGCCCTGACCGTGTTCACCATGTGCCTTTCCAGATGAGAGAGAAACCCTGAACTTCATCGGCCTTCTTGAACCAAGGTATCTTTCCCTGGATGCCTTTGATTGGACATTACCATGGACTTGTTGTAATGGGGACATTTTCTCAGCCTTAGAACTGTAAACTAGCAACTCATTAAATCACCCCTTTTAAAAGCCATTCCGTTTCTGGTATATTGCATTCCAGCAGCTAGCAAACTAGAACAGATTTTGGTACCGGAGAGTGGGGTGCTGCTGCTGCAGTTTGCAAATACCAAACATGTTGGAACAGCTTTTTAAATGGATAAGGGGAAGATTCTGGAAGAATTGTGAGAAGCTTGATAGAGAAGGCCTAGACTGTTTTGAAGAGACTGTTGGTAGAAATGTGGACTCTAAAGACACTTCTGATGAGGCCTTAAACAGAAATGAGGTCCGTGTTATTGTAGACTGGAAGGAAGGCGATCCTTGTTTTAAAATGGCAGATAATCTGGCAAAATTGACTCGTGGCTTTGGCTGGAAGGCAGATTTTAAAAACCATGAACTTGGATATTTAGCAGAAGAGATCTCCAAATTAAATGTCGAAAGTGCAGTCTGGTTTCTCCTTGCAGCTTATAGTGAAATGCGACAGGAAAGAGATAAGCTGAAAACTGAACTCTTGAGTAAAAAGAAACCAGAAGTTGAGGTCCCGGAAAATTTTGGGCCTACAGAAAGGGAGACTACAGAGTATAGTGTGGATTTAACCAAATGTGGAACCAGCCAGCCATTTCAGAGAAAGTCAGGATCGGACATGGAGTTATCCAGGAAAGATTTGTGGAAACTCCTTATGTCTGATGGGCATGATCCAAGGCTACTGCATAGAAAGCCAACGAGAGTGCTGTGGGACCTGTATAAACAGAGCCGCTGCCAGTCTGGACTGAGGGGTTCAGAGAAGGGACACATTGGAGGAAAAATAACTTCAGAGGCAAAACCGTGGAGGCTGAGGTCTGAAGTCAAGAAGCCTCAGGCCAGGAGAGTGGACCCACCCAAGCCCGTGGAGAGGGTGAGTTTGCCCCAAAGGCAGAGAATGGGCCTTTCACCTCATTGCAGTGGAAGAGTCATGCCGCCTCAGGCCTTGGAGAAGGTGAAGCACATTCCTTGGGGTTTGGGGGGAGCCTGGCTGCCACCACATGGAGGGGTTGAGCGTGTGCCCCGGAGATGGCAGAGAGCCCGGGTGCAGCCCCAATGCTTGGAGAGGGTGGAGCCGAGAGAAAGGTGGTCTCCCCAATATCCCCCAAGGTTGCATTCAGAGAGAGGCAGGCATAGGCATTTGGAAAGGGTGGAACTGCCACTTTCTAAAGCCCTGAGGATAAATGACTCTCAGACTTTGAAATCTAATGGACTTTGCCCTGCGGGTTTTCGAAACTGTATGGGTCCAGTGACCCCTGTGTTCCTTCCTCCCTATGGAAATGTGTCTATGTATCCTGTGAATGTTCCTTCTTTGTATGTTGGCAGCAAATAACTTGTTATGAGTTTTCAAAGGTCCAGAGCAAATGGAGAAAATTTTGCCTTAGGACAGACCATGCCTGTAACTGACTTGATGAGATTTTATACTGTCTTTAATTTTGTACTTCATTTGTATTGCTATTGAAAGGTTTAAGGTTTCTGATATTGTTATGAAATTAATGTATTTTGTATATGGGAAAAACATGTCTTTTTTAGGGGCCAGAGGGTGGAATGTGCTGGTTTGAAAGGAAGTATGCCCCCTAAGAAAAGCCATGTTTTAATATAAATCCCATTTCTTAAAGGTAGAATAGTCTCTATTCAATACTGTATGTTTGAAACTGTAATGAGATCATCTCCGTGGTTGATGTGATTTAGTTAAGAATGGTTGTTAAACTGGATTAGGGGACGACATGTCTTCACCCATTTGAGTGGGTCTTGATTAGTGTCTGAAGTCCTATAAAAGAGGAAACATTTTGGAGAATGAGAGATTCAGAGAGAGCAGAGAATGCTGCAGCACCACGAAGCAGAGAGTCCACCAGCCAGCGACCTTTGGAGATGAAGAAGGAAAACGCCTCCCGGGGAGCTTCATGAAACAGGAAGCCAGGAGAGAAAGCTAGCAGATGATGCTGTATTTGCCATGTGCCCTTCCAGCTGAGAGAGGAGCCCTGACCGTGTTCACCATGTGCCTTTCCAGATGAGAGAGAAACCCTGAACTTCATCGGCCTTCTTGAACCAAGGTATCTTTCCCTGGATGCCTTTGATTGGACATTACCATGGACTTGTTGTAATGGGGACATTTTCTCGGCCTTAGAACTGTAAACTAGCAACTCATTAAAACACCTCTTTTAAAAGCCATTCCGTTTCTGGTATATTGCATTCCAGCAGCTAGCAAATTAGAACAGTATCTTCTGACTTTTCTTTGGTTTGCTGTGATTTTCATCTTCTGTACAAAGCCTTTCTAGCATCTAGAAAATGATAATTTAAAAACAATTGTGTCAAGTCATGGGACCATGGTAGAGCATGATAAAAAATGGCAGCCATTTACACATAAATATTTAAATATATGTAATACACTACATTTTGTGCATTATTCAAATGCCGGGCTTAGGCACAAAAATTTCTGGTACTAACCAGCTGCTTCCTTTTGTGATCTCAATGATTCTCACCCAAATGGGACTCAAAGGACATATTGTCTGAATTGGCCTCCTTATAGTTACACTGATCACTAATGTCATATGCCCTCTTCTCTGCCAACCCCAAACTGATTACAGAAGAAAATCAATTTAGAGTCTCTCTTTCTAACTGCTTCCTCTCCTTTCTCTTCAAACCCTGCTTTCCCCACCCCACCCCTGTAAAACTTCCTGAGTCAAAACCATATTTCAGAGCAGTAAGCATGTTTAAGCAAATTATGAACCAGCTCAGGGAGCCACGCTAATTGCTCTAATCAGGGATATGCTCCCAGCTCACTGGAGGCTGGGCTGGCCTAGAACACTGGCTCCCTGTCCGTGGGTGGTGTGTCAGCAGATGGCAATCACTGCTGCTATTTCACCAGGTTAACATGAGATTACTCAAGTTTGGGGCTTCAGACCCTAATTATTCTCCTTGATGATTCATTTAATCCATCCACTGAAATAAAACTTGCCTTTAACCCCTGAAGTCCGCAGAAGCCCAGGCAAGATTTCAGGGCACGGCTCCAGATTCTTCAATGTGAAGCATAATGTGTGCGCCAGGGGAGACCATCCAACTCCCTCTCAGCCCAGATTCAAGCTCCTTGAAGTCAGGATTACTCACTCTGTAATTTGGAGCAATGGGTCTAGTGCAGAGTAGAGACTCAAATGTTTACTGAATATTACAGAATGAAGAAATAAACCAAAGGAGGTATACAAGCAAAGTTACATTTTCTTTCAAGGACCACTTTATGGGATAACGGCTCTAATAATAAAAGTGCTTACGTAGGGCATGTGTATATCACATATTACACTGAAATGAGAATGCTGAGAAGACAGGGCTGGATTGTGAGTATCCTAAGCCCTGCAGCTAGTGCTCCATGCATATTTCTCAGCAATGGTTTCTCATTATTAACTCAAAAACAATTAAAGGTTGCAAGTCTGCCAGAGCAAGAGAAATAGTGAGGTTGAAATACAGAAAAAAATTCTCATGCAGACACAGAAACAAACAAACAAACAGTAGCAGCAACAATAATCAACATTCTACCAAGCTTGATTTGGTTATGAAATCCTTCAAGGAAAATTCCAGAATATCAGGAATTTAACACTTTAATGCGGCCTACTAAGCAGCTATATTTGAAAATACTTTTACTTAGCTCTAGAAGGACAGCTGAGGGCCATTACAAGAATTCCTTTTGAGTCAGGGTTCACCGGCCTCTGCAGAAGACAACATCTAAGAACACTGGGCAACATTCTGCAGCTGCAGCATAATCACATATTCATAAATATCTCCCAAGAATTTGGCTTCCTTTTGTGGAAGTAATTATGGTGAGCATTGGATTAGAAGTGTCATGCTTTGATATCACTGATCCACTTTATTTTTGGGGTTTTTCTTAGTTGAGGAAGGATTTACCAAATAAATGAAAATGTGTACGTATACATATATGTGTGTGTGTGTGTGTGTGTGTGTGTGTGTGTGTGTGTATATATATCTTGTTTACTCATTTAACATTCTTGAGCACCTAGTATGCATCATATAAAGAATTAGAAACATGCAAATAAGGCAGAGTACCACCCTAAAGAGATTTGAATATGGTAATGAAGGCAGCCCCTGTACAAATGCCAAAACAACAACAATTGCTAAAGGGACAATGGATTATGGAGCATTGCTAATTCTCTACTACATTTACTCTTGTAAAATGCTAGCAATTCCTGTAGCTTGCAGGAGGCAGGGAAGCACATCATTTATGTTGAAACCATGCAAATCTGCAAAGAACAAATCTACATGCATACATGCATTGTAGTTTGCCTAAATAGAAGAAATGTTTCTGGAAAATTTTTTTACTGCAAAAAAAAAGAGAGAGAAAGAAGACATGGTGGCTGAGACTTTCCCCCATTATCATCAGAATAAAGGAATGGATACTCACAGAGCTTTATATTTGCAGCACTGCCAGGCAACTTGTTGAGGCTCAGTCTACATATATACCCTAAACTAGGAAGTGGGTAGCCCTATATTTTTAGGATTTTCAGCAAACCCTATAAATCTCATTCTTGGTTTAAAAATTCCACCCTTCCAAGAAAGTTCAATTCTTTCAGAAGCATAAGGTACACCAGATATATCAGCATGGAAGAAAAAAATTTAAATTTTACTGGTTGGCAGCTTACCCAATGCAAAGTAAATCTCCGATGTAGTAAGCAGTACCCAGCATGCCCGTGCTTCCTTAATGACAGTCTATCACATCATGTCTACCTTATTTTCCTTAAGATATTCTAGTTATCAAAAGTGTATATATATATATATATATATATATATATATATATATATATTTCCTGTGATCTAAAATGAAATAATTTCCAAACTAACATGAAGAAGTATTTTCAATTCACTTATTGAAGTGCTAAGAGCATTCACTCCAACAATGGACATTACTTAATACAAGGATCTATTATTGTCAGGGAACAGATTTAGGAAGACACTGATGGCAAAGGTACATGAACTGTTAAAATACCTTACATCTTGAAGCTATCAAAGGGCTATTTTCCTATTTCTGAGGCAGCTGCTGTGCTGGTTTTAAACTGTTATGTACCCCCAGAAAATTCATGCTCTTTTAACCCAATCTTGTGGGGGGGAGAAGACCTATTGCTGGGTGGGACCTTTTGATTAGGTTGTCTCCATGAAGATGTGACCCTGCACATTCAAAGTGGGTCTTAATCCACTTACTGGAGCCCTTTAAGAGGGAGACATTTTGGAGAATGCATAGATGCTTGGAGAGCTGACACTTAGAGCAGTTGCTTGAAGACAGAATGTCCCAGGAGATGCTAAGGAAGGACCCACACTTGCTGAGAAAGCCATTTTGAAACTAACCCAGGAGTGAAGGACCAGCAAACATCACTATGTGCTCTCCTGTGTAACAGAGGATCCTGGACGCAATTGGTCTTTCTTGAGTAAAGATATCCTCTTGTTGACGTCTTAATTTGGACAATTTCATGCTTTAAAATAGTAATTTGTAAGCTAATAAATCCCTTTTTTAAAAGGCATTTCTGGTATATTGCATTCTGGCAGCTTTAGCAAACCGAAAGCAGCCTCGGTGAATATCAGCACTGCATTGCTACTCTGGGCAGTAACTTCACTGGGACTTTCTCCTTTCTAGTGTGAACATTCACAGAGTTTCAAAAAGAAGGTGTCACTGACTCGAGGAACTGACTGCCAGGCTCATCCTAACTGGCCCTGACACTGAATTCTACCTTGAACTGATTTTCAAGAGAGTATCCCATGCAAACAACTTATTAACGCTGTTTCTTAAGTTCTTCCACATCCATTTTAAATCCTGAGAATTTCAGTCTTCCTTCTGATAACTAAATGACCTCTACTGTCAGCACACCAAAACAACAGGCACTTGGAGGATATCAGAGATCAAAATTTAACTAAACAAATACATATTAAGTACCTACTATATAGTCAGCACTGGGATAACCCCTGTGGGGTTTTAAAATATAAGACAAATCTTTGAGCTAAAGAAGTGGTGAGACTAGACATCACACATGAAATGACTAGAGGAAGTACAGGGCAGAGTGTGATAAGCAATTAAACTGAATGCTATAGAATGCTATATGTGATAATAATAAAAATATCTGCTAATTACACTTTATTATTATTGAAGGACAAAACAAAAAATGCAGAGCACTTTAAATTAAATATGGTGTGTTCATATACAATACCTCTTCTGATCCTTACATCAACACTGGGAGGTAGGCAAGGTAGATACTGTGCTGTTATTCCCATTTTACAGATGAGGAAACTATGACTCAAAGAGGACAAGAAACTTAGCCAAGAGCACTATCTAGCAGATAGGTAGCAGAACTCCAAGATGGTAGTCCTAGCACAATCTCCCAGTTCTGTGGTCTTCCTGTCACTCCACACTGCTTTGCTCATAAGTACCATGGGAGGGAAGATAGAGAGCTGGAAGTACTGGAAGGGTGAGCCATGAAAGATATGGATGAGAAGTGGCAGGATGTAGGGAATTCATAGGGCAAGGCAGATAGCAAGATAGAGCAATAGGCATGACTACAGGTCTGGAGGCAGAAAAAAGGGAGAGAATGAAAGACTAACTGAGGTGGGACATGGGTTAGAAGGAAATGGCAAATAGGGGTTGACAGGAAAATTACATTGTCATGGAGGATTCAGACAGCCAGAGTCAGGAGTTGACTTCTGGTCTTTTAAGCGATGAAGATCTTTTGAGAAGGAGACTGATGTGAGCAATACAGAATTTAAGAAAATTAATATGGTGCTCAAGCAGCAAAAGGGTGAAAGAGGTGGAAGGTGGGGGCCAAAGGTTCTGGCTCTCTGATTACAGAATTCATCACCCTAGATTCATTTGTGCATCTATTATCACTGAACAAAAGAAAACCTAAAAGATTCTAGGCTTATAAAAGAGAAGGATAATTACAAACTTAAGAGGGATTAAGCCACTTTAGGTTGGTTGACTTAAAACCTGTAAGCTATGCTATCTCTAGGATCCAAGATTGAGGAAGGTAAAATTACCTGCATTTTAAGGCACTGGCCTGCACTATCCAACCTGTTATCAGGCTGGAATGGAGGTGAGTCCACAGGCCTGCTGGAGTTTCTACAGATGAAGGGGTTCAGGTGGGTGGAGGATGAGGGACATTGGGTCCTACTTAAATGAGAACATATCTGATTTCACAAAAGTGCAGAGAGAGAAGGACATTTTCAACTGCTTTAAGTTGGCCAATGGAAACCCAGAAAGCAAAAATCACTTCTTGTATTTTCATGCGCCAGGGCTCTGGTGCATTTCTCAGAGCCAATCCCAAGGCGCCCTAAGCAGACCGCAGGCTGTGACAAGGTGCATGTGCATGCTCAGATGGCCTGGACCCCACGCAGGCAAGAGGGAGTCTGGCCTGGACAGGGACTCTGTCTCATGGTGTTGCCGTTCCTGCCAAAAAAATCTTGGGATACTCCTAAGGAGAAAACTTAGGGTGCTTCTGGTAAATACTGTTCTCTACTTGTTCATGTTTCAATGCTTGCTTCTCCTTCCCACCCCACCCCCACCCCCTACCCCCGCCCAACTTATGTCTCCTTTTGGAGACTACAGCTAAGGCAAAAAACCAAATGAACAAAAAACAGTTTAAGAGGAGGGATGGACACGCCCTGTGGAAGACGAAAGAAATGCCACAGGTTTGGAATTCTCACTGTTACCAAAGAATTATGACCCAGAAGCAGAGAATCATTAAATTTAGCTGGTTTCACTTGCATAACAGCATGTAACATTGTACCTGCTACTACAATGCCTGCTGAATCAGGAAGTCTGGGAGAGAGAAAACCGCAGCGCCCCAGTAAATCTGTCTTTTAGTATTCCAATCATAATACTCACTTTTTCGCACAGGAGCTACCATCATCCTAACTGTGTTTATCAAGACAGACAAAGTGTCTTCGCAGAAGCTACAGCATTTCTCTTCTTTGACAGCAAACACTGATTAAATCTTATGGGAGAATGGTTAGGCAAACCGAAATCCCATCTTCTCACCGTTTACAGAAGGACAGACTTTCCAAACCTGGACTTTCTTTTCCTTTTCTCATTGTCAGAAAAAATAAATGAGACGGGCAAAATTGTGTAGAAAACTTCTACCAAAAATACAACTGTTTATGTTTCAACTTGAGTTGAAAGATTTCTTAAAGTCTTTTTGAATTATCTAATCTAACTAAGAGAATTCCTGAACAAATTAAGTTTGCTATTGTTAATTTAGGGTGACTGGGGAGAATTCAGATGATCTATAAACCAAGAGTGCAAGATGAGTTTGCCCTGCCAACACTGTTCTTCACTATTTCAGAACAGAGTATGCTGTGAGGATTATGACTTTGCTTGAGATGACAGGAGTGGCAAGACAAATTTCCAAAAGGGACTACAAATTATGAATTAGTGGCAGCTCTCTATGAACTGATTAACTCCTGGATATCCAGAACACCCAGTTTAAAAAAATAACAAATCAAAATGACCTTTCACTAACCCTGCAAAAAGAAATACATCCCAGTTACAAATCTGGAAAAAAAATTATGTTTGTGGCGTATATGCTGATCCAAGCAATAGAGTCCCTCTTTTTAATCATCCCTGTCACGAATATAAAAGCTCTGTAAAAGGTTACACAGCTCTCTCCTGCTTCATAAGCAATTTGCCAACATCAAAGCTTTCGATTTTACAAGTTATTGGCACTGTCAGCCAGTCACTGAGAGTTATTGAGATGGGTAGACTTGGTTTGAGAGGCAAAATATCTCGTGTTGCCTTTAAAAGTCATCTACATAATTGCAGGGCTTTCCAATCATCATGGAAGACCCATAATTGTGCCAGGAGAAACTGAGGTTCCCTAATCCTGCCTGATGACTTGACACACAAACTTCCCTGTCAATTCTTCCTGAATAGTTGGTACTTAAAGCATTGCTGTGGGAAAGAAAGCAGGCCTCCCGGCATGCACTTCTTTCTCTTGCTTGCCACTAGCCAGTGATTCAGAAATCATTGTTTTCAATGATTTTAATTCAAAGAAAAGGAATTTTCTTTCCTTGCTCCCAAACTTGCATATTTATAAACTGGCTGATGAAGAAGAAATAATCTCGTAACTAGTAGAGGAGCCAGATAGGAATGAAAACTGATAGATGTACACTTTAATGTTTGACCTGGATAAGAAAAGCGATTTTCATTCACTAAGCTCTGAAGGGCCACCTTTCATCCCATCAGGGAAGGCTGAAAGCATGCTTTGTACAGGCTGGCCTGGCTTTGATGGATTTATTGACAAGACCTACTGGCTAGAGTAAGTGCAGGGACACACCATTTGTTGAGAAACAGAAGAATATATACCACTGACAGGTTTCCAGGACCTCATAAAACAAGCTTTTAGCTTAGAAGATGATGACTACAATGTATTAGTATCAGGAGAGAGGCATTAAAGGCATTTCTCAAGTTTAAAGGAAAACAAAATTTTGAAAGCAAGATGAGTTAACCGCCAGTGGCTGTCTGAAATCGTTGGCGATACAGAGTTCTTTAACTTTGATAAAGTCCGCTCTAGGAACCCAGGACTACACTGCACAGCCTCAGTTACTTTTGTTGTTTGTCTTGGGCTAAAAGGAGATAAAATATTCACACACAACTGTTTAAACTCTTTGGGGACAGAAGGTAAAGTGATAGAAAATTGACTTGGAGTTAATTTTGCACTGACCTCTAGATCAGAGCAGTGATATGAAGCCTTTATAATATTTTTTATTTTTAAAAGATGAAAAGTTAATATTAAACCTCTGGCATGACTGGATGGCAAGAGACCAAAGAACAGTGACTCATTGTCTATGTGTTGCACTTTTTATTTTTAAAAAGGATGCAGCAGAAGCCTAATTGCTTCTCAGCTTGAGTAAGTCTCTAGCCCCAGTGGAATTCAAGTTTATTCTCAAAGTTTAGTATAACCTGATTTAATTGCAGTCAGGGAGATAAAAGTTCACATCCTGAAACCCATCACTTAGGAGCTATTTAACCTGAGCAAGTTGCTTAACTTCTTGGAGTCCATTTCCTTATCTATATAATAGGACAGTAATACTTAAATTTCAAGACTGTGGTAAGAACTGAATAAGACACAGTGAGAATTAAATGGATTAAATATAAAGTATGTTTCCCAATGTCTGACATATAATAATTCTCTATAGATGTTAGTTCTCTTCCAGTTGTGTTTCTACTCTTCACTTTCCAACTGTAGAAAAGAGTTTCTTGAAAGAGGAAGAGTGGTACCAGGTTGCATAAGAGGATGACATAGTTTGTGCTTTCTCATCATTTGAGTGACAGGTTTAGCTGGAAATGGACTCTGCATACCAGTCTGCTAAAGTCATTCATTGCAGGGAACGGATAATGAAGTGCCCGACAGGCATGAGATTTGTTCACAGAGCATTAGCCATCTACTCCAGTCCCTTGCAGATCACATGGCAAAGAGCCCTACTGTTGACTCCCAAAATGTCTGCCCTCTAAACCAAAAAGGATGCATGGATTGTTTCATTGCCCCTGGAAATTTACATCTATTTTCTTTTCAAAAAGCCACATTACTGGCTCCCAAAGAAACAAGGTAAAGGGGAATAAGAGACAGGAGGAAATGGCCAGATGGAAGAACAGCTAGGGCATCTAGATGCAACAAACATCTCTATTTACTGCCAGGACAATAAAAACAGAACCCCAGCCAGCTTGTGAGCTTCCATTTTAGCCAACTAGCTACACATTTAGTGGAAAGAGAGGTCCAACAATGGACTTTTTTCCAAACAAATGGGGAGTAGTGGAAATGAATCTAAAAAAAAGAAGACATTATGGTATTCCAGGTTTATTCTCAAATTTACTCACACATGCTCAGGGGCCGTTTCTCTAACACCCAGTGCTGCCAAATTCTACCTGCAATCTAAAAAACCAAGCTGTGCACTTAGTTCCTCATCTCTCCACATGTAATAACTGAAACACCATTTTTCACACTCTAACAAATGCAAACACCGCTGAACTGAGCCACTTCAAATCTTCACAAACAATTCAATTGCAGATGAAAGCAGATGAGACATATCCAAGTAAGGACTGTTGGATATTCCAGGGCACAGGGGTAGTGAGTATGTGGACAGAATAGGTCTCGTTTTAGAAGAGCTGTTATTGGTTTGAGCACAGGTGCTACCCTAATCTTGAAGTTTGTAGGGTTTTAATTCAACCACCTTCTGTAGAATCTATGAGATGGCTGTCATGCTAAGATGTAGGTGGCCACCGGACATCTGCTGTTGATCATCTGCCTAGCCCTAATACCCCACCAAAGCCACAAATCGGGCATAGCTTGGAGGTCTGCGAGTCAAATGGTTGAGGCAAGGGCAAGAAAGTCAGTTGCTACCATGACCAAGAGCAAGCTGAAGGTCCAAGTCAGGAGGTCATGGTGGGAGGTGGAGGGGCCTGGCTAGGCCAGGGGCTGGGATCCAGGCTTTTGTCAGCTTATCAATGAAGGCTTCCATCCTTTCTAAAACTAATGATCTAGTCCTCATTCTGCAAGGCCCAGCTCACGTTTTCCTTTCCTTGTCCTTGATCTCACCAGGCAGTTTTCTGCTCTCTTTGACATTCCTTTACTATGTGGTAGATCCTATACCGTGTTTTAAAAACTTCATCTTTATTTTACAAGTAGTACAAGTACACACACACATATGTATGCATACTATCAATACTATAAAGGTTTTAAAATTATAAACGTTTTGAACAGAAACAGTATTAAGTATTGTACTAGACACTGAATTCATTCTTTGAATGCATAAATGAAGGTGCAGATTATTAAGCAGTTGGTTTGTGAGCAAGTAGAAAAGAAGGAGGTGATTAGTGAGATCTAAGGAGGGCAAACTAAGATAAAGTATAGCAAACAAATATTTCCTTTGCAACTTAATTACCAGGTTATTAAATCAGAGGAATACCATACACCCATATACCACCTGGATTCTGGCAAGGCAATACATAATAAAATGCTTTATCCTTGTGGAAATGATGGTACATTATGAACTGCCAAGCAATGTTTTTCAGTTGATGAAACCCTAAATATTCTAGTAGTATTCTCCCATACTACTCTCCTTATCTATTTATCCTCTTTAACACTTTTATCAACTACTGAATGAAGGTAAGATGATGTCTTATCAAACCTACTAATGGTACAATATATTTTCATAAAAGAATCTAGATCTAAAAAAAGACCTGAGAGATTAAAACATCAAGCTGAAACTAACACAAAGCTAAATACAAAGTTTTTCAATTTGGCTTAAATGATCAATGGCACAGGCACAGAAAACACAAGGCCTCACTGGATAACAATACGTTTATATGAGTTTTATAAGTAATTAAAACTCTACTCACTGTAGTGCTGCTTGAAGAAGCTAATTCACACTGAGCCCCCAACATTTGGATCAAGCAAAATTCTTCATGGTTCTGCTCACCTTTGGAATATTACATCCAGTTCTGTGTGGACTTTGGTTAGAAGGCCTACAGAGCCAGATATCCAGGATGGTAAGAAATCTAGAAACTTTACCCTATTAGAATATTTGAGGGACCTATGCTTGTTTAGCTCAGGGAAAAGTAAATTTTACAGGGAGGGCAAAGAAAAATGGAAAGGTAAATTTCAACTGATAACTTTGCAAATAGTTAGAGAATAGAAAGTTCAGAAGATAACTTTACAGAAACTGCAGGGAGACCAATTTGGTGTCAAATTTCCAAATGTTCAAGATGGGAATAGGCTGCCTGAAAGCAAAGAGCACCCTGCCAATGGATATACTGAAGAAGAGGAGCAACCACCAATGGGGATGTTGTCAGTGTATTTCTGCACTTGGGAGAGCAAGATTCTTGAAGATAAGAACCCCTGAAGTCCTTTTCAGTTCTGTGGTCCTCACTGGAGCTGGTGGAGGAGGGACTTGAGAGGAGGAGACAGATATCTAGAATCACTAACTTGACGCAATTGCATACTGCACCAACTCAGACCTAAAATTGCCCACCCAAGAGTGGTAGGGTAGCTTTTGTGGCTCATGATGACTGTTCTGAGAGTATGCCCTGCTGTTGACATCTTAATGTCAAAGAAGGCATATGGACAATGAGGCAGAGATGAGCAAAGAAGGCAAAGGGTAGAAAAATGAGCCTGGGAGCAGTAAACAGGGAGCGGTTGAAGGCATACAATTCAGAATAGAGAGTGGTAATCACAATTCTGTAGGTTCTCACACAGATCATTTGTTTTTATGGTAGATCCTAGGAAAGAAATCACAGGGCAAATTTCAGTAATAGTGTAGTTTCTTTTTAAACTAGCACAGCCACTTCACTTTTTCCCCCTTTAGCACCAATGGTTCCAGTTTTCTCCTATCTCTAAATGGTTGAGAATAGCATTGAAAGAAATATTTTTTCTTAATCAAAATCTTCTCCTGCCATGTATTATTTCATGTGAAAATATGTGACCTTTCTTGAGTCCCTCCTCCCTTACCTCCCATCCCACCATACACACACACAGACACACAATAATTGCAATAACAACAATAGCCTGGGGATATAGGACAAAAAAAAATCAGACTAAGAAAAAGCTCTCAGTCAAGAAATAAGAAAAACAGAATTCCTACCCTTGAATTACAAAAACTGAAAGGTAAGGGGAATTTTATAGACCCAGAAAGTGATGAGACGAAGAGAAAGACATCAAATCTACCCAAAAGGTGATAAAATATTTTATTTGTTTTTTGGTTGTGAAAAAGAATATAAATCATTAAAACGACTGTCAGAATGCCTCAAGGATAAGGGCATCGAATAGAACTTGGCTATAAATGTTGTGGCGAGTAATAAAAGAGTTGGTTTTGTTTCCTTAGCATTTGTCTGGGTTTTGCCTTCCTACTTCAACATGGGAATCATAGGAAACCGGCCATGGACCAGCATTCCTGTCTCTCCAGGCAGGCCCTTTCCAAAGAACCCCAGGGCAGCCACTCCCACCTGCAACCAAGTTTCCATCTACCTATGACCTTACAAGACCTGCCAGCATCACAATTTGATTGATTTTTTTCCCCCAGATCCTAATTATTTCACATATGCCCGCTTCTAAAACATTTATTGTCCTTAGTTCTAGGAATTCTCCAAGGAATTCAAGATGAAGATGACAAAGTCCCTGCCCCAAGGCGTTCAGACTAAAGTCTAATGGGCCTGGAATTAATTCTGATCTTGTTTAATGAAGTATCTCAAGTGCCTGGAGATAGGGAAAGGTGACAGAGTCACTGTTACAGTAGTGCCTGTTGATTTTATTTAAACCTGGGAAGGATTAGTTAAGAATTTGTAGAAGAGGTAGGATTTTCTACTAACCCACAAACTTACTTCCAGCATTCTACCTTGAATATTTTCTTTTCATTTTCTGCAAGTAAAGCTCACCATTAAGCACAAGGTGTCAACTAAGTCTCAAAATACATTCAAAATTAAGGTATCCTAGATCTGTAATGCATATAAACATTATGAACTTTGAAATAAACTAGACTTTGAAATGGCCTGGAACTAAAGACATATGCCGACCAATACTGATTTTTATACCCTCCATTCATCCAAATTTGATCCATGACAGGTCAGGCTCATATTTGTCATGTGAATCATATACAATAGGCCCTAAGAATAGTACAGAAAATAGTGCCATGACAAAGGACAGGTGGTATTTGTGAAATAGAAATGGTTCCAGCTACCTTCAGCAATGCCCCTCTAGGGTGGTACAGGTCTTCTGAAGTGTCAGGACTCCCTCAGCAGAGTCAAAAGAATAGTCAGACCCACACTGAATACTCAGTGGTAAGAAGGTATAGGTGGGAAGTGCCTCAAATCATCACTCATTTTAATAGCTGTATCTCTGCCCTTTAGATTAACAACAGGCAGGCTGGAGGGGTTGGGTGCTCATATAATCATTCTACGTTGACTATTAAGATGGCCACTTTTGATGCAAACTGGCCAATGTAATTTCTCAAATAGACACTCAACTGAAGACCTGGATCTATTCAATATCCTCCCAGAATGAGCTATGGCTCCACGTCAGAGGTACCTTTATGTAATTTATATTACTTAAAAATCCTGGCCCAAGCCTTGCAGCGCCCGAAGATTCTTATTCAGCTGAATCGACTCTGAGCCAGCTGGATGACTCAGGGGGTCAGTAATGATGGGATGAGTAATCCTTCTCTTGAAGTCACTAGTTAGGATAAGAGCAGTTGTTCATTACCTGATGGGGCAAGTTTCTCAGGCTGGCAGAGAACAGAATTAATCAGTGTCACTTTCTTCCCTAACATCTCAAAACCCTATATTTAAAGCCTGCACTTCAGCTTACAGTTCAAGGAAAGCTATCCACAGCTCTACACACTTGGCCGCCAGGGATAAGAGGGATGGACAAAAGACAGATAGAGAGTGGAGAGAGGACATTTGTAACATAGTGGACAGAAATTCTATAGGTGTGCAACCTAGTTCTCCACTTGTGGCCACTGTCTCAGTTATTTTAGAATATCTTTATATAAAACTAATACAATACCTTATTCTAACGGAGCAAATAAACATCTTGACAAATGAAAGGAAAGGCCTCTACCATGGTGGTTCATTTTAAAGACATGAAAATTGAGAACCCTGTTCCTTTCAGAGCCATAACCAATTTCAGGAGCAAATCAATGAATGCATTATGGAGCCTCATTTCCTAATTAACCTGAATCCTGCCCACACTTTTCTCCATATTGCATTACTCTAACCCTTCAGGGAAAGGCATGTTAATATACTGTATAATTATAAATGAAGTGCTACTAAAAATACATATCATTTTAATAAATGGCAAGTTACTCTACACTGTAGCCTCATATTCGATTTCTATTTTGGTGAGATACCTAAACAGGTTTATGCCACGTGTTATTTTAGGTATCTGTTTGGGTATATAGCTGAGGTTCCTAAGTAACCTAAATAAAAAGGCTTGACCACACACATGATCAAAGCATACCTTAAGTTTAAATACAAAAGAGAAGCCAGGCCTCTATGATGAGAGTGGATGTTGCAGGTTACATTATTGTCCACACACATTTTTGCATCATCCGCCTGCATGGCCCATGCTGGAAGCCCACGGCAGATCTGCTATTCTGACCTATTTAAGCAAGAACCCACATTTAGAGAACAGGAGGGAAATGCAAGCTAATAAGTAGTCACAATTCAATATTCACAGATGCTAAATATGGAAGAGATTATGGTGAGAAAAGGAGAATCAGGCAGGGGATTGTCATGTTTAGACACAAGAGGGAGTTTTCACCTCTATTCTAGAAAGACTTCCTGACAATGAAATTTCAAGAGCAGCTTAAGATTAAATTTGAAATATTGTGTTTTGGTTGGATTGTTCATAATAACTTTTAAAGAAAAGAGCCACTGAGGATTATAAGAAAGTTGCTAAAGTGGCTGCAACTGTGAGTTAGACTCTGACAATGACTATGCAGATGTGTAAATATGAATTCTATCCATTCAAAGCACTTTCCCCAGCTCAGCCTTCTTTGCCAAGAGCCAGCCTAGAGCAAAGTTTCTTTTTGTTTTATTTTTTTACTCCCATTCTTGTTTATTGTTAAGCAATAGCCTACACTGCTGTAAAAAAGAAGGGGCTTACACCAACTTTTAAGTATGGTCTTCCTGAAACATTGGTCATAAAACCAACAAGAAAGGGAAACAATTAAACCCAGCAATCGTAGGGTAAGTCAAAACTGCAGTGAATTTAAGGAAACACCATGTCTGAAACATTCTTTATGTGGAGAGAAGGCATAAAAGTCTCCCCTTGGGGGGCACAAGGATGTGGTGTTCATGCCAGTTTTCTAAGCCCACTCGTGCCTGCACTGTTCCAGAAGGCCCAGCTGCCTCTCACTGTCCACTCATCTCTCCTATTCTTCTGGGAACCAAGAGTCCCTTAAAACAGGCAATGCTAGCAAAAGCCAAAATCAAACTAATTTTAATCAACCAAACCTACTTTAAAACAAAGCTGCAGGCTTTGGTATCCGGGTTGACCTAACAGGTGGGAGCTAAAGGGTATCAGTCTTTTTGCCAGATACATCTCAGGAAGCAATTAAGTTTATGGCAAGGAAAGAACAGCCCAAAGGCCTCAGAAACAAAACAAGGTTCCTGCCTACAAATGGTGCAGGCGGCGGGCGCTCTTCAGTCACAACAACCCACAGTAAAAACACTGAGAGAGACAGAGTCAGCCCTATCTCTGCTGTAGGGATCTACCTGTCAGTTCTTCATTTCTAATGCTTAGGGATAAACTGTCCCGGCTGATTTAAATAAGAAAAAAAGCAAAGCAAGCATCCAAAAAGAAGAAAAGATTTAATGAATGACAGGATTATAAACTCTTCAAGTTGGGCTGAAGGAAAAGATTATAAAGGTAACATATTAAAAAGATTTCCAACTGGTATGGAAAAACAAACAAACAAATCAGGATTTTCTGTTTTACAATCAAGAAATCTAGCCTTTGGGGAAATGTCTGGTGTGAGAAGGCAAGAGGTGATGGCAGGTGATGGGCAATCAGCTCCCCAGTCCCTACCCCAAACCCTGCCCTCTTTGGTAGGGCTCATTTTTCCAGCTCAGATTCTATCCCATGTAGATATTAGGGTCAACATGCAGGTTCTCATGCAGAATTTAGGGTCAACCCTTCCACCAGCAGCAAGTGAACTCTCAGTGATGTTAACGAGTCAAGGTAGACCACGGATGCCTGAGGAAGGAAGCTAGTTGTAGAGTCAAGAAACAATGGGATCTGATGGAAAAAAGATGCTAGAACTTTAGAAGTGACTTCTCGTGAGTGTTAGACTGGTGATCTCTTCCCCACTCTCATGCTAAATGCAAAATGAGAAACCACTATTGTGATACCCAAGTTTAATTCTGGTTCTGAAATGTGCTCCAAACCCCTCAGACTGAGGAAGGGGATGTGAAGATGACCCTTTACTAAGGTAGGGGTACTGCAGGCAACTTCACTCAGGGCTGGGAGAATGACCTTGCAGTAAAATTTCCTTAGATGAACCATCTGGAGAATTTAGTCCCACAAACAGAAAAAGCTGTCAGCCCACCCTTCCTCTGGGGGAGTCTTTAAACAAAAAGCTAAATAAACACAACATTCTTTTCTTTGGGGCAGAGCCTTCTGCCTACCTGAGACCTAGAACAAGAGACTAACTGAAGGGCTGGGGGTGGGGGGCATCTCATCCTTCAAAATCTACGGCAGGGGAGAGCATAGTGACACACCCCTCCCACACACATACACACACACACACACTATAGGGCCAAGAGGATTGATTATTCTCTCTTCCACGGGATCAAAGTTTCTTTATTATTTCCAGTTATGGTTTCTTACAATGTGTCTGACCCAGTTTTTGCCACATGGGTGGGTGTTTTAGTTTGTTAAAGCTGTCGGAAGCAATATATCAGCAAAGAATGACTTTCAAAAAGGGAATTTATTAAATTGCAAGTGTACAGTTCTAAGGCCTTGAAAATGTCCAAATTAAGGCACCAACAAGAGGTTATGTTCACTTAAGAAAAGCTGATACCACCTGGAACACCTCTGTCAGCTGGGAAGGCATGCGGCTGATGTCTGCTGAGATCTTTGGCTTCCAAACACCTCTTTCAGCTGAGAAGACACATGGCAATGTCTGCTAGCTTTCTCTCCTTTCATAAAGCTTCCCCAGGGGTGTTTTCTTTCTGCATTTCCAAAGATCTCTGGTTGTGTGGGTTCTGTCGGCACTGAAGTTTTTCCAAAATGGTTCCTTCTTAAAGGGCTCCAGTAAGCAACCCCACCATGAATGGGTGGGGACACATCTCCATGGATACAGTCTAATCAAAAGTTACCACCTACAATTGGGTGGGTCACATCTCCATGGAAATAATCAAAAAGGTCACAACCAACAATATTGAATGAGAGTTAAAGAACACAGCTTTTCTGGGGTACGTGATACTTTCAAACTGGGACAGTGAGTGTACCCAGAAAGACTAGTGACCCTCTCCAAATAGCCAATCTCCTGTCCTCAGAAGAAACACAAGTTCCAAGAAAGAACTCAGAGCCAGGAAGACAGAATTTTTATGAACTTCAGAGCCAGTCAGGGTTAAAGCACAAATTTTGGAACCAGACTGGCTCGGGTGGAATTCCAGTTCTACCACTTGCTAGGTACTAGGTATATGACTTTGTAATAGT
Source organism: Tamandua tetradactyla (assembly GCF_023851605.1). Lineage (NCBI taxonomy): Eukaryota > Metazoa > Chordata > Mammalia > Pilosa > Myrmecophagidae > Tamandua > Tamandua tetradactyla. Next base: position 119,140,387 of record NC_135329.1, on the reverse strand, counting down.
TACTTTGTCTTTCTGTGCCTTAGTTTTCTCACCTATAAAATAGTGATTAAAATATAGCACCTACTCATAAGATTTTGCAATAATCAAATGAGTTATTATATGTAATGAGCTTAGAACAGTGCTTGGCATATAGTAAGAACAAAGAATGTTTACTATTGTTATTTTTATTATTATGTTCTTGGGTATATGTGATGGCTTGAAATGTTGTGTACCCTGGAAAAGACATGTTCTTTAATCCTCATTCAATATTGTTGGATGGGATCTTTCTGATTAAGTTGTTTCCGTGGAGATGTGATCCACCCAATTGTGGGTGGGACCTTTTGATTGAGTGGTTTCCATGGAGATGTGTCTCCACCCATTCAAGGTGGCATTGCTTTCTGGAGTCCTTTAGGAGGGAACCACTTTGGAAAGAGCAGACAGAATACACACAGCCAGAGACCTTCAGAGATGAAGAAAGAAAACACCCCTGGGGAAGCTATTTAAAACAAGAAGCCAAGGAACCCAGCAGATGCCAGCCATGTGCCTTCCCAGCTGACAGAGGTGTTCCAGACCCATTGGCCTTACTTAAATCAAGGTATCTTTCTCTGGATGTCTTAGTTTGGACATTTTTACAGCCTTAGAACTGTAAACTTGCAACTTAATAAATTCTCTTTTTTTTTTTTTTTTATTAATTAAAAAAAGAATTAACAAAACAATTAGAAATCATTCCAATCTACATGTACAATCAGTAATTCTTAATAACATCACATAGTTGCATATTCATCATTTCTTAGTACATTTGCATCGATTTAGAAAAAGAAATAAAAAGACAACAGAATAAGAATTAAAACAATAATAGAAAGAAAAAAAACAAAAAAAACAAAAACAAAAAACCTATACCTCACATGCAGCTTCATTCAGTGTTTTCACATAATTGCATTACAATTGGGTAGTATTGTGCTGTCCATTTCTGAGTTTTTATATCCAGTCCCGTTGTACAGTCTGTATCCCTTCAGCTCCAATTGTCCCTTCTCTTTATTTTTTTTTTTAATTAACGGAAAAAAAGAAATTAACCCAACATTTAGAGATCATACCATTCTACACATGCAATCATTAATTCTTAACATCATCACATAGATGCATGATCATCATTTCTTAGTACATTTGCATTGGTTTAGAAGAACTAGCAACATAACCGAAAAAGATATAGAATGTTAATATAGAGAAAAAAATAAAAGTAATAATAGTAAAATCAAAACAAAACAACACAAAACAAAACAAAAACCTATAGCTCAGATGCAGCTTCATTCAGTGTTTTAACATGATTACTTTACAATTAGGTATTATTGTGCTGTCCATTTTTGAGTTTTTGTATCTAGTCCTGTTGCACAGTCTGTATCCCTTCAGCTTCAATTACCCATTGTCTTACCCTGTTTCTAACTCCTGCTGAACTCTGTTACCAATGACATATTTCAAGTTTATTCTCGAATGTCCGTTCACATCAGTGGGACCATACAGTATTTGTCCTTTAGTTTTTGGCTGGATTCACTCAGCATAATATTCTCTAGGTCCATCCATGTTATTACATGGTTCATAAGTTTATCTTGTCTTAAAGCTGCATAATATTCCATCGTATGTATATACCACAGTTTGTTTAGCCACTCTTCTGTTGATGGAGATTTTGGCTGTTTCCATCTCTTTGCAATTGTAAATAATGCTGCTATAAACATTGGTGTGCAAATGTCCGTTTGTGTCTTTGCCCTTAAGTCCTTTGAGTAGATACCTAGCAATGGTATTGCTGGGTCGTATGGCAATTCTATATTCAGCTTTTTGAGGAACCGCCAAACTGCCTTCCACAGTGGTTGCACCCTTTGACATTCCCACCAACAGTGGATAAGTGTGCCTCTTTCTCCGCATCCTCTCCAGCACTTGTCATTTTCTGTTTTGTTGATAATGGCCATTCTGGTGGGTGTGAGATGATATCTCATTGTGGTTTTGATTTGCATTTCTCTAATGGCCAGGGACATTGAGCATCTCTTCATGTGCCTCTTGGCCATCCGTATTTCCTCTTCTGAGAGGTGTCTGTTCAAGTCTTTTTCCCATTTTGTAATTGGGTTGGCTGTCTTTTTGTTGTTGAGATGAACAATCTCTTTATAAATTCTGGATACTAGACCTTTATCTGATATATCATTTCCAAATATTGTCTCCCATTGTGAAGGCTGTCTTTCTACTTTCTTGATGAAGTTCTTTGATGCACAAAAGTGTTTAATTTTGAGGAGTTCCCATTTATTTATTTCCTTCTTCAGTGCTCTTGCTTTAGGTTTAAGGTCCATAAAACCGCCTCCAGTTGTAAGATCCATAAGATATCTCCCAACATTTTCCTCTAACTGTTTTATGGTCTTAGACCTAATGTTTAGATCTTTGATCCATTTTGAGTTAACTTTTGTATAGGGTGTGAGAGATGGGTCTTCTTTCATTCTTTTGCATATGGATATCCAGTTCTCTAGGCACCATTTATTGAAGAGACTGTTCTGTCCCAGGTGAGTTGGCTTGACTGCCTTATCAAAGATCAAATGTCCATAGATGAGAGGGTCTATATCTGAGCACTCTATTCGATTCCATTGGTCGATATATCTATCTTTATGCCAATACCATGCTGTTTTGACCACTGTGGCTTCATAATATGCCTTAAAGTCAGGCAGCGCGAGACCTCCAGCTTCGTTTTTTTTCCTCAAGATGTTTTTAGCAATTCGGGGCACCCTGCCCTTCCAGATAAATTTGCTTATTGGTTTTTCTATTTCTGAAAAATAAGTTGTTGGGATTTTGATTGGTATTGCATTGAATCTGTAAATCAATTTAGGTAGGATTGACATCTTAACTATATTTAGTCTTCCAATCCATGAACACGGTATGCCCTTCCATCTGTTTAGGTCTTCTGTGATTTCTTTTAGCAGTTTTTTGTAGTTTTCTTTATATAGGTTTTTTGTCTCTTTAGTTAAATTTATTCCTAGGTATTTTATTCTTTTAGTTGCAATTGTAAATGGGATTCGTTTCTTGATTTCCCCCTCAGCTTGTTCATTACTAGTGTATAGAAATGCTACAGATTTTTGAATGTTGATCTTGTAACCTGCTACTTTGCTGTACTCATTTATTAGCTCTAGTAGTTTTGTTGTGGATTTTTCCGGGTTTTCGACGTATAGTATCATATCGTCTGCAAACAGTGATAGTTTTACTTCTTCCTTTCCAATTTTGATGCCTTGTATTTCTTTTTCTTGTCTAATTGCTCTGGCTAGAACCTCCAACACAATGTTGAATAATAGTGGTGATAGTGGACATCCTTGTCTTGTTCCATAAATTCTCTTTTTAAAAGCCATTCAATTTCTGGTATACTGCATTCTGCCAGAAACCAAAGCAGTATGTCACTGAAGTCTTCTGTTTTCCAGGCTTCTCCTCTCTTACATGGCTGATACCACCATCCCTACTGCAGCATTTAGGGCAAAATAAAGGAATTTCAGACTGCTTTCATATCAAAATAAGAACCTCTGATAGAGTTTTAAATGGACATGAATTATTTGCCACTACTTTCATTAAGAGGTATAGTCTTTTCCCCCAACCATTCAATCTGGGCTGCCTGGTAATTTTCTTTGACCAATATTTATGCAAAGTGAGGCTGTATTATTTCTCAGCTTAGACCTCAAGAGGCCTTGCAGCTTCCACTCTTGTTATTTTACATGACAGTTCTGTCAAATAAAGGAGCCTGAGCTAACCTATTGGAAGACGAAACCATGAGATAGAGGCAGGTCGATCCAGCTGACATCCCCTAGATTAATTAGTTCTCAGGCACCAACCAACTGTAGCACGATGAGTGATCCCAAGTGAAACCAACAATAACAACCCAGCTGAGCCCATCCCAAATGCTGACCCACAGGATCATAAGTAAATAAAATGATCGTTGTTTTAAACACTAAGGTTTGGGTTTGTTATACAATAGATAACCAATACAGAGTCCTACACAGATTAGACTTTATTATCAATAGCATTTCAAACACACACATACACACATGAAACCTGGCTACCTGCCTTTTGCCAGCAGGTTTACCAATCACTACACAATGCATCCAAGTTCACATTCCACCCACCATGGGCACAGTAGTCAGTACATTAACTTGGGAAAAGCTAAGGCCAGTTAATGATCTAATCTGGGGGAGAGGAAGACAAGTTTGTCATACCAAGTTAGATTTTTGCAGAGGGATGTGGTAGGAACACAGGATTTTGTTCCTTTGAGTCTGTGATGAAATAGAGGGCCAGCAACATCAAGATTTGGATTCCTTGGAAGCAGCTTTATTTTGTGCCTTGGATATCATACAAGGATATGTATAGACACCTTCATGGCATCAGGAAACCATCAAGGTCAGCACCACCAGCTGAGAAAGAGGGGAAGCCAGTCAGAACCAACCATGTCATTCATCCCCACATCCTCAACATGGCTTAGGATGCAGAGGGCACCAAAAACGCGCATTTCTTCTGCTGGTCAAAGCGAACGAATTATCTGATTCTCTGTTTTGATTTTGCTGTGGCATTTATAAAAAGCCACTCCACTTTATGATACCAGAAAAATAATACTGTATTTCCATAGGGCAATATTCTCTCATCTGTAACATGCTGGCAAAACTGAAAGCAACATAGTGAGGAAACTGGCCCGAAATATGTTATAAGAAACTCTAGAAGCAAAATCCCTGTTTGTCATAAACAAAACCACCACATCTAAACAAAACAATCTTACTTATTGATTCTAAATGCATCAGCCATAAGGCTTAAAGTTCTTAGAGGAAGACCAGTAGCATTTGTCTGTGCACGTATTTGTCTGTATACCTTATATTTGTTTGATCACATAGTTTGTTGTCTATATTCTGTGGATGCGTTGGCGTGGGAGAGGCAGTTTGGTATAGAGTGCAGAAGTGGGGGTGCAAGAATAGTTTGGAAATAGCTAAGATGTGTTTCTTTCCCAGAGCTTACAGATCTGGTCATCTTGAAAACCAAAATTCCCTGCTTGAAGCAACTGAGAGTAACCCAACCAAATCCAACCCAAATTGCTGTGTCAAATGAAACTGAACAAGCTATGAATCAAGGGAGTTCAGAAAACTTCTGATTTCATAGAAATACAAGCTGACTAAATGTCAGCAGGTCCACAGATGAAGATACTAAAATGAGATCATTTATCCAAGGACTTGCAGCTCGTTTTGGTGCACAGCCAGACTCCAATCTGGGTCTTCTGGGCTCCAGGCCAGCAGTACTCCTAGCATACCCTACAGAGCTACCCCCAACCCCTCCAGATACAAGGTATTCACAGTGTTAGGGGTCACAGGCACCCCACAATTCTAACCAAACAGACTAGCAGACCAAAATTAGACATCAAATATGATGAGCAGAAGCCCTGCTCTTGTTTCATGCAAGCAACTCAAGAACACAACTTCTTGTGAAATAGACTTAAAAACTCTCATATATTCCTGGTGCCTGCCCACGTTGAAAAAAAAAAAAAAACTCTCATATAAGTTTAATGGAGTGTTAGGCAGCCATAAAATAGGGTTCTGAAAGCAATAGCACAGAAAATGCTTATTATATTACATTTGAAAATTCAAAACCTAAATAGGAACTATGAAAGAACTATACATGAGGGAAGAAGATATAGCAAAACACACAAAAGCATTAATGACTATAGTTTGGAATATTTTTTAATTGGATTATTTCTACTCTTAATTCTCTCTGTTGTTGTCCAGATGCCAAATATCCTGAACTATTTACATCTGTGAATTTTTCTAACTATTTAAATGTAGAAGAGATAAAATGTCAATGGGAAGAGGTAGTCAGGGGCTTAGGGGTCTATAAGCAGGGATAAGAATGGAAGTTGAGTAGTGCCTCTGCCACCAATGCCTGTGTGTGGTCAGACCCCCTTCTGTGCTGTTAAGTAGATAACATCCCAGTTCTGCAACCCTTCAGCTCTTTAAACTAGGGCAATTTACCCAATGTCCTTAAACTTCAGTTTCCTTAGCTGTAAATGTGAGTAATAATAGATCACCCTTCATAGGAGTGGCTTAACATAGTGCCTGGCAGAAAGTAGAAGCCAATAAATATTAGTGCCTGCAATGGAGGTGACAGAGAGGGTTAAATATTCACATTATTTTTTTTGTGTGATTGTGGTGGTGGTTGGTATCAATATGTTCCTACCACTGGGTTCAACTCTGCAAGTAAAAAGTAATTAAGTTTCCTGGCTTTGGAAGGTAACCCAATGTTCTCATCTGCCCTGAGGCTGGATAATCACTTCTTCGATCTTCCTATCCTTTGGGTTAATTAACAGCAAACTCTTTAGCTGAAGTAACAGCTCACACACTACCCAATATGCCCTGGAGGAGACAGTGATGATGATATATAGATTCCTGCCCATTTTTCCTGGGCCTAATTAGGGTAACAAATATCCTTTTAAAAAGGTAAGGAAAAAGCCTATTTGGGTGTGCTTTATACCCAAACATACAGTTATCATTAACAAACATGGGTGCTAATAATTCAATCTGCTCCTTAGACTAGAAACAGAAATCTAAACATGGCTCTGAGCAGACCAGGTCACAATCTCAGGTAATTTTCTTTGCACGCTTCCTCCCGCAACCAACAGATGCAAACTGGGAATTGTGTGTGCAAGGCCAGGGCATCTGGGCTGAGAGCTAAGAGCCCACACAAGGGAGACAACTACTCAGCTGACCAGGATCAGGTCCCTGAAACTTCCTGAAGGTATTCTTTGGTGTTTGCAGGCTGATCTAAGAAAACCAGAGCCCTGTTTCAGTTCTTTCACCTGGGAAAATGGCCTAACAATCTAAGCTGGTCAGATCTGTGTATTCAGAACCATATCCAAAACCAAACGAGCAAAAGGAATGATGTAAAAAGCAGTCTTCAGTAAAATACACATTTCAAATGTGCCCCTTGCTATGCTAATATAACTAGTAATGCATTTCACTTGATATAGACACTTTTGACCATCATTTTCCACTCCCATTCACTGACTCCCACATATCTTCCACTCCTGTCACTGGGAAGGCTACCTTGGGAAGATTCTCTTCTAATTGACCAAGTTAGTGTATTGGGTGGTAAGTAGTGAAATCTTTGGTCCACTACATACTCCCTGGGCATGAAGACGCCTTCCTTGGGTTCATCAGGAATACATTTTCAGCCAAAACCAGGTTTCTAAATCCCAGGACAGCAGTGAGTAGCTGAGCAGCTAGGATGGGATGGAAAACCTCCCATCCAAGACTGCTGAGGAAAGAGACAGAGACCCATGATCTTCAGGAGTCCACGTGGATCTCTGACAACCTAAGTCCAGAGCTCCCAAAGGAAAAGTCAAAGGTTGTTTGTAATAGTTCCGACTCTTACCTTAAGAAAGGGGAGTTGTCAGGTGCTTCTCTCCGGAAGTGAAAATGTTTGTGCCCAAAGTAACCAGCCTACCAAAGATAAAAAAAAAAAAAAAGATATGGTAAGAGCCCACCAATGGCCAGGGAAAACTCAAGGAGTTACATTCCTGAAAAGTGGAATGCCTTTTAACAAAAGGCAGGTTTCTGGATATTTTAAGACCTTTCAGAATAGAACAGCAACAAGATAATCAATTGAACAGTATCAAATACATGACCAGAAATCAATTCAGGTGGAGCTGTTAATGTTGCAGAGAGCGTGAGCTAACGTTTTATTAACACACACCTGGGCCCCATCTAATTGGGAATGGTAATAATTGGTGAAATCATACACCTCATCATGTTCCCCCCCAAAATAGCTGTTTACCAAGGAGCTGGCAGAACTTTCTATAACATTGACATATAGCAGGGTATGTTGGCAGGTCATAGCATTCACACATTTATACATTCAACACATTCACAATGAAGACTCTATGCCTTTTAACCAACCCTGGTTTGGAAGAGAGCCCTACCAGCTGATGAAACAATGACATGAGACTTGAACCTAGGTGAGGAGGTGGGTGGGAATTGGAATCTTTCCCTGCATGAATGCAAATAAGCAGATATAAATGACAAATAAAAATTAAACCTAATTTTAAGGAAATTTTATTATGTATTTATTACCTGTGATAGTTAGGTTCAGCTGTCAACTTGGCCAGAGGATGGTGCCCTGTTGTCTGATCAGGCAAGCACTGGCCTAACCATTAAAGCAAGCCTATTTTCCAGCTGGTTGATAAACCAGAAGGCTGGTTTATTAAATTATCTATGATCTGTAAATTATCTATGATCAATTAAGGGTGTGTTTTCCACAAAGGACAGAGTCCAATCAGTTGGATTTGATCCAATCAATTGAAGACTTCTGAGGGAAGAAAGAATTTTTTCTTCTTCAGCCAGCCAGCCTCTCCTGGGGAGGTCTCTGTGACCCTTCATCGGAGTTGCCAGCCTTACAGCCTGCCCTATGGATTTTGAGCCCTTGCATCCCTACCGTTGTATACTTCTATAAATTTCATATTTTCAGATATCTCCTGTTGGTTCTGTTTCTCTAGAGAGTGTTGACTAATCCCTGTCTAATTTTTTTTAAAGGTTAAAGCTGACTTATCAAATAGGTATACTATGTAAAGAAGGCAACATAAAAAAGAGACCAGAGAGCATTAGGGTGGAGGAAGAGTGAATCCTCAGAAATGTATGCTGTAAAGCACTAAACTACTTCTTATTGTGGTTCAGAAATGAGGCTCTGTGGTGGTTTTGGAGCCGTATGTACCCCAGAAAAACATGTTCTTAAACGAAAGTCATTCCTGTGGGTGTGAACCCATCTTAAGTAGGACTTTTTGATGAGGTTGCTTCAGTTACAGCGTGGTCCACCTGAATCAGGCTGGATCCTAATCCTATTACTGAAGTCCTTTATAACTGGAATGAAATTCAGAGACAGAAAGCCACAGAGGGAGCAGCCACAGCTGAACATCAATAAAATCTGGAAAAGGGGAGGGGTGAGGAAAGGCCACCATGTGTATTATCACATGACAGAGGACCAAAGAGTGTCAGCACTGAGCTCCAGAACGCCAACTTCAGAGAGAAAGCATTGCCCTGATGATGCCTTATCATCCATTTTCCCAGACTCAAAACCAAGAGTGTTAAATTCCCATAGTTGAAGCTGACCACTGAACGGTATTTGCTTGAGCAGACCAAGGAAATTAAAACAGGCTCTGAGCATCCTACCGGCCAAAACGAAGAAGAAAATACGCATAAGACAATCACATTGACTCTAAGATAAGATATAGAGCACACATTTCTCAGGAGTATAGGCTTTTTCTCGTCATTGCAAAATCTCTCCCAAGAAGTTTCTCCCTTCTCTGGGTAAATTCTTAAAGTATTCTTTATCATCCACAATGTGGAGAGAAGAATAATTAATTTACAGGGTCTTAAAGAGATGGCAGGGAGTCTCTTACATTGCGTTTTACCACATCTCTTAATGTGAGATACAAAGCCAAACCACAATTTACTGAATGAAGTTGTTTAGCAGGCCAATGCAAAAGGACTCAAGGACACAGAAATCTGATATATGGTTAGATCCATGTATAGAATCTCTGAAAGAATTAATAAACTCCACATCCTTTGAGATACTTCCCATAAATATTATTTCTTGCAACACAAAGTTGCATAGGAACTGGGCACAATTGTTTGCAACTGCAGTTTCTGGCAACAGCCTGGCGTAAAAGTATTTTCTATTGATGATTAGTGAAAAAGCCACAGAAAAACTGCCCACAAGCAAATTTCTAATCTCAGATAATATATATCTAAGAAATATATAGTTTAATTCTTATATTTTTGGATTTGTAGAAGCCTTACCTACCGTACCTGCACTGGAATTAATTTTTCTATAATCAATTCAACAAGCAATTACTGCACATCTACAATGTGAAAAATCTTGATTTTTAAAATACTAATTTTATTCTAGGAATGGTGTATAAGAGGCAGAAGAGGTACTCCACGGGAACTGATTAATTATACAAATTCTAGTCTCAGAACCAGTAGCAGCATCAAGAAAAGAAAAGTCTGTTAGTATTTCTTCCCTACGGATTTGGTAACCACTTCCTCCCATCTTAATTAATGTTCTTTACATTTAAAGCCTGAAGGGAGATTTGAATACCCCCTGTGTGGCTGGTGTACCCAGTAACATTTACTATCATAGAGCACAAAGCTTATGATGTGTCACTCTTGACCCTCGACCCAATAATAATGAGCATCTATCAAAGCAACCACTGATGTCAAGAAGTCAGAGAAATGCAACACAGTGAAGCATGGGCTTCTATCCCTGCAAATAAAATACCCTGACAAATTCAACCAGACAGGTGCATCTTACCCTAACCTCTTGCCATCCATAAGTTTTTCATTTCTAGGGCATATAAATAAGGTAACTAATCTTCTGGGTTGGAAACAGCAGTTCTAAGAAGAACAAGGCTTCCCAGCAAGACAAATTCATAGTTGGAAGAGAAAGCAAGAATCTCCACTTGGCTCTGGTTTTCACCTTTAAGGTGTATAGACGAGCAGATGGCATGAGGGGGGATGGCCTCGCACACCTGAATACACAAAAGTGGCTCAGTGTGAGTCACCAAATGGTATCCATAGGAAGTCGACTAAAAACAAACATTTTACACACTGGCAAGGGAATTGCAAGGAAAATTAAGAGTCACAGAGGATTCACACCACTTTGTTCAGCATAAATTTCTCAGCTGGGAAGATCTGCTGTCATTCCAGATTGTTAGCATTTGGCTGAGTTAACGTTCATTCACAACTTTTGTGTTCAGTTAGCTGGGAACATGTCATTTAAACAACAAGAACTATTTTTCAAAATCATAAAAAATTTGGCTTTGAGTTCTTCCTGCATGTCTTTCAATATTGACTATCAGAGCAAGAATTATTTTTTTAGGTAAAGACAAGATGAACACTGTTAAGAATGCTTTTTAATTTATAGGTAAACAATCCATTGCCTCTAAAACAGGAGACATTTCCATGAATTGTAGAAGCCAGTCCCCTTGGAAACAAGGATTCCACTACAAGGACATCAAACCAGCCTAACCAGGAAGCCTTAGGGTGAGACGGCACTCGGTTCCAAGTAATTGCTCAGCCCCCATTCTCAGGGCATTAGTGATGTCCGTTCTGGGAGATGATGGGGACAACCTGAGTACTAGAATTTTAAAGGACACAATTATTCCAATCCTCCAAGTGCAACTACATTTATTCGGGTCTTTTTGATGCCACACACTCCCCCTCACCCACCCCAACTGCTATTGACCTGAATCCAATCTCAAAGGTAAGAATCCCAACAAGGCAATCAGGGTTTATCAGTAGTTATAAAATTGAAATAGAACTTGATAGAATGCCAATTTCCTTCCCTTTGTCTTTCTCCTCTGGATTCTGAGATTCCCTGGGAGGAATATGGAAGGGTTACAGGGATGTTGAGTCCCCTGTCCCTCTCAAGGACCTCACTGTCATTCATTTCATTCTCACTGATGGGAATAATTTCTATATCCCAAAACAGTGACAAAAGGAATGTCTCACAAATGTCCTAAATCCCCCTTACCTCAAAACAGGGGCCCCCTGCCTACCTGGAACCGTCTGACCTCCATATTAATTATAGGAACGTTCTCTGCTTTTCCCAGGTGTGCTGTGCTAACTAGAAGTTGCCATAAAGCTTTGGGAAGCTGTTCCCACAAATGGCGTCCTCATTTCTGTTGCCTCAATACCAAAGGCTAGCTCAGAGGATTAGCCCACCTCATTTCCCTCCCTTCCTACAAACAAAAAGGAAGGGCTGGGGGATAAAGTACCTTGCACAATACAGAGAAAAGTCTAGAACAAGAAGTTATCAGGGACAAAAGGACTCCCAGTTGCCTCAAGGCTTGATTCACAAGGAATTACATTTTCTGTCACTGGAAAGCTCATACAGGAATGTGGACCGATGTCGTTTGTAGTCGTGGGATCCACAAACACCATAGTGTAATTTCCACACTCTCTATAGACACTGTTTACTCTATGACATTAGTAAACATGGGGCCTGACTCCCAATCCTGTGGCTTGAAGGAGGCTGCACTGCATTCAAACTGGGATCATAACATACAGAAAAGAGAGCAATGTCACAAACGACAGTGGCAAATGGGAGATCACTTAGTTGGCCTCACGTTTCAGATCTCTCAGTCTCCTCAAGCTGCCCCATCTTGCTCAGGCCATCTCACCAGCCTCCCGACAAAGCCAACACAAGCTTGATGCAGCTTTGCCATGAAGTATCCAGAAACAAAATGTGAACCCCCCTTTGCTGTTAGATATAATGACCGTGAGCACCCCTGGGTCAGCGAAGTAGCCCCTTGGTCCCATCTAGGCTGCAGCCATGGGGAGGAGGATTCTTGTCCAGGGCACATTCCAGAGGTGGGGGACAGGGAGCAATAACTGCCAAGTCCCAGCAAAGTACCAGCAGGTGGGAGAAGAAGAAGAGCAGACAGATGCAATTAGCCAGGCAAACAGGAACTTGTCAAACCGTTTAGATAAGACAGTACTTGAATTTATTCAGTTTCCATTACCGGAGGGTGATGGTGCTTCCACCCCCTGCTGAATCTGCCAGCTACAAAGCATTTTCCTAGCAAGAAAAGAAGGAATGATTTCTCAGTCTACAAATCCCAGGACTCTGTTCATAAATCAGCAAGCACCATGCCTCAAGCCAAGAGGTAATGTGACCTTAACAGAATCAAGGGATGTATTCTGCTGAGAATCACTTAACCACAGAACCTCAAACTCAGTGATGAATTTTGAAAAAGATTCAAGTATTCAATTAATTAAAAAATAATAAATAAACTAAGGTCCCTTATCCAGTTCAATCTTCTTCACACCCCTTACCAATTCATTTTTTATATTAGCTTCCCTAACAGTTTGTTGCAATTATTGGATTGTGAATATCTCACAAGTCCCTATGGAATCTTATTCTTACCTTGTATCCTTTTCAATGCCTAGCACAGTGCTAGGCACAAAACAGAAACTCAGTAAGGGCTCAATCACCAATTGCTTTTCACTTTTGAAATGGTTTTCTTTGTGGGGTATGCATCCACTCCACCTGCCTCATTTTATCAACAATACTACTCCCCAATCCCTTCAAAGTAACATCAGCCACAGGATCTTCACACTGAACATGTCTTTTCAGTGAACCATATAAAACAACAAAGGTATAAATGGAGCATCAAGATTAATAAATTCATGTCATCTATTTTAAAAACTGAACATATCCAAAATCAGAACACATCATCTTTACCACACAACCCCATCTTCTTCCCAATTCTTCATAAAATTGGGAAGAGTTCATAAAATGAACTCTTCTTTGGGTCATCTTCCAGGGCTCTCACCACCTCACTCCCTAATTCCAATCAGTTCCAAAATCCACAATAATTAAGTACAGCTGAATCAATTCCATCCCTACAAAACTGCACATGTCTGTCCCCTCTTTTCCATGCTGCTACCCTGCCCACCTGAACACAACTTGGATCACTTCTCTTGGATCAAGTCATGACTTCTAACTTCTTTCTTTTACTAACCATATTACATACTATCCCTGATCATCCTACTACCCTGCCCACAAATTTCCAGTGGCATCTACCCCAATACAGCCCAGTCTCTTTACTCTAGAATCCACGTCCACAATCATGAGTCCCAAACATCTCCTCTAGGTTTCTTTTCTGGGATCTGGGCTCCAGTGATCTGAGCTCAAAGTGGATTATTCACTGTTGCTGAAAAGATCCTCAATGGCCTCCAAGTCTTTGTGGTCCCTCGGCCCAGGATTTATTCATTAAATCTTCAAGTCCCCATCTCCACCCCGACTTCTTTTTTTTTTTTTTTTTTTTTTTTTAACACAAGCACCAGGAAGAGAACCCGGGTCCTCTGGCATGGCAGGCAAGCATTCTTGCCTGCTGAGCCACCATGGCCCGCCCACCCCTGACTTCTTATCAATAGCATATACAGAAAGACACAACTCAAAAGACAAAATTATCTATAGATCCTTTCTCAGCGTCACCAAAAACAATGGGTTCCTCCTTCTTTTAAAATCATGCCAAAAAAATTAAATTGAGTTAAAAAATCATGCCAGACAGATAAGGTCTTCTTGTTCTTTCCTCTCTCAGAGAAGCTTGAGCACTTGTTGCAAACCTCACAAGAGAATATGGATGGAACTCTGCTGTATTTATGTCCTCATCTCGCTCAACATCTAGCAAAGGCCTCACATATAATGTGCTCATAAACATGTGATCAATAAAAGATAGGTTGAGTAAGTGGATAATAGAGTTCTTGCCTTCAAGCAGCTTATATTTAGGGACAGGGGAGGATGGGATATACACAAAGGCAAATAACTCAAATCATAATGTTGTATCGCAAAATAAGCATAAATAAAATTCTGTGGGAATCACAGAAAATGAAGCTTCTGAAAAAGGAGAAGGTTTCATAGAGCAGGTAAAGTTTATGATGTGTGGTGGTTTGCAACCATTATGTACTCCAGAAAAAGTCTTGTTCTTTTAACCCATTCCTGTGGGTGCAGACCTATTATGGGTGGGACCTTGTGAATAGGTTATTTTAATTGAGATGTGACCCACATCATTCAAGGTTGGTGTGCTGGTTTGAAAATATTATGTACCCCAGAAAAGCCATGTTTTAATCCTGATTTAATCTTGTGGATGCAGTCATTTATTTGAATCCTAATTCAGTACTGCAGGGCAGGGAATTTTTACTAGATTATCTCCACGGAGATGTGGCATACCCAATTATGGATGTGACCTTGGATTAGATAGAGATGTGACTCCACTCATTCCAGATGGGTCTTGTTTAGTTTACTGGAATCCTTTAAAAGGGGAAACATTTTGAAGAGACTCAGAAACAACAGAGCTGACAGAAACTTCAGAGCAGAGCTGACACAGATGCCAACACTTGAAGAACAGAGACACAGATGTTTGCAGATTCTTGGAGTTTGGCAGATGTCGCCATGAGATGTTAAGCAAGCCAGAACATGGAGAGAGCCAAGAGAAGCCAAGAGATGAAAGCCAGCCCAGGAGAAGCAAAGTGAGGAACCCCCACAGGAATAGAGGCTGAAAGCAATGGAGCCCAGAAGCAAAGAGCAGATTGGCAGCCACTTGACTTCCTAGCTGACAGAGGTGTTTAGAACCATCAGCCTTTCCTGAATCAAGGTATTTCTATAGGCTTAGAACTGTAAACTTGTACCTTATTTAATTCCTCTTTTTAAAAGCCATTCCAGTTTTGGTATATCACATTCTGGCAGCTTGCAAATTAACAAGGAATACTTTTACTAGAGTCCATTTTGAGAGGATAAAAGGCAGAAAAAGCCCAGAGAAGCTAAGAGATGAAACCAAGAGAAGCTCA
This sequence comes from Tamandua tetradactyla, assembly GCF_023851605.1. Taxonomy (NCBI): domain Eukaryota; kingdom Metazoa; phylum Chordata; class Mammalia; order Pilosa; family Myrmecophagidae; genus Tamandua; species Tamandua tetradactyla. The sequence continues at coordinate 119,125,013 of NC_135329.1, read as the reverse complement.
CAGTAAAAGCTCCTGTGGTAGTTATGTTCAGGTGTCAACTTGGCCAGGTGAAAGTGCCTATTCTGTTGCTGTGGACATGAGCCAATGGTACGTGAACCTCATCTGTTGCTCATTACATCTGCAGTCAGCTAGGAGGCGTGCCTGCTGCAATGAATGATGTTTGATTTAATTGGCTGGTGCTTAAATGAGAGAGCTCAATGTAGCACAGCCCAAACAGCTCAACATACCTCCTCTCAGCAGCCCAGGCCTTTGGAGATGCAGAAAGAAATCACCCCAGGGAAAGTTGTTGGAATCCAGGGGCCTGGAGAGAATACCAGCAGAGACCATCCTGTGCCTTCCCACATAAGAAATAACCTCAGTTGAAAGCTAGCTGCCTTTCCTCTGAAGAGCTAACAAAATAAATCCCCTTTTATTAAAAGCCAACCTGTCTCTGGTGTGTTGCATTCTGGCAGCTAACAAACTACAACAGTTCCCAAGGAGTTGAGAGGAAGCCACTGAAACCAGAAGCTGGGAGCAAAGAAACATGGGAGAGAAGGACCTACAGACATGGGTCATATGCCTTCTCATGTGACAGAGTTGTCCCAGATGCCAGTAGCCTGTCTTCAGAGAAGGTATCATCCCCTTGATGGGTTAGTTGGGAAACTTTCACAGCCTTAGAACTGTAGATTTGTAAGCTAATAAATACCCATAATTTAAAATAATTATTTTATTTTAAATATAATTAAAGGCCAGTTCATTTCTGGTCTATTGCCTTCTAGCAGTTTTAACAAACCAAAACATGATGGGTATTAAAGGATAAACAAAATATTTGATGAAAAAATATTAGGGAGTTACAGAAAAGATTTAAATACAGAAGAAACAGCAGAATGCAAAAGATGCACAGCCAAGCAAAAGCAAAGGGCATATTCTAGGTTCAGCAAAGAGCAGAGTGTCCTGGCTCACAGGCTGAGAGAATGATGAAGTCATGGAAGGCAAGGCTAGGAAAGGTAAGTTGGCATCATAAATGGCACAAAAAGGAATGAAAAATTGACAGTGGAGGAAATGAGAATCATGAAATGTTTTAGAACCGAAGTGTGACAGTCAGATCTGCATTTTCAAATGATAACTTACATGGTATCCCAGAACCCAAACACAGCTGTATATCAGAATCACCAGAAAGTTTCAAAAATTGCTTAATATAAACAGAAAAGTACAGATGGTAACATAATCATTCTTCATGCTAATAAAATTTTGTTGATGTTTGGCCATTTTCGCTTTAGAATTTTTTTTTGTATGCTCTATGACAGGGTCACATTTCACTACTTTTCCATGTGAGTATCCTATTATTGCAGCACTATTTGAATTTTTTGGTTGTTTGTTTTGCTTGTTTGTTTGTTTTTTGGGAAGTGCATGGACGGGGAATTGAACTTGGGTCTCCTGCATGGCAGGTGAGAATTCTATGATTGAACTACTCTTACACCCCTGCTTTAGAATTTTTAAAAGAAATACACCACAGTTGTATTTTTTGTTTCCTTTGTTTCCTCCCCCAGAAATAAACACTTTTACATAGTGACCATTCTTCTATTCAATGTCTTCATTATATATGTTATAATTTATATAAAATATAAACATAATTATATAGAAATATACACAAAAACTATGTCATTTTTCTTCTTTGGTAAAAATTAAATAAATGGCACTTCATAGTAAACATTGTTCTAAATTTGCTTTATTCACTGTGAGGCATTTTTTAAAATTCAGATTCTTGCATCTCACTAGATATAATTAATCACAATCGCTGGTAAAGGATATCAGAAATGCTTATTTTTTTTTATATCCCAGCTCATCTTGACTTCACTTGATATGCATTTGGGAGCCACCAATACAGATGATGAACTGGAGAGAAGAGAAAGTAGAAGTAGGAAATACAGTAAGAAGCTTTTGCAATAATTCAAATGAGCTGCTGAGGTCTTAGGCAAGGGCAGTGGTAATGGAAATGAAAGATGGGGGACAGGTTCTCAGGCACTGTGAGCATAAAAACAACCAGCCTTTGTAACTAATTAGATTCTGGGGTGAGAAAAAGCAGTAGCTAAAAAATGGCCGCAAGGATTTTAATCTGAATGAACTGAAGGACAGTGATACCATTAACAAAAATGGAGAACACAGGAGAGAGAACAGGCTAAGAGAGATAAAGTAATTTGGTTTTAGACATGTTAAATCAGCAGGACTTTCATACAAATATCTCCAACAAGCATTTCTAAGTGCTGGACTGGATGGAAGGAGGAGGTCAGAGCTCAAGATGCAGATCCAGGTTCTCTATTTAAAGGTAGCAGCTATATTCATGGCAATGGAGAGAGAGGAGAGCCTGGGCAGGTCCTTGGAGTACGTGTCCATTTAGGGGAGAGCAGATAATGAACAAGCTGATGAGACCAAGGAGTAGCCAGTGGGAGAAGACTAACAGGTGGGACCAGGAAGTCACAGGAAGAGCATCAAAGAGCAAGAATCCACAGTGACCAGAGTTATGAGACTGAAGAGGATTTCAGAGAGATCAGTGAATTGGACAACGAGTGATCACTCAAAGAGTGGTGGCAATAATGGAGGGAAGACACAGAGTGTGACAGGGTTAAAAAAAAAACTGGGTAATAAACAAGTTACCCTTTAGTGCTGAAAGAAAGGAGAAAAATGGTTGAGGGATAATTATCTTAGGGTTTAGAACTGGAAATTTAATATGTTTATAGGATGTGAGGAAGTGAGAAGCCAGCAGGGAGAGAAACTGTGAAAAGATGGAAATAAAAATAGCTGAATTAAGATCCTGAAAAAATAAGAGGGCGTTAGATCACATGTTTCTAATTTCCCCTTTCCAGATCTCCACTAAAATGATCATTGGTTAATATTTTTAAATTTTTCTTTACCAAGACAGAGAACAAGAAGAAGATAACTGCCGAGGAGAGATTTTTGCAAATTTTTGGAAGATAGTAAACAGACAGACAAATGGTAACTAACTCAGCTTGTGCTACTCTTTGCTCTGCCAACAGCTTACAGAGTAGGATACCAACAAGAAGCAAGCTAACTTGGCCTACAGAAACCCGGAAGGGGTTCAGCATCTGAAGATACCAGGCAGCAAGAAAGGAGGATGAATCTTAGGTTGAAAACAGGGACATACTTTAAAAGTAGTCAGAGCAACCTGGTCCCCCAGACCTTCCCCCACCCCCTGCCCCTCACCTTGCTTAGCAAGGCAGCTGATCCTACAGAAGACCAGGGCTCCATCCTTTGGAAAAAATTTGCCAAAAGTTCTCTGGACTCAAAAGCATCAGGCAAAGAGGAACAGTGGGATGAAGTATGGGGATGAAGTGTAAAACTGAAATGGGGATTACATATAGTGTCCACACTGAGCCATGCTGCTCCCGGAAGAGCAGGAGCCAACTATAAAACCACAGGACTTTCCCTCATGCCCTTCATGCCTGACCTCCCCCACCCCCAGGAGACTGATAATTCTCCATATAAACTAAAGAGTCCCAGAGAAACCCTCACGGTACTCACCATCCCACCACCAACACATACTGCACTATCAGTCAAGGAAAGCCTCCTAAGTGAAAAAGAGGGGCCAAAACAAGCAGATAAACAAATACATGAAACTCAGGAACAATAAGAAAGATGAAAAGTACTCATACACATACACACACACACAAATGCACAGAGTCTATATTTACACATATATATGTATATGTACATACATGTACATGCACACATATTCCTAAGATAAAAATGTCATCTGATTTTTGTTTCATGGGTGCAATATCTTTTTTGTAAAAGGAATAATGAGAGCAGAGAAATATTCTCAGAAGTAAAAAATTAGTAGAAAACAATTTTAAATCTGTAGAAGAGTTAGAAGATACAGTCAAAGAAATTTCCCAGAGAGCAGAATAATTTGTGAACAGGAACTATAAAAGGCATCAACAATTAGAGCAACAGTCAAACAAGAGGATTTCTAGAAACAGTTGAAGAAAGGAAAAAAAACTAAAGAAGGAAACTTTATTCAATTTCAATGTGTGAGTGAGTCACCATATGAAAGGGCTCCCAGAAGTGCCAACAAAATGAATGGGTAGTTTGATGCCTGGCACATGCACATCCCCAAAACAAACAAACACACAAACAAAGAAAGAAAAAGAAAACGAACAAAACTTCAACAAATGGTACTGCAATAATGGGATACTCACATGGAAAAAAGAATGAAATGTGACTCCAGACATACAGCATGCAACAATAACAAAAAAGAGTGGGTAAAAATATGCACATCACTGCAAAATTTTAAAACCACAGAGATAAAGAGAGGATTCTAGAAGCTTCCAAGGAGAGGGAAAACAAAACAAAAAAACAGATCACAAAAGATCAGGAGCCAGAATGATGCTAGACTTTTCAATAGTAACAAAGATAGAAAACCATGGAAAATGCCAACAAAATCCTGAAGGAAAACTATTTCAATCTTTATTCCACCCTCACACTGGAGTGATAATTTGGCTGGGTGCAGAGTTAAAGACATTTTTAGAAATGAAAGGGCTCAAGATCTTAGGTTTCTAATTAAAAAAATACAAAGAAATCAAAGGACGTACACTAACAAAACAAAGGAGGAAATAATAAAAGAAGATGGGTGGGGATTCAGGAAACAAAAATCTCAGCAAGAACCTTTAAGGGAAATACCCGTACAGCAGCTCTGCCCAGGAGGCCTGGACAGCAAGAGGGCTGAGGGCATCAGGCAGTTACGGCAATCATTTTTACAAATGCTCAATGAAAATAACCTCCAAGTGAAATGAGAAGATAGCCAAGAAAAGGGTGTGTGGCCACAGAACATTATTGGATAAGCAGTAACAAAACTGCAAGTTATAAAAAGATAAACACTATTAATTTAACCAAAACCTTCTGACTAAAGCAGAAGGTCAGATATAACCTGAATAAACAAGAAAGAGCCGTGTACATATGAGTTACTTAGAAATGCAGAGATAGATACAAAAGAAACAGCTACAACAACAGAAGGAGGTTGTCTCTAAGGAGCAGGTCTAGGGATAGAGATCGCAGGGTTCTTACCATAAGCCTTTGAATACTATTTGAAGTGATAAAAGGTATCCCAAAATGGAAATGAAGGAAGTTGCATGGAGATAAACAAGGAGAAAGTATTGTGCCATGGATAATTTTTGAGGCTGGAGTGGTATGAAGGAAACGTCAAGATGTTCTCATAAAACGAAGACGAGGGATGATGCTATTCCAGGAATGAAGCAAATGGAGGCTTAAGAAAAAAATGTAATTGACAAATCCACTTTATGATGCGTATGACGCATTCTAGTTCTTCTTAGCATGCGGGTCTTCCCAGGTCTCTCAGGGTATAAACTCCTCAAGAACAGGTTTTTGGACGTGCACGTGTGTGTGCATTTGCACATGGGCATGGGCATGTGCATATGTGTAAGAAGAGGAGACCAAGTTGTGACAGAGAAAAATAAGAGCGAAACAGCATATCAAATCACGTACAGAAATTATTAAATTATCTTGGAAATCTTATTCTCGAGGCCTCAGATATTTTGGGGGGGTGGTGCATGGTTCGGGAATCAAACCAGGGTCTCCCGCATGAAAGGGGGGCATTCTAACTGCTGCACTACCCGTGCACCCCTCAGATTTTTTTAATCTTTGTTTTTACCTATAAATAAACAGGACACACACTTTTTAAAATTCCTTTTAGATCTCTGGTCGCTCTTGTCTACCCATGAAAGCTTGGAACATCCTTCTTTCCTCCTCCCCTGTCAACCTCCTATTTGTCCTTCGGGCCTCAGTTTAAACAGCACTTTATTAGAAACCCTCTTTTTCACTCCCTCCCCCACTTACACTCTGCCTGGTACTTTCTATCTCTCCCACAACACTCCCTATCTCTTCACAGCACTTACCACAATTTCTAATTATATATTTGGTTTGGTTGTGCAGCTATTGCATGTCCAATCAGGCTGCAAGCTCTTCAAGATCAGTAACGTCTGGGTTTTGTTCACACAATCAGCCAGGTGCTCTTTGCAGGCCAGCCTGAGATGGACCAAGCTCTCTTTATATACATTTTAGCCATGCATCCAAACTTCTTTAAATAAAGGAATCAACTTGGCAAATTAGAGGACAAAATACCCAGAGAAGTATTTAACTTGGCTGTCACTGTTTTAAAAAAACTGGAAAAATTCACGTAAAAATCTATAGTTCTAACTTGTCCTGAAAAATCAAAAGGTCTGGCCATTCAGGCTCATATGGTAACACCACATGACCGGAGACAGGGGTAGCAGCTGTCCCTTTGAGGAAGGGCCCCTGGTTTAAGACACTCTCAACTCAGCCTCCCCTTGCAGCCACTTGAGATGGCAGCCCTTGCTTTAAAACCCTAGGGGTTATAAGAAATTCAGACATCTCCTCAATTATATGTGTGTGTATGTGTGTGTGTTTTTGTGTGAGACACAGAGAGAGAAAGAGAGAAGAGACCATCTAGGAATGTCTGAGCCTGGACATTATTCTGAAGAAAGGATTCATAGCTATTATAGGTTTGGCAAAAGAGTCCATGACCCAAAAATCAGTTAAGAACCTTGAAAGAGCCCCACTTTCTTTCCTAACATTTTATCATTCTCTAAGTGTTTTGCCCTCTACTCCTCCCACATCTGCAGTTTGGCAAAGATTTTACGTTTCACTCCCTTAATCTCTTTTATGACTCTTTCCTAAAATCCCCTTATTTGTCCAAATCCAATGGTAAAGATGGCATTTATTTTCCCTGGGAAGATGTAACACAGTTTAGAATTACTAAGCAAGGATGTACCTAAAATCTTCTAGAAGGAATAACGTGAGTTTGACATGGGAAATCAATTTTTCACTTGCAGCCGCCCAGTTCAGAGAGGAAAATTCAGTGCACTCCAGCAGGAGGAGTTGAATTCTTGCATATAGATGTGCCTCTGATGTTATCTCCTGTGCACTGAAACTATGAGAGGAAGAATCAAAATTACCGACAACTCCGAACACGTGGCTACCACAAGCTCCAACTTGATTAGAATATATACACACACACACATACACATTAGATAAAATGCATAAATTTGTAATCAGCTAAGCCTGCCCTACCCAGTCTGGAAGCTTCTTGCAGCCACACTAAAGCATGAGACAATTTGCTCTGACTGGAGGTAATCGCAATACTTAAATAAATCCATGCCAAACAAGAATTAATTTAAATTCCTCTCAAAGCCTTTCAAAAGATAGAAAAGACTGCCCTTCAGAGATAACCTCTTCTGGGTAAATGACTCGGATTATTCTGTGTATTGAACGCTGAAGGTAACTCATTGGTTGGATTGATAACAGCTCTTTCTCAATAGCCTCATCATGAGCTTTCTGCTTTGTTTTCTGTTTGGCTTTGAATGTGAAGAGTTTCTGGCTGCACAACTAGCCCCACAGTGCTCCTGAAAGCAGGGCAAGCAGTGGGGCCTTGGGCATAGTAAGGCTCAAAGAGAATTTGAGTCAACACATTCTAGTGGCAGTGGGGGAACCTAAGAACCAGGGATTGCCTGTCCGCTAGAGCAGAATCCTGGCCCAGGACAGTGTGGGGTGAGTCCTTCCCCTGAGTGTCACTCCAGAAATGCCCCTGGTGCCAGGGGAGCTCAGGAGAAGGCCCGCATTCTAGATTCAGTTCTAGAACTTTCCTTGCCAGCACTCTGAAAGGATAATATTCTAGAGGGGGAGAAAAAACCAAAACTCTTCAATATGCCATGTGTGAAAAATGTTCTCAGTGCCCTTAGTGCCAGCAGGTTAGTGTGAGGGTCTCCTAACACCACTGCTAAGACTTAATGTCTGTTGTCTGTTAATGCAAGGATTTTCTCGGAGTAGCTTTCCTTCCTTTATCTTAGGTGGTTAACATTTGGAGTTCCCAGGAGTAACTGCCAGCAGCCAGAGTTCTGGTCTGAAGCTAGAGGTCTTCCATATCTGGGGGTCCTCTTGCCTGGGTCTTCAAATTGTCTCGAACCCAATTATAATACTTCTCTCAATAAAATCCTCAGAAAGATTTCCATTGCTCATAAGAAAAAGGGGAAATCCCTTTAACATAGCCCAGCACGACCACCCCCTTCCTGCTCACTGCCTTCCCCACCATTCTCCCCTGGGCTCTACCTGCTCCAGCCAAAGGGGCCTTCATTTTGACCCTCACACTCGCCATGCAACATCTTACCAGAGAGCCTTTGGACACAGTGTCTCCAACCTAGAAAGCTCTTCTCTCCCTTCTGTTTGCCCTTAATTCTTACACATCCTTCCCTTAGCAGTTCATGAGCCATTTGCCTGGAAAGCTTCCTTTACCATATTTAAAGCTATCTAATAAAGGGTGTCAAAGCACATTCTACTTTCAATTCTCCTAGGAACACTTCAAACAAAGACAATTTTGCACTTTCTATTCATGACTATGATTAACATCTGTGTCCTGCATTGGATTTTAAGCTTCACGAGGGAAGAGACCATGGCTGCTTTTGCTCACCATTGTATCACCATTGCTTAATAAATAGCAGGTAGATGGATACATGGAAGTATGAAAGTACAATCTTATAGGATTGCTTTCTTCTCCTCCTGGTTTGCATACACAACCTATTCTCATGTGTTCTCACCTTTGATTGTGCATTTTCTCTGCCTAGCAGGTCCAGTCCCCACATTACTACCTACTATTCTTTCTGGTGTCTACCTCCTCTACTCTTGGAAATACACCTTGTGTGCTTCTCAGATTTCCTAGACTACCTCCTTCGCATCTCTCTTTTAACTGGCACTCTCACTTTCATTGAGTCAGCCCTCACTTTTGGACACTGTGGAATGTGGGACCTAGCTTCCTAAGCAGTCACTGAGAGGATGGATGATGCCTTGAAGTGAGGTGGAGTTGGCTCTTTATGGGATAAGCCAAGCCAATGTAAAAAGGAGTTGGGAGGGTGTCTGGTGGATAAATTTCCCACTCCCTTCTCTTTCTCCTAGGGACCTTTTCAAGATGTGCCTTTTCTTTGTAGCCCCTCTGCAGAAGTGCTGCGCCAAGTGAAAAGCACACTAAAAAACAGAGGTGGGTCTTCATGGCTTTTTGTAAGCATCAGTCTACCCAGTAATGCATCACAATGCGGTGTGTCACATCTTCCCTTGTCCCACTTTTCTTTTTCCTCATCTTCACCACCTTGGGCTTGCAACTTCCAAATAAATTTAGTCTATATTATTGTTTGGGATTTAAGTCTCTTTGCACTAGTCAGAACACACCAGTGGTAGTAATTTTACTTTTTTTGAGAAATCCACTTTAAGGTCATGTTTTCCGAAATTTTTGAATGAGGGACCTCTTAGAGAGTCTGATGAATACTATGACACTCTTCTCAGGAAAAAAAAAAACACATATAATTTGCATTTAGCTTTATGGGGTTCTCAGAAGCCCTGAAATCTCATCCATAGATTGCAGAGTAAGAAGCCCTACTTTAGAGAACCAAAGGCAAAGAGGAAGTCAATCAATGAACAGTGACAAGTAGAGCAATTAAAGCTATGTTCAAGAAGGAACAGCTGAAAGAACAATTAAATCTTAGACAAAGAAATCAGAAATGGATGCCACAAAAGTGGGTGTATTTAGAGGAATGCCAGATAGAAAAGGGATTAGATGTTTTCTAGGAGGTGCCTGTATCTTCTCTTCTGAGAAGAGAAAACTTTTCTGACCTCTCAAGTTAAATTTAGTTGTCCTTTCCCTGTGCTTCCATAGCCCCAGGAGCCTGCTGTGATTCAAACTCATAAAGCACTGGTCTTTTCATCTAAAGGGCCAGACAGGTGCTCGAATTTGGCTTAAAATGCAGAAGAAAAAATGCTGTGCCAGGATATCCTGTATCTACCCTTTAGCTCATAGGCCATAGAAAAACAGGTGGCTGTCTGGATTTGCTCCATAGGCCATAGTTTGTCATTACCTGTATTAGACTAGAACCACTGATGAAATCAGAGACTAGTCCATTTCCCCCACCATACTACAACCTCCTTCAAGATAGAGCTCCAATCTCACTTTACCCAGCAGTCCCAGTTATAATGCAGTGATGGGTACACACAGGAGAAGCTTAATGTACTGGTGTTGAACGAAGGAAACCTGTTCATCCTTCAAAACTGAGCTCAGATGAAACCACAACAGAGACTTCCCTTACTGCCCCATTTGAACTGATACTGCCTCACCCTGTAATGCCTGCTGACCACTCTTAGAGACTGTGCCAATTCCAATCTGTTGAAAAGACTATGTTCTTTTAATACAATCATGTGGGGGCAGACCTATTGGTGGGTGGGAACTTGTCATTTGATTGATTTGATTGTTCCATGGAGATGTGACCCCACCCATTCAAGGTGGGTCTTGATCGGCTTGCTGGACTCCTTTAAAGGGGAGACATTTTTGGAGAGAACTCAGAGCCAAGAGAAGCTAAGCAAGGCAGAAGTGCCACTGGAGAAATAAGCAAGTTCCCACAGAAGCCCAGAGATATTTTGGAGAGAAGAATCATCAGACCTTGCCATGTGCCTTCCTATGTGACAGAGGACCCCAGATGTCATTGGCTGTTCTTCAGAGTCAAAGTTTCTTTCCCTGGATGTCTTAATTTGGACATTTTCATGGCTTTAGAACTGTAAATTTGTAACCTAATAAATCCCCTTTGTAAAAGCCAATTCATTTCTGGTATATTGCATTTTGGCAGCTTTAGCAAACTGAAAGAGACCTGTGTATTACGGATGTCCACTGGCTGAAGTGACAATGAGCAGCTTAGACAGGAAAATCCCAGATAATTCTTTCTTTGCCCAGGTTGGTTCTCAGTTTCTGATGTGAAACCTAAAACACTCCACAAGCTAGCCTGTTTAAAGTAATATCAAAAATGGGGATGACTCGAAGAATTCTGTTAAAAAATTCTAATGCACCCGTTCACATCTTAGTATTTAATTAGTTATAATTGCAATTTAAGAAACAATTAAACTCTGTGGGTGTTATTTACAGCATCTTATGAAGATTCTGCCTTTATGCTCCACAAAAGAAAGATGATCTGATGGCGAGATCTGGGTCTAGAAACTGCCAAGATTGAAACAGAAAGCTCCTTCTGCCAACAGTTTATTTCTTTTGCGATTCTTTTGGGGTAAAGGAGGGATAATTTGAAAAACGCAATTCCAGAAGACTAATTTCTAAAATTATCAAATGCTAGAACCAAAACTTGGGACGGAGAGACACAGTTTTCACCCATGTCCTTGGCATAGGAAGACCAAGAAGAACAGTTATTTCCCACTGAATGTCCTTGCCTAGATCAAAAACAGCTTGGCCTTTATATTTCTAAAACAAGTTAAAACCAAAAGTTTATACAACACTAACCAAGATACTAAGATAGAAAAATAAAGGAGAATTAAAGGATTAACACACTGGTCTTATACTGTAGACGATAAACTTACCAATCAACTTAAACTTTGCTAGAAAGTAAATGAGTTTATGTATGCCAAAATAGAGGGATAGTCCATAAATGTAATGTGGTATCCTAGATGGGCTCCTGAAATCAAAAAAGGACATTAGGTAAAAGTTAAGAAATACTGAATAAAACATGAACTTTAGTTAATAGCACAATTATAAAAATGTGCTTTCATCAATTGTAACAAATGCATCACACCAGTGCAAAGTGTTAAAAAGAGGGTGGTTTATGGGAAGTCTGCATTTTATCCATGATTTTTATGTAAACCCGCAATTTCTCTAATAATATGTATCAGAATATTGGTTCATTAATTGTTATAAAATTACTATACTTGTGCATCAAAGAACTTCATCAAGAAAGTAGAAAGACAGCCTACACAATGGGAGACAATATTTGGAAATGACATATCAGATAAAGGTCTAGTATCCAGAATTTATAAAGAGATTGTCCAACTCAACAACAAAAAGACAGCCAACCCAATTACAAAATGGGAAAAAGACTTGAACAGACACCTCTCAGAAGAGGAAATACAAATGGCCAAAAGGCACATGAAGAAATGCTCAATGTCCCTGGCCATTAGAGAAATGCAAATCAAAACCACAATGAGATATTATCTCACACCCACCAGAATGGCCATTATCAACAAAACAGAAAATGACAAGTGCTGGAGAGGATGTGGAGAAAGAGGCACACTTATCCACTGTTGGTGGGAATGTCAAATGGTGCAAGCACTGTGGAAGGCAGTTTGGCGGTTCCTCAAAAAGCTGAATATAGAATTGCCATACGACCCAGCAATACCATCGCTAGGTATCTACTCAAAGGACTTACGGGCAAAGACACAAACGGACATTTGCACACCAATGTTTATAGCAGCATTATTTACAATTGCAAAGAGATGGAAACAGCCAAAATGTCCATCAACAGACATGTGGCTAAACAAACTGTGGTATATACATACGATGGAATATTATGCAGCTTTAAGACAGGATAAACTTATGAAGCATGTAATAACATGGATGGACCTAGAGAACATTATGCTGAGTGAGTCTAGCCAAAAACTAAAGGACAAATACTGTATGGTCCCACTAATGTGAACCGACATTCGAGAATAAACTTGGAATATGTCATTGGTAACAGAGTCCAGCAGGAGTTAGAAACAGGGTAAGATAATGGGTAATTGGAGCTGAAGGGATACAGACTGTGCAACAGGACTAGATATAAAAACTCAAAAATGGACAGCACAATAATACCTAATTGTAAAATAATCATGTTAAAATACTGAATGAAGCTGCATCTGAGCTATAGGTGTTTTTTTTTTTTTTTTACTATTATTATTACTTTTATTTTTTTTCTCCATATTAACATTCTATATCTTTTTCGGTTGTGTTGCTAGTTCTTCTAAACCGATGCAAATGTACTAAGAAATGATGATCATGCATCTATGTGATGATGTTAAGAATTACTGATTGCATATGTAGAATGGTATGATTTCTTAATGTTGGGTTAATTTCTTTTTTTCCGTTAATTAATAAAAAAAAAACATGAAAAAGATAAAGCAACTAAATATCAACTGAAAAAAAAAAAAAAGGCTCGTGTAACAGTACTGATATCAGAGACCAAGAGGAATACCTACTTAGAAAAGAAACAACACACCATGAGGAAATAACTATGATATTTCTAACCAAATAGTCTACAGAAAAGGAAAGTGAGAATTGACAATTACAAAGGCAATGGATGAACCCATGGTCAGAGTGGAGGATAATTTCTTCTAAGAGAAATGATCTGAGGGAAGATGAGGGTAAAGTTCAGTAAGGCTGTAGATGATGTGAACCAATTGGCAAGATTAATCTAAAACTAGGTAAAAGACCCTACTCCCAACAAACAATTCACATTGTCTTTTTAAGCACACAAGAAATATTTGTAAATTAATCACATACTAGGCAGCCAAGGATATCTCAACACATCTCAAAGAATCAGTGTCATGCAGACAACATTGCCTAACCAAGACAATATTGTTTATCTCTAAATTCAACCTCATTCATAAGAGAAATGTAAATTAAACTACAATGAAGTACCATTTTTCACCTATCATATTGCAAAGACAAAAAAAAAAGCACACTGTGTTAGTGAGGAATTGAGGAAACAGAGGACTCCCAGTCATCAGTGTTGGGAATATAAATTAATATAATTTGGCAATATTCTACCAAAATTTAAAATATATATTTCTCCTTTGCCCTCCAATTCATTTCTAGAAAGTTTTCCTATAGATACACTTACAGATGTGCAAATGGAAGAATGCACAAAGATTTTCATCACAGTATTGACTGTTCTAAAAAAGGTACAAAAACCTTAATATCCTTGATGTGAGGATTAAATTGTGGTATTTTTATATAATTGAATATTAACAAGAATGAGGCAGCTCCATATGTATGGATACAAAAGAGCTCCAAGATCTGCAAGATGCACAACAATGTGTAAAGTCATAACTATTACTTTTTATAAGGGGGAGGGCTATTTACATTCTAGAAACGTGCTCAAGAATCTGCCAACAGTTATTGCTTCTGGGGATGAGTATTGGCAGACTGGGGAGACTTTCTTTTAGTAAATATCTTCTTGTAACATCTGCATCTTTGCCATGCTTGAGTATTAGTGTTTAAATAATAAATACGCAAAAAGCCTCTAGTCATTTTATTTATTCATTTAAAATACGGCAGCTAAATAAGATGAAGTCTCTAGTGATAAGCCTAAGCAACTGCAGAAATTTCAAATTCCTTTGCACATTCCCTTAAAACTCCTTAATTACTAACTGTCAAGAGTGACAAGACTGTGCAATTAAACCAGCAAATATGTTCCACAAGATTTTTAAGAGGTTCATTACCTGACTGATACATGTAAATGTGCTTAGGCAAAAATACTGCAAGGCAGGAACAACTCAAACAGATGGAAAACTGCTTTCTTTCAGGGCAAACCCAATTGACAAACCCTGGCCATCTCTGATTTCTCTCTCCTCCCTATTCCACATGAATACATCAAGTACAGTGCTGCCTCAGAACATTTGCACATACTATTCCTTCTTTTCTGGAATGTATCCCCCATCCCCACCCCAGATAGTTCCATGGCTCACTCATGGATTCATTCAGATCTCTGCCCAAATGTCACAAAAAAGGCTTCCTTAATCACCTTATCTAAAACAGTACCACCCTCCCTATCCCACCCTATCTTCTTAACCTGCTTTATTTCTTTTTTCATCACAGTGCCCCACATGATTTTTGTTGTATATTTGTTTGCCTCCTGCACTAGAAGGTGAGTCCCACATGGGCAGGGATTTGTTTACTGCTATCCCCCAGCACCTAGTGGCACACAGAAGGCACTAAATAAATATTTGTCACATACATAAAGTCAAATTTTCAGATGGGAAATAAATAGCATAGTTTTATATTTTGGCCCAAACCCTCTTCTAACAGAAGAGGTTCATTTATTTTGTGAGCTGCAGATTTTTCTCATTTTTATGCCTAGCTAAAGATCAGAGGTAAGGCAAATGGAGAAGAGTTCTCTCTGGAGAAAGAGCAGACTAAGGATGGTGAAAGAATGTGTGTCAGGATCCTGGGCTTCATTGGGATTCACCAGGCTAATATGTTATGGGATCAGAATCAGCTTCTTGTTTTCTTGGTCATACAGTCATAAAAGTTAGGGGAAACCTTCTTTTCAGACAGGAAGCAGAATAAAAAGAAAATGTTCCAGAAGTATTCTAAAAGCAAGGATGAGTTTAAAGAACTTACGTGACTCTAAGAGCACGCATGGAAGGGACCTCAGCACTTCTGGTCCAGCAGGAGTGAGTCAGATCTAGCTCCCTGAGGGCCACAGATTCAGCTGCCCACTTCCTGGATGGAGACCTCTGAGCCCAGTCATATTTAGTTCTTTACTGCACTTCTCCCACTTATCTTTGCTGGGCCTCACCTATCAGAGAAATGGCACTAACCCATGTAAAAGAATCATAGGGACAGAAAGAAGACTCTCATCTTGCAGCTTCTAGACAGTGCTGCACTGAAGACACATACCCAACTGTGGTTCTTTTTTTAATGCAATTTTATTGAGATATATTATATATTCACAAACCATATAATCATTCAACGTGTATAATCGATGGTTCAAAGTATCATATAGCTGTGCATTTGTCATCACAATTGATTTTTGAACATTTTCATTACTCCAAAACAATAAAAATAAAGTTAAAAAATATATAAAAGTGAAGAACAACCAAAACATCACCTACCCCCCACTCCCATGACCTATTTTTTTTTGTCCTTTTTTTTTTTTACTCATCTGTCCATACACCGGATAAAGGGAGTATCTTTTATAAAGTTTTCATAATCACACGGTTATACCTTAAAAGCTCTACAGTTATTCAGTCATATTCAAGAATCAAGGCTATTGGATCACAGCTCAACAGTTTCAGGTATTTCCATCTAGCTATGCCAATACACCAAAAACTGAAAGGGGATATTTATATACTGCATAAGAATAACATCCAGAATGGCCTCTTGGCTCTACTGAAATCTCTTAGCCACTGAAACTTTATTGTGTTTCATTTCTCTACCCTTTTTGGTCAAGAAGGCTTTCTCACTCCCATGATACCAGGTCCAGGCTCATTTCTGGGAGTCATGTCCCACGTCTCCAGGGAGATTTACACCCCTGGGACTCATGTCCCATGTAATGGGGAGAGCAGTGAGTTTACCTGCAGAGTTGGCATAGAGAGAGAGGCCACATGTGAGCAACAAAAGAAGTTCTCTGGGGTTAGGCATAATCATAAGTAGGATTAGCTTCTTCTTTGTAAGAATATGTTTCATAATATGTTTCAGATGCCCCAAGATGGAGGGCCTGGCCCATCAAATTGGCAGTCTCTAATGCTTGTGAGAATAAGGTCTTTCCCAGGTGGGGATGTTTAATATTTCTACCTTTTTCCATAGTCCCTCAAAGGGACTTTGCAGACATTTTTTTAATTTCCTGCCCAGATTACTCTGGGATATATTGGGGCATCACACTAACCTTTACAAACTAACAAGATCTAGTTCCCTATTCAAGGTTACATGTAATTATGGTGTTCAAATGAACTGACCATTCAAGTTAAATTAGAAAATATAAATTTTGCACCAAATAAACATCATTTCCTTTAGTCTCACGCAGAAGTTGAAGTTTTAAAATACAGTCGATATCATCCTTTACTCTTTAGTCTGATTTACCTTAGTTCTATCCAGATCTGCTTCATTTGTATATCTAATTGAAGTCTGATCACTTTTTTTGTGTTTTTAACAGTGGCTATATGGAGTAATGCTGACTTTCACAGCTGGAGAACTCTAGCTCTGAGTTCACGTGTCACACAAATACCTAAAGTTCCAGGAACAACCAGGTTATTCAGAGAGTTCAGCATCTCAGAATTTAGAAATAACAATTACAATTCTGGAATAGATGTGACTGCTGTAAAAGCTTATAATTTAGGAACCTTTACAATAGGCCTTCATCTGTTATCCTGTGCTCTCGAATTCAATTCTCAGAGTTTGCACATTATAGTTAGTCCATATTAATCAGGCATGATAATATCTGTCTTTTCACTTCTGACTTATTTCATTCAACAGACTGCTCTAAAGGTTCATTCCCCTAATTGCATGCTTCAAAACTTCATTCCTTCTTGCAGCTTCTCAATAGTCCATTGTATGTATACACCACAGTTTCCTCTTCCATTCTTCAGTCCATATACCCTTAGATTACCTCCAACCATTGCGAATCTCAGCACTGCTGCCATAAACACCAGCGTGCAAATGTCTATTCCTGTTCCCACTCTCAGTTCCTCCAAGAATATACCTAATTACCAGGTTACAGGGACATTTGGCATCCCACCCCTAGCCTCCTGCGGAGCCACCACACTGCCCTCCAGCAGGTGTGCACCATCCTACTTCCCTACCAACAGTGAATAGGTACATCTCTCTCTCCACATTTTCTTCAGCACTTGTATCTTTCTGTTCATTTTTAAACAGTTTTATTCATACATCATACAATCCAACCTAAGTAAAAAGTCAATGGCTCCCCATATAATCACACAGCCATGTCTTTACTACCACAATCTACATGAGGACATTTCCATTTCTTCTGCAACGAATCCCTTACCCCTGCCCTATATCCCCACCTTAATGACCTTTAGCTTTGGCATACGGCCTTTTTACATTCAATGGAAGCATATTACCATGTTACCATTAACTATAGCTCCTAGTAAGCATTGTTTTTTCCCTTTATACCATCCCAGTTCAACATGGTGTGCAATGTTGACATTCATTTGTTCTCCCTCATGCAAAAAAGTTCTTATATTTGTGCATCTAATCACCATCATTGTTCATTTTAGGCATCCCTAAATTATACCATCTCAGTCTTTATCTTCCATCTTTCCTTCTGGTATCATACATGCCCCAGCCCTACTTCTTCAACCATACTCATACGTAGCTTCATTCAGTGTACTTACCATAGTGTGCTACCATCAGATAGCATTGTGCTATCTGTTTCTGGATCTTTACAATCAGTCCTCCAACTACGGTTCTTTAAGGGAATTCCACATGCCATATCACATTGAACCACATGCTCATCCATGACCTTATCCTGTCAAGTGCCAATCCATAAAGAAGATGATGTAAGCTATAGGGAACCAAGCCAAACACTTCATGTCCCCATTCCTTCACCACCATTGCTACCAAAACCAGTAACTATAGAACCACCACCAATTCCTTCCACATCCGAAAGGTTCTCTGAGGGCAGGTTATATACTTTTGTGACTTAGCACACAGCTTTGTGTCAATAAACAGATACAGAATCCAATTACAGTAAAGAAAATAACTGCCTACTCTTAAAAAGACAAAAAAAATAGTTGAGACTACTCCACTCCCACCCCTGGGCTTTTCCAGTCTCTAGACAGAAAGTTCTTTTACAATCTAACTGAATTCTTCCTGGAATCAATTATAAGCCTTTTATTTCTCCAGTTTTCATTGGAAATGGAAATGAGTTCATAAATACTGTCCATATTCTATATCTTCAAGTACTTGAGGGCTCCTCCTACCTTCTCTTCTTTACAATAAATGACTCTCTTATTTCATTACCTTCTTGATCTTGAAAAGTAGAAATTCGAATCAGACATAAAATGGTGTACTGCTGCACATTCTCCTCCTCCAATATTTAAACTTTCCCAATGAGTCTACATCTTGACTTGTTATATTTTAAACAGTAGGGAATGAGAAAACAATTGCTTTTCTGAGTATCTGTCATGGCTGACCCTGGGTTACTCTGCAGTATATGTTTACAGCATTTACCCAAAATTATTAAGAGCTCTGATGACATTATTACAAGAGGGGGCAGGAACAGTGTCAGTCTAATGAGGCGGCAGATTATATCTGAAGGTCTGCATCTGAAAAATCAGCAGAGGCCAGGTTGTGAGCTAATCAATTCACAAAAGCCCCTTCACCTTGGACAACAGCAGCTTTGTCTACACCTGAAAGGAAAATGAGCCGTCTCCTTTCTAGTGCTAATAAGTTTAGTGGAGAACAGGTTATATTCCATGAGAAAAGTTGGGCTCTCCCCTTCCTGGGCAAGCATCCAAAGGAAGGAGTTTGAGGAGGCAATAAACCATTCCTTCCCCAGTTGGAACTTGAGCCACTTCGATGGAAGGTTGACACCTTGTCCTTGAATTCAGAATCTCTAGCAATTTGTATGTAAGAGGTACTCAAGGTATATATAGTGAACAAATCAATGAATGAGTTAAGATTTACATTTGGTTCTGGACTTCCTGGTAACCAAAGCACAAGACCAATAAACTGGCTTAAACCATTTTCATACATACATAAGAGAAAATAGAACATTACTTCAGAGAATACAATGTTGCTAACATCATTTCAGAGAATTTTGACGCTTCTGAGTTCTTTAAAATCCTCTTCTGCACATCCATGTACATGGCCAACAATAAGCCAGTGCTCTTTACTTTTTTTGTAGGGCGGAAAGATCTTCCGTCATACATGAATTTCTCCATCCATTCCTAAATGGCAAAGAATACAGTCAGTAGTTTCCTCTCTGCATCCTTGACAGCCAACCACGAACATACCATCGAGTTTCGTTCATTCACACAGGTTGGCTGAGCCTGGGATAAGAGATCACAATGGGAGATAATTCCCACAGCAGTTATATTTGGTTTAAAAGCACATTATGGGGCAGGCCACGATGGCTCAGCAGGCAGAGTTCTTGCCTGCCATGCCGGAGACCTGGGTTCGCTTCCGGGTGCCTGCCCATGCAAAAGCAAAAAAAGAGGTACATTATGTGGTTCCTAAACCAGTGTTCAAATTCCACTTGCTAATGATAGCAACTATTTCTAAATGTATTTTTCTCTCCAAGAACATATTTTACCAATAATAGGAAATATGGTGGTACATTCAACCCAGGATGCAGAGAATAGGAGAGAAAATATGATTTGAGTTACAAACAAACCAATTTTATTGAATAATACCAACATAAATACTATCTCAACCCAGAGGAAAGAAACTACACCATGCTGCCTTGGCTTCTAGGCATGATAAATAGAGACTTTGAGGAAGCAATAAGAGTGAAAAGTTAGTCAGATTGAGGTAAATCAGATCATCTCATATGCTACTAGAGGGAGTGTTACTGATATATCATGCCAATATGTCCCAGAAAGATGGTATCAAAATTTAAAATGTGTATTCCTTTGACCCAGCAATTCTACTTCAAGGAATTTATTATAATGAAGTAATAAAATATTTCTTTTAAAAAGTACAAAAAAATGTATATATAAGGACTTATTTGCAGTACATCTTGTTCATGAAAGGAAAACATGGCAACTATCTAAATGTCTATTAATAGAGAGTCGATTAAATCAAGGCATATTCAAAGAACTATAATTATTTCACTCTTACATGCATAAATATTTATTGAGTATCTGCTCTGCCAAACTTGGTTCTAGGAGCATGAGTTACATTACATAAAATACATAAAACCCCTGTCCTCACTGAGTTTATATTCTAGATGCAGGGCTTTAAAATAAATTTTTAATTAATAAACCCCAAGTGACTACATATTTTTAAAATATAGACATACTATATTTGGAAGAAATATTTCTCTATATTCATATAATACCAGTTGTGCCCCTATTAAACAAAGCTCAAGCAATAGGCCCTTACATACAAGTGGGAAACCATCAGGGTACTTTAAAAAGAAAATAACACAAGCCTGAGTTTAGGAAAACACTTAGGTGAATTCAATTCAATTCTGGCTCTGATATTCACACTAACTGCATGACCTGAACAATTTACTTAATTTTGCTAATCCAGTTTCCCCCTCTTTAACTCACAGGATTAGCAAACGAGTTCAGAGGAAAAGAAAATATCTAAGAAATCTTTACAAGATGCCTGTAAAACAGTAGATGCTCAAGAAGTATCTATTTCCTTCTCTTTTTCCTTAGACCGCCTTGGGATCTAGAACACTTAACCACTTACCACCTTTCTCCACTAATTGGTTATCCAACTTAAATTAAAAATAAAAAGCATCATGCTGTATCAATGAATTTTAAATTTTCTTCTCTCTCTCTTTCTCTCAACCCAAACATACACAGCAAAATCAATCCATCTTCTTTCTTTTAGGGACTACATCTTTGCACTTCTGACACCATTTCCTCTTCATAGAGGATGCTGGTTTAAAAAATATTTTTTAATTAAAAAGATATTCATTCACTTCTTACCTATATTCTGGGGTCTACATTTGTCTGCACAAAATAAACCTTTCTGCATAAAGCCTATAAGCCAGCAAGGGAAAATGGTTCTGCAGAATTTGAAGAACCTAACCCTGCTAAGGAATGCCACAAGCCTGAAATTTACTGACTGCAACATCCTCCCAATTTGTTTTCTATTGGATATTTTTCCTTAATTCACACACTTCCCTTAATAAAATCTTTCATTAGACTATCTATTAGATAGCTGCAAAATGAAAAAAAAATCCAGTGGCATAAAATGTCTTGTGGATCCACTGCCATCTGGGGAAGTGATGCTGTAACAGCAAATCTGCTAAGGAGCTAATAAAGACACACATTTTTGAGGGGCTGGAGATGGCCTCCAGCTGCAAGCCTGTACCAAAAGCCAGGCTAATTCTTTCATTTAGCCCAGGGCACAAACTGATTATTAAGTTTTAAAATTAAAGTTTCTTATGAAACTCCCTGCCCTTATACCATGTTTCAGGAATTTAGCACCAAGGGAAAGAAACATCTTCTGTAGTAACGTTCTGTCTTGCCTTATATACATATGAAAACTGTACAACCAATATATTCCTCTTTTTCGCTTTGGTTGGTAGGAAGTCCAGAACCAGATGTATACCTCAATAACTCATTCATTCATTTATTCAGTAAGCATACATTGAGCCCTTATTACATGTCAGGCACTATGCAAATTGCTAGAGATTCTGAACACAAGGATACGTGTCAGCCTTCCAGTAATCCACAGTTTGGTGGAGAAGGACACATCTGAATTAACCCTTGGCAATTTCCATGATTGTAGTGGGCGTAAAATACTCTGGGAGCTCAACAGAGGGACACCTAGTCTGGGGATGGGGAGGAGCAGGCAGCAGGGGTATGGCTGGAGAATCAAGGAAGCTGCCCCTAAGTGCTATAAATATATCAGCTTTGGTTCCTCATAAACTCTCATTTAATTTCTGATGTTTCCAATTTTTTCTTTAAATATTTTTAAACCTTCATAGAGATATGCTGAAATAAATATATAGATACACATTCATTTATTCAGCACACACATTTTTAAATATACACTGTGAAAATAAATAAAACAAAATAGTTGCTATGGTTAAGAGATTTAAAACGGTTTAGGGAGGCCATTCAGGAAGTGACTCGGGCAAATCTCAGCCAGATACCACAAAATGCCAATGTGTGCAAAGCATACATTCATGCAATGTTTCTCAAAACCCTAAGAATGTCTGGACACCATAAACAAACAACAAAATAATCAGTAAACTATCTAACTTTCAAGACCTAGAACACCCAAATAGTCACCAATCATAACAATTTATATAATAACCTTTTTCTTTAAAAACACTTGTCAAGAAGTACCAAGACAAAACACAGTTTAGGCTGTTACCTTAAACTGTGCTCCCTAAATCACAATTCTAAGACCCCAGATAAACACCTTTGGTTGCCCTGCAGCTCAGTTTGTTATTTCTTGGTCAACAACACAAAACTCACTACACAATATTCTTTAAATCTAAAGGAACCAGAGAAATTTACAGACACAGCTTACAACAGGGCAGTATAAGGGAGCCTGACTTGATTCTTTCCTTTATTTTTTTCCAAAATAAAATAAAGAAATTAAGATATCAGTTTATTAATCTGGCATATTCTTAACCTTGACTGCATCATTACCATTTATTCTAGGGCCCTGCCCCAAAAGGGCTTGATGGAATAGATGTGGGCTGGTAGATGGTGGCCAACAACACAGATGGAGCCATGTGGTTTCTAGATGGCTCCTGGCTTACTTCCAGATTTGGCTAATGCAAAGCCAAAGCATTCCTTTGTCTCCTCCCTTACCAACTGGGCCCTATGCCACATTATATACTGTGAGAGAATGGAGTCACTGGCATAATTTCAAGTTATATCATTGATTCAAATCTTTCCCCAAGCAAACCTGCTTTTATTTCACTTTCATGACCTCAATTGAAGAGATGGTAAAACAGCTCTACATTTATGTAGCATTCTCACCCCCCAAGGAATAGTTTTCTGTGCCTCTAAATACCTTATAAGTGATAAAGAGTTGGGTGGGTTGGAGTCTTTTTTGTGAATTTTTTTAAAAATCAGAATTCTATGTAATAGAAATATGAGAATAATGAATTTGGTGCTTTATAACAACTTCTTTAATAAAGTACATTATATGCATAATCTCATTTGATAGTGACGACTTCAAAAAATTGTGACACAAATGATAATATCCAACATATAAATCAGATCAGTGAGTGTCGTAAGATATGCCACCAGTAAACAGCCACAGAGAAGGCATGACCAGGCCCTTCCCACTGTCCAGCTGGCACCTTTATCCTGCTGATAGCCACAGAGCTTTCTCCCTGGCTTCCTCCAGGGCTCTGCTCAAATGCCCCTTAACATGAAAGGCCTTGGCTGACCACACTGCTTTAAAATAGCATCCCTCCACCCCAACTATACTCTATTTCCCTTTCCTGCTTTAGTCCTTTTGTATAACCCTTAGAAACATATTTATTTCTTTGTCTTCCATCTTCCACCCAGAGGGCATTGGCTGTGGTTTGCTCACTGTACCTCTAGAGTCAGGCACCAAATAGGCATTTCATATATATTTGTTGAATGAATGACTTTTTTTATTGTACTCTTTTAGTTCACTCACATTATTCCATGCATCTCGATACTGAAACCAAAGTATAGCAAAGGATGTTTTTCCAATCCCACTTATCCCTTATCCTACTAAAGAGCCTGCAAAAGGTCAAAGCTGATGAAACAAAAGCCCAAGGAGTTTGGTTAATCCTGCAGTGATACATCAAGAATTATACCTTGTAGAACAACATTTGAATGTATTTTTACTTAGTGATTCTAACATTCTTGAAACCTACCCCCTCGGCATGGGTCCTGAAAATGCTCTCCGTCCATATTTCAAATGGAGGAGAAATCAACCACAATGTCCAGTTATGGCCTTGAAATAAAATGGATTCATACTGGTTAAAAGGTTTCAGTGGCCATTTTCTCAACAAAAAAACAGAACATGCATCTCCTCCTGAATTTTAGAAATAAAACTTAAATGCCTGAGGCTTTTATGCTAACAACATTGGCTTTAAAATCAGGGAGACATTGACTCAAAACCCCGTTCCACTGCTCTTTAGATGTGAGATCTCAGAAAAGATACTTGGCGTCCCTGAGCTCAATTTCTTCAATCACAAATTAAAGGTAACAATATCTAGGACTTCCATACAGGTTGCGGTTTGATGGAGGGGGTGGAAGAGGAGTGGAGCAGAAACAAAGCTTTGTAGTGAGCTTGCCGAGTCCTTTGCAGAGTCAGGGCAGGGTGGGGCAAGGAGAAGAAGGGACACACTTGCTCGTTGGCCTGCCCATAGGAGCTGCCATTTCCACCTTCTAGCTCCAGCTTCTTAATATCAGAATCAAGCAACAGGCACTACTATAGGAAGGAGAGGAGGAAATGCAAGGTATGCAGAATAAACAGGGAAGACAGAATCCTAAACACAGGACAAAGGGGGATGGGATGAACATGAAAAAAGTCACCACAGTGCTAGAGCCATAGAAATAGGATGAGTGGCATCCAAGATTATCCTATCAGTTACTACCCGTGCCCAGAGAATCCAACAGCCCTAAAATGAATAAATACATTCTATAGTCCCTGATGAGCAGTTCCCAGACTCCCCTTCCAACAGCTAAAAAAACGGGTACTTGCTAAGAGCCAGTGGCCAGTGATTTTCAACGGTAACATGCAGCCATGCACCTCATCATCAACCATGCAACCCCAGCTTACCAAGACTACTTTGTACTTCAGCATCTCTCTAGGCAAAAAAACATCCACCTTCTTGAATAAGAGTCTGCAAGACACTTTAAGTAAGCTTAGCAAAGGAGGAAGCAACCTAGATGATTGTAAAAATGAGAGGCTGCTACTCATTTAAGTTACTGGGGATGTAGAATCAAGTAAAAAGAGAATTACAAAATATAATTAAATAAGCAGCAAAGTTCCTGATCCATAATTGCTCTTGCTCCTGTGGCTACAATGGAACATACCAATGAAAAATTTAAAAAATAAATAAACAAAAACACTAGTCTATAGAAGCAGAGGGGCTTTTAGCAGACCATAATCGTAAGTTTCTGTACTGACGCTTGCTATGAAGCTCCCTGCCAAGGAGCAATGAAGCAGAGCCCAAGCAAGTCTTTCTACAAGCTACTAGAGTGGAAGGCTAATTTAATGGGGCAGGGCCAAGTGCAGTTAACAAACTGCCCATCTGTAAGATGGAAATAAGTTGTCCTGAGTCTTTAGCAGTAACTCTCTTCGCTAAGTAGCACTAAAAGAGTTTCGAAGGCTTTCTCCTTCTTGGTACGTAACTGCCAACGAGTTATTTTCCACATGCAGCAAAGAGGAGGCTGCCAAAATGTGGGGCTTTTTTCCAGCACCTACTGAAGCTGTCTTTGATTGAGAAATTCAAGCTGCATCTGACCCCTTTCCTGGAGAAAAAAATTCATGGAATTGTGTTCTACTTATTAACTTATATATATTTTCTATGTCCCTTTCCTTTTGCCCAAACAGAAAATCATGGTACATGGAAGATTAGCCCATTTCCACACCAATCCTTTGAGTGTTAAGTCTCTACTTGGATGCTTGGGCTCTACTGAGAATGTTGCTTCTATTTGCTGCAGGCCAGGAGTCTGGCCCTGCCCTGGAAAACTTGAGTTTTCACGACCTCTAGAAGATGAAATCCATTCTGGGCATGATTCCACATTAAGAATGCAAGGAATCAAGTGCAATAGGGCAGAAAGCTTGATTCAGTGTAATAGCTTTCTGCCCTATTACACTTGATTCCTTGCAACACAGTCTTGAATTGCCTATTCTGATTCTAGAAAAGACAGCCTGACAGCTGTATACACAGCTTTGCTCACCCACCTACTGTGTGACTTTCAGCATGCTCCACCTCCTCTCTTGGTCTCAGTTTTCTCATCTATAGAGCATAAAGATAAGAGATTAAAATAATAGAGTGCTGTCCAATCTAAGATTCTATGGTTCTATGGATTCTGCTGAGTTCTCTCTTTGAAAGAAGTATTTTCATCATCAGTTCTTTCCGGCCTCTCATTCTGTTTCTAGGTTGTGTTCTTCCCAAAGACATGGCTGGTCAGAACGCTCTTTGCCCTATGCTAGGGAATTATCGGTGTGACTCTTCAAGGCCCAAAAGAGACCAACTTAAGACTGAGGAATTTCCTATTCTCATCTCCCTGATCCCTGACAATTCTCCATGCTTTGATTATCTAACTTTGAGAGGAGAGAGGACACCAACTGGCCACCCAAAGAGTTCATACATGTGGGCTTCCTACTGGGGAGCCTGGAGATGGGCCCTGCTTTAGTAAGCAATGCTGCTGGAAAGCAATATACCAGAAATGGGTTGGCTTTTATAAAGGTATTAAGTTACAAGTTTACAGTTCTAAGGCCTTAAAAATGTCCACACTAAGGCATCCAGATAAAGATACCTTGACTCTGAAGAAAGGCCGATGTCTGTCACATGGGAAGGCATGTGGCTGGTATCTGCTGGTCCTTGTTCCCAGTTCTGCTGCTTCCAGCTTCTTAGAGGAAAAAAAGCTTCCTCTCTAAGCATCTGTGGGTCCACACTCAGCTGTCACAGGTCAAAACTCTGGGTTTCATCTTTTAGCTTAGCATTTCCCAGGGCAGAAGATTACCTCTCTTCAGGTTCTGGCCATTTCTGTGGACTGTTGCTTAGCACCCAGGCTATTTCTGTCTCAATCTCCAAACATTTCTGAGATCTCTCCAAAATGTTTCCCCTTTTAAAGGACTCCAGTAACTAATCAAGAACCACTGTGAAAGGGAAGGGTCATACCTCCATGTAAATAATCTAATCAAAAGGTCACACCCTACAATATTGGATCAGGATTAAAAGAGCATGGCTTTCCTGGGGTACACAACAATTTCAAACCAGCACAGGCCCTTTCTAACTTTTGATTTACAAATTATTATTATGCAGGAGACTTGAAGCCTGAAGTCACTAGTGGCCTGTATCACTTTCCCAAAACACTACACTCTTTCTTCTCTCTTCTCTTCACCTCTCTCATATTTTCTCACTCTTTCTTTTTTTATTCTTCCTCTTTCTCATCTCTCATCTTCTCATTTGGTCCTGCCAACTAAACTAAGGGAGTTATTTAGACCAATTGGCAACCCATAGGAAAAAAATAAACTGTTCCTTATCTTTAGTGAACAGAACTACAAGATTAAGACTCAACACTATTTGAAGCACAGTCCCATTGACAACATTAAGAAAGCTACAACATAAAAGCTTATGAGATAAAATGAATTAAGAATCCTGAATTAAGATCAACAACTACCTGTATGTTGAAATATTTTAAGACATAGGTTTGTGTGGAAAGTTCTTTCATAAAAAGTCAATATGATTAGGGAAGGATACTACAACTACAGTATGTAACCAATGAGAAAGCAGCACCATCCCTGAGATTAATGAAATTTGAGATCACAACTGTCTAATATATTTTTGCTAAGCATGAGTAGCTCATGTGGTGAGGATTTGTAGTTCAATCAAAGTATCTTGTTTACATCCACGTGTGAACATAATACTCCCAACATCCCAATTAACTAAAGTAACCTAGTAGAGGAGGGTTGCCAACAGCGGGCAGAAGTGTGGCATATCTAAACAAGTGAACACTGGAAGGTATCATTATGACTGATGTGTAGACATTTGGGATAAAAGGCTTTTAGGTAAGTAGGAGGTTTTAAGCAGGGAACTAACCTTAGGCTTAGGTCCTTAGGCTCAATAACATTTCCTAGGCACAAGAAAGACCCAGACTTAATAACGTTTCCTCCTGTCCTTAAGTAGAAAGATCTGGTGGGATGTAGATGGTGTGGACACAAATGTTCGGTGATGGCAGGAACAGGGAGGGAGAATGCAGCTAGTTCTCCTTCCTCCCAAGTACTGAACACCACTTCATCCGACTCTGCTATAATGCAGTAGGACCAGACCTAACACCCTCTTTCAGAACCAAAGGCCTGTGGTTTTGAGCAAGCACCCTGAACTTAAGCTGCAGTGTAAAACAGAGCTTGCCAGATACCTATGATGGATGATCAATTGTTATCCATCCTTTTGGCCATTTGCCTAAATAAAGACTCATTATGGTACAGGTATCAGACACAAGCCAAACTACTCTGATATCCAAATAAAAGCAGTAAATGATTTTTCTCCTTTTCCTCTTCTTTAAAAAGGCATTTAAAGGTGTTTTGTTTTGTTTCTTTCACTAGAACAATAAAATGGAATGCATCTAGAAATTTGCCACTTTGGCAGCTAAATGGAGCAGCCCAAACTATGTCCTCAGCAAGAACCTCAAGGGTGGAACAAAGTTTCTGGCTGAGTCCTGAGTGAATCCAAGGCAGAGGAAGACACAGGCTTGCCTTAAGATGTGGAGGGAGAAGAGTTGCTGTTCAGAGTCCTGGGCTAATAGTTTTCTCAGGGGCATAAAAATAAGAGGGGATGCATTCACTAGGTTTAAGCACAAGGCCAGCAGAATCCAGGTGAGGACCTGGGATGGAGTAGAAGTAAAAATCTGGGGAACAAGAAGAAACAAGAGAGGTGCTTTATTGACAAAAGGAAAATGGTATCATGGAGGACTGAGACAATGGACAAAAGAAAGGATGAGACAAAGAAACCCAGCCACTCCATACCGAGTAACTGTCCGTATGCCTCTCCCTTTTTCCTTCACAGATATGCTGGCACCTTTGGCAAGCATTGGGCTGACATCCATTCCCAGTCAATATCAGTAGGCACTGAATTAGACATGAAAGATACAGAGAAGACCTAATCAGGTTCTTCGCTCTTAAGACACAAAGCCCCAACCAGAAAGTTGAATAAAATCCACCCTGAGCCTTCTTGAAATTTATAACTGCACTACAAGGTGAGTATTCTGTTTCATAGGAAATGTACATGGCAGTATCAAGTGTTCAAGTGCGTGATATATATAACTTACACTCAAGTGTTCAGCAAATGGATGCTAAACAGGCAGAAAGACAGAAAACAGATACATGGATACATATAATGATACAGCAAATGTGGGAAGATTTAAAACTGGTGGATCTGGGTATCTGGAGTAGGGGACAGGGGTATGTTAGAGTTCTCTGTATGGAGTTAATGTCATTTTTCTAACTGTCCTGTAGTTTGAAAGTACTTCCAAATTAAAAGTTTAAAAAGAAAAAAACCACCCAATAGAATAACCTACTGTCATACAATTGGAGCTGCAATCCCTTGGCCTAAGGATTATCTCCAGTTAAAAACCAAATAGAAAAAGGGCCCCACACCCTAGACCAGCACACACCAGGGCCCTGCAGACCTGTGCACCTGCACAGCCACATTCTCACTGCCACTGGGCACCCATGCTCACAGCAACAAGCATAGCATCCCCAACCTGTGCCTATACCTGTGCTGCAACACATCACTGCACTGTTGTGCCCCTCCCCGTGCCCTGCATCCTGCTCCACATCCATCCTGCAAATACAAGGCTTTAGACTGCTGACGGAAATCAACTTCCAAAGTAAATCAATTAAGATATTTACATGCCATGAAGACAGTAGAAGATCACTAAACATATCATGATGCAGACAGATACAGCCCAGTCTAAAGACCAAATTAAAATACCAGAGGAGACATAGACATTGGAAGAACTAAACAAAGATGTATATATAAATCTACTAAATAAAATGAATGGGATGGATGCTGACATAAAGGAGATCAAGAAGACACTAGAAGAGGATAAAGAGAAATTTGAAAAAATAAGTAGAAAAATAATAGATATCACAGAGATTAAAGATAGATACTATAGACCAAATAATAGATAGAGATACACAACAGCAGATTTGAAGAGGCAGAAGAAAGAATAAGTGAACTAGAGGACAGGACAACTGATTTTGAACACTCAAAACAACAAATGGCAAAAAAGATGGAAAAATTTGAATTGGATCTGAGGGAAATGATGGACAAACCAAACAGCACAAATATAAGAATCATTTGGTGTCCCAGAAGGAGAAGAGAAACGTAAAGGGCCAGGAAGATAAGTTGAGGATAAATGGGGGAAAATTTCCCAACCTTTATAAAGGACATAAATATGCAAATAAAAGAAGCTCAGCAAACTCCAAATAGAATAAATCCAATGGACCTT
This sequence comes from Tamandua tetradactyla, assembly GCF_023851605.1. NCBI lineage: Eukaryota > Metazoa > Chordata > Mammalia > Pilosa > Myrmecophagidae > Tamandua > Tamandua tetradactyla. The sequence continues at coordinate 119,094,578 of NC_135329.1, read as the reverse complement.
CCCCAAGACAAATCCTAATCAGTCTGTCAAATGTTGAAGAGAAGCAGAAAATCCTGGAAGCGGCAAGAGAAAAACAATCTACTACATACAAGGGTAACCACAAAAAACTGAGTTCAGACTACTCAACTGGCACTATGGAGGTAAGAAGGCAGTGGTATGACATATTTAAGATCCTGAAAGAGAATGACTTCCAAACAAGAATTCTGTACTTAGCCAAATTGTCCTTCAAAACCAAGGGAGAGATTAAAATTTTCACAGACAAATAAATCATGAAAGAATATGCCAATAAGAGACTGGCCCTACAAGAAATACTAAAGGGAGTTCTACCAGTTGAAAAAAAAAAAAAGACAGGAAAGGGAGGTGTGGATGAGGACACAGAACTGAAGAGTATCAGTAAGGGTAACTTAAAGGATAAAAAGAGAAAGAGGGAAAAATATATAGATCTGACTAATAAAATCCAAAAGATAAGATGGTGGATTTAAGAAATGCCTTTTCAGTAATAACTTTGAATGTTAATGGAATAAACTCACCAATTAAAAGATACAGATTGGCAGACTGGATTAAGAGATATAATCCAGCTATATGCTGCTTATAAGAGACTCATCTTAGACACAACAATACAAATAGACTGAAAGTCAAAGGATGGAAAAAGATCTTCCATGCAAGTTGTAGCCAAAAAGAAAGCAGGAGTAGCTATATCAGACAAAACAGACTTTAAATGCAAAGACATCACAAAAGACAAAGAAAGACAGTATTAATTAAAGGGACAATTCACCAAGAAGAAATAGCAATCATAAATGTTTATGCTTCCAATCAAGGAGCTCCAAAGTACATGAGACAGACATTGGCAAAACTGAAGCAAGCAATAGATGTTTCAACAATAATAGTAGGAGACTTCAATAAGCCACTCTCCTTTATAGATAGAGCAACCAGACAGAAGAGCAACAAGGAAAGAGAAAAGTTAAACAATTTGATAAATGAATTAGACCTAACAGACATATATAGGTCATTACACCACAAAACACCAGGATATACATTCTTCTCTAGTGCTCATGGAACATTCTCCAGGATGGATCATAAACTGGGGCACAAAACAGGTCTTTATAAATTGAAATTATTCAAAGCACTTTCCCTGATCACAATGGAATGAGCTGGATATCAATAACCATCAAAGAACTAGAACTTTCACAAATATATGGAGAATAAATAAGATACTCTTAAACAATCAGTGGGTCAAAGAAGAAATTGCTAGAGAAATCAGTAGTTATCTAGAGACTAATGAAAATGAACATATCAGAACTTATGGGATGTGGCAAAGACTGTGCTGAGAGGGAAATTTATTGCCTTAAATGTCTGTATTAAAACACAAGAAAAAGCAAAAGTCAAGGAATTAACTGCTCACCTGGGGAAACTTGAGAAAGAACAGCAAAGGAAGCCCAAAGCAAATACAAGAAGAGAAATAACAAAGATTAAAGCAGAATTAAACGAATGGGAAAACAAAACAACAATAGAAAGAATCAATAAACCCAAAAGTTGGTTCTTTGACAAAATCAATAAATTGATAGGTTACTAGCAAGACTGACAAAGAAAAAAAAGAGAGGGGATGCAAATTTTAAAAATCAGAAATGAGAAGGGGTGCATTACCACAGACCCTGAAGAAATAAAAGAAATCATAAGAGGATACTATGAACAACTATATACCAACAAAGTAGGCAACTTAGGTGAAATGGACAAATTTCTGGAAACACACAAACAAGCTACACTAATTCAGGAAGAAATAGAATACTTCAACAAACCAATCACAAGTAAAGAAATCCCATCAGTCATCAAAAATTTTCCTACAAAGAAAAGCCCGGGGCCAGGTGGCTTCACAGGGGAATTTTATCAAACATTCTAAAAAGAACTAAAACCAATCCTGCTCAAACTTTTCAAAAAAATTGAGGAAAAAGGAACACTATGTAACTCATTTTATGACGCTAATATCATTTCACTGCCAAAACCAGTTAAAGATGCTACAAGAAAGGAAAACTACAAGCCAATCTCCCTAACGAACATAGACGCAAAAATTCTCAGCAAAATGCTAGCAAATCAAATCCAACAGCACATTAAAAGAATTATACACCACAACCAAGTGGTATTTATACCAGGGAGGCAAGAATGGTTCAACACAAGAAAATCAATTAATATAATACAGTACATTAACAAATCGAAAGGGAAAAATCACATGATCATCTTGATTGATGCTGAAAAAGCATCAACAAAACTCAACATCTTTTTTTTTATAAAAACACTTCAAAAGACAGGAATCAAAGTACCTTCCTCAATATGATAAAGGGCATATATGAAAAACCCATAGCCAGCATTATACTCAATGAAGAGAGACTATAAGCTTTCCCCCTAAGATCAGGAATGATACAAGAATGCACTCTGTCCCCATTATTATTCAACATTGTACTAGAAGTTCTAGCCAGAGCAATCAGGCAGGACAAAGAAATAAAAGGCATTCAGACTGGAAAGGAAGAAGTAAAACTTTCATTATTTGCAGATGCCGCAATACTATACTTGGAAAATCCTGAGAAATCTACAGCAAAGTTACTTCAGCTAATAAACAAATTCAGCAAGGTGGCGGGATATAAAATAAATGTGCAAAAATTAGTAACGTTTCTATGCACAAACAATGACCTAACTGAGGAGTCACTTAAGGAAAAAATTCCATTCAAATTAGGAACTAAAAGAATCAAGTACTTGGGAATGAACTTAACTAGGGATATAAAGGACTTGAACACAGACTACATAACATTGCTAAAAGAAATCAAAGAAGATCTAAATAGGTGGAAAGACATTCCCTGCTCATGGATAAGAAGGTTAAATATAGTTAAGATGTCAATTCTATCCAAATTGATCTACAGATTCAATGTAGTACCATTAAAAATTCCAACAAGCTACTTTGAAGACTAGGAAAAGCTAGTTACCAAATTCGTCTAGAAGGGAAGGAGACCCCGAGCAGCTAAAAGTATCCTAAAAAAGAAGAAGGACATGGGAGGATTAACACTCCGGAATTTAAAACTTAGTATAAAGTCACAGTGGTCAAAACAGTACGTATGATACTGGCACAAAGAGAGAAGTATTGAACGATGGAATCAAATCGATAGCGCAGAAACAGACCATCAAATCTATGGGCAACTGATTTTTGACAAGGGCCCCAAATCCACTGAACTGGGACAAAATAGTCCTTTCAACAAATGGGCATGGGAGAACTGGGTATCAATGACCAAAAGAATGAAAGAGGACCCTTACCTTACACCCTATACAAAAATTTACTCAAAGTGGATCAAACACCTAAATATAAGAACTAGCACCATAAAACTTCTAGAAGATTATGTGGGGAAACATCTTCAAGACCTGGTAATAGGAGGTAGCTTCCTAAACTTTACCCAAAGTACAAGCAACAAAAGAAAAAATAGATAAATGGGAACTCCTCAAATTCAATTGCTTCTGCACCTCAAAAGACTATGTCAAAGAGGTAAAGAAGCAGCCAACTCAATGGGAGAAAATATTTGGAAATCACATCAGACAAAGGTTTGATATCCTGTATACATAAAGAAATCATACAACCCAACAACAAAAGAAAAAAGAACCCAATTATAAAATGGGCTAGCATATGAATAGGCATTTTTCTGAAGGGCAAATGCAGACGGCTCAAAAGCATATGAAGAGGTGCTCATTTTCGTTAGCTATAAAGGAAATGCAGATCAAGACTACAATGAGATACCACTTATACCTGTGAGAATGGCTGCTCTTAAACAAACAGGAAACTATAAATGTTGGCAAGGATGTGGAGAAATTGGGATACTTATGCACTACTGGTGGGAATGTACAATAGTATAGCAGCTATAGAAGACATTTGGTAGTTCCTTAGGAAATGAAACATCGAGTTGCCCTATGACCCAGCAATAGCACTACTTGGTATACAGTCAGAAGAGCTGAAAGCAGTGACACAGACAGACATTTTCACACCGATATTCAGAGTAGCATTATTCACAATTGCCAAAAGATGGAGACAATCCAAATGCCCATCAACAGAGGAGTGGATTAACAAAATGTGTTATAAACACAGGATGGAATATTATGCAGCAGTAAGATGAAATGACCTCCTGATGCACATGAAAAGATGGGTGAGACTTGAGGACATAATGCTGAGTGAAAAAAGCCAGATACAAAAAGATGGATACTGTTTTATGGCCATGGTAAAGGTAAAAATCAGAGGCTTATAATACAGAATAGAAGGAACTTAGAGAAGCATAGAAGCTAGAGATGGGTGAACAGTTAGCTAATGAGGTTGAACTAAAATGTAAGGGAATAGATAGAAGTGAAGGTGGTTCTCTAGTGGGTCTGTAAGGAATATTACCATATTGAAAGTGAACAAGATTGAAAGGGGTGGTTTAGATCTACATGTCCCACTGATTAACACTAGAAATATTCTTGCAAGAACTACTTCAAAGGTATGACTCACGTATAAAGAGTGTTTAAATCCAGGGTACAAGGGTAAAACTGCTATTTCATGCTATCAGCTGTTTAACAGGAAAACATCAACAGTACCACAGCAATAGCAGGGGTAAAAAATGGTCAGAGGAACAAGAGTTCCTCCAACAACAAAATTACCTAAAATTGAGACTGTTGATGGACTGTGAACCTTGGGCATTATACACAATGCCTAATGAATGTAGGTGGCTGAAGGATGCACTGACTGAGAAGTAGATTGGAGAACGATGGTGTATACATATAATCTAATACTGTGCTGCTGCAAAAAAGAACGAAATCATGAGGTATGCAATGATGTGAATGAATGTGTGAAACATTTGGTGAGGCAAAAAAAGCCAGAAACGAAAGGACAATTATTGTATAGTCTCCTTTAGTAAATGCTTATAAGAAAACAGGGGCCTAGATTGTAAGTTCTTATAGCAATACGTTTAGTCCAGAGTGGTAATTATTATTTCTGGAGTTTGAGAGGCTATTTTATATATGTATATTTAGAGATAAGAATGAAGCTGATCATGTCAGAATTAAGGTAATTCAGAACACAGGGGTAAGAAAGACATTGTTCATATTTGAGAACTGCACCTATTCTTTGAGACCAAAGGAAAAAAGGTTTATTTGGTCTGGAACCTAAATTTTCTGTAGCAAGTAATCTAACTCAACCTGTCTGGATAGCTCATTTGAACAACTGAAACACAGGGAGTCCAGAATAAGAATGAGGGCCTTTAACCCTGTATAACTTAATGTAATGCCTGGATATATCCTCAAATATATTAAGCAGATAATCAAAAAAATCTGACAAAGCCCCTTAAGGTACAGGAGAATAAATATGGAACTATTAAACTTTACCACCAGGGAAACCCCTGATACTGTGTCCAACATTAGAGACCCCCAAATCAATAGGCCAGGCCTATTGGTCTTGATCTTGTGGCTTACTCTGGTGAAGCTTATGTATATAGTGGAGAAGATTAACCTACCTATAGGTACCTAAGAGTTCTTCTGGAGGACCTCTTTTGTTGCTCAGATGTGGCCTCACTCTCTCTAAGCCTTTATAAGTGAAATCATTGCTGTGCTGGTTTGAAAGGATGTATGTCTCCTAGAAAAGCCATGTTTTAGTCTAAATCCCATTTCATAAAGGCAGATTAATCTCTATTCAATACTGTATGTGTGAAACTGTAATCAGATCATCTCCCTGGAGATGTGATTTAATCAAGAGTGGTTGTTAAGCTGGGTTAGGTGACAACATGTCTCCACCCACTTGGGTGGGTCTTGATAAGTTTCTGGAATCCTATAAAAGAGGAAACATTTTGGAGAATGAGAAATTCGGAGACAGCAGAGAATGCTGCAGCACCACAAAGTAGAGAGTCCACTAGCCAGCGACCTTTGGAAATGAAGAAGGAAAATGCCTTCTGGGGAGCTTCATGAAACAGGAAGCCAGGAGTGAACGCTAGCAGATGATGCCATGTTCACCATGTGCCCTTCCAGCCAGGAGAGAAGCCCTGACTGTGTTCGCCATGAGCCTTCTCACATGAGAGAGAAACCCTGAACTTCATCAGCCTTCTTGAACCAAGGTATCTTTCTCTGGATGCCTTAGATTGGACATTTCCATAGACTTATTTTAATCGGGACATTTTCTCAGCCTTGGAACTGTAAACTAGCAACTGATTAAATTCCCCTTTTTTAAAGCCATTTTGTTTCTGGTATATTGCATTCTGGCATCTAGCAAACTAGAACAATTGCCCTCCCCATTACATAGGACATTGACATCCAGGAGTGAAAGTCTCCCTGGTGGTGTGGGAGATGACTCCCAGGTATGAGTCCAGCCCGGGTACCAGGGGATCAACAATTCCATCCTGACCAAAGGGGAAAAGAAGTATAACTAATAAAGTGTCAGTGTCTAAGAGAGTTTAAATAGAGTCACGAAGCTACTCTGGAGGTCACTCCTATGCAAGCTTCAGTTAGACACTGCTACCTATTATAGCTTGCTAAACCCCAACCAAAATCAGATATTGCTACCTATCATGCTTGCCAAACCCTGACCAAATCCTGCTAATCCTAAAGAACACCTAGGACAATATATAAGAGTCTACAAAGGTTCCATGCACTAGGGTAACTTTCCAGAAACCTACAACCTCCAGATGGGTCCTGAAACCTAGAGGGTCCAGCCTCTCCAGAACATCAGATAGTTCCATCTCTGTACCCCATATTATTGACAGCTCCTTCCAATATGAAAAAGTTAGAATGACCATGGCCCAAATACCCCTAAAGAGGGGGCAGAAAGATCAAAGGTGATGGTGGAGTCATACAGAGAAGGTAGGGTTTAACAAATGAATATATGATTACTAAATGAATGTATTGTATTTCTTTTAGTCTCCAGTATTTTAGAGTAGCTAGAAGTAAAAACCTAAAATTATGGAATTGTAACCCATACCAAACTCTGAAATCTGTTCTACAACTAATTGTTGTGCTGTGCTTTGAAATTTATTGCTTTTCTGTATACATTGTTATTTTTCAACAAAAAGAAAGAAAAAGTTGATTGTGATGATAAAAAAAATATTTATTCTTTGTATCCTATGTTCTAGAGCAGCTAGAAGGAAAAATCTGAGATGATGGTATGGTAGCCCATGACAAACTCTGGGATCTGTCCTGTAACAACTTGTTAAAAAGTCCTTTGAAAATTATTGCTTTATTCTTTCTTTGCTTTGTATATATATTATGTAATAAAAACAAGTTTAAAAAAATTTTTTTTTAAAAAAAGGAAGAAACCCATGAAGCTTGTTAGTCATTTATACCTGTGTAGAAAGAAGCTAACTACATCTTTCCCAAAGAGATTTTTGGATAGAGAGCTTGAAGACTGGATTCCTACAGGGCAGGAAATGCATGCAGAAGTTAGCCAAGGCTTGGTGCGTGTCCTAGGAATCTTTAGACTATACTCCCAAGAAACATCCTGCTTGTTATATTTTGAATATTCTCAAGCTGGGAAAAATTGTTTATGCTCTAAATAATTTCATCAGCTATAAGCTTAGAATAATTTTTTTCTTATTAGGGAGCTAGCATCTAGAGGAGATGGCTTTTTCTGGCACTTTCCTACACATCTGTATTTTGATCCCTCTTGATTTACATGTCCCCAGAAAATAACCAGCAGAGGATCTCTTTGAGTTTGAAGGCTGTCCCCTATATGCATAATTCATTGCAAAAGGACAAATGCAACTGACTCAAAATGCCATGTGCCCTTTGCTATTCACCTATTCAACATTACATTTCAACCAATCAGGAATTGTATAACATTTTTCATCAGAAATAAGATGAGATTCCCCAGGTGAGTTCTCTGTTACTCTCATTTATGAGATTGGGACAGGTGGCCTAAACAATTCTCTTCAGATTTTCCTCCAGCGTATTTTCAAGGGAATCAGATCAGTAGGCAAAATTTAAAATACAGCTGTCTCTCAAAAGAAAATGAAAGGCAGATGATGGGTTCCTCACTGGTATGTCATTAAGCAACTAAGCAATGAATAAATAGCTAGCACACCCTGGTGCTATTTCATTGATACAAAAGTCTCTGTAATTGCCCCAAGAAACTGTAACTTGTTTTGAAAGGTTATTTTTGAAAAGAGAAAATTTAGGAACTGTTTCACATTCAAAGATCCTCTCACCACTATTCATTGGAAATGCTGAGTACCTTACACATTTTTTTTTCAGTAGTCCAATCCAGATGAGACAAAAACAATGAAGGATGTCTTGATGAATGCCAAATATATCCCATTCTATCTCCACTTTCCATGCTTGTAAGGCTCTCTTGTATAATTACAGCAGCTGCTCAAAAATAATATGGAGGAAGATGTGGCACCAAAGATTTGAACCAAGACAAGGTTTCCAGAAAATATCTCTGAAATCCATGATTTGGATCTATGACTTGGACCACATAACTTGTTCAACTAAATTAAAGACTGGCCTATCAGTATATTTCAAATGCTATCAGAAGACACATCACTAAATGCCATATCCAGATATCTGTCAAGTATTAGCCATCCAGAAAAATGCTACTCCATTCCAGAAAAGTTTATTACATGGTAGGTGTGACCAGATACACAGAGTAATGTAGGAAACAAACCTGATTAATTTTTAGGAAGCAAACCAAAGCTATCACATCCAAGTTGAACGAGCCAAAAAGATTTTGTAGATAATGGTTTGTTATTTTTTTCTTTTAAATGAAGAAATCAGGTGAATTATGTATGCCAGGTGAAAACATATCTTTTAAAGGCCTTAAATACTCAAACTGGGGTCCAATCAATTTCTGTTAAAAATAGTCATTTTCCTATGCAGTTCTGTATTTTGAAGAGCTAGCTTTGGCCAATTACTTCAGGGTAATCAGTCCATTAAAAAGGACCGTTGGAAGTGAAAATACAGATGACTAAGAGGCACATGAAAAGATGCTCAACTTCACTAGCTATTAGGGAAGTGCACATGAAAACCACAAGGAGGTATCATCTCATACCTACAAGAATGGCCACTATTAAACAAGCAACTATAAGCGTTGGGGAGTATGTGGAGAAATCAGAACACCTATTCACTGCGGGTGGAAATGTAAAATGGTACAGCTGCTGTGGAGGATGGTTTAGTGGTTTCTCACGAAGCTAAGTATAGAGTTGCCTTATGACCCAGCAATCCTGCCACTTAGGATATACCCATAAGAACTGAAAGCAGGGATATAAATAGACATTTTCACACAGATATTCATAGCAGCATTATTCACAATTGCCAAAAGATGGAAACAACCCAAATGTCCATCAACAGATAAATGGTTAAACAAAATGTGGTATATACATATGAATGGAATATTATTCAGCTGTAGGAAGGAATGAAGCAAGTGTCAACATGGATGAACCTTGAGAACTTTATGTTAAGTGAAATAAGTCAGACACAAATGGACAAATATTTTATGATCTCACTGATATGAATTAATTATAATATGTAAACTCAGGCATAAAATATAGAATACAGTTTACAAGGATATGGAATGAGGCTAAACAATGGGGAGTAGTTACTCAATATAAGCAGAATGTTTAACTAGGGTCAATCTAAACGCTTGGAAGTGGACAGAGGTGATGATAGAATGTTATTGTGAGAATAAGTAACAGTGCTGAATGGTGTGTGAATGTGGTAGAAGGGGAAGTTTAGAGTCATGTATGTCACCAGAAGGAAAGTTGGAGGTTAAAACATGGGAATGAATAACACAGTGAATCTGTGGTGGATAATGACTGTGATTAACTGTACAAATATTTAAAAGTTCTTTCATGAACTAGAGCAAATGTATGACCTATGATAACAGAGGGGTATATGGGGGAAAATGTACCTATGCAAACAATGGACTATAGTTAACACTAAAATTTTAATACTCTTTCACCAGAAGTAATAAATGTTCCATACCAACTCTATGGGTCAATAATATGGGGGGATAAGGAGTATGGGAGGATTACTGGTTTCTTTTTTATTTTTCTTTCTTTTCTGGAGTAATGAAAATGTTCTAAATTTGATCATGGGTCTGTATGCACAACTATGTGATGATACTGTAAACCAATGATTGCATACTTCAGATGGTTTCTAAGCTGTGTGAATATATCTCAATGAAATTGCATTAAAAAAATAAGACAACAATGAAAAAAAGACCATTTGGTAGGATGTGAAACACTGTATATTAGGGCATCATCACACCCCAGAAGCTAAGAGTAGTTCCAGGGCTCAGTCTACACTTAGGCAAAAATAAGCTGTAACTGAGAAAAGACAAGGAACTGGGGCATCCTGCAAAGCAGTCAAATGAATTTTCTGCTCCTAAGACACATTGTAAGAGGCTCTCCTGCTACAATATAATAAGGTCCTGGATAAACAGAACAAACATATCTTATAATGCACTTCTGACCACCAAAATAACAAAGAAAATGTCCTGAGGGAATGTACACACATGCACACAAAGAAATAGAGAAAGAAAAAAAAGGAATTAAGGAAGAAAGGATGGAAGGGGGGGAGGGAGGGAAAAGAGAAGGGTTTACAGAAGGAGGAGGAGAGAGAAAGAAAGAGAGAGAGAGATAGGGAGGGAGGGAGGGAGGGAGGGAGGAAGGGAGGTAGGTAGGTAGGAAGGAAAACAAGAAGACTGATTCCGGTGTGAGATACAAGCAGCACACTGTGAAAAACGCTGATCCACATCAGAGTTCCACACCAGAGAGGGTTATAAGAGAAGTGTCACAACGAACTAGAGTTCAAGATGACATCCAAGTGGTGATCCCAATATAATGGGAAAATTATAACATTGTCCTAAATAAGATGGAAGTGGAATTTCCCAAATAAAGGACAATGCAGCCCAGTAGATGTCATTGAGAACTAGTTTCTTTTACCATTAAAACTGCAATTTTAATATAAACTATGTCATCAAAAAAATGGCTGATGTTACAACTGAGTTATGGGCATGTCAAAAAGTTCCTCTCTTAAGGTTAAAAAAAAAAAAGAGAAAGCTATAAATTAATCAAATATAAGCTAAAAGAAATTCCTCAAAACACAAGAAAACAGGGCAACATAAATGAAAGTTGGCAGAAAAAATGAACAAGAGAATTAAGCATTTAATTACCAAAGGTAATCTCAGATAATTGTATATGAAAGAGTTCATGTAATAAAATATGGAATAAAAATTAACAAATTAGACTTTTAAAATGACCAGGAGGGGTTGTAAACTAGCAAAAAAACAATTTATATATATATATATAATTGAAATAAAAAATTCAATGGATGGGTTAAACCACAGATTGGACAGTTGAAGACAGAATTACTCATGTGATAAGGATTTTGAAAAAAGTGATCAGAATGCAATAGAGAGAAGGAGATGGAAAATAGTAAGCTGATTTCTTAAGAGACATGGAGCATCGAATAAGAAAGCTGAATAGTGGAAATCCTAGGAGAGGATGGAGGATACGCAATTTTCAAGATACAATGGTCAAGATTTTTCTAGGACTAATGAGAACCCCAATCTAAAGAGGCAGAAAACACTATACCAAATAGAATTAATACAAAGTAATGCACACCTACAACACCAAACGCATTACAATTTTATAAAAGCAGCAACAAAAAAGGAGAAATTCTCAGCAAAGGACCAACAGAGTTGACAGCATATTTCCCAACAGCAACAACTGATGTTAGGAGAACAAGAGTTATCTTAATAGTGCTAAGAGGAAATAATTGTAACCTACAATATGCAGTGAAACTTTATTTTAGGAAAGAATGAAATAAATGCATTTTGTGATAAACAAAAATAGAGTTTATCAAGAGAACTTCACTAAAGGAATCTCTACAGGAAGGAAGAAGAGGAGATCAAAGGAATGCTTGACATGCAAGGAATGCTGGGCAGAAAGGCGGGAAAATAAGTAATTTTATACAGAGAGTTTAAGCTGTTCATATGAAATAGCAATAAAACTCATGTCTAAATTGTGGTAAAAGAAGTCAGAAGCATACAAGTGAAGAAGGGGTGACTAGAGAGAAAATATTCCAAAGTGCTGGGGTTATTTGGAAAAAGGGTTATAAAACTGATCAACTTTATTCACAAAGAAGAATGTTTTCCTGTCCTTCATCAGCCTGGGACAGCAACAGGGCCCCCTTGCCTATTTCCTTTCATCCTAAGTCTTCAGCTTCCCAGACCCTGGGGGACCCGCAAATTCAGTGAGATCTGAGCTCAGGGCACAGCTCCTGACAAAACAGGGGACTCCCCAGAGGAGTTCCACGACCCCTGAAAGGAAGGTGTTTCTCTGAGGGTGGAAAAGAGGCTTGAGTGACAAAAAGGCCTCAAGGAAGAGAAAAGTATGTGTTTCAGCAGCTGACACTTTCACCTTTGTCTAGAAAATAATGAACTTATCCTAACTCTCAAACCAGGCACAGTTTTGTTTGTGGAGGCCTCTGCTGGGGTAGGTATTGTTTGACTTCAGCAAACAGACTTGGAGAAGAGTGATTTGTAAAGTTACCACACTGTTTGGCTGGCAAGGATGGGTTTGAGTTCTCTGGGTTTTGCTAAGTGGGAGGTTTGTGGTGGGACAGAAAGATGGTGTGAAAAGTTTTCATCTGACAGGGAAAACCCAATTTCCTCCCGGTCTTTTTCTGCCAGACACAATCTGATCATATCAACACACCTCAACATTCTTCTTAGGAAAAACAAATCACAGCTGAGAACCTCAAAGAGGCTTCCTGGCAACCTGGTCACTGAGTCTGGGTCTACATGAGTCACCAGAACTACCTATAACAGCCTTTTTTGGTTGTTTCTTCATGAGTTCCCATGATAACCCAGGCAATTGGGTTGGTATCAAGACAGGGAAGTGAGAAAAAAGTTGGGGTGGAGCAAATGCTATAACTGGAATGCTAACTTATGAAACACAGGCTCCTTTTCACATAATCCTCAAGCAAACAAGTAGAAAGGTCAGTCAGCAGGGGAGAAACTGCATAACACATTTCAATGAAAGTTCCAAATTATTAATGAGCTATCTATTATTTGGACTCTCTCTACCTCTGATGAGCCCCATTTGAGGAACAAGTGAACAGCAACAGTTGAAGTTAACTGTCCTGTGCCTGCAGCTTCAGAAGCATTAGAAGTACCTCTTCCTGTGTGGGTTTATAAGGACAAAAGGTGTTTTCTGGTTGAGAACACAGATACTGCGGCACGCACATCTGTCCATGTTATCGTGATCCCTCACTTACACAATGTGTTTTATAACTCCTGCCTAAAGAATGGACTGTTGTGCTTGAGACTAAACACACTTATTACCTGGATTTCTAAATCACTCTGAGTGTTGATATAAAGTCTCTGCTATATGCACAGGAAAGACAACATTTTCTACCAATGGAAAAACTGACACTTGTAATTAATTAAAGGATAGTTTTTCTCCATCCCATAGGGAACCATATATTGGTATTTCCCAAGAAGTTATGCATTCATAATCCACATTCTTGGAGAGGAAGTACAATGAGGACTTAGAAGGAAGAGACATTCTTTATCATTTTCAACCAATGGAATTAATGCTTCACAAAATTAGCCAGCAAATATTTATGAGGGTTCATTTGGTTATGGCAGAAACAGGAAGAACCACCCTTGGATTCCTTAAGAAAGAGTACCTGACTAGAAAGCATGGAGCAAATGAGTCACTGGGATCAGCTGGCTCTTTCCTAAATGAGGCTCTTTCCTAAATGTATGCTACTAAGTCATCCACAACCTCATGAATTCTTGGGGTGAAGATCTGTAAAGTTATAGATTTTTTAGGCTTAAAACAAATTTTTAAAAAATAATGTCCTTCCTGCCTTCATTCCCTGTTTCCTTCCTGCCTGCCTTCTTTCCTTCTTTAAATCAGTAAACTGAGGCTATGATTACCAGTTCTAGGTTCCTTTCCTCCACACAGTAGTTTTTCAACTTCAGTTGTACAGACATTTTTTAAAGAAAAATGTTCCCTTGACTCTCTCAGTGTTAACTTTTATTTTTTTTCCCCTGGGCAGGCACCAGGAATCAAACCCAAGTCTCTGGGATGGCAGGCAAGAATTCTACCTGCTGAGCCACTGCCACACCACCCTCTCAGTGTTACCTTTAACTACCATTATTAGTGTGTTACTTAGAAAACACCAACATAATTGAAGTACAAGATACTTAGGCGTACTGCCCTTAATCTACACAGCCAAAGAACATTTATAAGTAAATACAATAAAAACTATAAAACCCATAGACTTCAAATTAACAATATGAATTTAATATGCTTAAGACGCTCTGCTGCAAAGACACTGCTGTCTAAAGAAGGATATATGTGGTACTGATCACTGTGGCCTTTTGACCTCAGTAAGCATTTACATCCAGATTCTCTAATTACTTTCCCTACCAGAACAGTGGCAAAAACTTTCCTCATCGACCTGTCTGTAGGTATTGGAACTTTAAAAGTAAATATAGGAACAATGAAATGAAAATTGAGAGTGTTGATGGACTGTGGACTTTGGGCACTATACATGATCCCTGATGAAGGCAGGTGGCTGAAGGATGCACTGACTGAGAAGTGGATTGGGGAACAATGGTGTACACTTATGAACAAATGTTGTGCCGCTACAAAAAAGGAATGAAGTTGTGAGGCACACAACTATGTGAGTCAATGTGTGGGACATCTGTGAGGCAAAATAAGCCAGAAACAAAAGAACAATAATGGTATGGTCTCCTTTAGAAAATGCTTACAAGAAAAAGGGGCCTAGATTGCAAGCTTTTATAACAGACACATTTAGTCCAGAGTGGTAATTATTATTTCTGGATTTCAGGAGGCTGTTTATATATGTATATATTATTATATATATATATATATATATATATAATCTGATATTTAGAGATAAGAATGAAACCCATCAGGTTGGGGTTAAAGTAATTCAGAACACAGGGGTAAGGAAGACAGTGTCTATATTTTAGAACCACACATACTCTCTGAGACCAAAGGAAGAAATGTTTATTTGGTCTAGAACTGAAATTTTCTGTAGCACATAATCTTACCCAAACCATCTGTATAGCTCATTTGAACAAATGAAACACAGGGAGCACAAAATAAGAAAGAAGTCCTTTAATCTAGTATAGCCTAATGTAATGTCTGGATACATCCTAGAGTATATTAAGCAGATAATCAACAAGTATTGGCAAAGTCCCTTGAAGGATGGGAGAAAAAATATGAAACTATTAAACTTTACCATCAGGAAATCCCCTGATATTGTGTCAGGGACACCCAAATCAACATACCATGCCCTTGATCTTGTGGCTTACTCTTGTGAAGCTTAGGTAGGTAGTGGAGAAGCTTACCTACCTATAGGTATGCCTAAGAGTTACTTCTGGAGGACCTCTTTTGTTGCTCAGATGTGGCCTCACTCTCTCTAAGCCCAACTCTGCAAGTGAAATCATTGCCCTTCCCCCTATGTGGGACATGGTATCCAGGGGTGAAAGTTTCCCTGGAGACATGGGCAATGATTCCCAGGGATGAATCCAGACCTGGTACCATGAGATCAACAATTCCATCCTGACCAAAAGGGGGAAAAGAAGTATAATTAATAAAGTATCAGTGGCAGAGAGAGTTCAAACAGAGTCATTTTTCTGGAGGTTGCTCTTACACAAGCTTTAGTTACACATTACCACCTATCATAACCTGCCAAACCCAACCAGGACCATTCCAGTCAATCCTAAAGAACACCTAGGGCAATATATAAGATCCCACAAGGGTCCCACGTACTAGTGTAACTTTCCAGAAACCTACAACCTTCAGATGGGTCCCTCTACCAGGTAAGTCCTGAAACCTAGAGGGCCCAGCCTCTCTAGAACATCAGATAGTTCCATCTCCCTACCCCATACTATTGAGAGACCCTTCCAACATGAAAAATTTAGAATGTTCATAGCCTAAACACCCCTTAAGAGAGGGAAAGAAAGATCAAAGGTGATGGTGGAGTTATACAGAGAAGACAGGATTTAACAAATGAATATGATTGCTAAATCATTGGATTGATGTTTCTTTCAGTCTGCAGTATCTTAGAGCAGCTAGAAGTAAAAACCTAAAATTGTGGAATTATAATGCATGTCAAACTCTGAAATCTGTTCTACAACTAATTGTTGTGCTGTGCTTTGAAGTTTATTGCTTTTTTTGTATATACGTTATTTTTCACAAAAAAAGAAAGAAAAAATCTATTGTGATAATAAAAAAAATATTTAAGCCTTCTAGCCTCCTATATTCTGGAGCAGCTAGAAGGAAAAATCTGAGAGAATCGAATGGTAGCCCATGACAAACTCTGGGATCTGTCCTGTAACTACCTATTAAAGAGTGCTTTGAAAACTATAGCTTTTATTATTTCTTTGCTTTATATATATGTTATTCTATAAAATAAAAAAGTTAAATTAAAAAAATTAAATAAAATGTTAGTGTCAAATTAAGTCTACCCTGATTTTTTTCTTAAAAACATTCCACATCTGGGCAGCGTGACAGTGGCTCAGCGGCAGAATTCTCGCCTGTCGTGCTGGGGACCCAGGTTCAATTCCTGGTGCCTGTCCATGCAAAAAAAAAAAAAAAAAAAGCAAAAACACTCCATATTTATAAAAAAAAGTTAAATAAATAAAGTAGTTCTATCTGTCACTAATTTGAACACAAACTTAAATGTAAATGTAGACACTGAGGCATCCCAATCACCCAGAATATGTCCATATTAAAATTTTATTGTTGTCCAGATGAAAGCAACATTTAAAAATTCTTATAGAAAACTCACAAAATCCCGGAGTCTGCGAATGCGTGGTCAGACCCCAAAGTAAGAAACTGTCCTATGTGATGCTGTCTGGTGACCATGTTCTTATCCAGAAAATCTGCCTTAAGTATGTCCTTGAAATAGAAAACACACTTGGATCAAAACCTTGCAGGGTGAGGTTAGAAGTGAGGAAATATGGAACAGTCATTATCAGGAATAAAAGCAGAGCTGATAGGAGTTGAAAACAAAGATTACCAAATGGCAATCATAGAGCCCTCAGGGACTTGAGACTTTTCTCATGAGTACTGAGTGCCATCTTTCTTGAGTCCCCAGCTCTCTTCTATACAGTTTTCATGGTAAAAGAAATGCAATATTTCAGACCTTCCTCAGAGGCTATAGTTCAGAGAGATATGAAATATGATACAAAATTGAGATCCTACAAAATAGACCAGGTACGGGCTATTGAAACAAGCTTCCATCCTCATGGTACCCATTTTCCACCATTTGCCGTTCTACCTCCACCAGAACCACTGTTTGCCAAACCCCCCACCAAAGTTCCTGTGCCAGCTGATTTCTATTTGGGCTGCCTAGAGGCCTGGAAAGGGTGTTCCTTCCTGCCCCTCACAGGTTTCAGCACAGCCTCTTTGATAGAAGCTGGGTCTCTCCATAGATGCTGCTCCCAGCAGGCACGCTTCCTCCCTAACTGAAGCGCTGAATGTTCACAAAACACTGTTTCTTCTTTCCCTTGACCTTTAACTAAGGAGTGGTCATGACCTTCCAATGTTGAAGTGTCCTGTTTGTTCTTTAACCCCACGCACACTACTGTGGGAACCTTTCGTTAAATTCTCTTTATTCGAACTAGTGGGGTAAGCTTGTTTCCTGAATAGACCTTTAGGTTATCAAATTTGGTCAAGACAATTGGTACTAAAGGAACTTATACGCAAATTTGACCTTCAAAAATTAACAAGGTAAAGAGAGAGAAAAATCACTTGCCATCTATCAGGAAGGCAAAACCATGAAGATAAATCGCATGAACAAAAGTGACGCTAACCCTTTAAATTTACTCTTGAGAAACAACGGTAAATAAACAATGCCTGAGAAAATAAAAAGCTAACATGCGTGAAGAAGTTTATTACATTGTTATCTATAATAGGGAAAATTTTGGAAACAACCTAAATATCCAACAGTAGGGAAATAGTTATAATAGTATCAACTTGGTAGACTACAATGCCACCATTGAATATTATTAAGACTTTGTAGCAGCAAAAAAAAGTTTGTAATAATACTGATAAGTAAGACAGAAGTTTGAACACACACCACAATTTTTGTCATGTAAAAATATATGTGCCTATAGGGGGACATAAAGGGTAAAAATTGGTTAGATTGAAATACTGTGGGTCAATGACAGGGAGGGGAAAGGAGTACAGAATCTATGAGTTCTTTTTTTTATTTCTTTTTTGGAGTGATGCAAATGTTCCAAAAATGATTATGGTGAAGAATACACAACTATGTGATGATACTGTGAGCCACTGATTGCATAATATGGTTGGACTGTATGTGTTATGGATATTTCTCAAGAAAAAAAAATATATATATATGCATACACTTAAAAGTTAGATAAAATTTCACAAAACAAAAGCCTATGTTGGAGGACTCCAATTCTAAATACTATTTCTTTTCTAAAATACTCTTAAAAATAGTTTAAAAGAAAAAAAATAAATGAAAACAGCCCTACCCAAAGGGCATACTATGCAGAAATTCCATGGTTACAGCTAGTGATAGCAGAGATTACGGCTCCTCAAGTCTGCGTCCACCCAATCAATAAGCGGTCATAAGCAAGATATTTAATTTGTACCATTTTTGCCCTGTGCAGTTGGATGACTACTGACCTACCCACGATAATGGGAAACTAATACAACCTAATAGTAGGGCAAAATATTTTTTTTGTTTTCATATACCTGCCTGCTTGTATACACTGGCTGTAGCTGAGACAATTTAAAACAAGAAAAGCAATTTCTTAGACAATTTTTTGTGAGGTGCTTGTGAGTTCTGTCTCAGAGACTGCACACTTTCATTAGAAAGCAGTTAAGATGAACATCGTCATTTGGAAGACTTCATTGGAGGTTTTAAATCCTGTTTTATGCTCCGGCTTAAAGAGTTCCTATCCGGCGGAGTGATAACAGATTGATGGCCTGACCTTCTCCACATTCTCCTAACTCCTTTTACAATGGAGTCAAGGCTGCTGTGCTGGTGTCCACGGGCTGGGTGCCAAGGCGATGTCATGAACACCGCATATCATTCCTCAGCCTCAACACCGTCATCTCAGGTCATCGGGAACATGTTAACGCCACCTGAAAAACATGGCAAAAGAGGGAAATCCAAGAAAAACCTGATTTCCTGTTCCCAAGGTCTGCTTTCTTTTGGAGTGCCTCTGAGAAAGATAATATCTTTATGTTGAAGACAAATGTGACACCGTATTGACAATACAACAGATACTTTTATAGATAGAAAGCTCATTCCGTGCTTTAATTTGTGTGTGTGTGTGTGTGTGTGTGTGTGCATGCAGCAGGCTCCGGGAATCAAACCCGGGTCTCCAGCATGGCAGGCGAGAATTCTGTCACTGAGCCACCACGCACTGCCCTTGTACTTTAATTTTAAACTCATGACTTGATATCTTCCTAAATTATAAATTTTAACCAAGTTTCCTGATCTAAAACATTAATTAGTCTAGAATATATTAACTTGAAATATTGCTATTCCCATTTCATAACCAAGTAGATGATAATTTTCTTTAATTACACATTAATTCCAATGTATTACCTGGATAGGCAGTTATTGTTTTAACAGGGTAAGGATTAATGGGCAGGTGTTCTGCTATAATATGACTAAAGAAGAAATATACATGATTCATTTTCTTACCTGTCTGAGCTGAATAATATTAATAACACTGCCACCTTGCATTTATAAAGCACTTTTCTTTTTCAAGTGTTTTTGAACCTGGGATTACATTTGCTTGACTCTTTTCCTTTGACAGATCCTTCCAGATAACACACAATTCTGCAGCTGTTCAACTTTCTGATGCCTGAACACTGAATGTGTGTGCATGTATGTTTAGTGGTAGTGGAATAATCAGGGCCTTTGGGGACGGACAAATCTGGGTTCAAGTCTCAGGTCTACCACTTACAGCATGACCTTGGGAGAATTACTCTGAACATCAGTTGCATCATTTTTAAAGTGGGGACAATACCAACTTCTATCATTGGCTGCTAGGAGGAATAAATATGATTTAACTTATGAAAAAAATCTGTTAAATGTCTGGCACATAGCAAGAACTCAATAAATAAATAAAACAGTTATTACTACTGACAGCTATTTCTGCTCTATCTTAAATATTGTCTTGCTCCTGTCTGATTTGCTTTCTTCAAACATTTGAATTAAGAAAGGTATGGAAGATGTGGAAAATCAAGAATAATGTTAGTCCCAAAAAGCGTATCAGAAGGTACTACACATAAGTGCAATCTCAGATAGTTTCTGTCCTGCGGGCCTATCCGAATGAACAGACTGCAGAAACCTGTCCATTTTCTTTCTACTTGAGTAGAGTATAAGATTAACAGTGCTTTGGATATACTTCAGTATTCCTTAGTTGGTATTCTTACAGTATACATTTAAAAGTGTTTATCAAACCAAAGAAATCATCTCAAGCAAATACAGCTCTTTGGTGACTCTAGTAGCCAGCCTCCAAAATGCCCTCCAATGACCCTCCTCTTTGTTATTCAAACCTTGATAATCCTCCCCTCCCCCATCCCCTCACCCCCACATACAAATACTGAAGCAGGGCTGGTCTGTTAAGCGGATAGAATTGGGCAGAAATGATGTGTGACTTCTAAGGCTAAGTCATAAAAGTCATGGAGGTCTGCCTTAATCTCTTGTATAACTTGCTCTAAAGAAAGCTGACCACCACATTGTAAGGACACTCAAGCTGCTGTATGAAGAGGCCTAAATGGAGACGGTCCAACCTGCCTGTGCCAATCGCCAGTCACATAAATGAATCGTCTTAGAAGTAATACTTCAGCACTAGTTAAACCTCCAGATGACTGCAACCCCAGAACTGCAGCCAGTTCTGCAAACTGAGCCAGAACTGCCCAACCAAGCTACTTCTGAATTCCTGACCCACAGAAACCATGAGATATAAAAAATGATTTTTAAGCCACTAAGTTTTGGAATGACTTGTTATACAGCAGTATGGTAACAAAGGTAATACAGTGGCAAAGGTAATTTAGCAAGAATGTGGATTGGAACCACAGGAACCTTGCTATATTGTTACATAACCCAAAGAACATGCCCAGTGATGGATGAGCCCCATTGTCCAGCTATGCAAAGGTAGGGGCTTTTCAATAGAGACCACTCTCATATTTCAAGCAGTAACACAGTATACATTAATCCAATATCCCTCATTAATCCTAAAAGCCTAAAAGAAAAGAATAAAACATCTGATTATATAAAAATGTAAAACATAAAATGTGAAAACACCTCTTGCAAAGTCAAGTAAGATGGAAGCTCGTTGACTACTGGGTTTTGCCGAAGTCACTGATAACAGCCACAGCATCTATTTCTCTTCCTATTATCAATAAATGTTTGAGTACCCATTATATATCAGGCATAGTACTTCTTGAACTTAGTTCCTGTCCTTTTCTATGATATAACTACCAGTATGTAACGACTGCTAATAAAGTTTATATTTGCAAATTACATCCCACAGAACATTAGAGATAAGATTATTGGGTGGAAATAAGCCAAAATTATCAGATCCAAATCCATTTTGGTGTCAGAAAATGGCACCCTACCAAATTACTGGTAAATATTGGTAGAGAGCTAGGAGACTTCTGACTAACAATTACAGTAATAATTTTATGCTTCTTTGTCTTCATACTTAGAACAGCCTGGATAGGCTATGCTATGCTGCCATAACAAATAACCTCTAAATCTCAGTGACCTCACACAATATAAGCTTATTTCTTACTTATTCAAAGTTCACTGTGGGTCTAGACACTTCCTCTAGATAGCCCTCTTCCATGTGTTGTCTCAGCATTCCTGACAACTCTAAATGCCTATAGAAACATATTTCCACAATTCCCCACAGCTGGGGAAGAGAATCTTAGAGGGTTTCATACCAGCAATTAAATGGTGTAACCTGGAAGTGACTCATGTTCACACACAAACCTTTGGCCAGGGAGATTCAATGACCTGCCCAATTTCAAGGGGAGCCAGGAAAAAGAATCTTCCCATGTGTTCAAAAGGAAAGATGATCTAAAAATGGGTGCACATTTAAAGTCTCTACCATAATCAGGATTCTAGTTTTTCAAAGGATATAATATCTAGTTGTCCATTTGACCATGAAAACTTCACAATAAAGTAATAAAGAAGTTGTTAGAATTTCCATTTACTGATGTAGAAATTTAAGTGTTGATAGCTTAAACAACTTATCTAAATGTGGTAATATCTAACGTGCATTGTTGTAGTGAGGATTGTATCCCAGCGTTAGATGCTTTCTTTCCACCAGTTTGTACTGACATGTGTTGGGAAAAAAAATCATTAAGACTATTGATATTTGTGGTCATTATGGTATATTTAAAATACACCACAGAATAGAAAACTATATGATTCTCTAACATTATGCAAAAGAAAGCCCTCTGAAATAGCTGGGGTCAAGTCCTTTGCACATATTATAGGCAATAACTGCCTGATGCCTAAACTGAGAGCCAAAATGCATTAGGATGGAAGGTTTGGGTTTTCCTAAAAGCATTTGAGGCTCCCCTCTCTGCATCTGTCACTAAAGATTAGCCCTCCAAACAGCATTATGTGAACTCCCTTTATGTTAAAGAGGAACTCTGAGTTTCAACACTCCCTACAGCTCTTATCTATAGGCTGCTGGTAGCCTGGCTTTAACAGGGACCAGCCTTTATGACTTCTGTGTTAAATCTTAAGGCATAATTTCCTTCTCTCAGATATGTGGATTATTGATATGGTTTTTAGACAGCAGGAAAGAACTACACTGAGTTTTTATTTACCAGTACTTAAGTTACAGCTCAAAAGTGAGTCTCACCCAATATGCAGAGTCAATCTGTAAACTCTGGGATTTTGAGAAGAGAAAGAGTTTATTGGTAAGTGCAAAGCAAGGAGATTCAGAAGGCCTATGGGCCATAAATCTGTCTCCCTGAACTGGAGAAATTTTCAGTGTTTTATAGCATTCAAACAAAGGCAAGCAGGCTTAAGACAAGGAGCAAAGTGGTCAGTTCTGAGCTGACTTATGTTACTTCATTAATAATCATTAAGGGGGCTATATGCAAGGGCACCAGGCTTCAAGGCTGCAAAGGAAGATAAGGGGATACAAGTGGGGCCAGTTGCGAGTTGTCTTGTTGCTGTCCAGATACAGGGTAAAGATTACCCAGTTTCAAAACGTAACATCAGCATTAAAGAAACAAGGCATCTGGGGTTTGGTTCAGTAAGTTAAAACAGTTACAGATATCTGCTTCTGGCTACATTACAATATATCAGAAAGTTAGATAAAGATTCAGTAACTATAATTATATTTGTTAGCACTTCATTACAATTACTTAATCCAGCAACACAAAATGCTAACATTTTTCAAAAAGAAATACATATCCAAACCCTGGATATTCAGATAAAAAGAAATATCACTTGGCATTGAGATAAAAGCATTACTTATAATGATAAGACTTATATCCAAGGAGCATGCATTCAGAAAAAGAATTGAAAGAGCAATAGCTATAAGCTCTTATTATTTCCCTTCATCCTTACACTCTATGTCGTAATGCTTAATTTAGACGTTGATATGTGAGTAACATACTAAAAAGGGGCTTCAACTGGTAAGTCAACCCCATGAAGTTCTTTTAATCGTCCTCTCCACAGCACCTTCTGTTTGTTTTACTGGGCTTTCTGAAGAAAGAAAAAAGGAATACAATATGCCTGGTCCAAATAAATTACACACACCAAAATTTGACAGTAACCAAACAACAACTCTGCCATATCAGAAATGGGCATGCATTATTAGTCCAAAATTATTCACCTTCTTCCTAATATCTTATGTTGCTGAAGCACTCTATATATTGAAGATAACCTAGTCTGCTTAAAGAGTAACCATACATGTTGAAAATAGATGGTTTATATGGGACAAAATACAATGACTGTAAGCTAGGGTCTATAGTCAACAGTAACATTGTTAATATGCCTCCACCGAATGTAACAAAGGCATTATGCCAAAACTAAATGTAGGGCAGGGGGCATGGGAAAGGGGCATGGATTCTATGTGGAAGAAAGGGAAACGTCTCCAGATAGAGTATGATGGTGAAGGCTTGTCTATACACTTACGATGGATTATATGATGTGTGAATAAAACTGTTTAAAAATGAACAGAGAGAAAAGTGCTAGAGAAAATGTGGAGAAAGAGAGGTACCCATTCACTGTTGGAGAAACTGAGAGGTACAGAACCCTTGGAGAGGTCTGTGGTGGTTCCACAGGAGGCTAGGGGTGGATTTGCCATATGATCCTGAAATCAGAATATACCTAGAGGAACTGAGTGTGGGGACAGGAATGGACATTTGCACACTGGTGTTTATGGTGTCAGTGTTCCCAATCCACAATGAATGGAGGTGTCCTAAGAGTACAAGAACTGAGGAATTGAAGGGGGAACCACGGTGTATACATACAATGGACTACTGAGCTGCTGCAAGAAGGAATGAAGTTGTGAGGCATGTGACTAGGGGAATGAACCTTAAGGACTGTATGTTGAATGATTTAAATGTCAGGAACAAAAAGACAAATGGCTTTAAACATATGAACTAACTATAATATAAAAACTTGGTGAACTAAAGTCGAGAGCATGATTGGGGCCTATTGTAAAGTGTCCTAGATTGTAGAGCAGTCACATATCTTCAGGAGGTGTAACTGTTAATTCTAAATTCTGAGAGCTGTTTGTATATAACACAGTTATTCCCAGAGATTTAGGGTATTCATGAGACAAACGAGACTCAAAGTTAGAGCTCTGAAGCTATGAAAGTCAGTAGTACCCTATACAGGAACTGTTTAAAAAGTTGAAAAAGGGATCAGACTTTGAGTAGAGACATGAATCAAGCTGATCTAGCTAGATAGGACTAAGGTGGACCAGAATACAGGGTAAAGGATGATATCATCCATATTTTAAAACTTCAACATCTGTGTGAACTAAAGGGAGAGGTGTTTATTGGGTGCAAAATCTATATTTGGGGTAGTGCATTTTCTAATTTAACTTGAATGGTCAGTTTAGGTGAACACCATAAGTACATGGAATTTGATTAGGGCACGAGATTTTGTTGGTTTGTCCAGGTTACTGTGATGCCCTGATATATCCCAGAATAATTTCAGCAGTGAATAAAAAAGTATGTGCAAAGTCCCCTTGGGGGACTAGGGAGAAAGAAGGAAATATTCAACTTCCCCATTTGGAAAATTTCTGATATTCTCACAAGCAGTGGGGACAGCCAAATCATTAGGTCAAGCCCTCAATCTTGGGGTTCACCCCTTTGAAACTTATTCCTGCAAAGGATAGGCTAAGCCTAGTTAAAATTAGACCTAAGAGTCACCCTCAGAGAACTTCTTTTGTTGCTCAGATGTGGCCTCCCTCTCTAAGCCAATTTGGCAGGCAAGCTCACTGCCCTCTTTCCTACATAAGACATGACTCCCAAGGGTGTAAATCTCCCTGGCAATGTGGGACAGAAATCCCAGGAGGAGCCAGGACCCTGCATCAAGAGATTGAGAAAGGTTTCTTGACCAAAAGGGGGAAGAAAAAAATGAGATAAAGTTTCAGTGCTGAGAGATTTCAGAGTTGAGAGGTTATCCTAGAGTTTATTCTTATGCTTTATACAGATATGCCTTTTTAGTTTATGGTATATTGGAGTGGCTGGAGGGAAGTATCTGAAACTGTTTAGCTGTGTTCCAGTAGCCTTGATTCTTGAAGAAGATTGTATAAAAATATAACATTTACAATGTGACTGTGTGATTGTGAAAACCTTGTGTCTGATGCTCCTTTTACCTGGGGTATGGACAGATGAGTAAAAAAATATGGATTAAAAAAATAAAAACAAATGAATATGGATTAAAAATAAATAATAGGGGGGACAAAGGGTAAAATAAATTGGTAAATAGAAGTTTCAGTGGTCAATGAGAGGGAGGGGTAAGGTATACAGTATGTACAAGTTTTTGTTTTTTTCTTTCTCTGGAGTGATGCAAATGTTCTAAGAAATGATCATGGTAATGAATACACAACGGTGTGACCATATTGTGAGCCACTGATTGTACACCATGTATGGAATGTATGTTTGTAACAATTTCTCAAAAAAAAAAAAAAAAAGAGTAACGACACAGCAGTTAACTCCAGGAAGCCACCAAACCTCACTTTTGGGCTAGTCAGAAAAAAGCCCTTCCCAGAGAGTATGGAAAAGGTTCTCAGCTGTGTGTTACAATGGAAAGTGCATGGGAAGATCTTGGTTTTAGTCCTGGGTCAATTGCTCATCTATAAAAAGACCTACTAGAGAAGAACGTCCTTTCCCCAGATAGCCAGCTGGAGTGCCTCTTCATTCAATTCTGGTCTCTGCTCAAATATCATGATTTCAAAGAGTTCTTCCCAGATACCCACATACTATTGTACATTATGTCACTACCCTTCACTTTTCTCCTCTTATCCTGCTTTATTTTTCTTCAAAGCATGTATTACTACCTGATATATAACTGTTCACTTATAATTGTCTCCAGTAGTAGAATGCAGACTTTTGGGAGCAAGGTCTTTGCTTTATTTTCTATGCTATCACTGATGTCTATCATATTTTATCTATTTAAAAAAATAGTCACTGAATAAATGAGGGAAGCATATCTATAAAAATGCATATTTTTGCATTAAAATGGAATAATATAAAATATAATGTTCTACCTATTACCGTGTCCACCAGGCAGATTGAAGAAACAGTATAATTCACGGGATATAAGACAGAGCATTTAGAAGAGTCTTACCTCATGGGGAATACGTGGGGAATACGTGGTCCTAGATTAACTGCAGTTGTGGTTCTTCCAAAAAAATTTTAAAAGAATATCCAACAGGATCTAATAGTTTTCTGAGAAATTTAATGGCAGCTCTGAACAAAACTCAATTCCTAGGACTACAAAAATATCCAGTACCCAACAAATTAAAATAAGCAATGTCTGGCATCCAGTCAAAGATTGATAGGCATGAAATACAGCAGAAAAACACAACCCATATAGATGGCAAAAATCCATCAAAACAGACCCAGAACAAACATCAATGTTAAAATTAGTAGACAAGGACAATAAAACAAGTTATTAACTCTGCACTCCATATGTTCAAAAAGTTGAGTAAAGAGATGAAAACTTTTTAAAAGAACCAAACCAAATTTCTACAGATGAAAACTATAATGTCAGAGAGAAAATTACACTGGCTGGGATTAATGGCTAATTAAACACTGCAGAACAAGAGATTAAGGAACTTAAAAACATGGTAATAAATACTATACAAAATGAAACAAAGAGAGGAAAAGAATTTTAAAAGATGAAAAGAAATTCAGTGAACTGCAGGACAACTATGGACAGTCTTAAAATACATTAAATGGAGTTTCCTCAAGAAAGGAGCGAGGAAAACAGAAAAAAATATCTAAAAAAATATTGGCCAGAAGATGATGGAACAGAAAGCTCTAAGACTTAGTCCTTCCACTAAAGCACCTATTAAACAGGCAGGGACTATCTGAAACAACCATTCTGGGGCTTTGGAGGCCAGAAGAACACTCTTCAGCACCCAGTAGGAGGAAAATGCTCACAAACTATGACAAAAATCAGTGAGTGGCTCTCTCTGGACAGCAGTTACTGGTGCCCATCACCCACTCTCACAGCAGGCCATCCTGGGGTCCATTCCCAGGCTGCTGCTGTCAGAAAGGGACATAAAAATCCTTTTCCCCAAGAACAGTAGTGGGCATGGCCAAACACTGGTCAGCTTTTGATTAGTAAATTCGGATCTCTGGGTCTCAGCTCTCAGTTACTACTTCAACCTGCCCCAGACAAAGGCAGTGGCAGCCATTGCTTCAACTCTGTCCCTTACTGGGGAGGAGGTGGTAGAAGTTTAAAGATACAGTGCCCCCTTAGGGCTGTGGGGAACAGTTTGATAAACAGGGGCATCTGTTGGGTAGGCAAAAAAAGCACAACTTTGGAGAGCCATAAAAGAGGCTTTTGATGTCCTTCCTGATCCCCACCCCAGGGCACTTTGGAGCCAGTCTACACCATCTTTGTGGGTCTCTGGCCCTATTTTGGCTGGGAGATACTGACAACTGACTTTTAGAGTAAACTAATCTAGGTAATCAGATGTCTAGACAACAACAAAAAATTAGAAGCCATACTAAGAAACAGGAAAATATGGCCCAGTTAAGGGAACAAATTAAAACTTCAGTGAAGGCACAGAATTTGGAACAACTAATCAAAGATGTTCCAACAAATCTCCTAAATCAATTCAAGGAAAGGAAGGAAATTATGGCTAAAGTAATAAAGGATACTAAAAAGACACTGGGTGAATATAAAGAAGAACTCAGAAGCATGCAAAAAAAAAACAAAAAACAGAACTTATGGGAATGAAAGACACAACAGAAAAGATTAAAAATATTCTAGACATTTAATAGTAATCATTTTCTTGCACTGTGAAGTTTTTAACATAAAGATGTTGAAATGTCCAGATAAGTCCTGAAATGCAGAGGGACCAGCCTAGTTCCATCCTCTATCCTATATTACTGACAGCCCTTCCAACCTGAAAAAGTTTAGAATGGGCATAGCCTAAATACCCCTAAAGAGTGGGAGAAAAATCAAAGGTGATGGTGGAGTTACGCAGAGAAGGTAGGGTTTAACAAATGAGTATGATTGCTGAATATTGATATTACTTTTAAACTCCAGTATCTTAGAGCAGCTAGAAGTAAATACCTAAAACTGTGGAATTGTAACTCATAACCAAACTCTGAAATCTGTTCTACAACTAAATGTTGCGATGTGCTTTGAAATTTATTGCTTTTTTGGATATATGTTATTTTTCACAAAAAAGAAGAAAAAAAGTCAATTGTAATGATAAATGCACAGCCATATGATGATATGTGAACCACTGATTGATCACCTTGGATAATTACATGGTATGTGAATATATTACTATAGAGCAATAAAAAATAAATAATTTTTTAAAAAGCAAAAAAAAAAAAGATTTGAAATGGAAGTCTACCATATTACTTTATAAAATGTTTTCTGTATTACAGTAAACTGAAAATATATGCCGACTCTTATTTTGAAAATAAATTGGGTCAATATAGGTTTAAGAAATACATATTTTTATATATACACTAGAGACATGCAATAGTAGATATGAACTGCTGAAAGAAAGAATTAGTGGATTAGAAGACAGAACAATCAAAATTTCATAGACAGCAGATACAGGAAAGAATGGAGAAAATTAATCAAGGTCTCAGGATCTGAATGACAGCACAACATGTACAAACATACATATCATGGGTGTCCTAAGAGGAAAAGAGAAGGGAAAGAGGGCAGAAAGAATAATTGAGGAAACAATGGCCAAAATTTTTCCAACTCTTATGAAAGATATACAGGTATCTGTCCAAGAAGCACTATTTATGCTGAACTGAATAAATCCTAATAGACCTACCCAGAGACACATACTAATCAGAATGTCAAATGCCAAAGATAAAGAGAGACAATGGGCTGCAGTTGATGAGTGCAACTGTAAGAATATTATTTCATGAATTATAACAATGTATGGCACTAAGACAAGGTGGTAATAAGAGGGTGGAATATGGAGGGAAATTTTCTAATGCAAATAATGGGTGATGGAATACTTTTAATAATTTTTCATCAATTGTACAAAGGTAAGTACTATTAACAGTATGATTTATTTTAAAAAGTGTTATCATTAATAGTAAAAAATATTCAACGCAAATGCAAGGTGTTAGTGGTGAGGTGATTTACAGGGATCTTGTATTTTATGCATGATTATTTTGTAAACTGAAAACTTCTCTAATAAAAAAAAATATTGATTAAAAATCTTCCAAATTTGATGAAAACTATAAACCTGTGGATTTAAGACACTCAATGAACTCTGAGCATACAAAACATGAATAAAATTGTACCAAGGCATATCATAATGAAATTGCTCCAAATGAGTTATAAAAATAAAATCCTGAAAGTTGCTAGAGAAAAAAAGACACATATACAGAGAACAGGTATCAGTAGGATAGCAGATTTCTTTTTGGAAACAATCCAAGCAAGAAGATAGCTGAACAACATCTTTAAAGCACTGAAAGAGAAAAACTATCAATTTAGACTCTCATATGCAGCAAAAAATTTATTTCAAAAACAAAGATGAAATAAAGCCTTTTCAGACGCACAAATCTTCAATATCTTCAAGAATTCATCACCAGAAGACCTTCTCTATAACTATTAAGGGAAGTCTTTCAAACAGAAGGAAAATGACACCAGGCAGAAATATGGTTCTATACAAAAGAATGGGGATCCCCAGATATTATAACTACATGAGTAAAAACATAAGCTTTTTTCTTGCTATTTAAATATCTTAAATAATTGACTGTATAAACAAAAAGTATCAGTGTATTGTTTTTTATTCATGTATAAGTAATGAATGACAAAAATAGCAAAAAGGCCAGGGAGGGGTAAGGACTGGAAGTGTACTATTGTAACAAGTCTTATATTGTAAGTGAATTGATACAGTGTCACTTTAAGTTAGGCGGTGATAAATTAAAGATTTATACTATAAATCCTAAATCAACTATTAAAGTAAAATAAAGAGAAATAGCTAATGAGCCAATAAAGTAGCTAAAATGGAATCAATTTTTTCAACTTAATTAATCCACAAGAAGCCAGAAAAAAAGGGGGTGGGAGACAAAAAGACTGAGAGAGACAAATAGAAAAACAAATACCCAGGTGGCAGACTTAAACTTTACTATATCAATAATCAAATGCAAATGGTCTAATACCTCCAATTAAAAGCTAGAGATTGTCAAAGAGAAAGAAGCAACTGAATGCTATATACAAGGAAGACACTTTAAATATAAAGATACAAGGGCAGTGCAATGGTGGCTCAGTGGCAGAGTTTCTGCCTGCCATGCCAGAGACCCAGGTTCGATTCCTGGTGCCTGCCCATGCCAAAAAAACAAAAACAAAAACATCTTGGAATATCAGGGAGAAATAAAGAAAAGAGTACACACACACACACACACACACAAAGATATGAGTAAATACAAAGACACAAATACATTAAAAGTAAAATGAGAGAAAGATAGACCATGCTAACACTAGTCCAAAAATAAGACCATGCTAACACTAGTCAAAAATAAGTAAAGCTGGGATAACAATAATAGTATACACCATGTAGATTTCAGAATAGAGAATAACACCACAGATAAAAATGGCCATTTTATAAAAATAAAGTGGTCATCCATCAAGGAGACATAACAGTGCTAAGGTTTATGAACCTAGTAACAGTGCTTCAAAATATAAGAAACAAATATTCATTGCACTGCAAGGAGAAACAGACAAATTCATAATTGTAATTGGAGATTTCAATACCCCTCCCTCAATAATTGTTAGAAATTAGATAGAAAATCAGTACAGATAGAATAGACTTGGAAAATACTATCAATGAACTTGACCTAATTGGTTAAGGAGCAGAATACATATTCTTTTCATGTGCACATGGAATAGTTACCAAGATAAACCACAACCTGGACCATACAACAAGTCTCAATAAATTAAAAACTTTCACATCAAGTAAAGTATATTCTCTGACTACAATGGAATTGAATTAGAAATCAGCGACAGAAAGATTTCTAGAAAATCCCAAAATATTTGGAAACTAAAAAACATTTCTACATAAACCACAAGTCAAAAAAAAAGAGTTAAAGTATTCTGAATTAAATGAAAACGAAAACACAACATATCAAAGTTGGTGGAATGCCACTAAAACAGCACTTAGGAAGAAATTCATAGCAATAAATGGCTTTATAGAATAGAAGAAAGATCTCAAATCAATGATCTCAGATTCTACCTCGAGTAAATTTAAAAAAAGAGCAAATTAACCCCAAAACAAGGAGAAGAAAAGAAATAATTAAAAAGAGGGACAAAATTTAAGAAACAGAAAGAAAACAATAGAAAAAATAAACAAAATCAAAAAGACTTCTTTAAGAAGATCAATAATTCCATAACCCTCTATATAGATTGATGAGAAAAGAGAGAAAGACAAATTAGCAGTATCAGGCAGGAAACAGTTGACATCATCATATATCCTATAGATATTAAAGTCTAATAAGGGAATATTAACAACTTTATGCCAATTATTGCAGCAACATAGGTTAAATGGACACGTTTTGAAAGATATAAACTATCAAAACTCATTCAAGAAGAATCTGACAGCCTGAAGCACCCTTTATTTATATTTGTTGTTAAAAAACTTTTCCACAAAGAAAAATGGTTTCACTGGTGAATTCCACCAAATTCTTAAGGAAGAAATAATACCAATTCTACAAAAACTCTCCCAGAAAAATAAAAAAGAGAATACTTTCTTCTTAACTCATTTCATGAGGCCAACATTACGTTGATATAAAAAGTAGAAAAAAACTTACAGTTAAAGAAAACTACAAATCAATATCACTCATGATCAAAGATGCAAAATTTCTAAACAAATGTTCAGAAATTGGGTCTAGCAAGATATAAATTGTAATATATCATGGCCAAGTAGATTTTATTGCAGGAATATAAGATTAAAATGTAAGTCTAAAATATGAAAAAAATTAAAGTAATTCACTATGTTTAACAAACTTAAAAAGAAATATTTATCATATCAAGAGGCACAGAGAAAACATTTGGCAAAATTCAACATGCATTCTTGATATAGACTCTCAGCAAACTAGGAATAGAAGAAAAACTTCCTGAAGCTGATAAAAGGCATATATGAAAAATCTATAGGTTTTTATACTTGATATCATACTTAATAGTGAAAGACTCAATGCTTTCCCTTTATGATCAGGAGAAAGGATGACTGGTCTCATCTCTTCTGTTCAATAATACACAGGAGGATATCGTCAGTGCAATAAGCCAAGATGAAAAAACAGCAGGCATCCAGAAAGAAGTAAAAGTGTCTTTATTGGGGGACATAATGATCATCTATGTAAAAAATCTGATGGAATCCTCAAAAAGCTACTAGTACTAATGAAAGAGGTTAATAAGGTATCAGGCAACAAGCAATATGCAAAAAATCTATATTCTATATTCTAGCAAAATACAAATTGAATTTTTTAAAACATCATTTACAATGTCACCAAAAAAAATGAAGCACTGAGGGATAAATCTAGCAAAAATGGGAAAGAACTTTCACTGGAAAGGACAAAATATTGCTGAGATAAATCAAAGAAAACCTAAAAAAACTGAAAGATATACCACTGTTTATGGATTAGAAGACACAATATTGCTAAGATGGTAATTCTCTCATAATCAGTCTATAGATTCAACACCATCCAATCAAAATTCCAGCAGACTTTTTTTGTAGAAAATGACAGGCTGATTCTAAAATTCATATGGAAATGTAAATGATCCAGAATAGCCAAAACAACTACCAATTTCAAGATATATCACACAGATGCAGTAATTAAGACAGGATAGACACATAGATCAATGGAGCAGAATAGAATCTAGAAACAGACATAAGTTGACAAATATATGAACAATTAACTGATTTTTTACAAATGTGCAGTGCCATTTGATAAGGAAAAAGATAGCCATTCCAGCAAATAGTGCTGGAACAATTGGATTTATATTTGCAAAAAGTTGAACTTTGATTCATTCCTTGTACCATATGAGAAAAAAGTAACTCAAAATAGATCACTGAACTAAATATAAAGCCTGGAATTATAAAACGTCTAGGAGAAAATCTTTGTGATCTTGGGTTAGGAAAAGATTTCTTAGATGTAACACCAAAAGCAAGATCTACAAAAGAAAAAATGAAAAATGGGCTTTCAATAATATTTTAAACTTTAGTTCTTTGAAAGACACCATTAAGTGACTATAAAAAGACAAGCCACAAACTGCCAATTTGTAAAATGGGCAGACACCTCACCAAAAAAAGATACACAAATCGTAAGTAAACAAATAAAAGATGCTCAACATCATTACTCAGTTGCGAAATACAAATGAAATAAAAAGGCTAACATATCAAGTGTCAGAGTAAGTGGAGGAATTGGAACTCTGATACATTGCTGATAAGAATGTAAAATGGTATAACTCTGTGGAAAACAAGGCAGTAGTTTATTAAATAGCTTAACATACAGCTACCATATGATGCAACCATTACACTCCTAGATGTTTACCTGAGAGAAAAGACAATATACATCCAGCTTTAATTGTAATAGCCAAGAGCTGAAAACAACCCAAATGTCCATCAACAGATTAAGTAAATAAACAGATTGTGGCATAATCATACAATGGAATATTGTTCAGCAGTAAAATGTAATGAACCAATGATACACATGATGTGTGAATCTCGAAATAATTATCTGGAATGAAAGAAGCCAGACAAAAATGAAACCATACTATACTCTTTATTTAAAACTTTAGATAAAGTGAACTAGTCTACAGTGACAAAAAACAGATCAATGGTGCCTTGAGAAGGTAGTGGGCAAAAGAGTGGGCCAGGAGGGAAAGATTGCAGAGGGCACAAGGAAAGTTTTGGGGGTGATGAAAGTGTTCATTATCTTGGTTGCAATGGTAGTTTCACAGACAAAAACACATGTCAAAACTCAGCACACCATACACTTTAAATATGTGCAGTTTATTGTAAGTCAATTACATCTAAAAATTGTTAAAAATAATAAGAGGAGATTGCCCATTTGAGGTTGCCCTTTTGTCAACCTAAATTTTGTTCTCATTGCAAAAATTTTCTTGATGATCATTTAGAACAGAATGATATCGTTAAGCTTAATGCTCTGTGAAATCGCCTAAACTAATTGTTTAAAAGGCCTGTAGCAGCAGTTTTCTGAGATTTTATCAGATGACACTTTTTTCTTTGTGTAAACATAAGCTAATGTTGCCATTAAAACAATGCTTTCTGTGATGTAGTCTCAACCATGTTCAAACCAATAGCTGAAGGTGTTTGTTCACCTAATGTGGTCTGAGAACAATGGCGTTAGTGCCCAATATCATTCTGATGACTTAACACTGTGGCCAAAGTTAGTCTTCTACAAATGAGACGAGAGACTCGAATCATGGATGGATTGGTATAAGTGTATGTGTGAGTGCACATGTGTATGTGAGAGAGAAAGACTTAGAGAGTGAAGGAGAGAGAGAAAAACTGAGAGAGACAAAGGGACAAATGGATGGAGCCTTGAGGCAAGTATCAATTAGCAGATGTGCTTCCCTCCTGGAACTTTTCTGGCTTTAATTCAGTCATTTCTTACCTATAGAACAATTGTAAGATCAATTGCTAGACTTCTAAAGAGCACCCCTCTCTCCTCCATTGTCTGGGTCCATTCTCAAGGACATGGCTGTTGGAATTCAGAGTCCACAAGTTAATTTCTCAACTTTCACGCATGGAACAAGGCTACACAAACAAAGACATGCATGTGCATTCTTTCACGTTTGAACTCCAATCTCTACACAGTGCAAACTTTTTTTTTTAACTCTCTTTTTAGCAAAAAGAGAAGAAGTGATCAGAAACCTGTATTACCTCACACTCAATAATTCCATTTGACATTTGGTTTCTTTAACCACATCGGCAGTTATCCTAAATTCAGTACCAATGGTAACTTGGATCTGATTAAAACAATGAAAGTGCTCACATTTAACTACTATTTTTTAATCAAATCATTTATTTTTTAAAATGCTACTTCAGTTCTTTAAATAGAGAAAATCGGAATTCCTTGACAGAGGTAGAAAGTCATTCCAAAAATGAATATAATGAACATTAAAGGTGTGAGTAAATGCTTACAGAATTTCCTACAGAAGCCTCTGGACCTAAGCTTAACCCTCTCTTTGGGTGTCTTTAACTAAGGCTTACTTCCTGCATGACTAATGAGTAGAACTAAAAGAGAATTTAAAAGGGAATAACTTCTTACATATATAGGTTATATGCATCACCTAAGATCATCTTGTGCCATAGGAGTTCCTGCCCTCTAGGCTCTCCCTGAGGCATGAAGCCAAAATGGATTCAAAGTTCAGATAAATGTCTGACCTACTCTGAGGACCTGGGAGCAAGCATTAGGGCCCTACCAGCCCATAGGGCAGCTTTGTGCAGATTAGAAAAATTCCCACTCTCAACAGATAAACCTCGTGTGCGTAGATGACTTGGTGGGAGGATGGTGTCTCTGTGAGCATTTGAAAAAGGATTCCCTTGCTCCAGGCCACTAGAGCCCTTTGCCAGGCAAACATGGTAAATTTCAGCCCTACTAAACCTACAGCCCTACTAAACCCATTTTTTGCTAAAAATGAACAATAGCCACAACTATACAAGACGGTCTTGCCAAACATTACCTAAGCTTCAGCATTTCCCACTAGTTACTCTACTACTAAATTCATACTTCAGTGGCTAACTTTCTAGGTCTACTTGAGGTATCTCCCACCCCAA
This sequence comes from Tamandua tetradactyla, assembly GCF_023851605.1. Taxonomy (NCBI): domain Eukaryota; kingdom Metazoa; phylum Chordata; class Mammalia; order Pilosa; family Myrmecophagidae; genus Tamandua; species Tamandua tetradactyla. Next base: position 119,058,052 of record NC_135329.1, on the reverse strand, counting down.
TGCCTTTTCATTTCCAGTCTTTGGGTTGAATCATGGCCTAACAATACTTCCATAGGGATACAGAAGGGAGAGAAAGAAAGCACTAGCAGTTCCCTTGAGGATTTCAGACTTCTTTTGGTTTTGGCTCATCACCTAGCTCTCTCCCTGGACACCTTTGCTTTGGCGGAGAAAGCAGTGATGGCTAGGTTCCTTTCAGGAATGCTGGCATTGAATAGCTCAGTAATTAGCCAATTTTGGAGGTCTGCCTCTTTTGCCAGAGGCACACACTAATGAACATCAAGTCAAGGTAAATTACTGAATGCAGCTGACAAGAGGGTCTATTATTTAAGTAAATGTGTTCTGAATGTGTGAAGAGACAGCCCTGACCTGTGAGATTAGATCCTTGACAATGGTTGGTTCAAGTACAAGAGGGTCAATTAAAAATGCCATCAAGAGTTTAGGGGTTGGGAGTAAACGGTAGGAAAAGGTGAGGGTTAGTATGAGCACAGATAGGAAGCAGATTTTTATCGCTTTACTTCTTACACACTGAATGGTGGGTAACTCACAGCCTAGTCTGTACTGTGATTTTTTTTTTTTTTGGAAAAGAATTATAAAATGTTAGTAAGTTCAAAGATGAATTCACTTAGCCTTTTATAATAATTTACATAAACCTAACATTTTCCAAAGTCATATATAATAAGACAGACTTGTCTCATCAAATCCAGTAGGAGTTGGAAGGGGTGGTGAACTTGTGTATGAATAGAATATGTTGACCTCTAAGCTCTCTTTGAGAGTACATCTCCTACAAGGTTCTCTAGCCCAATTCTAAAATCAATGCTCATTAGTGATAGGGTGGGGGGATCTGGTGGGAAAAAAAGTGGGTGTTCCATATGCCCAACCCCTATTGACACAGTTCATGTTCCATCCACAGCAGTAGACCATTACTTTAGCCCCCAGCTCTGGCCATACTTCTACTGAAATATGCTTTTAAAAGACTCAGAGAACATCTTTTGAATACTACTTTCTAGAGGGAAATAGAAAAAAACAATCCATCAAAACCAGAAGTGTCAACATCTCATGAGTCAACTCTGACTGAATGAAAATGACTACTTGGATCACTGTGTTTAGAAGGATTCTGGGGTCACACCTGGGGCCAGAGGAGAGAGGGCTATGTTTGATAGTAGCATTAAATTATGATGTGACACAGTTTAGGTTATCATTTGTTCTGCACAACACATACCTCCCCAGCAGCCCCTAGCAGACATCAGTATCAATCTTTCCCTAACAGGAAATAAAGTGGTATAAATGGTTCTCTTTAGAACAAAAATGTGAAACTCCTCCTACTAAACATAATGGAGACAAACAGCTCATTCAGATCAGCAGCATTGAAACAATGGAGGGACCATTCTGGTTCCTGAGAACAGTTCTATGGGGCCTTCATGCCTAGGAAATAGCTCCTGACCATAGTCCTGGAATTCCTACTTATTAAACCTCTCGCAGTTGTGCCCACAAGCTTACAAGCAGCCCAAGTCTAATGGTGGACAATCAAGAGTGGTCTTACCTTAAATGCTAGCCCTTACTTCAGTCCTTGGGAGAGTAAAGTTTTACAAATCTCCAGGTTTGAGACCTGGATTCATGCAGCTCAGCCACTGCAAAAAGAGACATTAGATTCTAGATGAGGCATTCTCCCTAGCACCACACACAGGCTTTTGAGAACTCTGGGAGGCCTAAGACATCCAGGCTACCAGGATTTACTTCATTGTACCTTTTGAGAAGATGATTTTCAACCTTCTTAGAGTTCTAGTGTGTCCCAGGCTTGGGGAAACCTTAGAACATGGATTGCCTCCAACTAGCACTAGTGTTACTGGATAAAGGCCATGGATTCTTATGCCTGATGCACTCCACAACCAATTCCTGAGAATTGTAACCAGGGTTACAGAGAAAGAGTTTATTACTAGACATGTAGTAGGAGAGCAAATGGCCTAGTGGCCCAAAATTTCCCCGAACTGACTGCAGTAATTCAGGTAGTTTTATTAGAGAAAAGATAGGCAGGGTTTAGGATAATGAGCACAGTGGCCCCAGATAATGTAAGTAAAGGTAATATGATTATTGAGCATGCACAGATTGATCACATCTTAGTCACAAAATGTATGAAAGAAAATGGTGGAATGAGGTATAGGGGACATGGATGTTAAAGTCTAAGCTACTGCACATGCCAGGCAGGCCCACTTTGGTTAGATCCATTCTCCATTATCAAGAAAATTTTACATTTGGGGTGGGTTAGTTCTGGGCTGATCCAAGACCCTTCATAATAAATATTAGGGGCTGTCTTTAGCGATTACAATACTCTAACATTGAAAAAGTGGATAACTAGGTACAAATGAAGATTAGTCACAAGGTTTTTACAATCCACAGAGGCAAAAGATAAGGGCTAAACAACCATTATCAGAGATCAAGGCAGGTGGATTACACTTTAGAGATTTCAGGAGTTTCCCTCTGCCTGCTCTAATATACTGGAAAACATAAAGGAATACCTATATAATGATTCAGTAATCAAAATTATCCCTTAAATTCTGATTTCTTGGTTACACTAGTGTGGTCCTACTATGAGCTAAGAGAAGGTCATTAGGCAGTTCAGAGACCCCCTCTAGTCTCTGAATAAATGGGTCTGTAAGAGGAGTGCTCCTGTTCTTACCAGCCCTCCCTATTCCAGTGAGTCACAGGAGGACATGTTTTTCATAGATAAAGAAAATGTCTATCTCTCCAAAGTATAGGCAGAAACCTCCAAAATCTCAGTTCATAACCATTTGTACCTGTTGGTCATTGAAGGTCATTAGACAGTGGGAAACAGTCACTTAAGGTGATTGTTTTGGCAGCTGGTCAGGAACTCAGGAGGCCTTCTAAGCCACTGATTATTGCTGTGACAGTTCAGTATGTGGGAAGGGCATCTGGGGGCCTTGTAAAAGTGTGGGACATGGAAATGCATCCGAGTGCAGTCATCTCACATTTGTCTTAAACTTGCTACTGTGAGTGAGGCAGCATGATTTAAAAAAAAAAAAAAAAAAAAGTTCCAATGAACTCACACAGCAGATAGTTTAACTTACAGAAACAAGGTAAGAAATCAAACTATTTTAAAAATCTCTGTGCTGGTCATGTCCTATACAGCTCACACAGGAAAAATATATTTCTACAACAGAGTTCCAATCAGTGTAAGTAAAAGAGAAACCTCAGAGAGTTTAAGTCTCAGGGATTCACACAGAGAGCTCAGAATGTAAGACCTTCATAAATGACTCACAAAGGAATGCTGAAATATTTCAGGAGGAGTACTGAGACTGGGTCTCTCGCTATTTCAGGTTTTCAACCACTCTCCTAACTCCTTCCAAAAAAAAAAAAAAAAAAAAAGAACAAGGGGGGCCATGGTGGCTCAGCAGGAAGAGTTCTCGCCTGCCATGCCGGAGACCCGGGTTCAATTCCCATTGCCTGTCCATGCAGGAGTTTTAAAAAAAAAAAGGCAAAGTAAGTAAGCAATATATCACAGTTTTTTTATTTGCAAGATCTTAAAAATATATGCCTCAAAGTAATAAAAACAGAGTATCTAACTCAATGATATTTTAAAATTATACTACTTCTATTTCTTCTTATTACATTGAATAAATCTCATGTCTGTGCATTAAAAATCATGTAGGGTACATGATAGTTAACCAAATGCTCCAAGAAAACTTCTGATATTAAAATTTAAGCATACTTGTATTTCTCACAGATGGCTCAATGACCATCAATTTTTACCAAGGTCAGTACAACAACCTAATTTATTTAAGAGGTTTTTATTGCCCACACTATAACTTTGCATAATTTTTTATGATATCTGATCCAAATAACATGACCTTCTTTCTTTAATAATTATTGCCATTACCATTTACCTTCTGCCTGCAGGAAGGTACAGGAATTCTAGAACAGATAAACATGTCAGGCCCTGGGATCATAGGATTAATTACTGCCCAGCTAAGTGTGTTAGGACCCCAAAGTCCCCCAAAGAGTTTACCCTTTCTGGGTTCCCAGTTAAGCAAATACAAATACAGGACACCCAGTTAAATTTGAATTTCAGAACAAATAAAAAATTAATACTATATATTGTTCATTGTTTGTCAAGATTCAAGGTTAAATAGGCATCCTGGATTTTATTTGGCAAACCTACTTTCTTCCACAATGTGTTTCTGTGAATGGTACACATTAAAGGACACTCCTTGCTAAGATTGCGGTGGGAAGACTGCATCTTAAACAGATACGAGGTTGAAGGATAACGCCTACATCTACATCACATTCTTAAAGTCTTTCTACTTGACTTTCAAAGTGGCTTTACCCTGCTCCTCCAATAGAAGAGATTCTCTCTCTCTTTTTAAAACTCAGGTGAAACCCACATAACATAAAATCAGTCATTGTCAAGTGTACAATTCACAAGCATTTAGCACATCCACCGGGTTGTGGAACCACCACCTTGATCTAATTCCAAAACATTTTCATCACCCCAACTGAAAACCCCATCCTCACGAAGCAGTCAGTCCCCATTCCACTCCCGCTGGGACCTGGAAACCACCAACTTGTTTTCTGTCTCTATGGATTTGTTTGTTCTGGACATTACAGAAAAATGGAATCATACAACATGTGTTTTATTGTGTGTCTGGCTTCTTTCACTTAGCATAATGTTTTTGAGGTTTTTCCCATGCTGTAGCATGTACCTGTACTTCATCCCTTCTTATGTGGATACTATTCCACTGTATGGCTATACCACATTCTACTTATACGTTCATCAGTTGCTGGGTTGCTTCTGCCTTTTGCCTAAAGAGACTAATACTGCTGTGAACATTTATGTCCAAGAATTTGAGTACTTGTTTTCAATTACTTGTGGGTGCATACCTAGGAGTAGAATGAAGTTCTTTTTTGGTGCATGCCCACTGTATTCCAGGCTGCCACTTCTACAGTAATACACAGCTCCTGTGGCACCTATGGATAATAATAAAGTGATGCTGTTTTTGAGCACTTGTTCCCTATACGACATCAACCGAAAATGGTAGGCATGTTTGGTTGGCTCCCATCAAGGAAGGAGATTTAGATACACATTTTGAGATCTGTCTCGAAAATACCCCTATGAAGACAACTGGAATCCTAAAGGATCTATTCACACTTTTAAAAAAATTCTTTCCTTTGGACAAGGAGAAGGCAGCTGACCTTTCTTTTTCTTGTCTTCAGCGCTAGAATATTTCATTTCTTCCCATCTCCTCTTTATGGAACCTTTACCCATGTCAACTAATGAATCCCTCTGTCAGCAACTTGCTATCTTTTCCCACCCACAGAAAGTAAGTTCAGGGGAAAAAAACAACAACAATGGCTGTTACAAAATAAATAAATAAATAAACCACCCAGGGATGCTGAGAGGTTTAATTATTGCCTGGAAAGTAACACCTTTTCACAGCATCTTTAAGACTGATTTTCATAATTTCTTACTGATTGATTCTGGGACTTGCAACAGGGCAAACTCATTTCCATACTAATATTAAGTAATGATTAACACAGCTCAGGACCCTAGTTCAGGATCTGAAAGCATGAACCAAATGGCAACTAAAGAGATTTAACCCATAGGGGTAAATTTGCTATTTGTCTCTCAAATGATTTTCCATTCATGAACCAGCACACAATAAGCTTACATTTGCTGTATGACTCACTAAGAGGGAGTTCAGGCAGTAACCAGGGACCATAACAAAACAAGACCTCCTTGGGCTTGTTGACTCTGCCTCCCATTTCTCTAACTCTCTCCATTACTCCCCTGTTCATTCATGCAGTCATTTTTTAAATTTTCTCTTCTTTTCTTCCTTACTTCCTCCTTCTCTGTTCTCTCTCTTTTCCTCCTGCTCTCTCCCTCTCTCTCTCTCTCTCTCTCCCCTACCAACACTGCCTATCAAGCCTTCTCACCCTCACTTAGCTGAGATCCCTTGCTGTCTTGTGCATTCTCCCATGACCCCATTCATGTTTTTGCTCTCTCTCTCTCCTGCACTACGGTATTACAGGGATTCAACACCAGACATAGAACAATAATCAACCAGATTACCTAATATTAAATAAATTTTATTGTTCAACCCAAGTACATTCAAATACTAAGCACTACTGTGCTTAATCAAACTGCCATTTGGGAGTGGGGGAGGAGGGGACGCAGCTAAACACACACACTAATTTTCATTTTAAGAATTAAATATCTTTAACTGTATTTATCTGAGAGCATGCTATCATACTGGACTGTTTGCTATCCTTTTAGAAAGAGAAATATCCTCTCAACTTTTGTTTTTATTTTAATATATTAGCTTTGGTTCCATGTCATAACCTATAATCTTCTAAAACTAACATTCTTGAACATTGAAATCACATGGCAGGCCAGATTAATGACCTATGAATAATTTCATATTGTTCTGAAAGCTACATTGGAGTTGCTACTTGATATGTGCTCCATCCTCCTTGAAAGTCTTTTGATAAGTGGCTAGGCAATGCCAAGTAAACAAAGCAAATACAAATGAGGGTAGTTTCGAGCCCCGCCCCCATCACAACTAAGTAGGAAGTTATGTCTAACCACTGACAAGGATCATAAATGAAATTGGGGACTGGAAATGGTGCTTATATTCTTATTTTCTATAGATGTTCAGTTTTAAATGATTTTAATTTAAAATAAAATCTATTTTTGCTTATTCTTCAAAAAGAAGAACGTATCTGAGAGCTAATAAATACTCTGAAGAATACTGTTCTAAAGGGAGAATATACTTGTAAATTATATATCTAAGGGTTTAATATTCAGAATATAAAAAGAATGCCTACAACTCAAAAACAAAAGGCAAACAACCCAATTTAAGAGTTGGCAAACAACCTGTATAGACATTTCTCCAAAGATACAGAAATAGCCAACAAGCACATAAAAAAATGCTCAACATCATTAGTCATTAAGGAAATGCAAATCAAAACTGCAGTGAGGTAATACTTCACACCCACTAGGATGGTTATTAAAAAACAAAACAAAACAGAAAGTAACAAACGTTGGGAAGGATGTGGAGAAATTAGAACCTACACGCATTGCTAGTGAGAAAGTAAAATGGTGCAGCTGCTATGAAAAACAATGTGGTGGTTCCTCAAAATATTAAACATAGGATAACCATATGACCCAACAATTCCATTCCTAGTTATACACCTAAAGGAACTGAAAACGGGAATTCAACAGACACCTCTACATCTCTGCTCATAGCAGCATTATTTCCCAATAGCCAAAAGACAGAAACAACCCAAGTGTCCACCAATGGATAAACAAAATGTCGTGTGTACATATAACTATTCAGACATAAAAGAATATGAAGTTCTGATACATTCTACTATAACCTTGAAAATACCATGTTGAGTGAATAAGCCAGACCCAAAAGGACAAATATCGCATGATGCCACTTATATGAAATATCCTGGAATAAGCAAATTCATAGAGACAGAAAGTAGATTAGAGGTTACCAGGAATGGGGACAGAGGAAACGGGTAAGGGGTACAGAGTTTCTGTTTGGAGTGATGGAAAAGTTTTGGTAAAGAATGGTGTTGATGGCAGAATAACACTGTGAAAGCAATTAATGCCACTGAACTGTACATTTAAAAAATGGTTAAAATGATAAATTTTATGTTATATATGGTAATACAAAAAAAGAACATCTTTGGGAAATGCCTCAATGACTCAACTCCTCCAATAGGCAACATTCCCAGAACCAAATCCCCCAAGCAGTTAACTACAGGGTAGTAGTCTCCTTCCTTACTATTCATTCCACCAGCTGGGATTCCAGAGTACTTTTCAGACAATCTTTTGGATGTTTGGTTTGGCAGATGTAATTATGATCTTCACAAGCCAAACATTTCCCTAAAACTGTATCAGAACTCTGGCATTACAGAAGTTAGGTTTTAAAGCTTTGTTTTTCCTTATGGGATCCAGAGCCCAATTGTTCCCATATCAAAATCTCACATTTATTGTACTGAAATTGCATGCCAGTATTCACCTAGTTTGGGCATTTTAAAAGAAAAAAAAGTTTTATTCTATGTATTATTTAATACATCTTTTCATTTACATACAGGACCAAAAATAATTAAACCAGTACCAAAAATTAAATAACCTTTTTCTTATTTGCTAGAGGATATTTCCTTATTTATTATACATGTATACCCATTTATTGCTCTACCACTTTTATAGCAACTTGACAACATCTAAGTTAATCATCTGACCACATCAGAAACAAAAAAATCAAGAAAACACTTGTCCTATATAATTAGAAAGACAAAGTTGAGATGCAGGAGTCTCAAAGTGATTGATAAGAATCACAAGTAAAAGAACAAATGCATCATCAAACTAGTAGAAAAGTATATGAAAACAAATTACAGTAACCATAATGATCTGGGGGAAATCAAATTATCCACAGATAAGAGATGAAGAAGAAAAAAACAGATTCATAATATATAGGTTATAAATATAATTAAAAAGAACTTCTGGGTTTTCCAGAACCAAGACACAAGTCGAACTGCCTGCACCCATGCCTTACTTAATCTGCACTGAAGCAGCCAACCCAGAGAGTCAATCAAGCTTGGCCCAATACAAAATAAAGACCCAAGTGCCCTAAACTCCACCCTATAATGTGTACATCTCCCCATCTTTACGTCTATAAAATTCATTTGCCAACATTAAAAGCCTGATGCCACTTCAGCTTTTGTAAGTGCGCAGCTTCCTTGTTACAGCACGACTTTATGTGTCCCAAATAAAATGCTGTAATCTGCAAACTCAATTCCAATTTGTCTTTTTGACATAGGGAAATAGAATATCACAAATTGTTTGTAACAGTCATGGTTAATGAAGAAAATGTGATGTTAGAACGGACATATAGAAGGAGAGAGAAGAGACCAATCCCATCTAGATAATAAGCTATGAACCATGTGTAGCTCAAAATGTCAGATCCAAGTGAAAATACCCGAATTTCATCATTAAAGGGGTGATCTGTGAGCATGTAGGGAAAGAATAGGATCATCAGTAACAGCACAGACCTTCCCAGAATAACGGACAGTAACTAACCTTATTTCATTCTGAGCAGCATTCCCATTCTTATTCATGGTTTTCATTTTCTTGGCTGCTCGGGCAAATGTCATGAAATGGATTGGCTTAAACAATGGGAATTTATTTGCTCAAGGTCTTAAGGCTAAAAGAAAGTCCAAATTAAGACATCATCAAGGTGAGGCTTTCTCCCCAAGACTATGAGATTCTGGGAATGGCTGCCAGCAATCACATGGCAATGCACATGGCAGCTTTTTCTGGTCTTTTCCATCTCTTCTGGGTTCTGTTTCATCTTCTTGCTTCCTGTGGCTTTTTTCTCCGTCTTCTCTAAATTTCACTCCACTTATAAAGGCCTCCAGTAAGAGAATTGAGACCCATCCTAAATAGGTGAGCCATACCTTCTTTCTTAACCGAAGTAACCTCAGCAAGGGTCCTACTTACAGTGGGTTCACACCCACAGGAATGGATTAAACTTAATAAACATGTTTTTCTGGAGCACATATAGCTCCAAATCACCATACATGGAAATGCGGGTAGGACACATGACAGTCTCTCCTGAGATCTGATTAGAACAGAGCCTATTCCAGCCCTGGGCTTCAGCACCAACAGATCTTACTTCTAAGTGCTATTTCATCAAGCCTGGTACTGACCTGGGCCTAGAGGTTACATCTGCGCCAGTACAGACTAGACCAGACAGCTGCTTCAATCTCTGAGACTACCTCCTACCACCATGCCTCACATCTTCAACTTCTTCACCAAAGAAGTTCCAAATTCACTGCCAAAAATTAAATGTAAATCCCTGCCTATGCATTCCCGAACTCTCTTCCCCGTCCTTGCTTTCCTTGTCATCTACCTTCTGCTCCCCGTCCTCTAAGCCTTTCTAATGTGGCAACCTTGTTTCCTGGTAAAACACTCCTTCAGTATCGAGAGGCTCTTCTTAGAACACTGTTTCTACCTTCTGACCTAAAGGACAGGCTGGCCCTCTCTTAAAAATACTGCTTCTTGGAAGGTCCACACCCCTGGGAGTCAAGTCCCAAGTAGACAGGGGGAGGGCAGTATGTTTGCTTGCTGTGTTGGCTGGAGAGAGAGGCCACACCTGAGCAACAAAAGAGATTCTCTTGGGGGTGACTCTTAGGCCTAATTTTAAGTAGGCTTGGCCTTTTCTTTGTGGGGTTAAGTTTCATATGAACAAACCCCAAGACTGGGGGATCAGCCTATTGCTTTGGTTGTCCCCACTGCTTGTGAGAATATCCAGAGTTCAACTTGGGGAAGTTGAATTTTCCCCCTTTCTCACCATTCTCCAAAGGGGACTTTGCAAATACTTTTTTATTCACTGTTTAAATTGCGCTGGGATTTTTCGGGGCATCAATCTGGACAAACCAACAAAATCTCATGCCCTACTCAAAGTTCCACGTTCTTATGGTGTTCAACTAAGCTGTTCAATTAAGTTATATCAGGACATGCACTAGTCAAAATATAAATTTTGTACCAAATAAACATTTTTTGCTTTAGTCACACATAAGTTAAAATTTTAAAATATCAATTACCATCTATTTTCAACACCTTGTAGTAATGACATTCAACATGGGGCAGAAATCCTAGAATGAGCAAAGACTCAGCATCAAGGGATTGAGAAAACCTTCTCGACCAAAAGGAGGAAGAGTGAAATGAGACAAAATAAAGTGTCAAAGGCTGAGAGACTCCAAACAGCACCAAGAGGTTATCCTGGAGGTTATTCTTATGCATTAAATAGATATCACCTTGTTAGTGAAGATGTCATGGAGAGGCTGGAGGGAACTGCCTGAAAATGTAGAGCTGTGCTCCAGTAGCCATGTCTCTTGAAGATGATCATATAATGATATAGCTTCCACAATGTGACTGTGTGATTGTGAAAACCTTGTGTCTGATGCTCCTTTTATCTACTTTATCAATAGATGAGTAAAACATATGGAATAAAAATAAATAATAAGGGGAACAAATAAATTTAGATTGAAATGCCAGTGATCAATGAAAGGGAGGGGAAAGGGGTATGGTATTATGAATTTTTTTCTGTTGTCTTTTTATTTCTTTTTCTGAATTAAGAAATGATCTAAGAAATGTTCTAAGAAATGATCATGATGATGAATATGCAACTATGTGATGATATTGTGAATTACTGATTATATATTTAGAAAGGAATGATCATAAGTTAAGAATGTTTGCTCTAGTTTGTCGTTATATTTTTTTAAAAAGTTAATTTAAAAAACGGAAAAAAAAATACTGCTTCTTGCCCTGCTGAAGCCAACTATGCCCACCTCTCCCCCAAGTCCTGTGATATATGGGAAGTTAGTCTGGCTCTGAGGACAGAAACCTCAAGATATCAGTGCCTTTAGGAGATAAAATATGGTTTTCTCTCTACATAAAAAGTATCTAGAGAAGGATTACACCAAGTCATGATGAACCCAGTTATTTCTTATAGTACTCCTCCAGCACCCTCAGCATGTATCCTCTGCCTTACAGTACAAGAGGGCTGCCACTTCACAAGAAGAGCAAGGGCTTCTTTTCTTTTTAATAAGGCTTTGCACATACCACTTCACTTAGATTCTATTTACTAGAATGTAATCACATAGACGAATCTAGTTGCAAACTAGGCTGGTGGTTCTGTCTGCCAAAGCTGCCAGAATGCAGCACTCCAGAGATGGATCAGCTTTTAACAGATTTATTTAGTTAAAAACGAACAATTCTTACTGATTATATATGTAGAATAGAATGATCATATGTTAAGAATACCTGTGTCTGTTGTTATATTTTTTAAAAATTAAAAAAATTTTGAAAAAGAGTAAGAAAAAAATGAAGAGGGAAGACTTTTTAGCCTTAATGACTAAAAATATATGTAATTAAAGCAGATGCAGTCTGACTGCACGAGAATGCATTTCATTAGAGCAAGTGCCCAAATTATACCCAAACATACACAAACATAAGTATTCACATATTTTAGCTTCAGAACCTAATGATCAGAGAATGGGACATTGTTGAAAAGATAACATTTTGCCTTACATTTTCTTGTTGATTATTAATGTTCTTCAAATAATTGCAAATATTAAACAAGTATTAATTAAAAAGGTCATTTCAGTTTCTCAAGAAAAAAAAAACAATTCTTCAGAGGAAAGGCAGCTAACTTTCATCTGACATTCTGTTACATGGGAAAGCACACAGCAACACCTGTTGGCCTTCTCTCCCGGCTTCTGGGTTCCAATGGCCTTCCCCAGGGCAATTCCTGCCTGCGTCTCCAAATCTCTGGACTGAGCTGTGAGTATTGAGATGAAGTGTGCTGAGCTGCTTGGGCTATGCTGCATTGAGCTCTCTTCTGACCTCTCTCTTTTAAGGCTCCAGATAACTAAATTAAACATCATTCATTGCAAAAGGGGCTCCCCTCAGCCAATTGCAGATATATTCAGCCATAGATGAATTTCACGTGCTAATGATTCAAGCTCGCAGCAACAGACCTGGACACCATCACCCGGCCAAGCTGACACCTGAACTTAACTACCACAGCTGGGAAATGTAATCTTACACTGTGTTCAGCTAAAATCATGATTCTATTTTCAAGGAAATCTAGATAATGGGGAGTCAACTCACAATCTCCACCTCAGATGTTAATCTCCCACTCCCAAAGCTGGTTCCTGAACAGTGTACCCATCTTAGTCTTACAGAGATCACCTAGTGACTTCCACATGGCACTGATACTGGACTCATGGTCTTCATGACAACTCAAGTCCTGTCATCATCTAGTACAGTTTTCATAAATATGCAAGTCATCTACTTAGCCTCCTCACATCACAACTATTTCACATCCTCCTCTCATACAGTTCTGCCATCTCTTCCCTTATCCACACACTAGATCCTCCCATTACCTTTGAAATCTTAAACTCAAACGCATGCCACACACCAACCCCAATTTCCAAACTTTTCAACTTTCTTACCTTTCTAACCTATCACACAGCAAGACTGTTAGCTGCATTTCTCTCAGTATCAGTCTCCTCTTTCCTTGCTGTCTTCCTTACCAGTTGGGACACCATGGGTGCCCATACCAACCAGTTCTAGGACCCAAATTCCCAAGGAACCACACCATACCTTCCCAGCAGACCCCCATCCCAAATCAATTGTTTTAAGAACAGTGCTCCTCAAAACTGGCTTAAAATTATCACAAATCTTAAAATTGCCCTTCCTCTACCTGATTATAGACTATGTCTTCTCTGTATTTTATTTGCAGAAGCAACACCATACATAATACTCAAAAGGTGCCTACTAAATGTTGGTTGACCTCTGGATGAGTGAAAAGATGGATAAATAAAGGACTTGACGATAAGAAGAATATAAACTGGACTTTAATATACTTGGGTGGATTAGTAACTGCTTTTTTAAAATGCCAACTATGTTGCATAGAAGCCCAAAGGAAGCTCATGAAGGAAATGCTTCAAGGTTTTACCCTTGGCCTTGGCCTTGAGAATGAGAACACAGTTGGCATGATTATTTAAAAATCTCAAAGACCTGAAGATAAGAAAGCACAATAAATGTGGTACACCATAAGCAAGATCCAAAGGCTCTGGATATATAGAATGATGAGCCAAATATATACATGTACATTAAATAAGGACAAACATAAAGTCCTTCATTTAGATCCCAAATATCAATTTCACAGATGCAAGAACAGAATGAAATAAACAAAATCACACATATGCAAAAATATGTAAGGTTTTACTTTATTGTAAATCTCAGCATGAACAAAGAGTTTCCCCAAAAGCTAATGCCATTTTATCCTACCTTAATAGACATAAGGTATTAAGATTTGCCTTGTTGTAATCTGTATAGAGTCACATTTGTAACACTGTGTCAATGCTGAGCACCTAGATATTCTCATAATAAATCGAAATAACAAATGCAAATTCAAAGTAAAGTAACTTCACAGAATAATGAGCATATCATAAGAGAAGTCTGCATCTTAGGAATCCTTGTATCTGTTCTCCTGCTTAGCACACAGATGTTGCCAAAGGCTTAGTCTTACACCCACAGGGTTTCAAAATAAACACTGCCTAAGTATAACAGGCACTTAGTAGAAATTTGTTAAATAATTGAATGAATAAAGACAAACTTTAGTCCTTCCATACCAAGTTTTCAAAGATTTATGACCCTTCCATTTGTTTTATGTATCCAATATCTTTGGGTCCCCTATCTGAGTTATCTCCCCTAATGGTCTAAAAACTTTTTTTTTTAAAGAAACAGGGTATTCTTTCAGAATAACTAAAGGTTGTTAGAGTATCTCCATTTATGAACATATTATAAATGGAACTTTGGATAGTCTAGTTTCTTATGAACAATCCTACATGAAGGAACTAAGAAATCTTGACAACATTGATAAAGATCATGTCTACTCCTAACATTCTGTGAATGCCTCTCACACCTCTAGTTAGAGCCAAAAGGAAAGAAATCTAAAATGGAAAGGAATAATCCAGAAAAGCTCACTTAATCATATTTTTGAAGTGCATATTGATTTCTTTCTGCCATATAAGTCATTATGACTCAATGGTCAGTTGAAAATTGTATCTGAACCATTCTCAGAAAACTAGTTCATCTGCCAAAAGCCAATATAATTGTTTTGTTTGTGAGTCTGTTTTATCTTCATAGCTTATGTTGGATTCATGCCCTCCAAAAGTGAATTCAAGTATCTCTGAAATGTAATGCCTTTTTAAGGTTATGATTCGATATCATTAATTCAACATCTTGTAATGACAAAAAAAAGCCTCCCCACGATGGAGCAAAGGGACTATCCACAGAGAGAACTGTGAAATTCCCTGACCCTCCCAATACACAAATCAAAGTAGAGCAACAGATCTGGGGTCCTAGAATAGAACGTCTCCATCCTCATCATATACTATTAGGTACATTTTTGAGAAAGAAAGAAAGGTGCGAATTTAAGCATAAATGGCCAGGATTTCTGTCACAGATACAATAAAACAAACACTTCTGGCTATAGCAATAGTGTTTTTAAAAACCTTTACAAAATTAAGTAGTTTTGATTTTTTTAATGGGTTTACTTTTTAAATTTTTTTATTGAATTGCTTAAATATTTTTAAAAGGCTCCCAGCTACAGGATTGGCAAGACCACACAGCAACAAACACCACCAAAGAGTTATGGTAGATGACAGAAGGAGTCAGTGATTCACTTACTCTACTCATTCAAAATGAACACTTTCTTCAAATTTTCTACCATATCCACTGAAGCATAATATTTCCAAACCACAAATACATATAGTATGAATGATTATCCAGGAAAAACATTAACATCAGAATTGAGTACTCTAATTATCTTAAAGAATAATTTGTTCACATCAAGTATTAAAAGAAATGGAAGATAACATTAATAGTTCAAACAGCTTAGCTATGAGTTAGAAGACCGGTGAATACATGGCCTGCACATTAGCAATCTTCCCCTCAGAACCTGCAGAGACATAGCCAACCCCAGCACCCCCACTGCATCCAGATGCTACCTCTTTGTCCTCAAGCCAGCATGCCAATTAACCCCTTCCAATCTGAAATAAAAGATATGAACCAACCCAGACTTGGACTCGTAGATATCTGGAATTATCTGGAATGTTGGTTATCCATGGTTGTTACACCACACGCCAAATGGCTATTTCGATATTAAAAATAACATTCATTGAATTTTGAACGTATACATAAATGCACTTATAATGTGACAAGCACTGGACTACACACTTAACAAATATTGTATCTTTTGATCCTCATTACATTTTGTACTGGTATTTTTGCCATTTTAAGAGGAGGAACCTGAGCCTTCAAGTGGTTCAAGAGCTCTACTAAAGACATGCAGGAACTACATGTAGCTGTGTCCAGTCCTCATTCCAAAGACTGTGTTCTCCTCCACTATGCTATTCTGTCTCACCCATTCTTCTCAAAGGCTCAGTCTATTTGATAAAACTACGTTCACACCTTTTCTGGTATCTCAGTCTTATCAAAGTTGGTGAAAATCCCCTAAATTGCTCCATAACGCTTTGTTTAGCTGATGCACATGGTCCTAACACTAAACCTCTAATATTCAATTTAAATTGTATTGAGTATTATATATGTACTATTCAAAATTGGCACACTGTTTGGAGAACTCCTTCACCAAGATGATAAATTTTAGAAAGGATATCAGTGTGGTAGAGCTGTACAGATAAATCACGTTCTTATGCTGTTAAAAGTGGAGCAGGTCCCCCCACCAGGAAGCAGGAAGCATGACAGCATGGCCGGGGCTTGCTCCTGGGCATTAGAATTTCCCATGTAATCACCAATCCTAAAAAGAATTATCCAAACCATGAAGACAATAATATGCTCATATGATTAAATTTTGAAACTAAAATATAGAATATCAAAAAACTTTGGACAAAAATAATCTCTAATTGTATTGACATATCTGTTCATATTTTACTCTCCTTGACAGCATAACCATGTTTTGCAATGGTATAATGCAGATTACATGTAACATAGACCACTGTAATTAGGGAAACGTCCCCAAATAGTCTTGGTCCTAAGCATTTCAAAGAAAATCTCTCAAAGTTATATGGTGAGTCTATTTTCTAGATGCCTCGGAAGGTGCTAGAAGTCACCCACCATTACAAGAAAAAACAACCCAAGAGATATTTGAAATCCACAGCACTATGATAATTCTAAAGATGGAAGGTGAGGAATGAAGAGGTAATGAGATAGTAACCCTGATCTGATGAAGGCCAAATGTGGAAGGGAGACAAGAAACCAAAGCATTAAATCATTTAGTTGAAAACATTGACTTATGAAAGCTGAGGTGGTACAAAATTGCAAGTCCTGCCAATAGAACAGTTGCTCTCAGGTTCCCTTTGTCTAAGAAACTCCTGAGGAACACATTTAAAATGCATATTCCTGGGCCCTTTTTCCAAAGATTCTGCTTCAGTATATCTGGGGGGAGGGGCAAGAAATGAGCATTTTAAAAAGCATTTCAGGTGATCCCAATGTAGGTGGTACTAGATGAGAGGCTAGAGAATTTCCTTTGGGCACTAGGTCCCCAATTCTGGTACTGCCACCAAACAGTGAGTAGGAAGTTTAAACCCTGGCAAGGCTCTCCCCAAGTGTAGCGATGTGCACAATTAAGATACATTGATAAATTATGCTCATTACAGAAGTATAACTATTAAAGAATTGTAAATATTATGGCAATTGATTTTTTCTTTCTTTTACATCTAAAAATCTAACACGGATAACAAATACAGCATTTTTTCTCACTAAATTCAATTATAGATCACAGCTTTACTTTACTCATTTCTCTTATTTTTTGTACATTTTTTATGGGAGGAAGGGAGAAGGGTAAGTTGTGCACCATTGCAGCCTTCAGAAACCTTGCTTTTAGCAAGCTAAATTACAAGTATATTAATTATTTTTCATGTTCAAATCAATTATATGATGCATTGGTATATCTCCCCATATAAAAATGAAAATAATCTCTTTCATCTGATACTTCCCGTAGGCAGTACAGTTCCTTTCTCCTTGTGCAGTTCTAAAGAGAGGCCAACCTTGTTAGAGTTGACATCCTACGGGTCAACTGAGAAAAAGGAAGGAGAGATTGAAGCACCTGATAGACTTAAAATTTATCATTTTGTGATACTTTGAAGCTCATGGCACCTCTACTAATCGATTTCCTGTGGCTTCCTTTCCCATTCGGGTCTGGTAGGCAAAAAAAAAAAAAAAGAGCCCAATACTCCAAGCATGGAAGACGACTCTCTTTTCTCCTTGTCTTTCTTATCAGGGAGAGACCAGATGCTTCTTTTCTGTTTTCCAGGTGGAAAACCTCGGGTTTAATTATTATAAAATGTATACAAATGTGAGTAGGCTGTTTTACACTGGGGGAGGTTTACAAGTGTTTATGTGCATGCAAGCGGAGAAAGTGCATTCTGGAAACTTTTTATTTGGTAGGGAAAAAACCATGACTGCATTGAAAATATTTCACTTAAAGTGAATCCATGCTCTGAAAATGCTCCAGCCTTCCACCTGAGAACGGCAACATTCTGGGTTTTGATGGAGTTTTTAGTGGACTTTCCCTCGATGCCTGGATTAACCAAGAAGCACTGATAACCTGACCTCCCCTTGCCGGTACTCTTAATGCTCACTTAGCCTCTGGCTGCCTCCTCTCCCACTATCCTCTGATCATTCTCCTTTCATACTCGTGACAGGAAAACTGGAGAAAGGATGATGCTTCAAATCAGGGAAAATTGGGGATAAAAGATACTTTAACATAAAAGCTACTAGACAAATTCCTTCCTCTCTTCTTTGTTTTTGCAATACCCCATAATCAGCAAATCTCTTCTTAGAGAAGACCCCTCCCAAACATCCCCCCACAAACACACAGACATTTCTTGAACATTCTAAATCTGTAACATAAACAGTCTTTAAACTGGTTGCCTATAGTTAAGAAATACTTTAAATGACCCCACTCATAGAAATTATTCAATTAATTAATTCAACTTCAACTTCCTCCAAGTCAAAAGAACTTAAAAAAAAATTTTTTTGAATGGGAAAAAAAAGAACAATTCTATTGAACCACCTCTTCCCATTACAGTGACAACGGAGAACCAGAAGTCTTCCCTTCCTCGCTCCTGAGTCTGGGGTTTGTGTTCCCTCTGGATGGGTTTTGCTCAAATCACATAAAACAATGCCATCAAGTCAGAGTGAAAAAGATATGTTGCCGAAGGGACCCACACCTGAAAGAAATCAACAGTGGACCCACAAAGGCACAGTGCCACAGTGGTTATGCTGGGGAACAACAATGTGCAGTAGGTAAGCCTGTGGACAGAGGCGCCAGACTGCCTGAATCATCCCAGCTCTGGCAGGTCGAAAGTGTATGGCTGGGAGAAGGACAACCTCATGGTGGCTTAGTTTCCTCATACGGCTGGAGATGTTATCAGCACCCAAGTCATGGAGATTAAATGAGTGAAGAGCTACAAAGTGCCTGGGACACTCCTACCACAGACCCCGTCCACAGAGTCTGTTGGCGTCATTAGCTCTCATGTCCCTATTCCTTCAGATTAATCCAGACTTCATCTGGGGTTGGTTTCCTTATTTTGTTTGCTGATAATCTTTTCCAGGCACCAGCACGAAATCATCACTTAGCTGGCTTTGAGAATCAAGAACTCCCCAGCTACGTTTAAAACAAAACAAACTAAGGAAACCCAAGGCAGAACAAGGGAGGCTAAGAATCCATGGAGAGGTTGACAAAGATTACAAGAGGCCCCCCCACACATACCACCAGTGACAGGTACTTAAATTTTCTCATATTTCTCACAGAATGTTAAGATTTAAAATATAAATGAAATCATCATTTTTAAGTGACATTTCCTAGCTCTGCCCACAGAACAAACCTAGAATAAGCCCCCCACACACACACTAGCAACAAGCCCACCTAGCCCACATTCTAGATTTCTGAGTGCATCCTCCACAAAATGAACCAGGAATCCTTAAAGCAGTGACAATTTCAGGTCTGATACCAGAAAAGTACAAGATGAGCCTGGAATACTATTACCCCAAGGTATTATTAAAGATTTATGGGATAGAAAGAGCGAAGTGAAAGGATCATCACTTCCTGACTTTAAAGCTTACCGTAAAACCACAGTGGTCAAAACACTATTGGCACCAGGCAGTGCAACAGTGGCTCAGTGGCAGAACTCTCGCCTGCCATGACAGAGGCACAGGTTTGATTCCTGGTACCCACCCATGCAAACAACAACAACAACAAAAACAGTACTGGTACAAAGATAGAAATATTGACTAGTGGAATTGAATCAAGAGTATGGAGACAGACCACCAAATCTACAGACAACTGATCTTTGTTAAGGCCCGCAAATCCACTGAACTAGGACACAATAGTCTTTTCAATAAATGGGCATGGGAAAATCGGATATCAATAGGCAAAAGAATGAAAGAGGACCCTACCTTACACCATATACATAAATTAATTCAAAATAGATTAAAGGCCTAAATATAAGAGCCAGTACCATAAAACTTCTGGAAGAAAATTCAGGGAAACATCTTCAAGATCTAGTAATAGGAGGTAGCTTCATAAACTACAACTAAAACATAAGCAGCAAAAGGAAAATAGACAAATAACTCCTTAAGATCATGAACTTCAGTGCCTCAAGGGACTTTGTCAAAAAGGTGAAGAGGCAACCAACTCAATGGGAGAAAATATTTGGAAATCACATAATGGATAAAGGCTTGATATCCTGTGTGCATAAAGAAATTACATAGCTCAAGAACAAAAGAACAAACAACCCAATTATAAAACAGACAGAGGATATGATGACACTTTTCTAAAAGAGCAAACACAGATGACTAAAAAGCACAGGAAGAGATGCTCATGTTCATTAGCTATAAGGGAAATGCAAATCAAGATGACAATGAGAGATCACCTCACACCTATAAGAATGGCTGCTCTTAAACAGACAAATACAAATGTTGGAGAGGATGTAAAGAAACTGGAACGTTTATTCACTGTTGGTGGAGATGTATAATGGTAGCCACTATAGGAAACAGTTTGGTGATTCCTCAGAAAACTAAATATTGAGATGCCCTATGACCTGGCAATACCAATACTCAGTATATACTTAGAAGAGCTGAAAGCAGTGACATGAGCAGACATTTGCAACATTCATAGCAGCACTATTCATAATTGCTAAAAGATGGAAACAATCCAAGGGCCCATCAACAGACAAGTGGATAAACAAAATGTGGTATATACATATAATAGAATATTATGAGCAGTAAGACAAAATGAGGTCGTGAAGCATATGACAATGTATATGAACCTTGAGCACACAATGCTGAGTTAAATAAGTCAGACACATACTCTATGATTTTGCTATTATGACTCTGGTAAAGGTAATCTCAGATTTTACACTGTAGAATATAGGGAACCTAGAGGTACATTGGGAAAGACTACCCAGTGAAGTTGAACCTAAATGCAAGGGAATGGATAGAAGTGATGGTAACTAATTAGTGGGATTATAAGTAACATTGCCATATTAAAGGTGAATATGATTGAAAAGGATATATAGTGCCATGTATCCCACTGATTAAATCTACAATTATAAGTTTTCGCATGAACTATTTCAAAAGTTCAATAGTAGACAAAGAGTCAATAGTAGAGCGGTATGGGGGGAAGTTAAAAATGCATGCTTTGGTCAGTAACTAACAGAAAGACATCAACAGTACCACAGCACTATCAGGGACAACTAACAGGGGGTTGGGGTGGAAATGGACAAGTGATAAAGGGTAGTTTTGCTTTGATAGTTGGTGATATTGTTTCTCAATTCTTTGTCTCTGGACCAATGAAATTTGTCTAAAATTGAAAGTGCTGTTTATCATAAAAAATAAAAAGTGAGGGTACTGTGAGATATGGTTTGTTTATTTTGGACATTATCCTTCACGCCAACTAGACTGAGGGAGCAGAAGGGTACAATGACTGAGAAGCAGAATGGTAAACTGTGATACATTTACATGATGAATATGGTGCAGCTACAAAAACAAAGGATGATGGAAAGCATGCAACAAACTGAATAAACCTTGGGGACAACATGCTGTGCAAAATAAGCCAGACACAAAAGAACAGATATGCTAAGGTCTCTTTCAGAAAATACTTATAAGAAAATTGGAACCTAGATTTTAAGCCCTTATAGTAGCCACACTTAGTCTGAAGTTGTAAGTGTATTACTAGATTCTGAGACATTGAGCTATATGTGTATTAGCTAGAGTTTCCAGGAACTTTGAGTAACTCTGACACATAAGACCCAGAAATGGAGTGCTACAGCCCTGAGAGTTAGTGTAGCTATATATAATAACAGTTAAAGTAACTGAAAAAGAGATTAGGCCTCAATCTAGAGTTAAAAATGAAGTCAACCTGAGGAACAAAGTTGTGAGGCATGCAACACTGTGAATGAACCTGTGGGAAATTTGGTGAAGCAAACTAAGCCAGAAAAAAGGAGCAAATATTGCATGGTCTCATTTAGAAAATACTTATAAGAAAGCAGGGGCTTAGATTAAAGTTCTTATAGCAGTCACATTTAGTCTGAAGCAGTAACTGTTATTTCTGGATTTTGAGAGGCTGCTATATACATGTATAACCTGGTACTCAGAGATAAGAATGAAGCCGATTAGGTTGGGATTAAGGTAATTCAGAACACTGACAGGGGTACGGAAGAGATTGTCTATATTTTAGAATCTCACCTACTCTTTGAGACCAAAGTAAGAAAGGTTTATTTTGACCAGAACTTACATTTTCTGTATCACACAATCTAACTCAACCTGTCTGGACAGATCATTTAAACAATCCAAACATGGAGCCCAGAATAAAAATGAGGTCCTTTAATCCTCTATAGCTTAATGTAATGCCTGAATACATCCAAGTTTATTAAGCAGATAATAAAAAAAGCATTAGCAAGGTCCTTTGAGGAATGGGGGGAAAAATATGGAACTATTAAACTTTACCACCGGGGAAACCCCTGATACTGTGTCAAACATTAGGGACACCCAAATCAATAGGCCAAGCCCTGGATCTTGTGGCTTGCTCCTGTAAAGCTTATGTAGGTAGTGAAGAAGCTTAGCCTCCTTATAGGTATGCCAGAGTCACCTCTGAAGGACCTCTTTTATTGCTCAGATGTGGTCTCTCTCTAAGCCCAACTCTGTGTGTGAAACCATTGCCCTTTCCCCCTACATGGGACATAAATCCAGGGTGAAAGCCTCTCTAGCGGCATGGAAGATGATTCCAAGGGATGTGCTTAGCCCTGGCACCATGGGATCAACAATGCCATCCTAACCAAAAGGGGGAAAAGAAGTGTAACTAATAAGGTATCAGTGGCTGAGAGAGTTCAAACAGCACCCAGAGGCTATTCTGGAGGTCACTTTACACAAGCTTCAGTTAGTCGTTGCTACCTATCACAACTTGCCAAATCCCAACCAAAACCATTCCTGCCAAGGGTGGGCCATGGTGGCTCTGCAGGCAGAATTCTCACCTGCCATGCTGGAGACCCGGGTTCGATACCCGGTGCCTGCCCATGCAAGAAAAAAAAACATTCCTGCCAAGTCTAAAGAACACCTAGGGTGTTATATAAGATTCTACAAAGGTTCCATGCACTAGGGTGACTTTCCAGAAACATACAACCTCCAGATGGGTCCCTGGACCAGACAAGTCCTGAAATGCAGAGGGGCCAGCCTTTCCAGAACATCGACTAGTTCCATCCACCCATACCATATTATCCACAGCCCCTTCCAACATGAAAAAGTTAGAATGGGCATAGAGTGGGAGAAGGATCAAAGGTGACGGTAGAATTATACAGAGAAGGTAGGGCTTAACAAATGAGCATGACTGCTAAATCATTATGTTGATAGTTCTTTTAGTCTCCAGTATTTTAGAGCAGCTATAAGCAAAAACATAAAATTGTGGAATTGTAGCCCATGCCATACTCTGAAATCTGTTCTACAATTGTTGTGATGTGCTTTGAAATTTATTGCTTTTTCATATATGTTATTTTTCACAAAAAAGAAAAAAGAAGTCAATTGTGATGATAAATGCACAGCTAAATGATAATATTGTGAATCACTGATTGTACACTTTGGATGATTACACGGTATATGAATATACAATACATATCAATTAAAAAATGAAATAAAATAAAACTGTGGGGAAAAAAATGAAGCCAATCTGGCTGGTCTAGGTAAATCAGAATACAGGGTAAAAGATGATCGCGTATGTACTCTACACCTTCAGCTATTGTATATGACCAAAGGCAGAGAGGTTTATTATGTCTAGAACCTAAGTTTTCAGTAATACATAATCTAAACCAACCTGTCTGGATAGTTCATTTAAACAACCAAATCCCCTAGAGTCCAGAATAGGAATGAGGCCTTGTAATTCTGTATAGCTTAATGAAATACCAGGATACATCTCAGACTATGGTGGGCTGATAATTAAAAAGTATTGGTAGCATCCCTTGAGGGTCTATTAAACACATCAAACTATTCTTTCCCATCTGGGAAACCCTGGGAACCCTCTAAAACACTGGGGATTCCCAAGAAAATAGGCTGGCCTTGGATTTTGAGGCCTGCCCTTATGAAACTTATTTCTGTAGGGGAGAAGCTAAGACTATCCACAGTGAGTCCTAAGAGTTGCTTCTAGGAAGCCTCTTTGTTGCTCAGATGTGGCCTCTCTCTCACTAAGCCCAACTCTGCAAGAAAAATTATTATCTGCTCCCTACAAGGGACATGACATTTAAGAGCGAAAATCTCCCAGACAACATGGAGTGTGACTTCCAGGGATGGGTCTGGCCCTGGCACTGTGGGATCACTGTTGACGTCCCAACAGCGGTAGGGAGAAGTGTGATAATATGGGGTGGCGGTGGCAGGGAAAGATTGTGTGGGGTCGGCAAACTAATTCTGGGGGCTACTGGCTTCAGTTAGATAGTGCTGGTTGCCATGGTTTGCTAAGCCCTGACCAGCAACCTGTTGACTTTTGGGAACAGTGAGATATCAATATCAAAGCAATACCAAGGCAACTAATTGCAAGGAAGGGAGAAGTGATAAGGAGTAGTAGAGCTGGGGCTCAGACTGAGATTCTATGGAGGTTTCATGTGCTAAGTTTGCTTGCCTGGAACCTGTGATTACCAAAAGTTTCCTGGATCTGATAGATCCTGGGGCCCCGGGTGGGGACCAACCTCTCCAGGATTGTAGATTGATCGTATCCCCCTGTCCTTTGGTGTCAATGCCTCTTCTCAACATAAAAAGGTGGGAAGGGTCATTGCCTAGGGATCCCTATGAATTGGGAGAGGGATTAGAGGGGAGGGGGTAGGTGTGGCAGAGAAGATGGGTTTTTATAGACGAGTATGGCTGCTGAATCACTGCGTTCATATTCCTTCTGGCCTCTGGTGGTTTGGAACAGTTAGAAGAAGGATCTGGGATCTGTTCTGTAGCTACCTGATGAAGTGTGCTTTGAAAATTATTATTTTTCTTTCTTCGTTTTGTGTGTGTGTTGTATTTTAAAATAAAAACATTTAAAAAAAACTCACAGCAAGAAAAAAAGATTAATGAGGTAGTCACAACTTGACCTGAAAGAAAATTTGAGTATCAAAAAGAATGATGACTGTAATTGATTATACATATTTATTATAAAAAATTTATTTTTTATAATAAATTTTTATTTAATAAATAAAAATCCAAGAATACATAGTGATACTCAAAAATTGGTGGGGGAGGAAAAATCTTCACATAAGAATGTTAGCAGTTCACAGTGAGTGGAAAAGTATCTGAAAAGCCCCCTTCAGGGAGTGGTGAGAATGGAGAGAAATTCAACTTCCCCAAGTTGAATTCTTGATATTCTCACAAGCAGTGTGGACAACCAAAGCTATAGGCAGAGCCCCCAGTCTTGGGGTTTGTTCATATGAAACTTAACCCCGCAAAGGATAGGTCAAGTCTACCTAAAATTTAGGCCTAAGAGTCACCCCCAAGAGAGCCTCTTTAGCTGCTCAGATGTGGCCCCTCTCTCCAGCCAACACAATGAGTGGTCTTACCACCCTACCCCTCTCTACGTGGGACATGACTCCCAGGGGTGTGGACCTTCCTGGTAACCTGGGACAGAGATCTTGAATGAACTGAGACTCAACATCAAGGGATTGAGAAAACCCTCTCGACCAAAAGGGGGAAGAGGGAAATAAGACAAAGTGTCAATGGCTGAGAGATTCCAAACAGAGTCAAGAGGTTATCCTGGAGGTTATTCTTATGCATCAAGTAGATATCATCTTGTTAGTCAAGATGTAATGGAGAGGCTGGAGGGAACTACAGGAAAATGTAGAGCTGTGTTCCAGTAGCCATATTTCTTGAGGATGATTGAATAATGATACAGCTGTCACAATGTGACTGTATGATTGTGAAAACCTTGTGCCTGATGCTTTTATCTACCTTGTCAACAAAGGAGTAGAATATATGGAATAAAAATAAATAATAGGGGGAACAAATGCTAAAATAAATTTAGTTTGAAATGCTAGTGATCAATGAAAGTGAGGCGTAAGGGGTATGGTAGGTATAATCTTTTTTTTTTCTTTCTTGTGTTCGTTTTATTTCTTTTTCTACTGTCTTTTTATTTCTTTTTCTGAATTAATGCAAATGTTCTAAGAAATGAATATGGAACTAAGTGATGATATTGTGAATTACTGATTATGTATGTTGTTTTATTTTATTTTTTAATTAATAAATAAATTTAGAAAAAAAAACAAGTGCAAATGTAGCCAGCCAAGCAAAAAAAAAAGAATGTTAGCAGTTCAATGTAGAAGGAATGAAGGAATTAGAATACCAGTATGGTAACTGGTTCAGGTAGGGATCAAAGGAAGCTAAAAACTTGGTTGCCAAGTTGTTATGAAACAGGATATTTGCACTTCGCCAAAACATCACCCCACTAATTACTTACTAATAGCAAAAAGAAAAAAGGTACTTTTATAATGGAGAGATGGGCAGGCACCAAGCCCGCAGGATATGTGATATGAGGTTCACATCACCTATAAAATAGTTTTGCCAAAAATGTTTAATCTGTATCTACCTAAACCTTTAAATCTAACTTCCAGTTTATAGATACATGAGATAGAGGGAAAAGTTAAATAGCATATGAGGAAAATCTAACAAACCCATAATATGGGACACTCTGCAAGGGAACTAACCTAGACTCTGCAAAAAGTGAAAGAGAAGGATGTGGAGGCTGTTATACGTTAAAAGAAACTAAAGAGACATAGCAGCCAAATGCAACAAATGAACTTTTATTGGCTCCTAGTTTGGTGGGGGGGGGGGTAGGGAGGAATAAGCTATAAAGACATTTCTCAAATACATAGAGAAATGTGAAAATGTACTGGAATATTAGATGATAAAATAGAATTATTGTTAAGTTTCTCTGGTGTAGTGCAGTAAAGAATTTCCTTACTCTTAGGTGATACATTCTGAAGTATTTAGGAGTGAAATATTATGCTGTTGGAAAGTTAAGGAGAAAGGGAGAGAGAGAGAGAGAGCACGCGCACGCGCGAGCGAGAAGCGCAGATAAAGCAAAATGTTAATTGTTTGCTGGTGCAATGCACCAGCACAACATGCATATGACACTTTCCTTTCGTAGATAACTGCTCTGCAGCTCTGCCCTATGGTGCAATTTTATTCCCTTTTGGGTGTGCTTCAACCAGTATTTCCAGAATTTAGCCTGGAGGCTTCGCTTCTGCACTGACTACTCAATCTTTCAGCAGTAGCACCTGCTCCTTTGTGCTGGCATCAGGTTCCTTTTATCCAGGTGCAGCCAGGTTGTCAGTGGATGCAGTTCCGCACCCTGAATTCCTTATTTCCTGCAGGCAATGAGGGAGAAAGAGAGGCCTGAATTATGGTCTTACCCAGCCAGGTTCAGCCTGGTGATTATTAACCACACAGTGGATGCCCAGCCAACCTAGTCCCTCTGCTGGGACAAAAGTCCCAAATAATTTCAAATATTAACGATGACAACCACAGTTCTTGAGCACTTACTGAGTGCCAGAGACTGTTCTAAGTGGCTTACATATATCATAATTCACATTATTTCCAGACAGGGTCAGTCTTTATTGTGCTATCATTAAGTTCTACACTGCCAAGTACTGAATGAAACCCTCATTCAAAGGCTAAAAAGTAATTTGTAATGTTATTTACACTTCAGAAGGCCAGATAAGTCATCCTTGGTTGAAAAAATGGGAACTGTTTGGGGGTGAGGGGTGGGGGGGTGGGGGGTGGGAATTGTTCACTATATCTCTCCTAAAAACCATTAATACAAATCCACCCCCTCAAATTCTTGGGTGCCTAGGCAAACATAGCCACTTACCAAGAGGAAGGATGCATCACGATCAAATCACAGCTTGCTTTCTGGGGTGGGTTCTGTTGACCACAGCAATCAAAGCAAGAAAGCAAAAGATACAGGGGCTCTCCACTTCCTCTAGGGCACCGCTGATCTGCTTTTTTCCCCTAGCTCACATCTCTCTTTTCACACATTAATGATAGAACATTCAAAAGGCTAGACCAGATGTTTCTCTCCGCAATTTATTGCACATTGTTATGGGGGGGGGGGGGTAGTTTAAAACACCCTATGGGAAAAGAATAAAGGGAAATAAAGACCTTCAAACATCAAGGATTTTAGGAATTCAAATATTTGGGCTGCCATCTGAATTAAATGAACATGTATACATATATAGAAAAAAAAAAGTATGGCAAACCTTTCAGAAAGTGATTCCAATATTTAACTACACTGTAACTATAAAGAAGACAGTAATGTCTTATGAATAACATATGAAGGTTACATTTCATACAGCAAACCATCCAAAAAATCATACAGCAATTAGAACAAATGAACTACCAGTAGAGGCAACAACATGGATGAAATCTCACATAACGTTGAGCAAAAAAGTCAGACGCTAAAAAGTATATGTTGTATGACTACATAAAGTGTATGCAAATACGTTTATTTACATTAAAATTTCAACTTTCAAATGTATTTAAAATTTGTGAAAATAGACAATTGATAGAATTCAGTATAGTGGTTACTTATGGGGAGGGGGCAGTGACTGGGAGAGGGCAGGACAAGAGGGAGGCATCGCTGGGTGCTGGTGAGGTTCTATTCTTTGACGTGGGTGCTGGTTACACAGGCATGTTCAGTTTGTGAAAATCCACTGAACTGTACTCTAATATGTGCACTTTTCTAAATATATGTTATTCTGCAGTAAAAGTTTACTTAAAACATAAGATAGTTTTTGATACTCCTGTGTCAAGAGATCTCTGACTCTTACTTTTGAAACAATCTCAGAAATAGCAGTATTATATAAAATCATCCACTTAAAGAAAGTGAAAAGTTCAATTAGGACTCAACATCTAAGTCAACATGTGAAGTGAAATTAGACACAGTCTGCAACAACTCTACAAACAGTTCTGCAGGCATCATGGAGAGTTGCTGGGGGAAAGTAATTACAAAGGCCTTTGATCTTCTATTTTATCTTCTATGTGCGATCTCAAAGAAGCTAGTAAACAAACAAGGCTCAGCACTCCTCCAAGAGAGGTGCAGCGTCTTCATCTGTTTACAACACCAGGCCCAGAACACACTATCTTTGCAGGGTAGTGGTTGAATTCAGGAAGGGATTTAGAAAGATCACAACTCTCCTGATATGAAGGCATCATGGCTTAAATTAAAAAGTCACATACGTTAATGTCTATCTACTCTCTGTAGGCAAGACCTCAGATAGTAAAGCTACATGTCCCAGGTTGGAATTTTCTAATATTTTAGATTCTTAAAAGCAAGGAGAAATTGAGAAATTGAGGAAAGCAGCACAGGTTGCTACTTCAGACCTCCCAGTTCTAGCCGACTCTCTTGCCTAGGTAGCCCCAGTCTGGAGCTGCTGGTAAATGAGATAGTGCTATCCTTTCCTTAGAGAGTGAGTAGCAAGCACAGCTTGACTTAAATCACAAAGCCACTCAACGACTCAAGTTTAGGATTCAGAAATCAAGAAAAACTCTGTGGCAAAAAAGCTGTTAGAAGTAAATGAATGAAAGAAATGAACTCTCCTTCCCCAGATGCCTGCTTACTCCTCTGGAATGAGTCAAGATGGTTCTTAAGGTAGCTTAAGGAAGAGGTGGGGGCTGAACTACCTCCTAGTCCTACAAATCTAAGCCAACACCAGCATTCCTTCCCCCACAAACCTGTAATTCTTACTATGGGGATGAATTACCTTTCAAACCCTTGAATCTGTTAAAAAAATAAATAAATAATGTGGTTACTGAAAAGGCGGCAGGAAATAAAAGAGAAAATATGAATAGAAATGGTATTTTAATAAGTAATGAGACTTCAAAGAAAGCTAGTGGTTCAGAATCACTTCTGAACTTTAATACAGAATTAATTTCCATTGTCTCTCAAAAACATCAGTCTAGCAGAAACCCTGCACAACGGTGTCCATCTCAAATGCAGCCACAGAAAAGAAAAATGAATCTAAAGATAATCACCATTACGGTAGGTTTTATGAATTGATCTCTGGTATATATCAGCTGTGGCTAAACTCCAAATTAGAGCTAACATCAGTAATAGCTAGATTAAGTGAAATATTAGCTGCTACAGTCTGGCCAGAGTTAAGTTTTATGAAATGGCAATTCACTCATTTAAGAAATATTCATTGAGCCCCTGCTACATGCTGGATGCCAGTCCACATACGAAAGCCAGACATGGTGAACAGAACAGGCGCCAGCCCTGCTCTACTGAGCTCACCAACTAGAGCTCAGAGGTCATTCACAAAGCAGTAATATCTGCTGGTCCTTAAAGATGAAAATGTAGTGAGAACAATCTTAGAAATTTCTACTTGCTCTTCTGAGTTGTGAAACTAGCCAGAACTCCATGACTATCCTTGAAATTAGTACCAGAGGCTGAGCTTTTAGCTCACTTTAGGTACAATGCATGGGAGAAGCCTTGCTCTCGGGGTTACATGCCAACCACAGAAGCAGTCCACTGGATAGCCTGAGAAAGCCAAAGTCACCCATTTAATCCCCAGAGGGCTAGATGACTTCCTAAAGACTGCATTTACTATCCTGGCTGAAAACTCCACACTTCAGGAGATTGGTACAGAAAGGAATACGCTCTCCAAAGAACTCAGAGGTGATGTACCCAAAGCACTTCAGAACAGAGAGCGAAGCAAAAGCCAATACAAATGAAGGTCTAGTGATAGTGGAAAACAGTCAGGGCCTGCCCAAGGATCATGGCGCTTTCCCGGAGGAAAATGGGGTGCAAGGGAAGGGCAGCACACCCTCTACCTCCAAATGTGAGATTTTCCCCAGTCCTTCCAAGCCCTATGCCTGGCCTGACTTTGTGACACCTTGACCTGACTTTGTCAGCAGCCAAGCAAACAATAGCTTTGGCTGCCACATTCCTCATGTGAGCTATAAGATTTCCTTTCCCACTGATGACAGAGCAGTTCAGAAATAACCTCTTTAACAAAGTCTGCCCTTCATGAAGCAGCAGCAGTTACTTCAAGGAGCAGAAACTCACTTTAACCCAAAGCTATGCCATAAATAGGACTTGATGACATTCCAAGCTTTTTTCTCAATGACATCAGATCACTTTTCACTCAAATGATACATTGAAAGAATAGATGTCAGGGTGATTAACTTCAGTTTTTACATTATTAGATTCACAACGTGTTCATTAAAAAGTTGCCAGTTCACACCATGTTAATGGTTGACTTTTCTCCGTGGCATAGGCAAGTTCAAAAATGGAGCAATTATAATCACATGTGTTATATGGACACACTTGGTACACCAAATTTAAAGAATAAGATACATGTAAAAAGTAAGATGAAACCCTCAATGCTACTCCCTTAAAATAACTTTAAAAAAACGGGCTGGAAATGAACTATTCGAAGAGCAACTCAAGCTGGATGGACAAATTATTAAAAACTATAATGATCACTTCTACATGTCACATTGTCTTGAACAAAAATCAAAATTTATTTATTATTTTCAGATACAAACGGCACATATTTTTCAGAGTTAATCTATTATATCCAGATGGCTATTTAAACATGCCAGAAGCAGAAGTTCTCACAACCCCAGGATGCTGGAAAGCAAGCAAGTTTCACAGTTCTCCAGAGATTCTTACAAAAGACATTACTTGGAGGCTGTTGCTTGTTCTTGGGAACATCCCCATGTCAGGTTTTGGCTTTTCCTTTCAAAGTCGCAAGGGACTTCCTCAGAATTAAAACCAAGTCTTCAGGGCATTCTGTGGCCTTTTACAGGACACTAGTCACTAAGTTACCCACGGCAATCCACTCAGTAGTTTGGCTATAGCTGGAGGCACAGACTGTCATCACTGCAAATTAAAAGTGCCGCCAGTAAACTAGGGGCTGCAAACCATGTACCCTAGGCTAGAACAGTTTCACTTCTTCCTCCTAGGGGTTTCTCACTCCTCTACATTCCCCAAACCTAACATATCTTAACCTGGATACTACCCTGCTAAGAAATTTACAAAAATGTCTTAAATACTTCAAATTTAAGACATTCATGATAATGTCCTTGGGGTAGACTGGGTTATGTGCCCTTCAAAACACGTTTTTAATCTTAATCCACATTCCTGTGGGTGTGAACCCACTTATCCATTTGTAAACAGGGCCTTCTGAAAATGTTATTGGTTAAGGTGTGGTCAACTGACTCAGAATAAGCTTAACCTGCATCGCTGGAGGCCTCAGCAGGAGAAGAAACCTTAAGACAGAAGCCACGAAAAAGCCACAGGACAAGCCAAAAGCCGGAAGTTAGAGAAACCGGAAAGCGGAACCGGAAGAGCAGACAGGAAGAGAGAGGGATCCCCCACGTGACTGTGACCAGGCGGCAGGGATGCAGACTAGGAGCCCCGAGGATGGTGGCAAGTCAGTGCCCGAATTCTTCAGACTCCAGGAGAAATCAGAGCCTCGCTGAGGCCTTGGTTTGGGACTTGAAGGCTACACATCATGAGACGGTAAAGGCTTGTTGTTTTAAGTCAACCCACTGTGTGGTACTTGTCACAGCAGCCTGGCAAACTAAGATAATCCTCCGCTGAATAAAGGCAAACAAGTTTTATGTCAATTTTCAAACCATGGTTGTTGTTTTCTTGTTGGAGTAAGGTTTTTTTTCCATTAAAAAAATAATGTATCCTCATTATAGCCCATTTATGAGATCCAGAATGGTTTTTTAAAATTCCATCACATATTGATTGAATGCTATGGATGGGCTATGTGTGTGTGAAGATTTCTCAATAAAAATATATATTTTAAATCCCATCACATATACACTTCCACCATTACATTTCCTTCCTATCCTTTTTCCTTAGAATTTTTATCCTGCTTCATATGCAATTTAAAGCATATCAAAAATACTGTCTTACTAAAGCAAAAAATATTTATTTGGTACAAAATTTTTATTTTGACTAGTGCATTTCCTAATATAACGTACGTAGATAGCTTGATTGAACACCATAAGTTCTTGGAATCTTGGGTGGTACATGAGATTTTGTTGGTTTGTCCAGAGTGATGCCCCCATGAATCCCAGAGTGATTCGATCAGTGAGTGGAAAAGTATTTGCAAAGTCCCCTGCAGGGAATGGTGAGAACAGGGAGAAATTCAACTTCTCCAAGTTGAATTGATATTCTCACAAGCAGTGTGGACAACCAAAGCTATAGGCTGAGTCCCCAGTCTTGGGGTTTGTTCATATGAAACTTAACCCCACAAAGGATACATCAAGCCTACTTAAAATTTAGGCCTAAGAGTCACCCCCATGAGAGCCTCTTTTGTTGCTCAGATGTGGCCTCTCTCTCCAGCCAACACAACAAGCAATCTCACCACTCTCCCTGTCTACGTGGGACATGACTCCCAGGGGTGTGGACCTTCCTGGCAACATGGGACAGAAATCCTAGAATGAGCTGAGACGCAGCATCAAGGGATCGAGAAAAACCCTAGAATGAGCTGGGACTCAGCATCAACGAATTGAAAAAAACCTTCTCGACCAAAAGGGGAAAGAGTGAAATGAGACAAAGTGTCAATGGTGAGAGGTTCCAAACAGAGCCCAGAGGTTATCCTGGAGGTTATTCTTATGCATTAAGTAGGTATCACCTTGTTATTCAAGATGTAATGGAGAGGCTGGAGGGAACTGCCTGAAAATGTAGAGCTGTGTTCCAGTAGCCATGTTTCTTGATGATGACTGAATAATGATATAGCTTTCACAATGTGACTGTATGATTGTGAAACTCTTGTGTCTGATGCTCCTTTTATCTACCGTGTCAACGGACGAGTAGAACATATGGACTAAAAATAAATAATAGGGGGAACAAATGTTAAAACAAATTTAGTTTGAAATGCTAGTAATAAATGAAAGCAAGGGGTAAGGGGTATGATATGTATAATCTTTTTTTTCTCTGTTATCATTTTATTTGTTTTTCTGTTGTCTTTTTATTTCTTTTTCTGAATGTATGCAAATGTTCTAAGAAATGATGACTATGCAACTATGTGATGATATTGAGAATTACTGATTATATATGTAGAACGGAATGATATGTTAATGTTTTTATTTGTTCTTAATTTTTTAATTAATAAATTTAAAAATATATACATTGTCTTAGCTTTAAAACGGCTATCATATGGATGTTTTGCAACTTACTTATCCATTCCCTTCATGTTTGATAATTAACTCACTCTCAAGTTTTCTTTATTCTAAATTACACTTTAAAGAACATCTTTAAGCTAAAGCTTTTTCCTTAATACTGACATTCTCTTGAAAATAAATTTCGAGAGTTAGAATTACTGAAAAAAATGTGCAGCTTATTTTAAAGCTTTTAGTACACACTGCCAAAAGGGTTTTCATGCATTTCAGTGCGGTCCTGACATTTCACTTTCCCATATTCAAGAACCATTCTTATCCTAATCCTTGGATTCTTCTTCACCATCTTCTTTCATGGACTGACCTTCTTTCTGTGAGCCTCTGTGACCAAGATCAGCAGAACTAGCCACCAAGTTCACAGGCCTAACTAATCTCACTTTCAAGAGGCTGGACTTTTTTTTTGTTTTTGCTTTTGTTCCTGCCTATTTTCACTTATCCTCCAACTCTGACACAACCCATATCAAAAAGCATTGTAATAACATTGTTTTCTAGATTATGTGGACTATATATTTATCTTATCTGCCTTTTAGGGTGCAAAACCTTTAGCAACTAGAGACATTTTTTTAAACTTTTTTTTATTGTCTAGTATCACATATATACAAAGGAAAGAAAGAAAAAAGCAGTAATTTTCAAAGCACTCTTCAACAAGTAGTTATAGGACAGATCCCAGAATTTGTCATGGGCTACAATTCCTTCATCTCAGATTTTTCCTTCTAGCTGCTACAGAATACTGGAGGCTAGAAGGAATGTATCTCTATATATTTTATCATCACAATCAATATTTTTACTTTTTTGTGAAAATAACATGTGCAAAAAAGCAATACATATCAAAGCACATAGTAACAATTAGTTGTAGAACAGATTTCAGAGCTTGGTATGGGTTATTATTGTTCCACAGTTTTACATTTTTATTTCTAGCTGCTCAAAGATACTAGACTAAATGAAATATCAGTGATTCAGCAATCATACTCATTTGTTAAACCTAACCTTCTCTGTATAACGCCACCATCATCTCTGATCTTTCTCCCACTCTTTAGGGTATTTAGGCTATGCCCATTCTAATTTTTTCATGTTGGAAGGGGCTGTAGAGACATTTATTCTTAAATATCTACCAAAAAAATTAATATAGTCATACAAATTATAGTCTAATTTCCTCTTGGTAAAAATTTCCACAAGTATCTGTTCAAATTCAAAATCATATTCAAATTATCTGCATGCATTTACCCATTCATCTCTCATTGGAGCTTCAACATTTGCTACTCTCCACTCCTCCATCTGTACAAAACAAACATTTCCTTTTTCTTTTCTCCACTAGAAGTTTGATAACTTTCAGAGAGTTTAAAATCATGTTACCCTTCAGAAACCCAGAAGCTGTTTAATTCCATCTCTCTGAGATCTACCACAAACATATATATTAGGTCTATATTGCTCAGAAATGTGAGTTTAATAAAATGTACACATGGCAAAATGCAATATAAAGCCATAAACATAAACTTGTCAAAAGACAAATTTTTTACATTTTTCTGTTAATATGTATTACTTATTCATTTAGGACCAACACTACCCATAAAGAAGTAAAAGCAAATGCCAAAGGCTTAAGAACAATTTATAAGCCAAAGTGAAGGAGGAAGATTTCTGAATTTAAAAATCAAAATCACAAAAGGTTTATCTACCAACTTAAATTTGCACTGGAAAATTAAGAAAAGATTACTGTCATTTAGCAAAAAGGTAAAGCCCACAGAATAACATGAGGATTCAAGTTCTACTTCCAAGACCCACATGCACCTTTTTCTGTTCCATCTGGGCCACGCAAATACTGTGCTGCAGGATGTAAACACTGTAAAAAAAAATGACATATAGCAGTGATTTCTCATATTTTCATGTGCCTGTGAGTTGCCTGGAACAGATGGAATGCTGGTTCTGTTTCAGAAGGTCTGGGGTGGGACCTGAGATTCTGCATCTCTGACTACGCCCCATGGCACTAGTCTGAGGACCACAATCTTAAGTAGCATATATATATATATATATATATACACACACACACTAGAGCAGCTAGCAATTTTGCAGTCACTGGATATATAATGAAAGTTTCCAAACTAGAGATGTAAACAATTGATTGGCTTGCTCTGTTTTACGGAATACAAGCTCTTTAAAGAGAGACAAGGCATCTTGTTTTCCTCAATATTATTTACACTGATGGAGTATATTATATGGTAAATTAAATATATAAGAAACTGTATGGGCTGCCTTGAGGAAAGGAGCTGGATGTCAGGAAGTGCAGGGATGGGAAGGAGGGTTCTCAGTGTATCTTCTTTTGTAGCTTTTAAATGCTGAATCACATGAGTGAATTACCTATTCAGAAAATAAATTGCACTTTAAAATTTTAAAGCATTTCATGGGATATTCTGGAAGCTCAATAAATGTTAGCTCAAATTAATCCATTTTCCAGGAAAGTAAGTGGTATGCCCAGGGAGACCACTTACCTTAAATAAGTTAGCATTTTTCTTGAAACATCCCTTCATTTAACCACCTTCTAAGATCATGCCAATACTATATTCTTATTATAATGATAACATTTTTCAACCCGATTACTCTTCTCTGGGACTGTAAGGATCCAACAGGATACCTTTATCCACAGTAGACTGATAAAAACCTCTATGTGTGTCCTTAATAAATCAGTTCCCTGATTCTGGGAAAGAGAAGAAAGTTGCAGAGAACTGTACACGATACATTCATCTCAGTCTGTACATTTGAGAATCAGGCCTATTAGTGTTATCATCCTTCCTACTAAAAGCATTCAGTTTGGTATCTTAGACCCATATGAAAGTAACTACAACTCAAAACAGAAACCACAGGACGGAGGGAGGGAGGGAGGGAGGGAGAGAGTGTATGTGAGATGTACAGACTTGATCCTATGGCTGACCCTTAGAGTAAACATTAGCTCAATTGTGCAACCTTACCCCACACTGACTGCCCCCTCCCCCTGCCTGTGCACTCACAGGGTCTCGCAGGCAGGCACATTCCTCTTTGCATGACTTGGTCATGGCTTGGCTATAAGACTCTCTGAAGGTACTAGTTGCATTGGCAACTTCTGAATTAAAATTCATTCTTAAACACTTAAATGCTGGTTTTAGTTCTGATTTTTTATTGAGTCACCATAAAGCAAAAAGAAAAGTTGAAGCTTTCTTCTCCAGTCCTACTACCTTTGCCCAGGTGTGGTGCTTTGTCCCCTCACCACTGGAGGCCAGTCCCTCCCTCTCCAGAATCACCTGTGCTTTCAATGGAGTGGCTCAGTGACAGGGGCTAAGGGAAAAAAGCAAAGGCAGGCATAGCCCTGACCCACTGAGCCTTGATGACAGCCCAGCACACATGTCTAGAGAAGCACAGTAAACCATGCCTACTTCAAATCTCTGCGTCTGTTATCCAAGGAGACATGGTAATGGTGGGGTGAATAACCAAGAACACAGGGGTTTGGGGAAAGGAGGACCTGATGGCACAGTGGATCTTCCTAACCTTTTACTCACTGCAGAACCCCAAACAACCACAGGAGGCAGCACAGGCCCAATGCTGACTACCCCAGCACGGGGGTGGGCTTGGCAGGGAGGGCAGCAAGAGCAAGGCTGACCCAAGGACCCAGCAAAAAGGGCTGCAGTTCAGGCCAGGGCTATACCTCCTAGGGGATCTTCTGCCAAGCAGGGAGTAGTAGAAGAAACTCATAAATACACCCAAGAAACTACCGTGAGGGTTGAGGTGTGGATACCATTCAAGTTTTGGGGTGCCCTCATCCCAGGGTTTTACAGTATCACTGATTTCCTACTCCACCAGTTGAAGGGTGTAAAACTGCCAACTTGCCTCTACCCAGGTTAGCAATGGATCAGGAAACAAGCATTTCTGAACCAGGACTGCCAATGAAAAGCAGGAGGCACTACGACTGCACAGGGCTGGAGGAGCAATGCTGCCAGACTGCCATTGCACTTTCTCAGAACTCTCCATAGCCCCTCCCACATCACTGTCATCACCTTCACTACCAAAACTACTAGTAACCAGGCATGCAACTGTCTCAAGTGTCATCACCTACCACTCTCCTCCCTGCTTGCTATTTTCTAGACACACGGCCCTCTTTAATGTTCCTTGAACAAAACAGGTAAGTTGCTACCCCAGGGCCTTTGCACATGCTGTTCCCACCGCCTAGAAGGGTCTCCCCACAGGTACCTTCACAGCTGTTCTCTCTCTACCTTCAATCTTCACTCCACTGTCTCAGTTAGCCTTCCCTGCCTTCCCTATTTAAAATTACAAACCCCCTCCTCCACCCCTTCAGCACTCTCCTTTTCCTGTGTTATTTTTCTTCATAGCACTTACCACACTGACCTGTTGTTTTACTTATGTATTTGTTTATTGTCCCCTTAACAAGAAGAACATGGCTTCGAATACTGGAAGGATAAAACAAATTTTGAGGGGGAAGAGGATGTTACAAAGCCAAAACAAACAAACAAAAACCACCCTTTTCCTTCTTCCCACCACAGCCCCAGCTGCTTCTCACCAATATTCAAGATCTAGATTATAAGACCTCCTCCCTGAAGCTTTCTCACATGTCTCTCAGCTTTCCTGGTCTCCCCTTTTCCCAGACTCCCACATCTATGTCATGTAAAACCTGCACCAACCAATAGTACCTCCCTCGGGTTACTGGGAAGATTAAATGAGTTAATCCATGCTTCAAAAAGCACTTAAGACTTATGCTTGGCCCTTATTAAATACCGACTACATTTTAACCATTATTATTATTTTGTATATGTACTTTGTATCATATATACAGATTAAAGTCTTATTTCTACAGCTAGATTATAAGCAAACTGAGGGCAAAGATCTTATCCTATATTTTGTAACCCTCCCACAATACTTAACACAAGTTTTCAATAATTATTTGCCAAGAGATTGAAACAAGGGATTTCAACTTTTAAAGATTCATTTTAAAACCCTTAAAGCCTCTATTTAAAGAATGATTCCAATCCCTTTCCCCCTTCAAGACTGACCTGGTGTGCAAATACAGCAAATCCCTGAAAATGGTATTTATAATAGGAACTTCGCTCTGACATGAATAGCAAAGCCAAAATACTATATAAAAGATCAAACAAATATTGACTCAAAGAATTTTCCCCAAGGCAACTGTTATTGTCTTATCGTGAATAGAATGTTTGCACAGTTAATTAAGCATTGCTATGGACTCAGTAATAGCCAGGGCAGACCCTGCCAGGCTGAGTTTTACATTCCCACCATCTTATCAGATATTTACAAAGCCACATGCAAATCCCTCTCCTCATATCCCCTCACCTATCAGTCCTGCTAATACCATGTGTAAGATTAAATGATTAGTAAGTCATGCACCTTTCATCCATGGACAAAAGATAGTAGAATCTCAGTGCCAAGGATTCCATTTACCTATCCCATGGCAAATATTGATCTGACTTTACCTTCCCAGAAATCAATCAGGCAGCATCTGTTACTACCTGCTGACTTCTTGGAAATGTATGAAATAGTAGAACTCTGGGTGCGGGGGAGGGAAGGAAAGATAAAAAAAGAGAGAGAGAGAGAGGCATTTACTGATTTCATGGAACATGCTTCTATATACTAAATACTAATAAGAGTTGACTTTCTATAGTTAGTCCTGCCAGAACAGAGGAGCCTCAAAATTCACCCCCAAATTACACACTGTTCTAGCAGTGAGGAGGCTACTTTATAGCTTATACTTGGTTGTCTAAATGGTGGAGGTCAGCTACCAGAGAAAGAAGCCACAACCTTCCCTCCTTCCCTTAGCCATTATTCCTCAGGTGGTTACAATGTTTCAGGCACTATTCTAAGCACTGGGAGTACAACAATGAATTAAACATAGAAATATCCATGCCCCAAGGTGATTGTAGTCTAGTAAAAAAGACAGATATAAACAAAAGAAAGGTATAAAAATTATACCATGTTAGATATCAATAAGTATTAAGGAGCAAAAACATAGGGAAGCAGGACATGAACTGTGAAAAGCCAGAGGGGCAGAATCAAGGACATCCTCAGCCAGAAGCTGACATTTGAGTCTGATAAGGAGTGAGGGAGCCAGGCTTGCAGTCAAGGGGAAAGAGCATCCCAGGTAGAGGAAACATACATGCAAAGGTCCTGTGGTAGATAACAAGCAAACTCACCGCCCTCCCCCTATGTGGGACATGACCCCCAGGGGTGCGGACCTTCCTGGCAACATGGGACAGAAATCCTAGAACAAGCTGAGACTCAGCATCAAGGGATTGAGAAAAACCCTAGAATGAGCTGAGTTTTAGCATCAAGGGATTGAGAAAACTTTCTCGACCAAAAGGGGGAGGAGCGAAATGAGACAAAATAAAGTGTCAATGGCTGAGAGGTTCCAAACAGAGTCAAGAGGTTATCCTGGAAGTTACTCTTACACATTAAATAGATATCACCTTGTTAGTCAAAATGTAGTGGAGAGGCTGGAGGGAACTGCCTGAAAATGTAGAACTGTGTTCCAGTAGCCATGTTTCTTGAAGATGATTGTATAATGATATAGCTTTCACAATGTGACTGTATGATTGTGAAACCTTGTGTCTGATGCCCCTTTTATCTACCTTATCAATAGACGAGTAAAACATATAGAATAAAAATATATAATGGGGGAACAAATGCTAAAATGAATTTAGATTGAAATGCTAGTGATCAATGAAAGGGAAGGGTAAGGTGTATGG
Source organism: Tamandua tetradactyla (assembly GCF_023851605.1). NCBI lineage: Eukaryota > Metazoa > Chordata > Mammalia > Pilosa > Myrmecophagidae > Tamandua > Tamandua tetradactyla. Next base: position 119,016,976 of record NC_135329.1, on the reverse strand, counting down.
TATATATGAATTTTTTTCTGTTGTCCTTTTATTTCTTTTTCTGAATTAATGCAAATGTTCTAAGAAATGATCATGATGATGAATATGCAACTATGTGATGATATTGTGAATTACTGATTATATATGTAGAATGGAATGATCATATGTTAAGAATGTTTGTGCTTCTTTGTTGTCATTTTTTTTATAATGTAAAAATTAATTTAAAAAATTAAAAAAAAAAAAAGGTCCTGTAGTAGAACATGGCTGGTGGGTTTGGGGAACATTCAGGAGGTCACTGTAGCTGGAGTTGAGAGCTCAAAGGTAGGTGATGTGCTGAGGCAGAGGTGAGACTCCAGACCACACAGAGCCTTGCTTCCAAGACACGTGCATTTTTATCAATCATGGAAAAGCTAACCATTTACCAAATTTTTATTTACTCCAAATTCTCTGGTAATGCTAAGAGTCTACATATCCATATTTCAAGAGAACAAATCCTCACCTCCAAAAGAAGTTATGCAAGAAGCCAACACACTTACCTGGAAAAAATTCCTAAGCTTCTATTAATAAAAATAAAAACTGCTTGTGGCTTTGTGTGTAAACTCCTCTCCTACTGGGATGAGGAGTTCCATCCAAGAACAGTGCCCAACACCATGGGCAACTAGATGCTCAATAATGCTATAAAAAGATGCATGCTGGCCAAAAAAGTATACAGAGTAACAGGAGACTGGAGTGTTAAAATTTACCACAGGAACTTTTTTCAAATGTTGCAACGCTTCAAAGACTAATACAGTCTTTGGCAAATTTAAATGCCAAGCTGGCTCATGCAACACCCAGGCACATCCTTCCTGCCTAACCAGCTTCTCAACACGAACAAGATGCTATTGAGCAAGATCAGGGTTTGGGGTGGGACCTTAAGACAAGTTATTTTCCAATTCCATTCCATGCTGACTGACCCAGTTTGATACATCATCTAAACATTTTTTCCAAATTAACATTCAAAACACATTATAAACAACTCTATTATAGCAATTCCGTTGTTCTTAAATTCACATAATCTGTGTCACCCAGACAAGCATGGGCTACATGGGCTACAGACAAGCATGGGCTACAGAGCTATGAACAAAGCAGCTATCGTTATTAAAGACTGAGTTGTCACAATCTTCCCTCATCCCGCTCTCCCTAGGCAACCCCCACCCCATGGACCACAAAATGGACAAATTCTTATTGCTGGCACACTGCCTTGGCTCACCTTGGTTGGAAGCAATCAGAGACTAACAGAAGTCAGAGAGGCTAAAGTGATCTATATAGTAAAGCACTGTGGTGGGAGAAGGGGCTGAAACTTCAGAAAAAGTTCTTTAAAATTATCAGCAAAATAGGGAGAAGGAAAATGCACCTTTAAAATGCTACTAATACGTACACTAATAAGCATATTCAAAGTATGCTTGAGGAAAAAATTGCTCCTTACTTTTCACTTTTCTATTCCCTAAAAATTTTAATGTGCATGTATTAATTTATAATGAAAAGCAACTTTTAAAAAGGTGCTTAAATTAAAATATCAAAAGACAAAAATGTTACATTTCTAATGTAAAAGATATGATCAGGAGAAAGCATTTACTACGGATTCTGACCTAGCTACCTTTCACAGTTAAAGAATTGAGTTAATAACCAGCACCTCTAAAAACTTAAGCATGCATCAGAAACACCTGGAGAGTTCATTAAACCAAAGGTGATGGGACCTGGAATCTGTATTTCTAACAAGGGTTCAGGTCACACCAACCTGCTAGACCTCACTTACAGTGGCCATGGTGGGTGCAGTGGGGGAGTGAGTAGAGTCCAGTTTGCAATTCTTAGAGGAAGCATGCCAAGCAAATCCTAGATGGGCAAAAGAGAAAGTGAACTCAAAATTCCATCTTCTTTCAATGTTCTCAAGAGGAACACAGATTCATTCCTCTCTAGAAATCTGTGGTGATTAAATATTTAGTCATGTAGGGACATGACTAAGGGGTGAGGAGTGGGGGTCATTGAAATAAAGATAATTGTGATTCTGGGACCGAATCTGCTTGCCATAGCATCTGATGGAAGCAGCTCTTGCCTCCAACTTGGCAGACTGCCTCTGTACACCCTAGAATTCTCCAAAAACATACCAAATCTCTTGGCAGTAGTTTTCAAACATCACACTATTTCCTACAAAAGGCAGTCTACGAATTCAGGATCTATCACTCATAAGGAGGCAAAAGCACACACACTGAGTGAGTGGACAGAGCAGTTATCAGATGACTGACTATGAACACTGGAATGGAGGCAAGGAGGGTGAACTAGTGCACAGGCCCCAACAGCTCCTGCCTTTTTCCTCACAACTTCACGCTCTCCAGTTACATCAAGTGTCCATCAGAACCTTATGACAAAAACCAGACTCAGAAGCCCATAAACTCTCAGGAGGAGTCCACAGTGCCTAAGAAATTACTCAGGTCTGCACCCACTATCCTCTACCACCCAAGCCCATCAAAGCACTAGATGGTGACCTTGGTATTTCCTTTTACCTTGGGGAAGAAGGTTCCTGGCTGAGAGGACTCCATGTTCTATTCAGTAAGAACCTCAGAAAGAAACTAACTTAATTAACTCTTCAGAAGAGCACAAGAGAATTCCCACCAGCCTCCCAGTCCCTAAATATCACATTTGCCATTTTTCCCCAGTGTTGTCACTTCCTGCCTGCAGTGAACTAATTACACACAGTGGGAATTCTGGAGCTGCCGGTTTTAATGTTTACCTGCTGTTAATTTGTTGTGTGACCTCAAAGATATTTCTCCAGTGCCTTTATTTCCTCTGCTATAAAAGCAAGATAAGGGGATGGCAAGCTTGACAAAGTGCCCTAGTATAATGGTATAGTCATAGCTATCCTAGAGATGCTTACAGGGTGGGTAATTAATGTGTCTCTTTCACTAAGGCCTTTAAAGATAAGTGATGACATGAAAAGCATGGGATCCCAAACGATATTTCCTCTTTAGCTAAGACGGGTTCTAGTAGCAAATGCTACCTATAAAATTGTTGATAAAAGCAGTATTAAGTGTTTCTTTGTAAATCACTCCATTTCATTCAACGGGATATGTTTTTCCATAACTGTAACTCTAATGATACACCATGGCTTCATAAGAAGAGATACAAGAAAAAATTATCACTGTAAATTAGATTTCCATAACCTTAACATTCAGCATTGAGGACTTAGTTAAGTAAATACAGCTATACTTCTAGGCCAGTGGAATACATTGCAACTATGAAATCCATGTTTTAGAAGAATAGTTAGTGACATTGGAAAATGTTCACTTTGTGCAATTACAAGAGAAGAGCTGGTTGCAAAACATTCTGTACAGTATAATCTGATTTTAAATCTAAATCTATGTCGGCATAGAAAACATTCAATACCTGGTAGTTTTTATTTTGTTTTACATCTATCTACTAGAGTTCCACCCTTGTCTTATATATCTGAGTAAACTATATATTAAGGTTATAACATACTAATCATTTATGTGTCACACATTTAATGCACAGTTTCTCAGCCTGTTTCTTCACTTGTATAAATTTTAAAATATTTAAGTCTGTTCATCTTTTCCTCACTGTTTACTTCTCTTGCTTTAGTCATGAAAATTTTCATGTATGCACAGATCTAATAAATTCGATATTTTCTGCCAATTTTTCTATAATTTGGTTTGCAATATTTAACTCTCTAGAATTTATTTTTGGGGATATGGCATGTTTTTTGGGTGCCAAATTGATTATCTCCAAACCATATGTTAAATATTCTACTAAATAATTCAGCCTTGCTGCCATATTTTGAAAACTTTTGCATATTTGCATATATATTTATACGCAATTGGAAAATTACTTCAATTCAGTTTCTGAATACAAAATACAACAACCTCAAAGCAAAAATCCAAATGTACCTAACAGTTTCTTAAGAAATGTCAGTAAGAGATGGAACAAATCAAATCATAATCAAACCATCCCAACTACACTGGGGCATCAGTCAGTTAAGTAATAATTCCTATTTAACATCAGTTCTGTCTATTCAGTAGAAGGCTTTCAGAAGGTAATTGTAGGGTATGTAAGTATATAGTAGCTGAGTCACAAACTACTTATTTGAATTCTCTGCTTATTTTGGGGGGAGGGGCTGCTTCTTGGGTGGCAATGTTATTTTAACAATGAAACAAATGGAAATAAGATCCCTTGACCTTAAAAAAAGTGAAAGGAAAGAAGTAGAAGAATTCACTGCTTAATTTGGTCAAGATTTATAACCATCATTTTCACTCGATTGATTTTTCCTCCAGATATATTAGAAATCTGCCGCACAATATGTACCATATAAATTTGCACTTGTTTTTACGTTTCTAATATCAGCATTTTGTCATACCCATTAAGATACAAGATCATGGAAAGAAAAAGTCTGTGTTTATTGGATAATGAAGTGGGAAAGGAGGATTCAGTTGTGATCCTTGCAACTACCTCTTTGCTGAGTGGATACTCAGGAAAGGCTGCTGATGTACTATTTCAGTCTTTTAACCATAAATTGCAAAAGAAAAAAAACTAACAAACATATATCACTGAAAGCTTTCATCTGAATTCATCTCCCCTACTGAGTAATATGGACAGATTTTGCCATCAATTTGCACCCTGAAGCACCCTGAGTCTTGATGATCTTTCTTTTCATTTGCATAACTCCGATTCATCATTATTCAGCCCTATATTCGACTCAACAAAATAGCATTGCACCATTTGAATTTCAACATGTCTATTCTTGAAGTGACTATTTTGGATTGTGCCATTCAGAAACAACAACTTTAAGAAAAAAAAAAATCGAATTCTTCTAAGGTGTCTGCTTGGCAGGTTGTAGAATCTAAGCTTTTCTGGGTTTGTTTTCCTTTTGTTTTTAATGTAGTGAGGAAAGAGAGGTTTCTCCAGGGCAAGGCAGTTGAGGGAGTCCTCAACCTTGGAATCCCTGCTTCTAATCTCCTTCCCCCAATAAATGGACTAGAGCAGGTACTATCATCATCATCATCATCAATGCTGCAATTTAATGAGCTTCTAATATATGCAAACACACAGGTAAAAAAAAAAGTGTTTTACATATTATGCCAAGTGTTTTGTTATGAAGAAATTCTGGAACATTTCCTCCCCATCTCTGAAAACCTGTTCAACATCATAGTATACTTAACTATTAAACATAATTTTAAAGATATTGCTAAGTTTTTAAATCTACTAAATGACTAGCATTTTAAGACATTTGATATTTAATTTCATAATATATTTATATTCTCATACAGAAAATAAAAAAGCACAATCTATAAGAATGTCTTCCCTGTCCCTACTTCTCTCTGTACTGTGGGAGAAGAATGGATCCGTTTGTCCCGCAGCAGGAGTGGGCCAGGGAAGAAGGAGATTATTTTACACATCTGCAAAGGAATAGTACTGGACTCCTCCCACCACAGTCCCCATCCTATTCCCAAATCTGGAGGAGTCTGAGAGAACCAAGAGCCAGAGTTACATAGTAACAAATACTAACCAGGCTTCCTCTCCCTCACTTTCCGCTGTCCCAGCACTCACCAGGGAGTGTGGGCTGGAGATCCCTGCTTGCCTCACAGAAGGCTCCCTGGCAGTGGCACACAAATGCCAAGGTGTCCAGAAAAAACTGCAGTTCCCTCAACTGAACAGGGAGAAGGGCATCTAAAAACACATATAAACAAACAAGTATTTTATAATTGAACTGAAACATTAAGTCGACTCGTAGAAGTTCATGTCTGCTACAAATCATGCTCAAGAATGCCACTGTGGCAGCTCAGCCTAAGGGAAAGTCTACAGAACTTTCCCTGCAGAAACAGCTCTGCTTGTCTTCAGTTTTTTCAATAAAGCTTCCAGGTTGATATTACTTTCCCCATTTCATTGCACAGAGCCTAGATTCAAGCCCAGGTGAGCCCACTTCCCCTTTGAACGTGCAGTTTTCCCCAAAACTGCTCTTTCAGGGGAAAGAGTACATTTGCAAGGCCCAAATGCCAGTGCAGGGACAGCTGCAGGGAAGTCACCAACTGGAGCCAGGCCCGATTCTAGGCTTGTCCAAGGCCAGAAGTGACTTGGCCCCTCAATAGACTCTGCTTCAGGAGACACAAAATGCAGCCTGGTATCTCACACTGGGGGGTCCTTCATCCCTCCTGTGTCCATGTCCTTTGCCAAGGGTTTTTGCAACTCTTCCCACTGGAGAGTAGCAGTCCAATTCCATGCCCCTTGATTCTAGGTATGGTCATATGACTTTCGCTGGTCAATGGAAGCCCAGGGTTTCAGAAGCCTTGTGCATTTCTACATGCCCCCTTGCAGCTCTCCCATTGCTTTGAGACGAGCTACCCCAGAATAATGACTCTCCTTAGCTTCCATCCAAGGGGAGGCAACAAGAGTCCAAACCTCAAACCTAGCCAGATCAGAAGCTTAAAACACAGCTGCTCAGCCAGGCCCAGCCTAGATCAGCCAGCTTCCAACCAACCCACAGTTGCAGCAGCAATAATAAATAATTATTGTTTAAGCCACTGTGTTTTTGAGAGATTTTTTTAAAGTGCAATTTTGTTGAGATATATTGTATATTCACATATCATATAATCATCAGGAGATGCTCTCCTGAGCTCATAGACTTGCAAAGAAAGGTTGTACAATCAGATCACCATATAGCTGTGCATTCTGTCACCACAATCTATTTTTTAACATTTTCATTAACGCCCCAGAATAAAAAGTAAAAATAAAAGTAAAAAGAACACTCCAAACTTCCCATATCTTCCCTCCCCCCATTATTTGTTTATTTTTTGTCTTTTTTTTTTTTCTTATAGAGTGACTTTTTATGTAGTGTTTTGATGCAGAAAGAATGCTCATGGAAAATATGAAATAGTCCCTTCTCCCATCCTCCCAAAAAACTAACTATTAATAAATCCTTACTGCACACCCCAGGTTATAGAGCTCTAGGTGAATTTATTTAGATATTCTTTATAACAACCAAGAAAAAAATGTGATTTTTATCCCTAGTTTAAGGAGGAGACAGCAGACACATTAAGTAAGCAGCCCACAGCTGGAAGGAGGTAAAGCCAGGATTCAAACCCCATTCACCTGGGTCCTAATGTCTATGCTAAACTGCCGTGCAAACCTCCTAGCCCACCCCACTTACAATTTTGCAGTGGGCTTTCATGAGTTCAGGGTAAAAGCCAAACGGACAGCACATGGGTACAGTGTGTGGTCTGGTCTCTGCCTAGCCAGTCCAGGTCCCTGCTCCTGCCACCTCAGCCCACCCACCCTCACATCTGGTCAGCCATGCTGAGCCGCCTGCACCTGACCAAACTCGCCTGCTCTCTCTGCCTGCAATGCCTGCCCCCTCCTTTGCAGGCCACCTCTAGGTCATCATCTTGGACGCAGGCCCGGGAGCACCTCCTCCAGGAGCTGCTTCCCGTCCTCTTCAGGAGGCGTCCCCCAGCCCTGGACCTACTCTTAAAGGGCACTGACCACTCTGGGCTGTTACTGTCTGTTGAGCTCCCTCCTGAGCCTGCCTAGGTCTTACTCATCTTTGTGAGCCCAGTGGTTAGTAGGGTGGGAATGCAATAAAAGCTTGCTAAATGAAAAAGCAAGTGAAAGTAACAATGACATGATGGATCCATTGATACAGAGACAAGAGATTTAAATTTTCATTTTTAAATAACCAAGCCTTCATTTTTGATAATTGTCACTTAATCTGTTCAGCACCTCTGGTCTCCAATTATATTTTCTTCAATTAAAATAGCTCTTTCATGAAAGCTTCCTCTGCCAAACCTTTCCTTGCAGGTCTATGAGCTCACGAGAGCATCTTGGGACAAATAACAAAAGGCACATATTTGCCTGAAACAGCAGGGGAAATTCAAGGCCTACTCCCTAAACACTCACACCTGGCAACACAAAAAAGCATGTTCTAAAGAATTGTCATTATTGCAGGGTGCTGAAAATAGATGATATCTAATACTTTAAAATGTCACATTATGTGTGAGACCAAAGCAAAAAAATGTTTATTTGTTACAAAATTTAGATTTTGACTAGAGCATTTCCTAATATAATTAATGTAGATAGTTTGATTGAATGTCATAAGTACTTGGAATCTCAGGTAGCACATGAGTCTTTGTTGGTTTGTCCAGAGTGATGCCCCGATAAATGCCAGAATGATTTGATCAGTGACTGGAAAAGTATTTGCAAGCCCCCTTCGGGGAATGGTGAGAGTGGGGAGAAATTCAACCTCCCCAAGTTGAATTCTTGATATTCTCACAAGCAGTGTGGACAACCAAAGCTATAGGCTGAGCCCCCAGTCTTGGGGTTTGTTCACATGAAACTTAAACTCACAAAAGATAGGTCAAGTCTACTTAAAATTTAGGCCTAAGAGTCACCCCCAAGAGAGCCTCTTTTGTTGCTCAGATGTGGCCTCTCTCGAGCCAATATGATGAGCAGTCTCACCACCCTCCCCCTCTCTGCGTGGGACATGACCTCCAGGGGTGTGGACCTTCTTGGCAACATGGGACAGAGATCCTGGAATGAGCTGAGACTCAGCATCAAAGGACTGAGAAAAACCCTAGAATGAGCTGAGAATTAACATCAAGAGACTGAGAGAACCTTCTCGACCAAAAGGGGGAAGAGTAAAATGAGGCAAAGTGTCAATGGCTGAGAGAATCCAGAGTCGAGAGGTTATCCTGGAGGTTATTCTTATGCATTAAGTAGATATCACCTTGTTGTTCAAGATGTAGTGGAGAGGCTGGAGGGAATTGCCTGAAAATGTAGTGCTGTGTTCCAGTAGCCATGTTTCCTGATGATGATTTGATATAGCTTTCACAATGAGACTCTGTGAATGTGAAAACCTTATGTCTGATGCTCTTTTTAGCTACTATATCAACAGAAGAGTAGAACATATGGAATAAAAATAAATAACAGGGGGAACAGATGTTAAAATAAATTCAGTTTGAAATAGTGGTAGGTGAAGGCGAGGGGTAAGGGGTATGGTACGTATAGTTTTTTTTTTTCTTTCTCTCTATTATTTTATTTCTTTCTCTGTTGTCTTTTTATTTATTTTTCTAAATTGATGCAAATGTACTAAGAAATGATGAATATGCAACTATGTGATGATATTAAGAATTACTGATTGTATATGTAGAATGGAATGATTTCTAAATGTTTTGTTAGTTAATTTTTTTAATTAATAAAAAAAGATTATATTTTAGTTAAAAAAAAAAAAAAAGCATGTTCTATGATCCCAAAAGGGAAGGAGAAAAGTCTGTGGCAGAGGAAGACCCCTTATTAAAGAATGAAAGGAAAAGATTTCCAGGACAGGGGATAGTTAGGTGAAGACGTGACATGGAGTAAAAAAAAGGCTTTTTTAACAAGAGCCAGTACATGTCTCCTGAGAGAGACCCAGCTCTCAGAATCCCAGCCTGGAGCGGCAGGTGGTCATGACTGCCTCAACCTTAGAGACGTGCATTAAAGGTTCAGGGCTCAGGGACCAGAAGTCCTAGAGAAGAGGGAACCAGGGCCACGTGATAGGATACGGCTGGCCTCAAAACACAGATTTCCCGGGCCACTTAGAACAGCCAATTCCCAGTCTTGGAGCAAAAGGGCAACTATATCCAATAAGAATGAAATGAGCTGTTCCTTGAGTCAGAGGCTGAAATCCTATAAACATAGAACTCTTTTCCCCTGACAGCTCCACGCTCACGAGGAGTGTTGCTGGTGCTGAACTGTCCCTCCTAGCATGACCTGGGAAAGACTGGGAGAGCTCCGGACTAACGGGTGTTCTTTGCAGCCTTTGACATTCAGCTCAGACTAGATATCAGAGTTATAGACAACTGGAATGTAAAAACCAAAAGGGATCTTTGAGATCGGGCTGCCTAGTGGTTTCCAAACACTTTCTGGTGACCCCTTTGTTCAAACAAAAGCTTGCAGAAGCATCACCATGGGACCTGAGATTGAAGCTGCTCCCACTGGGGGGTAGAGGCCAGGAGCCCCAGCAGCTGGTACACAGACAGCCTCTAAGATGGCTTGATGGAGGCTTAGGAATGAGGCTTGGACAATCACATATTTAATTCAACCCACATTTTGAAGATGTGAACACCACAGTCTAAGGTGACAGGTAGCCAAAAATTCTAGAACAGAAATCAGGTCCTCACTGCCAGTCTAAACGCTAGTTTCCTCTGAACAGTGCCACCTTTTTTGAGGAACAGCTCTCCATACGCCTCCCTCTCTCCCTCGCCATTAGTAAGTTCCAGGGTCCCTCTAGGGCTTCCATTGAGCAAAGAGTAACTCAGTGACAATTTTACAGCCCCATTCATCACACATCATAGAAGCCCTGCTGTAATCACACCCTGGCCCCCGGCCCCCATCCCGTCTCCCCACTTCAACTGAGACCCAAGTGATCAAGTCCTCAGAGGTTTTGCAATGGCCTGGAACTTTCTCAAGATCCTTTTCTCCATCCCCTTTCCCCTTCCATTGCCTTTCTTATAGTACCAAATCACTGAGTCAAATAACTGCCTGCAATGCTGTAATTCTTCAATTCGCTGGGTTAATCCCTACACAGCATTTGTGTTTGGTTTTAAAACGCTGCCTGCTCCACTTTTTAATTTCATTTTAGAAGCCTGGAAGGAGAAAAGCCAACATTTAATCGTAGGGAACTGGAGGCAACTTTACAAACCGCTTACAAGGCACAAATAGAGTAGTTATTTTTCTATTTCCCTTTTGATTGAACTGGCTGCTGGATTATTTGCAGTAAACAATGTGAACCAGAAAGCATTTCTGCATCCTTATCTCATCCTCTCACATAATCAAAAGAAAAAATGCACTGCAATAAAAAAATAGAAAACTAGAACTTCATATTTGCTTAAAAGTGAATTAAACTTGAAAGGTTTGTAGGGACAATTCATTCTCTTTTTGTAGCATAAGACCATAAAGGTCTGCCTTCCATTTTGCCAGTAGAATGTTGGAAAATAACCTGATGTTATTTTAACAGTAATAATAAATAATAAAGCTAGAATAAAGGGTTTCTTTTTAAATAGCAAAGCAAAATGGAAACGTAGCACACAATTCCGAATTGGCGTATAAAAAAGAAATCTATGTAAACTTTTTAAAGGTATGTTTCCACCTAATTGCTTTTATTAATATTAGTTTCATTCTTTTCTGGAAAGGTGACTTTACAGTAAGCACAGAGGTATGACTTCATGTGCTTCTTACCTAGTTAATCCTCTGAATTGACAAGCTTGAAATGGAGGCACTCTCTTCTTTACAAAGAAAGTTTAACGTACAACTAAACAGAATAGAGAGCCTCCTTGAAGGTTTCTGGGTAACTCAGATTTGGAGTCAGATACTGTCCGCTTCCTTGTCAGTTCCACATCATAAGTATCTATTAGAAGGACAATACTGAGGAGTCTTCGCAGCCAAGGCAGAGGACACCTAGACAAGTCATATTGAAGATGAACACGGGGGCTGGTATTATATTACCCAAACCAGACACCACAAGTGGAGTCAGGAAGTGGGATGTACATTGCCTTCCTATGGAAAATTGTGTGTGTGCGTGTGTAAATAATAAAACCTTTCAGAGATTTGCTGGGGTGAGAGAATAGGAATTATTGAGTGAGGCAAGAGTTGCTCCACTGGAAAAGTGCCCAAGGCTCCAATTCTAAAGTTATTTGATTCAATGGGCTACAAAATGAATGTTCCAACAACAAACTGAGGCCCCCAAACCCTGAGGGTGAAGCCCACATCTATCACCTGTCCCCTTCTGACAGGCAAACTTTCATATGAGTGACTTGCCAGGAGACTGAACTTCCAGTTTCTATCTGCCTCCCAGACAGATTTCTCCACAAGTACCTTGAGGATACGGTCTGTATGAAATTCATCTTTGTAATCCCAGCATGGTACGTGAGGTGTATAGTAGACACTCAATAATGTGGAAAGGCAGCATGGAAAAACTAATGAAGATAACTTAAATTTTATTTTTAAATAGTAACTTTATATATTATAAAGTGGTAATCAAACAGCTTGATTCTAGATGTTACATGTACAGACTGTTGGATTAAAATACCTCTTTCCTGGGAGCTACTATGCCAGGCTTCCGAATGCCCAGGACAATTAGAAATTGTTACTGGCCAAGAGGAATCAGCCAGTACCTCCTGCTCCATCACCCAGATTCACAGAGTTAGAAGAACAAGAACCTAAAACTGGCCATAAAAAAATAGCAACAATAATACTGGCAACCTCCCTAAGATCAGGAACAAGAAAAGGAAGTCTGCTCCCTTCACTTCTATCCAATATTATACTGGATGGCAGCCTATGACAAACTCTGGGATCTGTCCTGTAACGATTTGTTGAAGAGTGCTTTGAAAACCATTGCTTTTTACTTCTTTGCTTTGTATATATGTTATACAAGAAAAAAGTTAAAATACATATAATATTTTATTATATATATATATAATACTGGAGTTCTAACCAAGGCAATTAGGCAAAAAGAAAAGAAAATGAAAAAGAAAAGAAAGAAAGGCCACACAAACTGGGGAGGAAAGAAGTAAAAGTTTTCTACTGAAAAGACATGATCTTATATATAAAATATCTTAGGGAACCCACTACAAATCTATTAGCACTAATACACAAGTTCAACAAGGTTGAAGGATACAAGATCAATTCCAAAAAACAACTGAATTTCTATATACTAGTGATGAACAATCCAGAAATGAATTAAAACAATTTCTTTTCAAATAGCATCAAAAAAGAATAAAATAAATTAGGAATAAATTTAACAAAAGACATTAAAGACTTGTACAAAAACATTATTGAAAGAAATTAAATACTTAAATAAACAGGAAAAATCATTCTGTGTTCATGCTTGGAAGACTTGATATGATTAAGATGGCAGTATTTCCCAAACTGATCTATAAATTCACCATAATCCTTATCAAAATTCCAGCTGGATTTTTTGCAGAAATGGACAAACTGATCCTAAAATTCTTAAGGAAATGCAAAGGACCCAGAATAGCCAAAACAATATTGAGAAAGAAAAACAAAGTTGGAGGACCCATATTTCCTTATCCAATCCTGGATAAGACTTTACAGAGCAGACAGAAAGCAAGAAAAAAAATAACACACTGCTAAGAGACAAAGCAATTAACAGAAACAGGCACAGATATGAGACAGATGTTGAAACAATCATACAGAGAATTTTAAATAAGTATGATTAATATGTAAAAGACTAATGAAAAGTGAAGACAACATGAAAGGTCAGACGGGTAATTTCAACAAAGAGTTAGAAACCTAAAGAAAGAAGCCAGTAAAAATGCTTGACTAACTTAGGCTAGCTAAGTTAGCTTAGGTTAGTTATTGATATAGGGATTTGGAGTTGAAAAACACTGAGCTGGTTGTTAACTTATTGGATAGAAAAGTAAAAATGTCAATACATTAGATAAGCTACAATAAAAGTTAAGGCGGTTATACCTTTTTAAAAATGCTTGAAAGGCAAAAGAGTTAACAGAGATGAAGAATGCTTCCATAGGCTCATGAGTAGACTTGACACAGCCAAGAAAAGAATCAATGAACTTGACAATAGGTTAATAGAAATTATCCGAATTAAACAAACAGAGAAAAAAAATATGGGTCAAGAGGAAGTCTCAAAAGAAATTTAAATATATATTAAACAAAATGACAAAATGAAAATACACATATTATAATGGCAAAATACAGCTAAAGGAGTGCTTAGAGGTAAATTCATAGCATTAAATGTTTATAGAAGAACAGAAATAAAGTCCTAGATCAGTAATATAAGCTTACCTCTTAAGAAAACAGAAAAATAAAATAAACCCAAAGCAAGCAGAAGGAAGGGAATAATGAAGATAAGAGCAGAAATCAATGAAACTGAACATAAAAATAAGAGACAAGATCAATGAAATCAAAATCTGAATCTTTGAAAAGAGCAATACAATTGATAAACTTCTAATCAGACTGAGCAAGAAAAAAGCTGAAGACACAAATTACCAACCTCAACAATGAAAGAAGGAATATCAGTGGCAAACCCACAGACATAAAGTAGATAATAGGGACTAATATAAGCAATTCTGTGCTGATAAATTTGACACATTCAGTGAAATCGAAGGACTAATTCCTGGAAAGACACAAACCACCAAAACTAGAAGAAATAAGTGTCCTAAATATTCCTATATCTATTAAAGAAGTTAAATTTAAAGAAAATTCTAGGTCCAGATGGTTTCACTAGTAATTCTTAAACATTGAAGAGAGAAATAATAGCACACCTAGAAGAAAAAGCATATGAGCCTATCAATAGACACAGAAAAAACATTTGGCAAATTTTGTGGCATCAAAACTTCAACATCCATTCATAATAAAAACTCTCAGTAAACTAGAATTATAAGAGAAATTTCTTAACCCGATAGGGCTTCTGAAAAAAAAATACACCTCAGCTAACATCATACTTAATAGTGGGAAATTGATTATCCCCCCCCCCCCAAAATAAGAAACAAGGCAAGGATGTCTTCTTTCACCACTCCTATGCCACACTGTACTGAAATTGCTAGCCAGTACAATAAAGCAAGGTAATGAAATAAAAGGTGTTCAGATTGGGAGGGAAGAAATAAAATCATCTCTACTCCCAGGTGGCATGAATGTCTACATAGAAAATTCCAAAGAATCTACTGGGGGAAAAAAAAAACAAAAAACTTCTAGAAGAACTAAATGACTTTAATAAGGTCACCAAATACATCAACATCTAAAAACAGTTATATTTCTATATACTAGTATACATTGTTCACTACAAAAATTAAAGTATAAACCTCACAAAACATTACAAGGTCTGTATCCTGAAAACTATGGAACACTGGTAGAATAAATCAAAGAAGATCTAAATAAATGGAGATACACACCTTACTCATGGATTGGAAGACTAAATATTATTAAGATACCAATTCTTCCCAAATTGAGCTACAGAATCAATACAATCTCAGTCAAAACCCTAGCAGGAATATTTCTTAGAAACTCCTGATTCTACAACTTATATGGAAAGGGAAAGGAATTAGAAGAGCCAAACACTTTTGAAAAAGAATAAAGGTAGAGGACTTAGACTGCCTGCTTTCAAAATTTATTAGAAAGACAGTGTGGTATTAGCAAAGATAGGCATATAGATCGATGGAACAGAATTGAAAGTCCAGAAATAAACCCTTACATTTACGGTCAAGCGATATTCTTTTCAAAGTTATATCTTTATACAATCATCTTCAATAATCTAGGCTACTGGAACAGAGCTCAGCAGTTTCAGGTACTTCCCTCTAGCCACTCCAATACATCATAAACTAAGAAGGGATGTCTACACGATGCATAAGAATAATCTACAGGGTAACCTCTCAACTCTGTTTGAAATCTCTCAGCCACTGAATCTTTATTTTGTCTCATTTCCCTCTTCCCCCTTTTAGTCAAGAAGGCTTCCCCAATGGTCTATTGGCTTTTGACAAAAGTGCCAAGACAATTCAGTGAGGAAAAGGATAGCCTTTATAACAAATGATGTTGGAATTAATGGACCTCTGCATGTCAAAAAGTAATTAAAATATTCTTAATCCATACTTCACACCTTATAAAAAAGTTAACTCAAAATGGAACAAACCAAAATGTAATACATAAAATAAAAAGCTTCTAGAAGAAAATATACACAATTTTTTAGATTTTTGGCTAGTCAAAGAATTCTTAGATAATCTAATAAAAGTTTTACCCATAAAAAAATGTTTATAACTTGGACTTTATCAAAATTTAAAACTCTTGCTCTGAGAAAGAAAATATTAAGGGATTAAAAGAGATAAGGCTCAGACTGGAAGAAAGTATTCGCAAATCATATTTCTGAAAAAGAACTTGTATCCAGATTATATAAAGGACCCCCAAAACTCAATAATAAGAAAAAAAACTATCCAATAAAAATAGGTCATCAGAGCTTCTTCTCGACAATTCTTACATGCTGTAAAATTTTATTTTACTTTGTATATTTTGTCCAGCCAGCCCAACTATAAGCTCTCACCAATTTCCATTTTAGCATTTATTTGGCCTGGAATTAGGCTTTTGATCTCTGTTAACTTTTGATGCACTTTATATTGAATTTTTTTTACATAAATAGTTTTCTTTGGAATCAGGAAATAAACCACTTTCCCTAGCAAATAAAATTTTCTTTGAACAACAAGAAAAAAGTCGTAAGTTTCTGTGGCATCAAAACTTATTTTCTCACCTTTGAAATGATGAATCTTAAGCATGATTTGTCACATTTTTAATCATTATACTTCCTCTGTCACTGCTACCAAAACTAAACAGTTCTGGAATAGGATGATGAAAGAAATGAGGCTTATTTTCCCGTTGCTCATATTTCTTCACTCACTTCTCAACACCTGGTTCCATGTTTTTGTAAGTCATTGAAATTCATGTTTAGGAACAATGTGAAGTAAAACAAACAAAGAAATCTTGCATGAAAGAAATACCATAAGATCGAGTTACAATACTTAACCCTCTCCTTCCAAGTCGGAGCGTTAGTCTTTTTTTGCTCGACACCATACCCTCCCATGCCACGTTCCTCTGCTAGAAACTATTTTGAAGACACTTCAAAATTTTCCCACACTACCCAGCTTCTTTCCAACTACTGCACTCTCTCAATCCATTTTATTTTCCTTTACAGTAGATCTCACCACCTGAGTATCAGACAAATATCACTGATGTCTCTTCCAAGTAGACTATAAGCTCCATGAGAGCAGGGACTTTGTCCCTCTTGTGCGTTCTTGCATCCCCAACATCTAGAACCGTGTCTGGCACATACCAGGTGCTCAAAAACTGTGTGTGGAATGAATGACTGCCGAGGCCTCTCTCTGTACTCCGTTTCTATGCATCCCTCCTGGGATCCTGGCCGGTCCACAGCAGTGCTGTTGATAGAAACAGAAATATCTGCTGCTCTCTGCTCCCTCCTTTCTCAGCTGTTTGCCGCTTTTTGTGCCAACTAGATACTGGAGAAAAAACAGTCATGATAGTACCACTCTGGTTGCCCAAATGAAATCCCAATGTCCAGAAATGTCCACCAGACCAAACAGAAATAAAAAGCAGTAGTTATCTCATACTTCAAATGAAAACAGGCAAACAGATTTAAAGGTTCCAATAGCGGAGGTTGGTTTCCTACTAAACATGACCCCCAGAGCAGTCACTCACTGGACTTACTGCAGGAGAACTGGGTTCTAGTCAAGAGTCTACCATTAACTGGATTTTCACCAAGTTTCAGCCTACTAGTTTGAAGACAGGTGAACAACACTGAAATAAAGACATGATTTAGAGTAAAAGTTCTTGAGAGGGGGCACAAGAGAGGTTGAAAGGGTAGATTGGAGCACACAGCAGAAATATCCATGAAGCTTTTCCAAACTACGCACAGCCCTTCTTTGAACCCCCATTTCACCCCGTGAGAATTAACACAACAGTGAGCCACTGCTGCTGTTATAATGGAAATATGTCATATCCTCCAGGGGTGTTGGGACAGAAAAAAAAAAAGGTTGACTGTTCCAGGATTTGAGTGTCAACTCTTTGAGGAGTGGGCCTAAGACTTACACTTCTCAGTGATGCCCATAGTACTTCCTAACACAAGTTATTCCAGTCTCTATCTGCTTCTCCAGCTTCTGCACCTCGTTTCCTCCCTCAGCTATACCCTATACTTTATTATGCTGAACTTCTCCCGACTTTCCACACATTTCATGCCTTTCATCACCTGTTACCACTGATGAAGGACACAGGTGACTGCCTACCCAACAGACCCACAGCCAGTCTCACCTCCTTCCTTACAAAAAATAGTCTGAGGGTGGGCCGCGGTGGCTCAGCGGGCAAAGTGCTTGCCTGCTATGCCGGAGGACCTCGGTTCGATTCCCGGCCCCAGCCCATGTAACAAAAACGGAAAAACAAAATACAATAAAGCAAGAAAATGTTTGGAAATGTTTCCCTTTCTTCCTTCCTTCCTTCCTTCTATCCTTCCTTCCTTCTCTCTGTCTTTCCTTTAAAAAAAAAAAAAAAAAATAGTCTGATTTTGTTCAGATACTGAGCATCAGTGTGCTCAGGGAAGGTGAGCCCCTCCCCCAGCCACAGAAGCGCGCTTGGCTAAAGCAATCATTGCCAGGTTCTTCTCCTCTGTCATGTGTGCATTCTGCCAGTGTCACCTGGCCAGTGATACAGAGAGCTTCTGGGAAGTTGTTCCCTTCATTATCTATTGAAAGAGAAGCAAGCCCTGTGCCCCTCCTTCTGCTTTGGGGGTTGTTTTGTGAACACATGATGAAACTCCAGTCACCCTGTGATGGGAAGGAAAGACCAATAAAATCTTCAAGAAGTCAACCATGGCCTATGACGAATTTAAATCATCTATCTCCAGACATCTTAAGTGAGACTGCAAAGTAGCCAAAACAATGTTACTTACAACAGAAAGCACCCTGATACCCTACCCCAGGGCCTGGAAAGTCCCTCCAACTTTTTCTCCTAGAGCAGCCTTACTCATCTCCAAGTTGAAGCTCCATGACTGCTTCTTTTGGGAAAACTTCACTAGCTCCCCAGCCAGTTAAGCACTCCCAGACATGCTGCTACTCACACATCTGCCTCTCCAACCAGACTGACTATGAGCTTCTCAAAAGCAAGCACTTCAGCATTCATTAAATGTTGAATGAATGAATAACAAAACAGTGGATGAAAAGATGGGGCACACAGAGATAAATACTCGACAAATGACAGGTAGAATATGGCCCCCAGGATACCTACACTCTACTAAAGAATTCCATGAGGTGTTGGAGAGGCAGAGACAGAGCAATGGACATGCCCTATTTTTTGTCTACTCAGACCTTTCATTGGGAATTTCCCCTCCCCAGTCCCCTGCAGTTTGGTGGAACTGTCAGAATGGCTGGCCTGGGTAATGTGATCACTGCTGTGGTGGAAACCCATTCAATAATGCTTGCTATAAGCAACAATGAGGAAAAAAGAGACGAGATAGATAGGAGCGAGGACAAGCAGTGGAGAAATCACATAAGCACCTGGATCTAGCTATGCCTAAAGCTAAACACCCTCAGCCATTTCATGTGAATTGATTGACCCAATCAATTCCTATGTCACATAAAGCAATTTTCAAGTGACCAAACCCAGCCCAAACAAAAGAATTTTGACAAACACAGTTGGTATAGATGAGAGCAGGCTGGTAATACATCTCCTATCTGCAGGGCTTGTGCGCTGGCACTTCTCAATCTGGCCTCTAGGATAGTGAAAGGAAGTAAACCAACCTGGAATAGGCATAGCCATGAGGTCAATGGTAAAAACAATTGCAGCCCCAGCACACACCACCACCTCCTCCCTCTAGGGGGGCAGCCTCAGGGTCCTGGATCTTCCTTCCATTCAGAAATTCGGGGTGATCTCTGGGAGGCATAGTGTGTTAAATTAGCACATAGGGAAAACATGGAAAGAACCATTATCAAGCAGTGTGCTATGTGCTTTAGGAACATCATATATCTAAAGGCTGTTGCCATAATCATAATGTCCATTTTATCTCTGAGAAAATGAAGGCTCAGAAAAGTAACTTGCTCAGGGTCACACAGCGTAACTGCGAGCGCTGTTTTTAAACACCATTCTAGACTTCTCCACCTTATCCCTCTCTGAACGCCAGGCCTTGGGAGGTGGACAGCACCCCTCCACTTCCATTCCCACCACGTCCCAGGGCGTGGAGGCCTCAGGTGGTATTAATCAATCCCCTAGAGTCACAGCACCCTCGCTAACCCGGCTTTTCAGAAGCCCCAGTTAGTAACCAACGTGCAGGTAGGTTATTCACTGCCAAAAGTAACCAGCCGGACGGAGCAAGCAGCGGGCACCGACGCGGGCCCAAGTGAAGCGCCGCAGAGGAAGGAGCCGGAGCTCACTTTCCGCCCCTCTGTCAGCCTTGAACCCCTACCTCAGCCCCGCGCTCTGCCGGGCGGTTGGGTCCCCAGCGCCTCTCCCCTCCGCGCTAGCGCCGCCCAGGTCACTGTCCCCGCGGCGCCCGAGCCACGCTGAGACCCCGCAGCCCCCCGCCAGCCCAGAGGTTGGCAGCTGCTCGCCTCAGAGCCTGGACTCGCACCCTCTGCAGCGCCGCGCCCCGCGGCCGCCTCGTTCCCCACGCGCGCCCCGCGAGGGCCCTGTGCGTGGCCCGCCGCAGCACTCGCCGTCCCGCAGGACCAGGGCGCGGGGTCAGCGCCTCGCCGGGGGCCCCCAGCCCGCCGCGCCAGCCACTCACCCGCGCCGCCCGCGCTCGCCGGGCCTCTCGGCGCGTTCGCCCAGTTCCCAGGCAGGCTTGGAACCGCACCCGCCGGGAGCCGGCGTTGGCTGCGGCCGCGGGGGGCGGGGCGCGGCTCCTCCCGGCCCGAGCCACCTGGGACGCCCGCGAGGGGGCCGGGCCGGACCAGGTGAGCCCCGCCCGCGGGGAGATCGCGGGGAACTTCCGCGGAGTGGAAGGAGGCCCGGGCGGCCGCAAGCTGGGGACACCTGGGACGATTGGTCCTTGGGACGCGGCGGGCAGACAGGCCGAGCCTGTCCACACCCAGTCTGGCCAGGTCAGAAATGGAACACAGAGACTGAGCCACACCCGACCCAACGCGGAGAGGGAAAGTCCAACCCCTTTCTTTATGGGATGTACAAGTGGAGAGTGGAGACCCTCAGGAGCGAAAGTGACTGGGCCAAGGTCATAGTGAATTCGTTCAAAGCTGGAAGAACTTTTCCTACCACTCCATCCTACCCCACCCAGAACACTCGCCTTGCATGACTCCACACCTCTTTTATTTTAAAATAATGGCCTTAAGCTATAAAATTATTTCAGATGGTGATGCCCTCTGTACCCCCAGGCTGGAAGCCCCAGGAAGGGCAGAAACCTTGCCTGTTCACAGCTGAATCACCAGAGCCCTGGAGAAGCCCAGCACAGAGCAGGTGCACAATTAATACCTGATGAGCAAACAAGGTGCTACCCAGGCCCTTGGTCTCTGGTCTCTTGAATCCAGCCTCATGCTGGTGCTCCCAGGCCAGCGGTGAGCTCCATCATCACTCCTGTCCACAGCTGGGAGCCCAGGGTCAGGCTGCCTGACCTCCAGGTTGCCTGTTCTCTCTAGTATTGCTTACCTCCCCACCAATTGCCAGTAAGGCAGCTGGCTTGTGTGCAGGAGGTCTGTCCTCACACCATAATTTTATAAGGGGCCAAGCAAAACTGTTACTTATGAAGATGTCAGAAGCAGGGGAATTCTGAAATGCTATGCTGTCCTGTCAGCCTTGCACTGTGGAAACAAAACCCAGGGTTTGGGCCACTGACCCAAGATCCCACAGCCCACAACAGAGCTGAGCCTGAGTCTCAGCCTGCATTTATAAAGAGAAGGGGATTGGCCTGGGGTCCTCAAGTTGCTAGTGGGGCCTGCAGCCTGAAAAGCCAGCTAGGGGCATAACTTCTACAGAGATGGGACTTGGATTTCTTCCTCCACGATTAGACCTCTAATCCTGTGGTTTTTCCAGAACTCTCAGAGGTCATTTATTGAGGCCCCTGACAGCTTCAAAAACAAAGATGTGCCAAAACAGGATACAGAGTGGAGTGTGTTTTTAAAGCTTTCCATTTAACCAATGGAACACACACACTCAGCAATTTGTAATGGTGCTGCTCACAGGATAATTTCAGAACTTGTTAAAGAAATCCATTTTGAGCACATTACAGAAAAAAACACACACCTTTAAAGTTGTGTGGGAAACATCTCTTCTTACAACCCAGTGTGTTTCCTTGACGGTGCATTAAACCTCAAAGCCAAACTTGGAAGCTCTCCATCAAGGTGACATCACGACCAAGTGACATTGGTCCCTGCTTCCCCATCCCCAGAGTCCCCAGCACTTCTCAAGGCCTGAGATCTCCTTTCATGGGTGGATTCTACACAGGATGGTGTTTAATATCTGGGGTTGCCTGTCTGGCCAGGCCACTCTGGGCAAGGCCAACCTGGAAGAGTTAGAGGCTGCCCCGCCCTATTCATCCTTCCCCTACCCCAGCTGCTACTCCCTCTGTGGCAGGTGGGAAGGCTGATGTCCCAGGGAGAGGTGTGGCGGGGCCTGCAGGTCGAGACAGCCACTGCCACTAGCAGGTAGGGCTGAGCACAGAAGCCCTGTCTGGGTGTCACCCACAGGAAGTGGGCCCAGTCTTTCTTACACGTTGGTCTCAGTCAGTGGAGCATCTGATCTGCGTGATTTAGGATCCTTCTACTATGTGTGTGATCTTCACTGGGGCAGCCCAGGAGATACCTCCCAGACAGACCTGAGAACCACTCAAGAAGGCACAAGTTCTGCCTTAGAGCCCACTGGTGTCTCTCTCTCTCTCTCTCCTGGGCTGGCTGAGTAGCCTTGGCCATGCACCTCAATTGTGGTTTTTTTTCCTATTTGGAAATCATGCAGGGATGCAATCAGTTGTGATCTCTGCTTGAAGTTCTGTGCTTATAAGGGGTATCTGAAATGTGAAAGTCTGATTCTGTGGGGAGGCGAAAGTAGAATAATGCATGGGAAGTGCTTGGGCACAGCCTCAGCGCAAAGCTCAGTCAATGCCATTCCTAAGTGGCTCAGGCCAGAGGTAGGGAGAGGGCCAGCTGAGGACTGAGCAGCCCCTGAACAAAGGAAGAGTAGTGAAAGATAAATTTTACAGAGAGAAAATAATCTAAAAAATCATTTCTGGGTCTCAGAGTATATTTACCCTCCTAACTTTTCCTACCTTTACATAGAACTCAATGTATACATTAACACTGTATTTTCTTTTCTGAGCATAGTTTTCAGTGAGACAATGTGTATGAAGCACCTAGGATAGTTTCTGGCACGTAGCAGCTGCTCAGATATAATATGGGGATGGTGTAGGGAAGTGGTCAGAAATATTAGTCAGGTGCCTCTTATCTATCCAAAATTCATTGGCTCTGGAACCCAGATGCTTGGGTTCAAATCCAGCCACCCCTTAAAGTGTGTTACTTTCTCTGCCTCAATTTCCACATCTATAAAATGAAAGTAATACTAGTGTACCATAGAAGAGCTGGGAGACATAAACAGAATACAACCTCTAGTGAGCAGCTTTTTGCCAGGCATGGTTGTAAATGCTTAAATTCTCTTTTCAGAGTTGGCTTTAGAGTAGGACATCCTAATCAAGTTCTACACTACATGAAACTGGATTTAATAGTCTGTATCTACATGCATTTTTCCTAAGAAGAGAGTGCATCCCCAGCTGCCCCTAGATTTGCAAAGAGGTTTGGGTCCCAAGAATGGTTAGGAATCTCTGCCTTACAGTCTGAGCTCTGGGATTTTGAAGATAGAAGATGTGTTAGAGATCACGTAAGCTGCCGTTCCCAAATCTCCTGGAGAAGGATCACCTGGGATGCCTGCAAAATGCACAGGTTACCCCTCCCTGAAAATTCTGATTCAGTGGAGCAGAGTGGTGTTTGCATACACACTCCAGGTGCTTCTCATCCACGGGCCAGCCTGGGAAATTGACCTAACCCACTCTTCTCATTTCACAAGTGAGGAAACAGACCTGGAGATGGAGACAACTTAAAAAGCCCTTTACTCACCTGAACAAAAGAAGAGAAATGTTACTCCCTTCCTCAACTCAGGTTCAAAATCAGGCTTCTAAGGGGAAAATAAAATGTGTGGCCACCTCCGTGCTATCCCTTTAACTCTTAAAGAAGCATAGACCCTTCTTGTTAGGCTTGCTGACACCTCCCACCAGCTCACTCGACTCTCACCAGTTCTAGCACTTTACTATTTGAACAGCTGAGGCTATTCAACTAACACTTCCAAGTGACATCCTATTAACATGTAGGTATTTTGTCCCACTCCCTGAAGCCACAGACTAATTAAAACAGAGCGCTTCAGTCAGGTGCGATTTAGTTGTGTGAGCCCCCACAGTGGGGAGCACTTCTTTCTTGGCAGATCTTGGCAAGGGCTGAGGCTAGCAGCAAAAATAGGGCAAGCAGCAGCTGCAACAGGAGTAGATACCAAGGTTATGGTTCAGGGACACCCAAAAACGTCAGCTCAAGGATAGTCAGACAAAATCTGGAATTATCTTTGACTGACTGGTGAAATTCTTTCTGTGTTTACCAAAGGCAGGCAAGGACACATATTTCTTTGGATTTTTGATGCTCACTAATCAGAGTCCTGATGTAGCAAAAAAGTTGAAATAACCTTCCCAAAGTGGGCTGAGCATATTTCTCACATACCAAGCCGGCAAGCAGAATTTCCAAGATGGCAAGAGGCACCAGCTCCACTTCCCCAAAAAGAAGACACAGATGGTCCCTCGGGCCTATGCTTGACCCCAAAGCTGTGCAGCAGATCAGCTTTTCCATATTTATCCCTCCATCTTGCTTTTACAGTCCCGTAGACTATGGATCCGTGGAAATTTGCTTGACTCTTTAAAACACATCAGCTGGGAATATACTTGGCCTCTCTGATTCGGGTTTGAGAACATTTGTGTGAGCAAGTACTGAAGCATGTGCTACAAATTTATGGGTCTGTTCACAGAACTGCTGGCTACAAAAATGACCAAATGCCTTTCCGTATTGTCTTTCTAAACCTAGGAAAGGAGGTCTGGATTATTCCATTTTTACCTTGTACTTTTGAAATCAACATAAACATATCTATCCTATAATTTCCGAGGTAAATGAGGAACTGAAAGATCTGTGGAAAGAACATTTAATATGTAAAATGAGACTTCTAACACATCAAGCAAATTCCTTCCTTGGGGCTTTTGTACTTGCTGTCCCTTCTGCTCAGAACTGTCTCCACTTCTTTGCATGGCTGGCACCTTCCATCATTCATAGAAGCCTTCCTTGACCACCCCAGTTGAAAGTAGACCTGAGCCATTTGCAATCACAGCACGCTGGTGTATTTTCTTCATAGTGCTTGGATGAACTAGATAATTATAGAAATTTCAGAAAATTTAGTTGCTCATGTTTATAGTTTGTCTCGAAGAAAATAAACACTTTGTCTGTCCTGTCACTCTCCCTCTCTCCCCAACTGTGAAAACAATGCTAAGTACAAGGTACGTGCTCAGATATTTGTTGAGAGAATGAAAGAATGCTAACATTTTTGCAGAGGATTTTAAGCTTATCATACAGAGATGTCAACTGCTCCAGTCTGAGGAGCCTAGATCTAAGAATAAGCTCTGGCCTGGGAGTGAACCAGGGTTTGATCTTAGGACTCTCTGCCCCTCAGCAGCCCTGCCAGCCCTGGAAAGTTTAACCTCATGGTTAAGAATGTAGACTCTGGGGTGGGCCACAGTGGTTCAGCAGGCAAGAATGCTTGCCTGCCATGCCAGAGGACCCGGGTTCGATTCCTGGTGCCTGCCCATGTAAAAAAAAAAAGAATGTAGACTCTGGAGCCAGCTCCACCATTTCTTAGCTGACCGATGCTAAGCAACTCACTGAACCTCTCCAGCCCTCAGTTTCTTCATCTGTGTATAGGGAGAATAACAGTATCCCCTCATAAATTCCTTGTAAGAGATTCCAGGGTACATGTAAAGCACTAGCTATCAGCATGAGGCAGGCACAGTACTGAAAGTGCTTTACTTGGCAGAGAGGTTCAATAATTTGTTCAAGGAACTCAGCTAATAAAGGGAAGAGTGGGAACTCCTAGAACCCAGGGCTATAAAATACAGTTCGCTGTCAGTCACCAGGCTCTGGCACGTGGGACACAGCCAACAGATGACTGTGGCAAGACATTCCCACACAACTAATATCAATGTTTGACCTTATTATATCAGAGAGAACTCCACTGCCATCACAGTTTTCGTGCCTAGCTCTGGTTTTGGCATGCCAAAGGTGGTGCGGCAGAGGGAACTTTTGAGGAGAGCCAGGTGGTCTGGGCTCGAGCCCTCCAATGACGGGACCATGACAGGAGGTGAGCAGGTGATCTCACTATGTAGCCTCCAGTAGCTCCTCGTTCTCTTCTCTTCTGCTCTAGGTATTGGTGACATGGACTATTTCTTTAAGAACAGCACCCCCCCCTTCCCCATTTACTTAATAAAGTAAAAACCTCTTTAAAAGGCACCCCTTTTTTACAACTCAGGGAAAATTGAGTGGCATTTGGTGGCAGCTGCTAACCCACGCTGAGGTAGGCAAGCAGAGGACAGGATGATAGGAACCTGAACTCTAGAGCCAAAACTAAGACTGCGACCTCAGATAAGTTACTTCACAACTCTGTGGATTTCAGTTTTCTCATGGGTACAAATCGGACGACGATACCTCCTTCCAGGTGGCTGTATGAAAGGAAGCAGCCTGAAGGAACGGTGCAGAGGACAGACGCAGCCTGCGCTGGACAGCCAGTACCTACCTCTGGCACAAGAAGATCTGGCTTCTGGTGGAGGAGAGAGTAGACACCTTAACTCCAGATGTCGGCAAAGGCTGAGCGTGCTTTTGTGAACTGGCTTGACTAAGTGACTCCTTGAGCATCTCTAAAGCCACTTTGGGAAACTTGTTAAGCGCCTACAAAGATTCTGTTGGGATTTAGTCTCTCCGCATTAACTGTAATTCTTAGACTCCTGAATCCATGTGTAGGAAACTGACTGGACTTGCTTGGTTCCTGAACCAGCATCAGAACTTTGAATGGCGAACGCTCTCAGAAGCCCTCTGCTATGAGAAGCTGCAATCCCAGGGAATGGAAAGCAGCTCTCCATTATTCCCACTCCCTGCCTTTATTCCAAGTGGATGGCATGTTCTATACCCAGTAAATAATCTAAGAGCGAGTTTTTGCCCTGAGGGGAAAGAGGGTGGAGTGAGAAAAGAACCCTAAATGAAGAGCTACCAAGAGAAAGAATGCATTTATGATAGATAAAAGGCAATAGCTGTGGTCCAAGACAAAAACACCTGCTCCCAGCAAGTTTTTATAATAAGCCCTTATATTTTGAGTAGCAGTTACTTTTTTTTTTCCACATGGGCAGGTACCGGGAATCAAATCTGGGTCTCCAGAACTGCAGATGAGAACTTTGCCACTGAACCACCGCCAGCATATACTTTTTATAAAGTGCTTTAACACAATTCCTCATTTATCCTCACAAGAAACTGTGAAGAATGGAGAGTAGTGCGCTAAATCTCCATGATTCAGGTATGAAGACGACGCAAAGTGGGGCTCTGTAAGGTGTGACCATTTGAACACAATCCCACAGCCTGTGGGTGGAAAACTGAAGAGTTAGGAGCCCTGCAGGTCCTGAGTCCGCTGTTCTTTCCATTTTGCCGGATTCCAGTCCTCCGGGAGAGTGTGTTGTTGCATGCTCGTGCCAGAAGGGGGAGCTGCAGGGCAGCAAAGATACCCAAACTGGGGCTGGGATCTGTGGGCTGACAGCCATGTTGGCAATGGAGTTAGCATCCCACCATCTAGGCAACACCTGCCATCAGCCTGTCCTTCCCAACCGTTTAGGAGCCCATCAGAAGCACTGACAGACAGGAGACGCACGGGTAAAAGGAGTCTGTGGTAGAGGGGAAACTGGAAGGAGGACCCAATTTATACTGTTCCCACCTGGCTCTGGAGTTGGACTTGCATGTGCATGTGTGGTATGATTGGCATGTTGACTCTTTCTAAAACCTAAAGCACTAAAACGAGATCCCATTAATCATCATGACAGGGCAGGAGGTGAGGTAGCAGCCAGCTATGATCAAGGGGGCTCACTGAGCAGCCTCCTCCCAGACTTCGCAAAAAGCCAAGGAAAAGGAGAAGCCAGAGCCAGTCCCCTCTCACACCTTCCTTTTGGGCCAGGACCATTCTCCGACCCCTACAAGGCTGAGTACAAGACAAGAGAGTACTGTTGTTTTCAGTTTAAGAAGCAGAGTAATATAGGTTAAATATTAAAATATGCAACCCAAGATAATGCTCTACAAAGAAAAAAAGCACCTTGAACAATAAGTTAAATTTCTACTTCACACAGCTTGAAAACCAACAAAAGTAATTGCCACACTTCTAAGCATCTGAGACATATGAAGATTCTGACAACTGCATTGGAAGCTCCGCATTTTTGTATTATCAGGCACCCCTGCTGGGAGGCCTTCTTATTTTTAGTCTTTCCTAGATGCATTTGATTGCTTAAAGTGATTCAAATAAGTTCTCAGATTTCCATGAAAGGAGAAAAGATGCATAAAAGTTGCAAAAATATAAAACTCTGTATAAATTCTCTATAATAGGATTTGGGGGGCTGTTGATCACTTAAAAAAAAAAAAAAAAGCACTGTTCTGAGAGGCAGTATTACTAGCTGTTAAGAGAACAGATCTTGCAACCAGACTACCTGGGTTTGAATCCCTGCCCCGCCTCTTCCCAGCTGACAGAGCTTAGGCTACTTACCTCTCTATGCCTGTTTCTTCACCTGTAAAATGCAAATAATAGTGCCTACCTTATGGGGTTATTAGGAGGATTAGATGGATTAATACATGTAAAGCACTTAAAACAGTGTCTGGCACACAGCCAGAACAGTCCCTTACATTAATTGACTGCTTACTGCAGTTTTCTGAACATTATGAGGTTCTGATGCCATTACAGGTCATCTGGAACAGTCTGCCGATTTCTCTGTCATTTATGCATTCTGAAGGAATAAAATATTGTTGTAGGTAATTGTTTTTTTTCTCATGGGCAGGCACCGGGAACCCAGGTCTCCGGCATGGCGAGAACTCTGCCTGCTGAGCCACCATGGCCTGCCCTGTAGGTAAATGCTTTTAAAAGGTATACCCTGAGAATCATCTGTAGTCTCTTGTGGGAAAGATCAGGGTTTGGAGGGTGCTAAACAGGGAGGAAACATTTCCAAGTCCTCTTGAATAGAAACTCTTTGCACTAGGGAAGGGAACCAGATGGAGAATTTCCAGGGTATTACAAGTACAAAGGCCTCTAACAGGAGTTACCCGTGAGTCTGTTCGTATTTTCAGCCCAACTAACCACACAAAAGATTAGTGTTTTCTTTGCAGATTGGACAAAGAACCACCAAATGCCAGAGGGGAGGTAAAAATCCCATAGCTCAGGATGCCTTTTGCCAAAGGAGCCCAAATTTTTATCTTATGTGTAACCCAAGCGATGCCTCCTACTTCTGTTCAATTTATTGTATACACAAGACAAATCACAAGATGTAACCTGCCACAAATGCTAGACTTAAATGTGCCAACACACTCGTCACCAGTTAATTACCTTTGCAGATTATAGCTTCAGTTCCACTTTCTCCCACAGATGCTGGAGCTCAGTACTCCAAAGCACAGCCAGAGTATAATTCAGAGCGCAGTGGAATGGGACACCTTGAGAAAGATTTGCAGGAACAAAGAGAATATTGGGTGTAAATGCAGTTCTACTGCAATGCAGCACCACTGTGCTCTGAGATTCGTAGGGGTCATTTTCCATTGATATTGAAATTTGCTTTGTAATCTGGTTCCTTCAGAGTACTGCTTTCCCATCTTAAACACAGGCTTCAGCCTGAAATATTCAATCCACCAAGTTTGAAGTTTTGCCCTTAACAACCCGATATCTGGAAACTGCCTCTTCTGAGTTCTTTGGAGAAAATCTCAAAATGGATGGGTGACATCATAAAAGCACATCATTTGCAGTGTCCTCACTTCCACTTTACAAAACAGTCATTTGGCATCCCTCCTTTCCATTTTTAATTGACTAAGACAGAGAGGTTTCCTGTCTGGCTCTCATGCAACATTAACCAAACCAAGAGACTGCCGATGCTTTACAGATACAATGTCATTTGTGGTCATGTGATTCCAGTGACCCATAGTAGGGAAGTGTCCTTGCTAAGAGAGTGGATAAAAGTAATCCTGCATTCTACCATTGGTTATTCTCCAAAGGCTCGACACTCTGGTGTCCTGTCAGAGGATGTCATTAATGCTAAGAAATTGGTAGTTAAACAGAAATACAAACACCCCACCCCCTTCTCAAAAGATGCCAACAATCTTTCAACATAAGCAGAGCTGCCAGCTCATTAGTTGAAGAATGCCAAAGCTCTAAAACGTTAGAATAAGTGCCTTTCTCAGGTGAGGAGAAATTGAGCTAATAAATTGGTCTGCTGAACTTTCAACTTTTAAAGTTAGTTAAGTGCTTATTTACGTCCATCACAATCTTGTCAGAGCTGCAGGAACAAATGGCACAATGTTTTTTGTCGGTTCCTCAGTGAAAAAAATAAGAATAAGAAAATAACCTGGCAGAGTGAAAGATGATAAAAGTTCAAGGTTGATCTCACTCGTGCTGCTTATGTGAGTAGCAAGCTGCTTCCTGAAAAGAATTCCTTGGAGGCCAGAATATGGCTTGTCCTAAAGCTGACACTGATGCCATCAATGAGAGCACCTTAAGGATGGCTCAAATAAGGGAAACAGAACAGCCAAAGTTTAATTCCATTTTATTTTCCACTTTTAGTATTTTTCAAATTATACAACATGCAGTCTGCCAGTGTATCCATACATCTCCATTTTAGAACCTAGAAGATAACCAAAATTTTTCATGGGCCAGAGGACGGCTGTTTCCAGATCTTTTCTTACATTTACTTACTATATTACAGCATCATTACTTGATATAAACTGCCATTCTCCCCCTCAAACCAGCAAAACAAGTTTGTCCACAATTTATTTTTTTTAAACGAAAGCTACTGTACAGATACATAAAGCCCAGAGAACACACGTCTGCAGTACACGCTACACACTTTACAAACTAGACATGTATAATTCTACAGAATGCCCTATTCCCCTTATATCGGCACACGATGAAAAGCATTTAAAATTGATACACAATTTTTAAATGAGGAAGCACTTTGTAAAGCGTTGCTTCCTTCTGCAATTACCTGGCCCTGATTCAACATTTAAAAAAAAAAATACAAGTTGTTAATGTTAAATAAAGCAATTCCGGATTATGATGATTCCTTTAGCTTGCTCAAGATATTCAGGGTGAGACAATGAAGTGAAATCTTCCCCTCACCCCTTACCAATGAAAAACTTTCCCTACGTGTTATATAGCTAGAGTCCAAATGTCTCCTCCCCTGCTAAAAAAAAAAAAAAAAAGTAATTCAAAGAGGAGATTGTTCAGAGCTTTTATTTGCTTTCAGTTATTCCTGCAGAAAAGTAAAGAGTGGTCAGTTCCCCTCTGAGTACTGAGGATACCTTGATCTTCCCTCGGACAGGAGTATCACTTCTTTAGTTGACCGTTAGAGCTTTAAAAAGTCACCAGAGCATACATTCTAGACAAACATGTATTTTATTTATCCCAATATTTCTATAAATTCTAATTTTCTTAATCATATACTATTACCTTTAAAAGTCTTCATCCACTCTTACTGATCTGCATACTAATTAGTCTTTCATTCAACAAAAGCAAACCGTACATTTGGTGAGATGATGCATTTGTACAGAATTCCTTAGTAACTGACCAAAACATTGAGCATTAATATATTTCAGTTCCCAAACACAAATTTTGATATCTCCAACAGCATTCCTCTAATTTAACAACCCTACAGGTGTAGCTATAAAGGTATAAACCAACTGATTATTCCTTATAACATCAGAGGGATGCTATAAACTTCCAAGGAGCTGTACGAAACATAATTATTTAAAGAGAGGAGAAAAAGGCAAACACACTAACAAAAAGTAGCATACTGCCAAAAATATCATAGGCTCAGCCATTCGTAGTGTCATTTTTACATTTAGAGCTCAAGTGTAAAGGAACACTAGTTTAAAAGAAAATTTGCATAAATGTGGCTTTTTAAAACAAGTGGGTCCATATAATAACTGATTATACAAAGTAATATTTAGGAATTTGTTTGAATATACTGTATCATCCAATAATCGGTGTGCCTTTTAATCACAGTACAGGAAAATTAGTTTAGAGGTCCTGTAAAGATTGAAGCTAGGTGAACTGACTGGCTGATCAGCAACTAGCAGAATTATCTTTAAGAGACATCAAAGCCAACTTTCTCTGTGAATAAAAGTAAAGTGTGAGTCCCTTGTACTATGGAACTGCAAGAGAATGTTTTGAAACATGAAAGGGCCAAACGGCTCTTTAAAAGTAAAAAAGGAAAAACTACTTTGGAAAGAATCTAAAGCCAATCTATTTGGTGATGGATAGGAATGAGAGGGAAAAAACTGACCTTTAATTTTCAAACACAAAGTAATACAGTTGCATGATGCACAGAAGTGGTATGACAATTATTCATTGGCAATCCTCTCTTAGACGAATGTTTTAGCTTTCAAAATCAGAGTCAAACATGTTAATAGCAAGGTTATGATTTGTGGCATATGTTACTGCCTGAAAAGGTGAGCAGTGGCCCTTCTTTCAGACTTCAAACAGAGATCAGGCAGTTACGTTGGGGCAGGGGGAGTGGGGGGGCACTGGCAACATAAGAAAATCAAACAGACGAATTTAAAAAAAATCAAATGACTGCAAAATGGTCATCTTTACTAAATAAATACTTCAAAGAGAATTAGTCATTTTCCTTTCTTACTCCTCCCCTCAAAATAAAACACACAAAAATGGTGTAATATTCCACAAATAAATTAAGTCAAAATAGCTTGGTTTTGCTAGGGAAGTTTTGTGTAGAGTTTGGAAATCAATTTACAGTCGTCAGCAAATTTTACACACACACGCACACGCACACGTGCAAATGGTCTTCAACCTTGTGTCCACGTGGCCATGGCAAAGCCCAACGTCTCCCCAGGCATACACTTCATTCCAGGGGTGTCAGCCCAAAGGACAACGCCAGCCTGCTCATCGCAGGGTGGGTGCTCTACCCACGATGGATTTGTCTTGACTTACCCCCAAATTTATCAAAATAAGCAGCATTTCACAAGACCAACCTAACTGAATCCTTGCCAGTTTCTCTGAAAATTAATGCTAACAAGAAATCAATCATCTTAATACACACAACTGGAAGTATGGGTTGATTCCGTTCTAGATTCATGTATTTGAATAAAACAATACCTAAATATAAAAAGTCCACCCATACTTATGGATTTCACATAATAATCCACATAAGAAGATGAAATCTATCTATATTTGGTGCCAAAGAGGCTTCAAATAAACTGCCTGCAATAATGGGTTAAAATAACTTATTTGTAGCAACTTAATTATAGATAGGCACAAAAAACTGTATTTATCCCCTCCCCCCAAGGGCTTCCCTTTTCAACTGCTGGATGATCCCGGATTTCTTCAGCAGTTCCCCTCACAGCCTTAACGTGGTTCCCTACAGAAAAAAGGCCACCTCCAGTGCAAGCTCCAGAAGGATCGGGAGGAATGGAGGAAGAGGGCAGCCCGTTTTGCACTCATCCACCTTAGCAGCCTTTTCAACACTTCTGAAGGAAAGGTGGTCAAAGCGGGCTAGCTGAGAAATCAGGGGACTTGTCACTGCAGGTTCAATAGCAAGCAGCTCAGAGGTGAATTTTATGTCTTTTTGCATTCACACAGATGTGTCTGAATGAACAATTTCTACGTTTCTACCGTCGGACTGTTTTTTCTGCTTTGACAAAATCTGCTTTGCATTTTAACAGGTGCCATACTAAAAGGTGTATTTTACAGATCCAAACATGTGATCAGGATATTCAAAATGCTTCTTTGGGGCAATTTGTTTCGGAAAAGTGTTCAGAATGAAAATTTTGTACCCGATAGCAGCACTTTTTTTTGTTGTTGTTCCCTAAAAATATAAAGTAATGTGTTTATCTTACAGGAAACCAGAGTTGTGGCAGAGCGTGATCACCCGCCTCCAGGGCACTTGGTTGTGGCAGGACCCCCTCCAGGGAACAGCAGGAGCCCACCGGACAGTGCATGCGAGAAAGTGGGGCTCCAGGCAGCCGCCCAGGGACCACCCAGCGCCCCGAGGCCGAGCCAGTGGCAATGGTTCTGAATCGTGAGTAGATCTATATCATCTCCTTCAGGTTTCTCAGGAAGAGAAAAGTCCAAGCACACATGTGTACACACAGAAATTCTACACAGCTCAAAATACCTGAAACTGGTGTACTGCAGATGGCTGGAGTAAGCAAGTGGGAGAGAAAATGGAAATTGTGTAGAAGGGAGAAAAATAGAGGGATTGGTGAGATTAACGTAGTCCTTGACATGCTTACGTGGAGTCGTATCTGCTGAAAGAGAACCAGAGAGAGAATACGAGTTAGAGAACACAGTGGAAGTTCACACTTAAGAACACGTCTCTAAAAGTTCTAGATACAGAACTGCCCAATAAAGTATCATCAAGCCACATATTTAATTTCCAGTGGCCATATGAACCCAATATCAAAACTTTGTCATTCTTCAACTATTGATATGTATGAAGTTCATCTGGTTAGGACTAAAGGGTAAAGGATGATATTAACTGTATTTTAAAACTTCAACTTCTATGTGAGACCAAAGAAGAGATGTTTATTTGGTGCAAAAATTGTATTTTCTGTGGCACACTATCTAATTTAACTTGTATGGTCAGTTTATTTAAATCATAATTACATGGAACCTTGAATAAGGAGTGAGATCTTGTTGGTCTGTACAAGTTAGTGTGATGTCTCAATATATCCCAGAGTAATCTGAGCAGAGAACTTGAAAAGTATTTGCAAAGTCCCTTTGAGAGACTTGGGCAAAATGTGGAAATTTTAAACCTTCCCACCTAGGGAATTCCTGATATTCTCGCAAGCTTTGGGGACTGCCAATTAAATAGGCCAAGCCCTCGATCTTGCGTGCCCTTATGAAACTTATTCCTGCAAAGGAGAAGCTAAGACTAATAATTATGCCTGAGTCACCTCCAGAGCAGTTTTTATTGTGCAAAGGCGGCCTCTCTCCCTCTACGCCAACTCCACAGGTAAACTCACTGCCCTCTTTCCTACATGGGACTTGATTCCCAGGGGTGTCAATTTCCCTGGTAATGTGGGACATGACTCCCAGGAATGAGCCTAGCCCTGGCATCATGGGATTTAGAAAGCCTTCGTGACCAAAAGTGGGAAGAGAAATGAAACAAAATGAAGTTTCAGTGGCCAAGAGATTTCAAATAGAGTCAAGAGGCTATTCTGGAAGTTACTCTTATGCATTATATAGATATCCCTTTTCAGTTTTTGGTGTATTAAAGTAACTAGAGGGAAATGCCTGATGCCGTTGAACTAGTAGCCTTGATTCTTGAAGATGACTGAATAACTATATAGCTTTTATGCTGTGACCATGTGATTGTGAAACCTTGTGACTGACATTCTTTTTATCCAAGGTACGGACAGATGAATAAGAAAATAAAGACAAAAAATAAATAAAATAATAAGGGGTTGGGGGATGGACTGTTTTGGGTGTTCTTTTTATTTTTACTTTTGTTTTTATAGCAATGAAAATGTTCAAAATCTATTGTCATGATGAATGTACAACTATATTATGATACTGTGAACCACTGATCATATACTTTGAATGAATATATGGTATATGAAATATATCCCAATAAAATTGCTTTTAAAATTGTCATTTCAACACATAATTAATATAATAAACTATCAAGATAGTTTATAGTCATGTCATGGTATCTGAAATCTGATATATATATTTTATACTTTCAGCACATCTCAATTTGGACAAGCCACATTTCAAGTCCTCTATACCCACATGTGCTGCTGTACTGGGCAGTGCAGGCCTAGACCAAGCCTCGTGGCCCTTTGAGACATCCATTTTTCTGTCTCATGCTAACTAGTTTTGCTGTAAGTATTTAGCCCTCAGAATCTCTTCCAAAAGTCAACTATCTGTTGGAGCTATGAACAGTCAGAGTAACATAACGCATTTTCTCATTCCTCGGGACTCCCAGCAAACATGCTCGTCTCACTGGCCAACACCTGTTACAGTGAGGTCAGCCAGACACAGCCCCTAACCCAGGTTCCCTCTAGAAAGGGGGAACATACCAGCCCAAGGTATGTTTCACCTCCACCAAGCACGGAAGTTGCCCAGCCATGTGTCCCCTTTGATTTCCCTCTGCTTTTCACAGAGCGTCTCCTAGTCAAAGATCTCCCAGAGGGAGGGTTTGGACCAGCCTGACTCAGAGTCCTGCCTGAGTAGCCTCTGCAGCTTTTGGACAGACTCCAATAATTTCAGCTTCCAGAAGAAACTCACACCATCTGGAAGCCCTAGGTCTGTCCGCAATCTTGTCTGTGGGTTCTGTGCAAAGCCGTGATGCCTGACAGTGGGGAGTGGGGTGAAGGAATGGGCAGCATGACAGAAGAGGCCAGGAACTGCCTGAATTATTGAGACTATGAAAAACCCAATCACATTCTTGTGATTTAAAAAAGAACTACATAATCTGACTCACTTTGCTTTCTTTTTTTGCTTCTAGAAGGCTTATTCCAAACTTAGTATATAAATATCTCAGATTCCTGCCAAAATATTCTCTAATTTTTTCTCTTCACTCTCATGATTTATATGTTATAATATGTATGCAACCTTATATATTGTATATAAATAGGCAGGATGTAAATTACAAGTAGAAAACATTCAGGGTGTGGGAAGGGTTATAAAAGGAGATGAGAGGGTGGAAAAAAATTGATTACAGAACAGAAACTGAGTAGGAAAAAAGAGAGCAAATATCACCTTCTTTTTAAGAACACCACCCCCCTCTTGATTAAAAAAAAAATGTCGGAAGCTCATTTTGTAACTACCACCTCTTCTTGATCCTACAGTGTAACTACCAGTGATTACAGGGCTGCTCCTCTGGCAATGGTTTAAATAACTGCATATGGTCCTATCCATGTCATTTTTAGAAGTCACAGAAAGAAAGATTCATCTTTGAGAAGAGCATCTTTAATATTTTGCCGTTATAGTGAGATTTCGTGCTCATTGTCAGGACCAGAAATGAAAAACCCAGAAATGTAGTCAGAGTTGTCATCTGAAGTCTATTTTGAGCTGAAAACCGATAGGTCCAAGAATGCTTTCTGAATACCACTGAAATCCCCACTTCACTTTCCTTAACAGGTTCATTTTTCCAGGCACATGCTCTCAGAATCACTTGTGTTGGGGGGGCGGGTTTCACGCTGCAGGTTGGTCAGATGAAACGGTTTTCCTGCGTGCCTGGAGGCAGGCAGTGCTGGGCCCATTCCATAAATTGTAGGATTAGGGCTGATGCAATGATTGCAGCCAACCTGTGTTGACACAGAAAGCATTAGACGCACACACTCAGCAGGGCGGCCTCAGGAACTCCAGCAGACCATGAAGTGACAAGATTTCACCAGAAGGCCTTTCTTTCAATCCCCCACTCCCTCAGTGTGCAAGACCCAGCAAGTTATGGCTAATAATTTGGAAGAAATAGAGGGTCTTGTGGAGGCCCCAAGCTGTTTAGTTTAGTCATTTCAAGGAGAGAGAACAAAATTGAGATTGTGATAGGTTGCTGAAAAGAAAAACACAGGAACTTTACCAATAAAGGGTCCTTTCTCTATTACGAAGAGGCTGCTCTTATTCACCCTGAGTTAAGGATCTTTATAGGCCGGCCTGCCAAAACAGGCCAAGACAAATGGATTCAACTAGCTCCAACTATCTGGACTTCTATCTCCTCAGATAAATTCAGGAGAGAAAACAGATATAAATTGTAAAGGCAAATGGGTTAGCACCAGGAAAAACCATTCCTGACTGTCCCAGTCACGAAGACTGGCTACCCAGAGAGGTTAGGGAATCTTAAGAACATTTAAAACCCCATTCTGTTAAAGTCTTACCTAGAGGCAGGGGACTGGACCAAATAGCCTGCCAACTGGACTGTTTTTGAATCTTCCCAGATTAGAGGTGGCAACTGAGAATGGCAACATGTGACCGGATTTAGAAGTAAATAGCTTTCCTTTAGAAGGGGTGGGAACGAGTTTTACAAGAAGTATTTAAAGATTTCTCCCCAACCTTGGCTTTCACAATTGCTTG
Organism: Tamandua tetradactyla; assembly: GCF_023851605.1. Classification (NCBI taxonomy): domain Eukaryota; kingdom Metazoa; phylum Chordata; class Mammalia; order Pilosa; family Myrmecophagidae; genus Tamandua; species Tamandua tetradactyla. Next base: position 118,979,068 of record NC_135329.1, on the reverse strand, counting down.
CAGTGGATTTAAGCTTAATCCATACAGTACATAGTTTCATATTTTCTTTTACCTTTCTAACAATTCAATACCCACATTATAAGAATTACCAATTGTACTTTACGTATCATTGGTGAATACAAGGGGATTTATTTCATTGGCTCATTGGTGCAATCCGTTGTGGAGGAGCAATTTTAGTTGCTTTGAATTTATTATGGAGAAACATGAAGTTGAGAAGTATTAAAATAGAGCAGTCAACTGCAATGTGGATGAAATAAGGAATTCTCTCTTCCAAGTCCTCCAGGATTCCTTCTATTGATTTCAAACTGCTACTATCAAAGTCTTCCACCAGCAAAGTGCCCACCCAGTTATCTGTCCTCTCTTACTGCAGTCCTATTCCCTATAAGCCTGTCCCTATAGCCACCATAACATTAGCTTACATTTGCAAGCTAAAAGTACTAGCCTACTTTTTGCCAGACATTGTTCAAAGACTTGCATTTTCTCATTCAATTCTCAGAACAAGCGTATTACATGTACTACGATCAGAATGTTCCCAGGCCAGTTTTCTTAGCCATTAAACAGACAAGAAAATTGTCTGGAGTACAAAGCTGGATTTTCTTCCTATACTTCTACCAAAACAACAAAATGCAGGTGAGAGAGTGCAAAAGCAGGTATGAAACCCCAACTCTCCATTAAGCCAGATACTGAGACTTGAAAAATTATCAAAGAATAACATTATACTCCCTCCCCCTGCCACATACTTTTTTTTTTGTTTGGGAAAAAAGTTAATTTTCATTAAAATGATGTAATATGTTAATAAGTGTGAATGTATTTTAAAGTGTATTTAGCAATATTTTAAATGTTTAATTTCCAATATGATACCTACTGATAGAACCACAAATATAAAAGCTCTCTGAAGTCGTCAATACTTTTTTTTCCTACCAGGGGGGAGCGCGAACACAGTCCCCCACTACCACAAATTATGCATTCGAGTTTCCCACATTTGGGGAAATCACAGGGGTCAACACATCCCGAGTGCAATGGATAAGCCTCGCCCTGGGAAAACCACCTATGTGATCATGGTATCTCCCCTGCCAGGTAAGTATTCATGCATACGTTTTACAAGTATAGAGGAATCCCAAGACCAAGAACTTTGAGAACTGCTGCATAGGAGATCAGAGTTCTTAATCCAGCTTTAGCACTGACAAGCTGGGGGACCTCAGATGGCTCACCCTACTGCTTCAGAATGTGCAACGAGCCTGGATTAGATGATGACCAGCCCTGAGTGCTAGCTCTGGGCCAGGCATTCTTCTATATTCCTTATATACATTGACTCACTTAAACCTCAGAGGCAGCCTTAAGTAGGTACCGTTGTTGGCCTCATTTGACAGAGGCCACTGTGGCACAGAGAGATGAGTAACTTACCTGGGGTTCAGCAGAACCGAGTTCAAACCCAGACTGCCCAGCTCTAGTTCCTGAGCCTGCAACCACCCAGCAACACTGCTGGTAGCAGAGTCTTCTTGTACGCACATTCTTACAATCCAATCATTCCATTGCAATGATTTTCAAAGAGTGACAGCAAGTTGAGCTACCCTGTGGTTTAGATGTCAACCGCATGTGCATCACTTAAAGATCCCACCGTAACACTGCTATAAATAAGTCTTTCTCTAAACTTCACTACTTTAGATTAAACCTGAGAGCAGCTCCTTGCCCACCCTCCACTTGAGGTGTGAACACATTTCTGCAGAAGTTAACTTGTGCATCTTACATATAAATACTGCTCATTTGTGAATAGGGTGTCAAAACCAACAGAAAGGTCAAGACTAAGTCAAACAACAGTGGAAGACAGGTTGGATCAAGGGATGATTCAGGGTAGATAAAACAGTAATAAGAAGTTAAACAGAGTGGACCAGAGAAGCAAACAGACAAAGTAAAATGGGTAAGCATTCACTTGGGAAGCTCAGCCTGAACCTGAGGATATACCTGGGACCCAAGCAGAAAGGGCCTTGTTTGTTTTAGAACTTAGAAAACTCAGTCCTGTTAGGAGTAGCATAGGGAAAGTAATGGAGGGAGAGAGGTATGGTGCTAAAGTTCAAACAAGAGTGGAACTTTCTTAGTTCAAAGAAAGAAGAGGGAGCGGTCTAAGTGGTCTAAGTGGTCTAAGTGGATCAGAAGTTTCGGACTTTGGCTGAGAATAGTAACTTAGGGAAATGGCGAGGGAAATTCAGAATCAAAGATATGTGAGGTTTAAATGCAGGTAAGACTGGATTTCCTCTCACTACTTTAGTACACTTGGAATTCCCTCATTTGGGGTATGCCTTATTGTGCTGAGACTTCTTAAGAGTAGAAAGTCATTTGTGCATTCCAAATGCCTGGGCCTTCCATCCGAGCTGGCAGTCTGGCAGCAAAAGGGAACTGTGGTAAAAGTCCTAAAGGTCTATGCCACATGTCTGTTTTCATCCCACCATTTAAAAGGATGAAATATCTTTGTTAAATAGTTAAGTGATATGTTCACAATAAAGAATCTGAAGTAGTAAAACCTGAAGATGGAGCCATCGGCCTGGGTCAGGGACTGTCACACAGATCAGAGACACAGGGGCCATAACCAACCTCCTGGGCACCTTTGTTGGCTTGACACCTGGGTGATCCTGCTACAAATTGCACAAATGACTTCCCAGGGTTGGCATTAAATGTTTCAAAACACAAATCACAATGTAAAAACACTACATTGTTTCTTCAAATTAAAACATTTAGAATCCCTTCTGGCTCCAACACTGATTTTGAATTTGTATCAAACTTTACTAAATCGGATGCACTTTAGAGACTAAATATATATATTTTAATAGTACAGTGTTCAAAAGATTACAGAGTCTTCATTCACATCAACAATGTGAGAGGCTTGGTTTGATAACTCAAGCATTAACATATGCATATTTTACAATATCTAGTTATAAGCAAGCATATCTGTGCAACCTCATCAGCACTGTGGTATGACTGAGTCAGTGCTACTCTTCGCAACTGTGATCATCATGAAAAGAAATGGACTCAATACAAAAATTGTGTTTTCAGTTAAATGAAGACAAAATTATTTGAAGGCATTCTGTGATTTTACAGTAATTTTAACAGAGAAAAAGGGTGAAAGAATTGAGGCATGTCCCAATACAGAGAAGTATGGGCAGGTCAAATTCTACAAGGAACAATCCGTACCAGTGACATTGTACCTAGGTTTTAATTCTCAGCAAAAGAGCACCTTTCATTAAATTATGTTAATTTGGTAATTTGGATTTTTATTTGTGTCTAATATCTAAATTTGTTTTATGTTACACTTGCCTAAAATCTGTAAGCAGAGGGAACATACACCACTTTATTGCAAATATTTAAATGATATTATAATAATTTAAATCAATGACTGGACTCTGAAAGAACTTTATTCCTTTAAAAACACTCTATTTATATGTCTGATGCTCCTTTTGTCTACCTTATCAATGGACAAGTAAAACATATGGGTTAAAAATAAATAAATAATAGAGGGAACAAATGTTAAAATAAATTTAGTAGATTGAAATGCTGGTGATGGGTGAAGGGGAGGGGTAAGGGTATGGTATGTATGAATTTTTTCCTATTTTCTTTTTATTGCTTTTTCTGAATTGATGCAGATGTTCTAAGAAATGATCATGATGATATATATACAACTGTGATGATAGTGTGAGTTATTGATTATGTAACAAGAATGGAATGATCATATGATAAGAATGTTTGTGTTTATATGTGGTTATGTATCATAAATTAAAAATAAATTAATTTAAAAAACACTCTATTTACTATTCAGGTTTGAGAAATACATGGTCTAAAATAGGGAAAATAAAGATCACTGGGTCTTCATAAATAGCCGTAGTTTCAGCGATGCCCCATTGATGCCCTCTGGTGGGTACATCTACACAAGCACCCACCAGCCTACCAGTTCCAAAGCGTGCCAGGAAAGGAAACTGATCTCCTGGCCCCGTAACTAGGGAGCTGGACAAGCATTTAAACGGCTGCCCACATTCAAAACGGGACTCTGAGGAGCACTCAGCACTGCCCGAGAGGCCTATTTCACACCTCTCTGCTCAGACCGCCAGCCCTGCCTCCCCTCCCTCCCTCCCGGCTGATAACCTGGCTCACTTCCCTGCACTTCCAGTGACCACCTCATGGCCCCTGCACCATGCTCTCTATATTGCTTTGAAGGCTGAGCCCTCTCTCACATGGGCGCTCATGTGGCCAATACTTTCTCTGTACCTATAATTCTCCCCTCCATATCCTGCATTATCCTTTCCCCTCTCAGCTGGATAGTTACATCAGCATACAACTATGCTGTAATATTTCTCATTCAAAAAGAAAGAAAAATCAATCCATCTTAATCCCTTCAGACAGCAATGTCCTAAAGCATGTAAAAATGCTGGCTCCACTTCCTCACCTCCTGCTCTCCCTTTAACCCACATTAACAGAGCTCACTTTCCCCTCTTCCCTGAAGCTGCTCCAGGCCACCACCCTTCACCTCCACCGGCTGTCCCCAGCACTGAGCAGCATTTGGCATGGCTGACCACCCTCCTTCCAGGAACAAAGTCTTCCCTTTGCCTCTGTGACCTCACATTCTCCCTAAGACCCCTCTGCTGGCATCACCTACTTTTCCTGACCTTTGGGTTCAGCAGTCCCCTGGCCCGGTCTATCACCCCACTTTGCTCTGTCTACCCTTTCTCTAGACCCATGGTTTAAACACTCTACTGGCCAGGGCTGTCTAAGATCTCTAGTCCTGACCCTTTTCCTGAGCTCCAGGCCCAAGGGGTTGACTGCTCCAACTGCCTACTCACCACACACACTTAGATGGTGATCTAGGCTGCATGACCAACAGGTATCTCACAACTAACATGGTGAAACTGCACTCTGGGTTTTTCCACAAAATCAGCTCAACTCCCAACTTACCTTATCATGGTTAAAAAGGTACCAATATCCTAGACCTGGGAGACAGCTTTGACTCCCCTCCTCTTCCTCATCCCTCTAACCAGTAAGCCCTGAATTCAAGGCTGAATCTACTTCTAAAGTGTGTGCTGACCCTTAACATCTCCATCTCGCACTTCTGCTGCTACCCCCCGGGCTGAGCTGCTGCAGCCTCCAGCAGACACCTGCAATAACCCCCCAGGTGCGTCCCCAGCCTCTACTCTTGGCCTCCAACATCCATTCTCCAGCATCCAGCCCAGAGTGAACCAGATCCAACCCCTTCCATGATCAAAGCCCTCCAGGAGTTTCCGTCACACTGAGATTACAACCTAAACTGTTCACCTGGACCTCAGAGGCCTCATTTATTTTGCTCCAGCTATCTCCCCAACAGCCCTAACTCCCCAGTTCACTGTGCTCCAGCCATCTCAGCCTTCCCACTGTTCCCCAAATATGCCAAGCCATTCCCTCCTCCAAGCGAGCGTTTGTGCCATTCTTCCTCAGGTCTCTGGGTTTGTCATCATTCAGTTCTCAATTCAAATTCCACCTCCTCTTCTAAAGTAGCATGCTCCCATCTCTATTCCATTTACCTGCTTTTTTGTTCTGAGCATTTATCACTATTTGAAGTGACCATGTTTGTGTCTCTGCCTGCTTTCTGTGTCCATCCAACTAACATGTCATTCTAAAGGATCAGAGCCTTCTTCATCACATTTACAGTTAAACCAAGTACCTGCAGGCGTGCAATGCAGATCTCCATTTTGCAGATGAGAAAACTGAGGCTCAGAGAAACCCTGCCCCTGTCACATCGTAGAGCTCCACGGCTGGGCCAGAAACTAGGTCTGCTCAAGCCTGAAGCCCACAGCTTATGCACTAGGCTGACCCCAAATCCAAAGTGGGGAGGGGGGGAGAAAAAGATGCCCCCCCTTCAATTAAATTCTTTGCTCTGAACCTAAGGATAGACTAAAATACCCATTATGACTATATTCTTTGAACCCTGAAATAAAGCAGAGAAAAATTCCAGAGATATCCAGACACTATCCATGAATGAATTTGTTGCTCTGGTTCCAAAATGAGGGGGGGGGGGGGGCAGAGTCAGCAGTTGAGATGTTTTCTCCACAGGGCAGGGACACTTCAGAATGGGATTCCCCAAGGCCAGGAGAGACCATCTCGGACAGATTTGATCTCATCTAAGTAATGAATTCCATATTTTCAATTATTTTTAAAAGATTATTTAAGACTTCCATAACTTCCAATTATAATTCCCCACTTTATGGGTTATTACCCTTTTATTAACCATCCCCCCTCTCCCACTGACAAATATCCAGTCATTTTTGTAAAAGAGGCAATGTTCTTTCTTCTAACATTTGGCTAAGAGATGACGTTATTTTTAAAACCCTCTATATCTGCTCATGGCACCAAACAGGATACCCAGGAAGACAGGGACCTTTCCCATTCCAGTTTATCATTACTGATATGGAGGGACTAAAAACTACTTTGTGAACTATGTTTAAAAAAAAAAAAAGGGGGTGTGTGTGTGTGTGTGCTATAAACCAACACTTACCTACCACCTACTATGTGCCAAGCCCTGCACTACTTATGCTGTACCAGCAGCTAACATTTCTACTGACCATTTATTTTGTGCCTAGAAGTATAGACACATGACCTCACTTAGCCATATCATCACTGCTCTGACAGGGTGAATTCCTCCCCTTGGACAGAGGAAACAGACTCTGGAATGAACAGTCACAGCCAGTGGGTGAAGTCCTGAGATCTGAGGACCCAGGTCCCCGGTGCCAAAGCCAGCCCTCAAGGCCATACAGCCTTTTGACAACTTTGGGGTTGGGTGGGGGGTGCACTGATGTTGTGACACCGTGAGAAAAGCACCCAGCTGTAGGAGCTGTATGCATAGGTAAACTGTGTCCAAGAGTTTCCAATTTCAGATAAAATGATCAAAACCACTTGTAACACTAAAGTAGGGAGAAATGAGCAGCCACGATGGCTGAGGGTGGTTCTGCTACCTTGTAGGTCTTTAAACTTTCACCAGACCTACTGATGTTCAGGCTGAGAAGGGGACAATTGATTATTTGTACCTTAGAAAAAACGTGGGTCTGAAAGAGAGACTATTATCAGATTCTGTGAGAAAAATGACACTCTACTGTACAGTGTCTGGACCCCAGAGTCCCAGCATCAGTACATGTATTAAGAGCTTGCTGGATGCCATGCACACACTGCTTTCTGTCTGCTGGCACTGTATACAGCATAACTTCATATATATATTACGTCCAGCACAGAGCTGCTGAATGCTCCGTGTATATGTTCATTGCCCACTCCAACACTTGGAGCAGTGGCAAATCCAGCTAAAAGACTACTTTCCACCTTCCCTTGCAGCTGGATGTGGCCATCAGAGATGTAGTCTCATTATCCCATAGGGCTCCTGGGAAAAGTATTTAAAGAAAAAGCAGATTCAGCCAACAAGGCTGCTTTTTAACCCTCTTGGTGCTTCCTTGGGCTGTTAAACTTGGAATGTAGGCATGATGGCTGGAATTGTAGAAGTCATCTTGGACCATGAGGTGATTTGGAAAAAGGAGGGCATCTGTTGAGTACAGTGAGTCCGAAGTTAAGGGGATAGGTTTCCACAGACACTGCAGAGCTCTTTTACCAGCCACTGACAGTCCACTTACAAATTTCCTTTACATGAGGTATAAAAGTCCATCCTGTTTAAGTCATTAGTTCTGGCCAGAAGTTCTCACACAATGGTGGGTATCAGCGTCACCTAGTGTGCCTGGTATCACTACAGAAGTCCAGGTTTATCCTACCTGGAGGAGCTTCCGGGTACCAGAAATACAGACACCTCCTAAGTTTGAGAATCACAGCATCTTTCTGTTTCCATTTTAGGCTACCAAAAACTTGAGCTTACCTGGTAGAGCTCCCTTCCCATGTCAGCCCTAATACTAACATGTATTGATATGCACATATTTTGACATGTAGTCAAAAGCAATTTTATAGCATCCAAGTTCAATTTACTTCTGACTGAAAACTGGAGTGTGCATTTGAATAGGGCACTGCACTAAGATCATTTCCCACCCACCCACCTCGGAGGGGGTATGTGGCCCACCCATAGGCTGTCTCAGCCGCCCCCCTGATTCCTGCACATCTCACTGGCCCCTAGCCTGTTCCTTGGCCTGGGGCAGTGCAGGTGGACATTATCTGGGTGCAGACACCAGCTTAGAAGTTCTGGTGGAGCCCTGGCAATGCTGTCACTTCACCCTGAGTGAAGGCTCCGGCCCCTTTCCATTTGCCTTCCTCACCCTGATGCACAAAGGACGGGGTGAGAACCATCGCTCTCCAGGCCATACACTCGCTCCTGATCATTGCTTTTCACCTGTGCACTGCAGTCCACCTTGTGAACTAGCCTTCCAGGAAAATGTCAGCGCCACCTTCACCCACCCACAGGTTAGTGATTCAAAGCCAGAGTTTTTCTAAACAGAGTTTTCTGGCTACCTGGTGGCCGGTCTGCTCTGCCAACCAGGAATGACAGGCTCTTGTTCTCTCATTCTTCTCTTTTCCAAAGCATATGCCTATTTTCTCTTTCTTTCTACTGGTAGAGCAAAGCTGCCCATGTGGGTGGTGAGCATAGAAGCTCACTGATCATCATCCCAAAGAAATAATAAAGTGCCACAGACCCATCTAGATATGCAATAGCACAATTCTTAAACACCCAACTTGTTGAGTTCAGATAGTAATTATAAAAATATGACTTTATTATGTGGTTCTTTCTTTATATTCAGTTCCTGAGTCTTAAGGCTACCACCCACATCTGCCTGCTCTGAGGAAGAGCAGCTGACAAACATGGAATGCCCTTTTAGTTGTCATTGCAGAAGGGAGTCCTACAGACAAAAGCAGGCATGGGTGAATCACCCACCAGACTCTCACCCACCTCTGGAGGATGTGGACTGGCCCGGCTCTGGATCCCACTGGCCCCAAGAGGTCTCCAGCTGAAGACCCCAGAGCTCTAGATGGCATTGAGGGGAGGCCCAGGTCCCGCTGACCTGGAACCCCAAGGGCATGTCCTGGAGCAGAGCTGAACTCCTCTCCAATGAAGGTCCGCATACACGGGGCCGACAGAGCCAGGCAGGGGCTTGGGGAAGGTGGGAAAGCAGGAAGGCTCTGCCTCCAGACCTCCCCGGGCTGCCCTAAAAAGAAACCACCCGACACCAAGACTCACTTCATGTTTATTTCTGGTACTGTGTGGAGTTTGAAGAGCCGCCTCCTCCCCCTCGGATGGCGTGGACGGCAGTTGGAGATGACGCCGGGTAGTGTCCTGGGCGGATGGGCTTGGCTGTATCCGACAGGCGACAAGGGGAGAGAACAGGCACTCAGAAACAGCTCCAACAGCCACACCCATTACCTACCGGTCGTCTGGGAGAACCGACAGTTGTGCTCTTATCAACCACCAGAACTTCCCGAGGAGGGGGGCTCAGCCTCGCATTTGCGCAGCTAGCCAATCCAGAACAAGCAAATTCTAGGGCACAGACATATCATTTACCTTATTTTTATTTGGGTTGAGAAAAATGGAAGGGTAAAGTCTCAAACAAGAAACAAAGGACTTTCAGTTTTATCTCAGGTAGACCCAGAGGGTCCCCGTGTGGATTCCAAGGGGATGTGAGCAGCCCCTGAAATCAGAGGCAGGATTTTGCCTGTGATTCACTTTTCTGGGGAGAGGGTCCTTGGCTTTCAGTAGATTCTCAAGTCTTATTGGTATGGAATCCAGTAAGTGCCACAAACCCTGCATCTAATGTGTGATTTGAAACTAGAAGCATGAAGTTGCTGGATTGTAATACATCTGCACAGCAATATTCGATAGGAAATAATATTACACATTATTAAGAGAGGTTTAAATTAAAACAAGCAAGCAAAAAAAACCTGTCATAGAGAACACCCCTAAACCCCTTTTATTCCTCTGGCTCTGTCCTGGGGACTATGACTCAGGACCACACCCTCTTTCCCCACGCCAGCAAATAGCTCAAATCATGCAGGTCCTGAAGGCTCAGGAACTCCAGGCCCCCTCCTGCCCCGCCTGTCCCCACACCCTGACTGCCAATGCCAGGCCTGGCTCTTTCCACGACATTTCCCAGCCTGAACTTCGGGCTACAGGCTCCTCTGAGGTTGTGCGTGGTGTAGAACAGAAGGAGCCTTCAGACTTGGGGTCCTGCTGAGAAATACCTGCATATTCTAGGGTTTTATGAGTGTAGCTATGCCGATGGCCAAATAGCTTTGCCTACAGCCGAGGGCGGCTTCTCTGCTTAGCCTAGAAGCCTCAAAGACCTTAACGCAGGCTGGGATCGCCGTGTGAGGGTGGGGGCGCCTGGCGCCTGCGCGGTCCCAGGAGAAGGTACGGTGCTGGGGGGCGGGGAGGCAGGCTCAGGGCAGCCCTGCAGGGCTGACTCGCAGCCTTTTGGCTACTACCAGAGGCCCACCCTGAGTGGCCTCTGAGCATCAAGTGCTGTCCAGCCTATGGAGTCTGCACCTTTCAGCACAGTCACGGGGGAATGGCCGCCACAGCTCCTGACCCCGCTGCCCATGCGCCTGGCACGTACCTATCTGGGCCGAGTGGGCCCTCCTGGCCATGTTCTTAGCTCTCACGGCCTCCTTGATGCGGTCCACCTCCTGCTGGTAGCGCTTGCGGTCCCGCATGGCGTTCTCCTTGGCTTCCTTCAGGGCGCTCTCCAGCGCCTTGACGCGCTCCGCCGTGGCGCGCAGCCGCTTCTCCAGCTTGGGCAGCTCACAGCGGAGATCTGCGTTGTCCCGGACCAGCTGGGGCAGGAACAAGGGGGGCAGGAACAAGGTGGGCAGGACGGGGCAAACGGTAGTGAGCAACAGGGAGGCTGGCGGAAGCGACAGCCCACCAGGAGGGAACGAAAAACGTGCAATGAAAGAAGCCAGAAAGAGGAGCTGCAGCTTGTACAACTGTCCCCCCGCCCCTCCCTCAGATGTCTCTGGAGAGTCCGTATGACCACAAGCTCTGTGAGTAGTAAAGGGAAATTAAAGCCCCGTGCCCTGTGATGCCAATTTGCTAAACACTTGATTAATGAGGTGCACAGAGGGGTGTGGCGGAGGATGAAATTAAAAGCCATTTCCAGCCACGGGAAACTTTCAGGCTTGGGCAGGATTTATTCCTATCATTTGGATTGGTAGGGGGGAACAGCATGAGAAAATCTGCCAGTAGGACATTCGCATGTGAACGCTTGGATATTTAAAGCAGTTTCAAAAACATTCAGGGAGAAACAAGCATATGGGGCTCTCTCAAGCTTCTTTCCAGGGACGGCTGGAGGTCTACACCGGCATGTGTCTCGGACAGAGCTCTGTAACCTATCCACAGGCTAACAGCAAGCACGGGGCTCCTGCTCACGCTCTCATTACCTAAGAAGCAACAGCCCAGGCCTGAGCATAAGGGTGAGCTCAGAGGCCAGCTCTGCTACATCCTGGCCATCTGATTTGGTGTAAGTTATTTGACCAGTCTCATCTCACGTTTCTTATCCATAAAACAAGGATTTTACATAACAGACCATTGTGGGCATCTAAAGAAAAATTTTGAAAATCAGAAATGGCTATATGAAGGTGAGCTATTGCTGGGCCCACACCTGCTTTGTTTACCTCTGAATCCCCAATACCAGCTTCAGTGCCTGGCAACGAATATCTTTCAATAAACACTCATCAAATACATGAATAAAGTAATTAATGAATTTCAGAGCCCTATTTTGGGCTTCTTGGCAGTTTCTGCTTTTCTATTTCTCATCAACAATTTGCTTGAATGACTTCAGCGATGTTGTATCTGTCTTGCTCTCTCTAGGGAAAAATGTCATCATCAGAAATGCTGAAGAAGACTTAAGTCAGGGAGAAATGGCATTCCCTTGGTCTTGTGGTTTTTTGGACCATTACCATCACATCCCAAATGTTAAGGGGAGAAAACAGTCACAAACAGGCCAGCATTTAAACAGAGAGCATCTAAGACAAATCACCCTCCAAAGCCATCAGTGGGTTTGGATAGCTATCACTCTCTGTCACTCTAGACAAATTCAGGGGCACTGCAAGGATCCCAGAGGGTGGCCAAGGTACACAGACAGGACTAGGGCGACAGAGCAGAAATGGTAACGGTCCTAGCCCCAGTTTCCCACCACAGAAGGAGACAAGCCCCTTCCTTGCCCAGTCTGTCTCCCTAGGAGCTTGGTGATTTCCACACCGCATTCCATGCAGCCCTCGGTCCTGCAGGGGTGGTGTCATAGGAGACACTGAGGCCAGCGTCCAGGGGCACTAAGAGACAGGGTGTTTAAAAGCCAAGTCTCCAAACATCCCACCCCCTAAACCCTAGTTCAAACAATCCTTTATATTTGACTTTGATAAAAGATTTTTATCAAGGAAGTCACTGAGGTTGGGATGACTTTTAAGGACACTTCCAGCAGTAACCTTCTCTGACAACGTTAGTCCTTTTACCCCATCAAAGTCTTCTCCCCACAATGTGGCCAAACTTGGTGGGTCTGCTTTCCAGGAGAGAAAGAGAAGCAGAGGGAAGCTAGGGTAACTCTCCTACCTGTTTATGAACCTTGGTGAGCTGCTCCAGGTTATTCTCCAGGAAAGAAATTTTCTGCTTCTGGGCAGCACTGCCCCCTCCATCATCACTGTCCAGCTCCACACTCTGCACCAAAGCCAAGGGGTCAGCTGGACATGCCTTCAGATGCCCCCCCACCCCACCCCCAGTCCCAGGATAATGTGGATGATACATTGGAAACCTTCTTTTTAAAATGTCCCTGATACCACCAAAGGTTATTCTAAAAGTGAGAATAAAGCGAAGTTCTAGAAGTTCAGACTCAACAAACTTCCTAATTAATCACCTTGGTCAGTGTGAGAAGAGTTCAAATCTTCTTTTAAAATTTATACACTAGTTCTCTTTAGTGGAATAGACTTCTTCCTCACAGGTAGGCAGAGACTTCACCCCCCATAAGAAAGTGTTCTAGAACTCATTAAGAGAACCAGTGTGAAAACATAAACCTAAGACTTAAGTTTGATTTTGGACTGTCACAACTGAGATGACAAGTCACCACACCTGCAGTCAGCATCTACAGCCCCTTGGGAAGTCTCAGTGGCCTCTGCTGGCCCTTCCAGCTTCCAATTCCATGCAATTCAGTAATGACTCAATCTCAAATTGCCTCTAGGAGTTGGGCAAACTCTTGAAATTTATCAAATCTTGAAATTGGCAATAACACTGCACTCCTGGCATTTCTAAACTGAGCAACAGAGATGAGTTGGGAAATCCTTGTGCAAACACATCCATCCTGGAGTCCAAAATTGGCAAAGCCTGCTTGCTTCGCCTGGTCACAGAAGAGATTACCATCTTTCTTCTGAGAGGTAATGACGATATAGGGTCCTCAAAGCTGTCTCACTTCCATCAGGATAAACTGGGGTTCTCAAACTTGAGACTGTATCAGAATCCTCAGGACAGGGTCTTGCCAACCCTCAGAGAGCTGGTCGCACCCGTAGAACATGGTGCAGAGGAGCTGGGGTGGGTGTGAGAATAAGTGCCCAGGTGATGCTGATGCAGCTGGCCCGAGCACCATTCTTTGAGAACCACTCTAGGAGGTCCTTCCTGGATTCTACACAACTAAACCAACAAAGTCTGACCTCAGGCTCCTCACGGTGTCTCTGGCCACTGCATCCACTCCGCCCCTCTGATTGAGCCTTTTCAGTCCTTGTCACACCTCTGGTGAGGTCCCCTGCCCCTCCTCTAGGCCCCCTCTCCATTCCCTCTGCTCTGGGTCAGGTCCTGTGGTCTTTTGTACCTTGATGATTGTGGTCACTTCCTACCTGCCTGACCACTGTCATTCAGGTCCTAAAATCTCCCATCGTTCTCTGCCTCCTTTATTTTTACTTGCAGGCTTCTCAACTCACTAGAACTATATTGTCAGAGGCCACCTCAAATCCATGCTCCTGATCCCCCAAGCTGGACGCTCACACCACACAGCAGCCCCTTTACTCATCCCTCTCCAATCTCCCCCCACAGCCAGCTGAGCCTTCCCTAGTCTCCCAGCTCCCCATTCGCTTCTTCTCCAGTGAGGACTGAACCTCCACATGAACTGAGAAGATCAAAGTCATCAGATGCAACTTCTTTCCAGCATCACTTACTTCCCCACAAATGTCTCTATCTTGATTTCCCTACTCCTCCTCCCCCCCAAGGGAAATGTGCCTCTTCTCCTTACCAAGCTGAACACATCCATATATGCTATTAACTGTCTCCTCTATGATCTACTCCATCAATTACCATTTCTTTCATATATATATATATATAAATATATATATATATATATATAAATAACCTCTTTGCTTTGGCTTCTTCACATACACACCATACAAACACACACACATGCACATTTATACAAATACCCAAACCCACTTTTCTTAAATATTCTTCCCTTCAAGTCTCTGGATATGGCCCCACTGCTCCTTGTCCTTTGCTTTTAAACCTTTTGAAAGACTAGCTCCCTTGCTGCCCTTACCTTTGCAAGCCTCTGCCAACTGCTCTGGGATTACAGCATCTTCCTGCGATCCCATGTGTGATAGAAGGGCCAAAGAAGCTCAGGTTTAGAAGTCACCCAAACCTCGATTCAAATCCTGTCTCTGGCTCTTCCTAGCTGTGGGACCTCGAGCTACTTATTGAACCCCTGTGCCTATCTCCAGCTGCAAAACAGGAATACTAAGATCCACCGGTGTTGTTGGTGGGATGAGCAAACAAGATACTGGATGGCAAAGTGCTGTGTATTCTATGACCCACAGTGACATCTAACAGGCAAGGAAGACCCCATCCAGCTTGCTCAGGTGTCTGGTGCTGCCCACCACGCCAGGCAGTGCCCCCGCCAGCCTCTGGATTCCCCTGCACAGTGGTTCTCACATGGTCAGGGCCAGATAAATATTACTCCGAAATGAAAGCGAGGGAAGGATTTTCACTTCCTTTTACTTAGATAGAGAAATCAGATGAGAAAATGTTCCCAAGTATTTTTCACTCCCAGCATATTATTCTTTTAATAACATTCTCTGGCATAAAGGAATTAATTTTTAAGTATAACCAACTCCAGTTTAAGCAAGTGATATTTCAACTGAAAAATGATTCTTTCTGTTCATTTTTTAATTTCTTCTCAGTCCCAATCAGACAAAATAGAACTCACTTTTTTCACTCGGGTGGTCAGATCCTGGACGAAGAGCTTACGGAGGTTGTGAAGAGTCTGCAATTCTCTAGACTGAAAGAGAAGATTTTTAAAACCCCACTTAGGTCAGGGAACGCATTAAATGTATGACACGTTTGGCACAGTGGCATGAGCCCCAGGCACCCCCACGCACGCTGTATGACCACCATCCATGCGGGGGGCTGCGCTGACTCACGCACCACTCCCACCCCCTCGACTCAGCAACCCGGCCAGGGCCACCTCCAGGGCGGAGACGGGACGCGAACACGGAGCTGTAAACTGAAACACAGCTTGCTCATTTACGCACTCCAAACAGAACCAATATCTTTCTCAAGCTTTCTCACAATTTCTAGAGAGCTATGTTGTATTGGAACATTCCTTTTTATTCGTCATGTAAACATTAGGTAAGATATCAATAAGTATAAATGAAAAGATAGTCATGATTTCTCCCACCCCAGCCAGCTGACTGTTTTCATGTCTCTGTGGCCCCTTCTTACGCCCTCATCTGGGTCCCGGGGGAGGTAGTTTCAGAACTTTCTACCTGGGTGACCTGGACAAGTTATTTAACCTCTCTGTGCCTCTGTTCTGTTCTCTTATTTTTTTTTTTTGGGGGGGGGGTGTATGATCCAGGAATTGAACCCAGGTCTCCCACACGGAAGGCGAGCATCCTACCACTGAATCAACCAGGCACCTTGTTCTCCTTTTTTTGACATAAGGATAAAAATAATAATTACCTCTCAGAGTTGCTGGGAAAATTAAGTGATACAATCTTTGTAAAACTCTTAAAATAGTTTTTGGTACATAGGAAGGTGTCAATAAATATTAGCAAGTATTACTGACACATCTTATCTGACAACCATTTCTCCATCAGACTTTTATTGTTCCTTTTATTGTTGTGATAATTTTCATTGGAATTTCTTGGGGCATTTTCTTTTGCATTTTGGACATTTGCAGAAGATAATCCAAAATGAAAAAGAAAATGAACCCTTAGGTATTGGATTGTTGAGAAAAGGGCCTGAGCCAAACCTGGTGACCTTGGTTAGCAACATTAGAAAATCAAACTGTTGCTTTCCATGCAAGTCTTCATGTGTCTGTGAGAGTTGTGATGATTAATTTCTTGCAAAATATCATCTCATAAAGGAGAAGAGACAAACTGTACATACAAACTTCTCAATCTGCTGAAATTGACATACTCTAACACCGAAGGTCAAAGGATGTGGCTCACACATACCCACAGAATAAGGAAGAAGCAGGTCATAAAGCTACAGCAACTCTAAATTTCTTGGAATAAAGACTACATTAATTTAGGATCTTATTACAGGGTCTAAGTCTCTGTGAAATAAGAAGCACCTGAAGTGAATTGCTTCCTCGGATGAGTAAATTGCTTTCTGCAGGAAGCCAAATGGGCCTGTTATTATGAGTAATGTGCACAGAGCACCTGTGCAAGGCCAGCCGACTTTCCAGGCAGGTGCAGGGACGCAGGACACACGTTTAGCCGAATGCTGACCCAGGCCTGGGCCAGAGGCGACCGTCCCTAGTGCCCTGCTCCTAAACGCTGTAGCTGCCCTGATGCTCTCCCACCTGCTCTGTGATCCTATTACTGACTAAAGTATAATCACAGTTAATATTTTCCATGAAAAAAACCACCACACCAAACATGTGTGCCTCGTCAAAGGACAGGCATGTCCTGGGGGCTTAAGTAACAAATAATAAGAGTCCCAAGTTTGGCAACTTTCATTCTTATGTTTGTTTGTAGGTGGCTCCAACACTAGACAGCTTCATAAGGGAAGCTGGAGATCTTTAAAATAGCTATAAGTTATATTTATGCCAGTTAATTATTTAGGCGTACGGTAACAGAATTTGGCTTCCTGCGTCAAGGATTTTTCCTTCATCACATTCGTCATCATTCGGCCTCCCACTCGCTTCTCTCGAGTCTGCTGCTGGCCTCCATGTAAAAGCTCAGGGCTCAGCTTTCTGCCACAGTGGACAGTGAAGGTGGGACCAGAGAGGTGCAAACATGAGGCTCATCAAAGCAGAGGAAGGAGGGGTCCAGCCAGAACCCAGACAAAATCCTGCAGCAGATGGACCATTAAAGCAAAATGGCTGGCTCCTGGGGCTAGGAGCTGGAGGGGGCAGACTCCAACCTCTAGACAGCAGATTCCATTCCCCACCGACCCACCCACACACTCAAGGAAGCAGAACAGGGCTGGAGTTAAGAGGAGTTCAAGAAAACCTTGTGTCGGATGCTCCTTTTATCTATGGTATGGACAGATGAGTAAAACATACGGATTAAAAATAAAGAAACAATAGGGGGAACAAATGTCAAAAAAAAATAGATGGATGCATGGGGAAAAATGTACCTATTGCATACTATGGACTATGCTTAACAGTAATATTTTAATATTCTTTCACGAACAGTTAACAAATGTATCACACCAATACTATTGGTCAATCAATGGGGGTGGGGGGGATGGAATAAGGGGTATGGAATGATTTGGGGTTTATTTTTAATTTATTTATTATTTTACTTTTTGTTAATTTATTACTTCCTCTCTGGAGTAATGAAGATGTTCCAAAATTGATCATGGGAATGTATGTACAACTACATGATTATATTGTGAGCCAGTGACTGCATATCTCAGATGGTCTATATGGTATGTGACTGTATCTCAATAAAACTGTATTAAAAAAAGAAAAAAGGGCGGGCCATGGTGGCTCAGTGGCAGCATTCTCATCTGCCATGCCGGAGACCCAGGTTCAATTTCC
This sequence comes from Tamandua tetradactyla, assembly GCF_023851605.1. NCBI lineage: Eukaryota > Metazoa > Chordata > Mammalia > Pilosa > Myrmecophagidae > Tamandua > Tamandua tetradactyla. The sequence goes on along the minus strand of NC_135329.1, from coordinate 118,961,120 downwards.
AGTGCCTGCCCATGCAAAAAAAAAAATGAGGAGTTCAAAAACGGTCAGCCAAGAATAGTGAGCTTGTTCCTGAAGACATTAACAGCTTGGGAAGAATTCTGGTCTAAGGTTAAATGAAAATGCCCAAGTATATATTGTAGGGTTCCAATTTTGGATTTCAAGAGTCTAAGCGTGTGGGTAGAAGTGCAAGCGAGAGAAAGTGGACGTCACTGTCAAGGGCCATGTGCGAGAATGACCGAGAGTGTCAGTACATGAGTGATGGTGAGTGTGCAAGGGGAGAGAGCAGACATGTGAGTACACGTGCCAGCTTCACAAGGGCTGGGATCTTATCTGTTTTTCACTGAGGCCTCCGAGGGCCTAGAAGAGTGCCGGCATTTCATAGCTGCTCAATAAATATCTGTTGGGTGAGTGCAGGGGCTGTGAAACTGCAGATACTGATTTACAGTTCAGTTCATTCTCATTCCAGGTGAGATTTACTCCATGATGACAGCCCCAGGAATGGACTGATTGTGAATCATTCTGTCAGGAGCTGGGGAGTAAATGGGAGTTACATTTTTCCAGGGAATGTTTATGTTGGACTATTTATGTCTAAAATGATACATGAGAAAAATGCACACAGGTAAAATTTTAGAATAGATGAATTCAGCAAATCATAAACAAATATGGTGTTTGAGACTAATGAGTTGGGAAACATCTTTACATTCACCTACCACTGTTTCCTCCAGCCCTTTGAGGTCCTCTCTGGCTTGTTCCCTCTTATCGTTGAGCAATCTAAAAAAAACCAAAAAGGAGTTGTAAACCACCAACAAAGAGTCAGAGATCTAGCCAGATACCATTTACATCTGGAGTTAAATCAACAAAACAAACTGATTCCCACAATGAAACCACTTTAAATTAGCTCAACCATCTGATTCACAAAAGTAGAATTTTTAAGAGCTCACAGGGATGAAAGAACACAAAGAAGATATTTGAAGTGTACTCACAAGAGCTTTTCCAGTTTCATCTCTCTCTCCTGGTCCTCGATTTTCAGCTTGTTATAATCGGAACTGAGCTTCTCCTGTTCTAGCTGCAGTTTCTGATTCAAACTGAAATCGAGAGGAAAAGGTGGCACATTCCACATCAGTCTGAAATTCCGAGCCACCCAACTAAAAACACGGTCTTGTTCCAACCCCATTAGATCTGTGCAATCAAGGTGGCAATTCTAGAGGATTTTGACGGATCAGAGAACAATCTCACAGCTTCTTCCCTGCCTGAGTGAAGATTAATTTCTGGGGAGCATCTTGGAGGCATGAAACATAAGGCTTTGAGGATGTATTTATAGCCTGCTTGTGTAAGAGCATCAGGAGGAAAATAATGAAAAGCAAAAACGGCTGATATTTTAAAACAGGGAAAGAGAGGCCCCATCAAGAGAATCTTAATTCTACCTCCTCTCGGGTCTAATGTTCTGGTTTCATATTTGAAAACTGTTATGGGTTGAATTGTATTCCCTGTTCCCACAAAAGACACGAGGAGGTCCTCACCCCCAGTGCCTCAGTGTGTGACCTTATTTGGAAATAGTGTCATTTCAGATGGAATTAGTTGTTAACGTGAGGTCATACCAGAGTGGGGTGGACCTTATTGCAGAATGACTGGGCACACAGGCAGGGAGAAGGCCATGTGACAGAGGCAGAAACCAAACTGCTGCAGCTGCAAGCCAAGGAACCCCAAGGGCTGCCAATAAACCACCAGAAGCTAGGAAGAGGCAAGGAAAGATCTTCCCCTTCAGGTGTGCCGACACCTCGGTTTCAGATTTCTGGCCTCCAGAACCATGAGACAATAAATTTTAGTTTAAGTCATCCAGTTTATGGTACCATGCTACAGCAGCCCAATGAAAATAAGAAAAAATGATCTTCCAAACCCCAAATCCCGACTGACACAGAGGCAGTTCCCAGTCCGTGGAGCCCTTGAGGAGGTGGGACAGAGAAGAAAGAAGAGAGACCAGGGTTTGCTGCAAGAAGAAGTTCAGGGCGGGCCATGGTGGCTTAGTGGCAAGAACGCTTGCCTGCCGTGCCAGAGGACCCGGGTTTGATTCCCGGTGCCTGCCCACGTGAGAAAAAAAAAAAAAAAGAAGAAGTTCACCATCTGTTTGGGGTCCCTCGCTGAGCACTTACACAAGTGTACGGAAAGCTTATGTGTGGCCCCGCCTACAAGGCTATGGGGGAGGAGCCTGTACATCAAGTGAAGGAAAACCCAGAGTCCGCGTGAAAGGGATTGGGGAAGGAAGCTTTCCCACCTACCAATTTGCTTACTGACCCTCCCTCTCTTACCTTCCCTCCACCTACCTCCCCTTCTAGTGGACCCTTTTAAGGGTGTTTCATCAGAATGATGAGTGTAAGGCAAAACTGAAGGGGAACATACAACATGAGGCGGCATGGAGGGGGCCCAGAAGGAGAAGGGGGGAGACAAACTAAGCAATTTGGTTTGGTGGACGGTCTGTTCAAAGCCCAACTGCAGCACTTTGGCATGGTTTACTTGTTACCGCTATTCCCCTCTTTCAAAATGTAAATGCCCTGTGGGAGCAGCTCACATACACTCCAGAGAGATTTGGATCAGTAGTCTGGAGAATTAAACTCTAACCCCAGTTGCATTCCTATTTAGTGGCATGAACTTAAGTAAATCATTTAACCTTACTTTCCACAGAGAAATCTGTTTCTTCATCTATAGAAAGGGCAGGGGCGGGGGGGGGGGGGGTGCTTTGGTCTGGAACCTGAAGAAGTGAGTAGATGGAGCTGTACCTCAATATAATTGGTTTTCCTTGCCATCTTGTATCCTTCATTTTGGGTGTATGAAAACATTCTGCAAAGGGATTCAGACACCACCAAGGGGATCCGTGGCACAAAAGCCTCAGGACGGCTCCCTGAGACACCTCCCAGCCAACACGGCAGGAGCTGCACACAGGGCCCGGGATCACCAGAGACAAGGTGCAGTGATACCCTGCAGGTGGCCGAGCCACAAGGACACCCACGTGACAGTGGTTCTGCATTACTTGTGGGTATGCTAGGACGAGGAGGAGGCAGGCTCTGATTGCCTTCTCTGGTTTGTTTATTAACCCATGAGAACCCCTCAGGGCCAGTTTGCTTTTTTTTTCCATTTTCATGCAGACATTCTCCCCATCTCCTGAGGCCTGATTGGCCCAGCTGAGTCACCAGCATGATCCTGCCCTGCAGGGACCAGGAAAGGAAGCTGGACCCACCTGCCACCTGCCATGCTGGAGCCCCAGGGGCTCAGCTCCAGATGGGAGAGCAGACCTCAGAAGCAAAATGCCAAGTCCAATGCACTGCCAGGAGGATGGGACCAGGGCAAGGCACAGCGTGCCAAGGGTGAGGGGAGCAGGGCCCTCTGCTGACAGCCCCCACCCCACCGCCCCCATTGCCAACTCACTCGCGAATCTCATCAATGATTTTCTGCTTTTCCTCAATTTCATCTCGAAGTCTGGACAATTGCTTCTGGTGAGCTTCCCGGTGGCTTTCCATCTGCTGTTCCAGAGCCTTCTGCAACCCAGGCCAACAGAAATATGTCATCTGCTTGCTGGCACTCGGCCCACTCTGTGACAAGCCCTGGACTTGCTTCTACCCCCTTCCCCACATCTCTCAGAAGTCGGGTCCCCGAACTGGGGGTGTTTTCTGGCTCCTGGGCAACCCAGAACCCAGCTTTGCTTTATTGGGACAACAAAATGCAAGGATCAGTTTATATAAAACTGAGTGAGCCCTGGGAGCAAATAGGTCCACTAATAAAAAAAAAAACTGTTCTCTGGGCTTCCATGGCTCCCCTGAGCCTGGCTTTGCTAGCCAGGGCGATCGGAGGCCAAGGGCCCCTGACCATGCAGGTGACCTCAGCCCAGCCTCGTGAGCTGCGAGTTCCTAGGCAGTAGCCCACCTCCCACCCACAGAAGCCCAGAGGAGACCTTATCACCACAGCACTGAAAGCAAGAGAGGAGCCCATCAAGGTGAGGATTATTTGACTGTGCTGGCTGGAGGAGGGACATGCCTTGGGCAATGCTTTAAGCTGTAGATTTATCCTCAATGAGGTTTGCAGTCGGAGTTCTCAAAATTCTACATGTTCTCATATCCCATTTTTATTCACCTAAACAGCCTATTTCCTGCATTTTCATTTACTGTTAAAACAAGACCTTGATGTTTAAGGTGGAAACTTGTACTTGGGGTGTTTTCTTAAAAAGGTGCCGGGGAGAGATGTTTTCTGCCATTCAAAGAAGAGATGGACATTTTCTCCAAAGTTAACCCCAAACATGTACCCGTGCAGTGACTGCAGGTGCTGCACTTTCCCTCTTCATCAGAAACGGAGAAGAGAAAGCTAGTAATGCAACACGGCCAGCATCTATGCCTACCCCAGGGGTTCTGGACACTTTCATCTTTATCTCATCTCTCACCCAGGTCGCACTTGGAAAACTGCACTGCGAGGCCAGCAGCTCCTGTCCCCACACACCGCCTTCCCCTTCTCGGAAGGTGACAGATTTCCCAAGAACAAGGAAGGTCAGTCCAAATGCACCCCGGCCTGGTGGGAGGACCTCCACACTCACCTTCATCTCCTCAGCATCCTGCAACCGGGTAAGATGCTCCTTTTCCTTGTCCTGGAAGCTGACTTCGTGCATTTTTTCTGTTTTAAATTTTAAGTGATGATTTAAGATTTAATGGGCAGGACTCACACCCAAACGTAAAAATTTAATGGGCAGGACTCACACCCAAACGTAAAAATTTTTTTAAAAAGAAAGAAAAATGGCAACGGGGGGTGAAACATCAACAATAACAACCACGGATAAAGGAACAGGCCCCTGGAAGACAGACTTTTGCCTAAAGGTCAGGCAGGACATCTCAGCCAGTGGCGGCTGTACCGGGAAAGGCGCTGAGCTGGAAGCATGCCCCCCAGAACTGCACCCCGCGAGACAACCGGCTCATCTCTAGGGGGACTGTTTCCCCACCCGGCCTCTGAGGTTTGTGTGCAAACATGCCCTGTAGATAAAGCACTAAGCAAATGCTGGTGGTATTTGGATCCACACCTCAATTAGAGCTCCAGAAAGAACCAGTTTACCTCCCATGGGTGAGCTGTTTATTCTCTAAGGACCTGGAGCAGGAAAACGCATTCTCACAATATAAGTAAGGGAAACAAATATAAAGTAACACCTTTAGGATTAAACAGGAAGGCTCTGTATTTGGGCAGGGCTGCAATGTGGCCCGCCTCTCTCTAGGGGGCTCCAGTTCACAGTTTTGACCAAGTGCAGGGATGCAGGGGGCGGGGCAACTGCAGGGCAGGGAGGCGAAATGGCTTAAGGCAGTGACAGTAAACCCATTACATTTTTTCTCTAGTCTATTCCACTTTAATCCAGGTCTGTTCACCTCTGTCTTATTTCTACTCAGTGGCAGCACTGCAGAAACCATGTACAAGAGGGTAAAATTTTTTTCCAAATCAAATTTTTGGTGGCTCACTATTTCTGATGTTCATTCGTTACCAGGTGAAGAAAATACAGCAAGGTCATATGTAATGGGAAAGGATATATTCTCTTTCTTTACCTTAGCATTTTAAACAAAGTTTATTTATTGAACCAGTAACCATATAACCACAATAAAGGAACTAAAAAGACAACCCTCATTAATCCTACTACCCTACCAAAACTATTTCCATTTTAAATACTAATTCTAAGGCTTGGAATACAAGTACACATTAGTTTTTAACTGGCAGTGCAAGCCCTACAGCAGAGCCTTCATGTATTTCATCTCCAATATGAAAAATAATTCAATTAAACAATGTACCATAATTTATTTAACTGTTGGACATTTAGGTAGCTTCCCCCTATTTACAAATATAAATAATTCTGCAATGAGTATCTGAGACTTGAAGATTAAAGGGTAGAAAAAAAGTTATGATTATTTAATATGTAATTTCAAAGTGCTTTCTGATGACAGTAATAATTTACATTGCAACCCACAGTACCCATGTTGCAGCTGCACCACGATGCTACCTTCTTAGCCCTCCTGTTCTAGTTTCTGCCTTTCTCATCCCAGCTTTTCAATTCCTACTTCTATTTACTATTAGCTGAGTGCTTTCTATGCCTATGTATCAAGCACTGCCCTAGGCAAAGGCAGGCAGGAGGCTGCCTCACAAAGAGAAGAGCTTGTTCAAAAAGTGAACTTGGTCAAAGTTCAGACTTTCGGGACACAGTGGAAGGGTTAAAAGCATGAGATGGGATCTGAATTTCAGAATGATGTGTGGGATGCAGCAGGGTGGCCAGGCTGGAGAACACTGGGGGTGGAGCACTGAGATAAATGGACTGTGGCCATGATCCAGGCAAAAGAGAGAGAACAATGGTGGCCTTCATTATCCTAGACAGTGGCAGTGAGGATGGAGCTGAGAACAAGAGGGCATCTGCAAGTAGAATGGACAGGCCTTGGTGAGTGCCTGGAGGCAGCAGGTGGAGCAGAGAGAGGATTCTGACTTGAAAGCCAGGGATACCGAGAGAGAATAAATGGGGAGAGTGACAGATTCAGAGTGGGGGCAATCTTCTAGTGAGTTCTCCTCTTAATTTTTCCCCCAGTTATGCCATTGTTTACTGTAGACCTAGAGATGCTTTCATTGAGCAAAATGCAACATCATGATTCCAGCCAACTAAGAGGGTAATTTCGGCCAAGAGTCTGACACCTGCAAAGTAGTCAAATATTTACCTTGGGCTCGGAGTTTTGCCAGCTCTTCGCTGAGCGAGTCCTGGGACTCTTCCAGCTGCCTCCTCTTCTGTTCCATGTTTTGCATGTAGTCTGTGAGCGATTTGATCTTGGCTTCATGCTTTAAACAAGCAAACAGATAAAATCAGAGTGCGCAACTGGCAAGCAGTCCTTCAGGCTTCCCTAGAATGTCTGGTGGGAGCTGCAGCAGAGGTGGGTTTCTGAAGCCCTTCCTCAGTAACACCACCCCAGGGGCATGTCCCATGCTCGGCTCCTTCCACCTGCTTCCCCATGGACACGGATACATCCCTCATGGAGAAGACCCTCTCCTCACCACCCACCTTATGTGAGATTCCAAAGCCCACACTGGTCTTCCTCCTCGCTGTTTTAGAAAACAGAGTGTGCTGGAGAGAAAAGAGCTAGGAAATGTCTAGTGCTCAGCTCAACGCCCAAATCCTTTGAACACATACCTCGGATTCTGTTTTAATAACACAAATATTACTTCTTTCCCTTTTCTGTCCCTATCTCAGGGACTTACTATTTGCATTTCCCTTCTCCTAGGAAGCTATCCCCAACCCCTGTGAGGGGCACTATTTCCTGATTTTAGGAGTTTTCTTCCCAACTTTATAAATTACAAGAAATGTCTAAGAGTAAAGCAAATCCAAAAATGATGGTGCAAATTTCACCCGTAAATCACTCTATCACCCCCATATATTTCTGGCTCTTAACTACAGGATTTCAAATTCTACAAAGTTGCAAGGCATAGCATAGTCACAACTCATCATTTTTACTTTCACTTAACTTTATATAATCATATTTTCCAAATGGCCAAGTTTATAATTTTTTATAATAGCCACATAATATTATTATCTAGCATAACTTTGTTATTAGTCTATCAATAAATATTTGAGTAATTTATTGACATTATATGGTATATAATATTGTACTCGACATCTTACATATAAGCTTTTAATATTTTTAACGATTTCCTGGGGGAAAATACCACAAATGAAATTCCTGGACCAAAGTATACTTACATTTCTATGGCTTTTGATTTCTGAGGTGCTTTCCAAAAGGAACATCTGAATTTTATGAACAGTGTATGAACATAACCAATTTCACTATCACACCAGCATTAAATAACATCTTTTTCAATATTTATTTTTTGGTTTTAATTCATATTTTGGTACCATACATACAGCCTAATGCTTCCCCTTTTAACCACATTGAAATATACAATTTAGTGCTACCACCACTACCATCATTA